>NC_133251.1:37500-1237500 GCF_048772165.1 Typha angustifolia
AGCAGAGAATGATTGATGTTATTATTTACGGTACTTCTTATGAATTTCCGGGTTGCATGAGTTAGAGAGACGGAACAAATAGCATCTGTGAGCTGCTTATGAGTTTGCACGAGATATTAACTTAATGTCGTTTAGACTCATTAGCTGTCATAATCTGGATTTTAGAGAGGGAGCAATCCCTTCAAGACTAAACATTTAGGGTGAAAGATTCTAATCTAACATGAGAATCACTATTTACGGTAGGTAATGTTATGTCTTTCTTTTCCTTGATTACAATATAAACATTGAACATATACAGACTAGATGTATATGTTCGGCTTAGAAGAGCAATAATAACTACAAGGGAGATTATAAAATTCTAATATGTTGCGTGTGGATTATTCTTAGTTTACTTTTCAAATACTTCAAAAATTAATCTTACACCAATCATGATATTTTAAGCAAAGAATATACACCTAGACTATAAGTGTTGCCTTAATAAATGTCCTGAGTGTGAAATTAACTAGCCATAAACATATGAATCACTTTTTCTGCATAAGCTAATCAATTGCTGATCAACCACTTAAAGTTTTATCAAGAGAAGGGAACAACAAAAGGAGAACAGAGAGCAACTAGTTTTAAAAAAATGATTTCTTCATGTCCCAGTTTGATTCAAGAAGGAAGATCAAACAATATAAATTGCATATCGACATAACTAGTCATTAATCATTTAAATCACCTATCTTTGCTTGTTAAACTCCCAAGCAATCTCTAGAATTCTTTCCTCTCACGATTCTCACTCTAAGCGTCCACGTTAATATTTGCTTCTTTCCCTATTAACATGGGTATAACATTGAGAGATATTAGAAGTAGAACCTTGGAGTGATAAGATATTATAGAGGCTAGTGTGTGGGCGAGAGAAAAAGAATGAATGGAAATATTTTGGGGTTATAGGCAAATTAGGAAAGTTTCTTAATTAGTTAAGATCATTTTCAAATAGTAGGGAAACTTTTATTTAGGATTTTATATATATATATGTATTTTGATGTGTGCGGGACCAACGTGGTTTCAAGGTGTTACATTAGCTACTTGTAGGTAGATGGTAAAAATGATATGATTGCCCATCTTGTACTCCAATTTACGTTATCTGTACTTCTGTAAATTTAAAGAATTAAGCTAATTGCTATGACATGGGTGTTAAATATAAATTATATATATAATTTTTTATAGAAGTCTTGAATCCGAATTTTGCTAAACTCATTTGTTATATAAAATATAAAATCTACAACCATTAAGAGATTATATTTCTCTACCTAGAAAAGGACATTTTGGTAAAGATTTTTTTATTCCTTTTCTGAGGTTCAGCTGCATGAATAAATTTCTCAAATTGGTGTCATGACTTCTTTTAACCATAGGAAAAGAATAACCTAGGATATATACAGGGGAATGTCAACACATAAAGTTATTGTCATGTACTAGCTACGTAGGCACTTTAATAGCATGCATGCAGAAAGATGTATTTCCCCGTATGCATTCTTCTCTTGATATATATATATATATATATATATATATATATATATAAACTATACCAATGACCTTACTTGTTGTGATCCAATTAGTTTTAAACCTTAACTAGGTTTAATTGATGTTGTTCTGTCTTGAAAGAAACATCAAATCAAGCTACTTGAAATCTTTTAAGAAATTAACTTGGATGAACAATAGTTAGCTTAATTTCCTAGTCATTTAGTATTGAACTGATGATCTTCATATTGTGTTATACTGATTGAAAATTTGGAGACGCCGACTGTATCAAGGAGAAGTCTTTTGAGAAGATTATCATGGATCAAGAGAGTATCATTTTGCCAACCCAAGGTTATTAATTCTTGCAATTGCCGATTCTAGTTATATATATACAATATGATTGTCACTTGTTTGCGTATTTTATGTCTGACGACTAAATTAATTTTGTGGCACAGATTGTTCAAGGAATCGAGGACAGTGTGGGTGCTGGCAAAGGGTCCGACAACCAGCTGTACGCAACAATTGACGTAGAGAATGCGAGACTGGGTCGAACCAGAATGATAGCAAAGGAAGGAAATGGCTCTCGGTCCCAGTCCCAGATCCAGTGGAATGAGTCCTTCCATATCTACTGTGCGCACTGGACAGCCGATGTCATCTTCACACTTAAGTCGAACAACCCCATCGGAGCATCGCTGATTGGAAGGGCTTATCTGCCGGTGGAGGAAATCGTAAACGGTGAGCAGGTGGATAGATGGTTAGGGATACTTAACGAGGAGAGGAAGCCAGTGGCAGGAGGCCGGGGAAGGATACATGTGAGGGTGCAGTATTTGGCGGTGTCCAAGGAACTGGTAAATTGGGGGAAGGGAATCATCAACAGTCCGATATTGTCGGCCGGGGTTCCCAAAACATTTTTCCCACAAAGACGCGGGTGCAGGGTGACATTGTATGAGGACGCACACGTCCCAAATAACCTCGCCCCGCGTATCTCCCTCGCTAAGGGTCGCTACTATGAGCCGCGCAGATGCTGGGAGGACATCTTCGATGCCATCACCAATGCGCGACAGCTGATTTACATCGCCGGCTGGTCCATCTACACTAACATTACTTTGATAAGGGATCCACAAAGGCCCAAGCCTGGGGGAGATGCAACTCTTGGTGAGCTACTCAAGAGGAAGGCCGAGGAAGGCGTCAGGGTGTTGATTCTTGTTTGGGACGATAGGACGTCGCTCGGACTAGGCCCCCTGAAGAAGGATGGCCTCATGGCAACGCATGATCAGGATACAGCTAGTTACTTTCGTGGCACAGATGTTCACTGCATCCTATGCCCTCGGAACCCAGATGGAGAAGGAAGCTACGTCCAGGGCTTTGAGGTCGCAACTATGTTCACACATCATCAAAAGACCGTCATCGTGGACTGCAGCCCTGTGGCTAGGAGGAAGAGGAGCGTCATAAGCTTTGTCGGAGGCATCGACCTTTGTGATGGAAGATATGATACGCAAGACCATCCTCTGTTCCGGACACTGGACAACATTAATCATGCCGACTTCCATCAACCAAACTTTGCCGGAGCGTCGATACGGAAAGGAGGCCCAAGAGAGCCATGGCATGATATTCACTGTCGAATAGAAGGACCAGCTGCGTGGGATGTACTGTATAACTTTGAGCAAAGATGGAGGAAGCAAGGTGGAGGGGATGATTTACTGGTGCCCCTCGCCGGCTACTCAAACTTTGGGCCGCGGGCTGCAGAGGAGGAAGAGGGTCATATTGCTCAAGAGGAAGTAGAAGCATGGAACGTCCAAGTGTTTAGATCCATTGACGGGGGAGCTGTCGTAGGATTCCCTGAGGCACCAAAGGATGCAGCATCTCTTGGGCTAGTCACTGGGAAAGATCATGTCATCGAACGTAGCATCCAGGACGCCTACATCCATGCCATTCGTAGGGCCAAGAATTTCATCTATATAGAGAACCAATACTTTCTAGGTAGCTCTTATGGTTGGAAGTCAGATGACATCAAGGCCGAAGACATCGGCGCACTACATCTTATCCCCAGAGAGCTCTCACTAAAGATCACAAGTAAAATTGAGGCAGGGGAGCAATTTGCTGTGTATGTGGTCATCCCGATGTGGCCAGAGGGTGTCCCAGAGAGTGCGTCGGTTCAAGCCATCTTGGACTGGCAGCGGAGGACGATGGAGATGATGTATACCGACATTGCCCAAGCTCTCCGTGCAAAGGGGCTTCAAGCGAACCCCAAGGACTACCTCAGCTTCTTTTGCTTAGGCAATCGAGAGGTGTATAGGAGCGGGGAGTACAGACCTGAGGAACAACCAGAACCCAACACAGATTACAGCAGAGCACAGCAAGCGAGGCGATTCATGATCTATGTTCATGCAAAGATGATGATTGGTACGTATGTGTATACGTAATTGACTAGAACGTATAATTAATTAATTAATTAATTAATTAATATATATATATATATATATATATATATACACTGTATAGTAGCATCAATATTCTTGTTTTATCTTCTGCTTGCTAATCATACATCTTTAATTCATTTGGTTTTTTAGTTGATGACGAGTATATCATCATCGGGTCTGCCAACATCAATCAACGATCCATGGACGGGGGCAGGGACTCGGAGATTGCTATGGGTGCATACCAGCCGAACCATCTAATGAACAATGAGCAGCCAGCTAGGGGACAAATCCATGGCTTCCGCATGGCACTCTGGTTCGAACACCTCAGAAGACTTGACAATGCCTTCCTCCAGCCCCAAAGCATCGCGTGCATGCGGAAGGTGAACGAAATTGCAGAACAATACTGGCGTCTATATGCAAGTGAGACACTATATAATGACCTCCCAGGTCATCTCCTAAGCTACCCCATTAGGATCACTGCTGACGGGGAGGTCGTACAACTGCCAGGGGTGGAATTCTTTCCCGACACAGAAGCCCGTGTTCTGGGGAAGAAGTCTGACTACCTTCCCCCTATCCTCACTACTTAATTGATCGACTTAGTTAATTGTACATCGATCATGTCTACTTTTCTTCTCTCGTTAACTACAATGTATAAGAATATTCATTCTGACAGTTCTTGTTTGCTTGATGAATCAGTAATTAGTACTATTTCTCAGAACAGTGAATCAATCTGACTAGTTAAAATTGTACTAGACCACTTTCACAATTAATAACAATCTCAAGCATGTTGTCAGGAACCCAAGTATATTCCCTGAATGGAGTTGGCAGCTTCCATCAATTCAAAAGGATCTCCTATTCTGTCGTGTGCAACTAAATCAGGTGTCAGAAAATATTGTAGGCTTAAGTAAACGAGTTCACAAAATGAGAGAATAAAGTCACGGAACTATGCTTCTCCATCGTTCCTATTCTATTTATAGAATTTATGATGCTTACATATCATTTTTCCATCACCATGGAAAAGTTTACATCACAGAAGACAAAATTGATCGGAAACGTGAGACTTTTTTAGTGAGAATATCAGCAACTTCTTGTTATGTGGGCACATGATAAACTAAGAATCTCGAGCTACCACCTTCTGCGAAGTCGATCTCTATATGTTCATTTCTGGCATGGAAAACTAGATTGGAGGCCAAATATACAGCTGACATGTTACCACACCATACTACTGGTGAAGTAATTAGCTATGGAAATCACGGAATAAGGATTGAATCCAATAAAGCTCAGTGACTTTGAGTCAGTGATCGATATTCTGCTTTCATGGAAGACTTGGCCACTATTTGTTGCTTCTTAGAGCTCCATGAGATCGCATTATTCCTAAGAAAGATACGATATCCTGAGATTGATCTTCGATCATCTGGGTCACCTACCTGGTTCACATCACAGAACGCCTATAATCGTAAATCCCCACAGCACAACTGTATGCCGAAGCGCTTTTTGTTCCAGCGACATACCAAAGTAATCTTTTAGCCGCCTAGAAGTGATCGAAGGTAGGTGCATGCATAAATTGGCACATCTGATTTACTCCATATTAAAGATCATATCCTGTGACTGTTAAGTATCGGAGTCCACCCACAATGTTCCTGTACTCATAGGGATCTTGAAGAGGACAAGTTGTTGTCGAAACAAGGGAATTACAATATTTTGATTGATGCATCCCTACGATTCAACCAATATAGAAGCATATTTGGGCTGTGATAGAAAGATGCTAGACGAATCCCTAATCCCTGGTCACTTTTATTCCAAGAAAATAGCTTAATGGGGCTAGCTAGCACTTTCATCTCAAAGTTTGCCTTGAGAATGCCCTTTAACTGTTTGATAGAATGTGCATTTCTTCCCATCACTATGATATTATCGACATATATAGTCAGAGCAATGTAAATGGTACCCTAATGATAGACGAAACAAAGTATCACCACTAGAAGCTACAAAGCGAAAACTTTGCAGAAAACTTGTGAATTTATCATAGAGGGACTTTAATAGCTTGCAAACATGATTGGTATATACTTCTGCTTGAATCCAGGTGGCTGTAATACAAAGCTCCTCTTTAAGAAAGCAATGTAAGATGCATTACTTACATCCAATTGAAGTAATTAGGGCCACTGTTTAAAGATTGTCAATGCTAGAAGAACTCAAATTGTTATAAATTTTACTACAGGGCTCAATGTCTATTGATAGTCCAGTCCGTACTCTTTTGCAACCAAGTAAGATTTATATTTGGAGATTGAGCTATCTAAATTTGGTACTTCAATTCATAAACTCATTAACATCTTACGACATTCTTATTTGGTGGTTTAGGAACTAAAATCCCGGTATTCTGCCTCTGTAAGGCAGAGAATGCCTCCTTCATGGCATATACCCATTTTTGTTTTTTTTAGCACTTTTGAGTGTAGTTTGTTAGTTCAGTTACACTTTTAGTAGGGAAGCAGCTGTGTAGGCCTTTTTCTTGGAGATGCCTGACCTAGCTCTAGTTATCGTAGAATACTTATTTGCAATAGACTGACAATTTATTTCAGCAATGAGAATTATTGTAGAAACAAGTTCAGAAACAAGGTTATTTAAGTAGGTATGTAATGTTGTGGATTCTGAAGTGGAATTGGTTTAGAAAATTGTGGAAGTACTATTGGCGTATATAAGTGGTAAAGGATTATGGTGATCCTTATGAGGTATGGAGAATGAAATTGGACCTGACACAAAAGGTGGTTGATATGGATTATCAAAATGGGTGATAAAGATATAGTGGTATAGATTGAAAGATAAAATGAGATTCTTAGAAAATCACATGTCTGAGAGATCAAAGACTCTACTAGTAGATGGATCTAGACAGCGATATTCTTTAGGATTAAGGTTTATATCCTATGATATGCATTTGTTTGATCGCAAATTTAATTTTGAAGAGGTATAAGATTTTAACCAAGGATAACAAGCAAAATCAAAAACTTTGAAAAATAAATGAGTTGGCTTACGCATAAATAAGACCTTCTATGGTGACAGCTTGGATATTTTTGGAGATGGAAGTCTATTCAGCAAATAAGTTGAAGTAAAAAATGCTTCAACCCAAAAAGTTTTGGGTACACCAAATTCAGCCATTAAAGAGAGCGGGCTATTGTCACACTAGAGCGGCTCAGAAATTTCATTCTACTTTGGAGCATGTGGATATGATAATTCATGCGTGATGCCATGATTAGATATGAAGGATTAAAAGCATATTTTAAGCTAAGACACAGACAATACTTTACTCTTATATCTAAGAGGATAAATTCAAGTATATCTAGTGCAGTCATCTACAAATGAGATAGAAAATTTGTATTCACCATTGAAACTCGTCATGGGTCTCGAGACGTCAAATTTTTTAAAATTGGAGTGGAGATAAGGTATCTCTAATAGAAGCTCCTAATGGAAGATAAAGAACTTTTGCTGAGCTAAAATGTTTCATAGAAGATCTCTAGAGCTGAGTTCTGAACTGATGAATTGTAATTTGCCTCAAAACAGAGCCAGAGGGATGACCAAGTCTAGAGTGCCATGTAGACTTGGTTACCATGGTACCAAATATGGCATTATGCTTATTTTGTTGTGAAACAAAAGAGAAAGTAAAGTGGGTAAAAACTATCTTTGCAAATTTCTCTAAAAAAGTAATTTATGACCCCTTGTCTTGGGCACAGAAGCTATATAAAACTACATTAGAGAATTAGGATACTGAAAATAAATTGGTACTCATTAATGGCTCATGTAATATAGTCTACTCCCTTGATATGTCGAGTTTTCCAAATCAAGAGAGATATGATTGGATGCTCCAGTGTTTGTAAACCAGGTGTTCGTTGGATTGCCAGAGCCAGGGAAAGATGCTGCCGTAGCAGCCGACTTTGCAAAGTGGATGTCGACCTTGAAAAGAGAAATCCATCCTATGATAGTAGTCAAGGGCAGCATGGCCAGTGCAATTGCAGATCTGGAAAGGGATCCTTGGATTGAAGGATTGCTGATGTGACCTGGATTCAGATTGTTTGTTGGCATTTTGATTGAAAGAAGACAAATTATTCAAATTCTTGTTTGAATAGGAATTATTGGATCATTTAGAAGAGCCTCTGTATATGCTTTTATCATTGCTCCCTAACGTACAATTCTTAAAGACATTCTGTTTATTTGATTTAGATGTGGCAAACACCATGCTAACTAAGTCAAAATCCTGACGAATAGATTTAACATGAACCTCTTTACTAAGAAGAAGAAGAAGAAGAAGAAGAAGAAGAGTACATAACTCTTCTATCTCTATTATAGAACCCTATAAAAAAGGTTCGGAATGGTGCATATTCCGATGGTAAAACATTGAGAATATAAAGAAGTAAATTTTCATCTGAGACTAACACAGAAAGCTGACGCCAAGCTACATTTAATAGCCTTTAAGCAATTAGAAACGAAAGAATCACTTTTCTTCGGTGCTTGTAGTTGAGTCTTCTATTGAATAACATGTGATCTAGATTGTGAAGCAAAATAGCAGCCCAGACTTCAAAAGAGAAATTGAGATCAACGAACTGAGAGAGAATGCTTTATGACAAAATAGCATTTATCCAAGAAAGAACAAGCTGATCTTTGGTGAATCCAGCTTAACATGCTTCGTGTCGGTGATCATATTTCCACTCGAGTATGAAATTTGCTTTGAGGACAAGAATAAGATCCATCCAAGAAGTCAAATAGATTATTTCTTTTCAATACCGGAATGATCTGAGATCTCCAAAATAGGAGATTTATTGCAGATAATTTCATAGCAACTATAGATATCACGAATGAAGTTGTAAATTTATAAGACAGCCATGATGAACCTTCAGTAATCTTCACACGGAGAATGTAGAAGAAGAGATCTTGAGAGAGCTCCACGGATCGATGGAGATAAACTCAGATCGGGGAAGAATGAGAGTCCTCAAGGAAGCGAATTCTTTGATTGCTCTAATACCATAAACGAGGTCCTGAAATAAGAGAGAATGTTCGAGAAGAACTCAGAATGATGTCTTCTCCGTTCTTACGTATCATCTTCCTATTGATTTATATAAGATAAACTCTTAAAGAGATAACAAACTCTAAGTTAGCGTTTGTTTGTTAAGGGTTTCGTTATTACTAAATTATCTTTATATAAAAAATAATAAATTTAGAGATATAAATAACAAAATTAATGCATCTTAGTTACTCAAATTTTATTTTTATTTTTTTATTATAGTTCAAAGTATCTTTAATCCCAAAGTAACTTTTAAAAACCAAGAGTGGACCGGTAACTAATAGATTCTAATTGCATAGCAAAAGGGGCTTTTATTACCTTGCATGAGGATGCTCCTTTGCTATTTTTTTTAAAAAAATTATATTTTTATTATTAAACATTTTTATGTAATTTATTCTATTATTTCGAATTACTTTTAGTTTTAATTCTAATTTCTTTTGAATTAAACGTGATTAATTTTTATAATTAATAATATTTATTGATATAATTTAAATTTGAGATAATCAATAAAAATTTAAATAATAATTGCCTTTACTAAATTTTTTATTGAGATAATAATAGAATTTTGTTTTAGTTATCTCATATATAGTCTTGTATAAATTATTTTAGTTTAAATAATATGAGATTAGTAATCTTCTAGAAATATGTTATCCCTTGATATAAATATAAATATAAATATAAATATAAATATAGAGACTTTTTATTTAATCCTACAAACAAATCCATCCTTAATAATAGGATAGTAAACTCTTAAAACAGCCTGAGCTGACATGTCGTCATCACTTCTATATTAAGCTCACTCTTGGATGAAATGAACTCACTAAGCACAGGAGCATGGGTTACACAATAGTACAATACACACACAAAGCAGTACATAATATAATAGGGGGCTCTCTAAGAATCAACGTCACCACATTGAAAAGTGAAAGATGGAGCACAGAGAAATCGAAATAAAGAATTTGAAATAGAGAATAACAGGGGTCAAGCATAAATGTTTGTTGGAGGGGTCAAGCTTAGACTGTTTGTTGGAGGGGTCAATTATTATTATTATTATTAGTAGTAGTAGTAGTAGTAGTAGTATTAGGTTAGTTGGGAAATTGTTGTTCACTTGCGAATAATGGTGAACCACCTACCCCACCTACCCTTCTCGATCTCCCGATAAAAGATCAAGTGACGAATAGAGAGAGTGTGGTAGTAATAGAAGTACTGGCAACTGGCAAGTACTAGAAGTATAAGGTGGGGATTGGGGAAACGATAGATAGGCTATGGCGGCCCGTGGAGTGGTGTTGGCGGCGTTGGCGATTGCGGCTGCGGTGTACTGCGGGACGGATCCTTTCCGGCAGAGCTCGATGGCGGACTTCCCGGGTTTCGAGACGTATCGGGTAGAGCTGACCCCGTGGTCGGAGTTACCGACGGAGAGGGACACGGAGGATCGGCTCCAGGGGGCGGAGATCAGGTTCCTCAACCAAGTTCAGGGCCCCGAGAGCATCGCTTTCGATCCACTTGGACGAGGGCCCTACACCGGCATCGCCGACGGACGCGTCCTCTTCTGGGACGGCACTTCTTGGTCCGACTTCGCATACACCTCTCCCAACAGGTCCTTTCTCGTTTCCTTTTTTACTTTCTTTTTTTTTTTTTCTTTCTCCATCTATGTGTAATTAATTAATACTTTCCTCCTCCTCCTCACCTCGTCTGGTTAAGATGGAGCATTTTTTTCCCCAATTTTGTATTGCTTTTATCCAACGCTATTAAATTGGATTGTTTTGTGGGTGTTTTCGGAATCGCTTCCGCTGCCACCCTATTGGAGTTTTGCCCAGCATTCACCTCGTCTGGTTAAGATGCAGCATTTTTTTCGAATCAGATTTACTTTTCAGTTTTACTTTTGCGAGGAGAAATCATATTTCTTCGTATGTTCTAGTTGGATTTATTAATTTGAGTTGTTTTAAAATATGAATCGTGTAGACAACTCAAAAGAATGAATCCAAGTACGAAAAGTAAATCTTTTGATTTGGAAAAGTAGTTATTACCTACTGGAATCCAAACATTTTGTTCGTACATATCAGATAATTTTATTTTGGTTGCTGCTTGAGTTATTTTTATAAGGGAAAAAAGGACAGATAAAATATAAAATCCTTCTTTTTCTTCTTCCTCTTCGTACTCGTCCAAGTCAAAAATCCCTCCCTTCCGCTCGTCATTTGAGACAAGCATTCTACTTTCACACGATATGTTAATTGAATTCCGTACATGATCAATAATTTACTATTATTATTATTCTATATTTACATGTGTTGAATCAGTGTATGCTGTCGTGTTCCTGGTTTAGTGTTCCAAGACAGGATCAAGTGGGATCCAATTAATTATTCTGAAACTTCAGATCGTCAAATTCAACTTCAAATTACCATTCAATATATTTTGGGTTGAGAATGTTTGATTAGTTAATTATTCTTATTTGCCTCTTTAATCTCAGCTGCCTACTTGTATAGATCACTGTCTTCTTTAAATGTGGCTGCGTAGATCAGAGCTTTGTAATCCGAAGCCATCACCTTTGAGTTACTTGAAGAATGAGCATCTCTGTGGGCGTCCGCTCGGTCTTCGATTTGACAAGAAAACTGGATATTTATACATCGCCGATGCCTATTTTGGTTTGTTGAAGGTAGGTCCAGAAGGTGGGTTGGCAAAGCCGCTTACCACGCAGGCTGAAGGTGTCCCACTGAATTTCACAAATGACTTGGATTTAGATGAAGAAGGGAATATATATTTTACAGATAGCAGCACCAATTATCAAAGAAGGCAAGTGATTTGCTTATAATTTAACATTTCATCTTCTTGTTATTTTTCTATGTCTTTTTAAGTTAAGGAACATCACATTTATCTATTTAAAAGAAAATTAGTTGGCTAGATTACTCTCTTAGGATAAGGGCGTAAAATTTATAAGTTTCATAGTGGTTAAGAATTTGAACATCCATCATCACCATCATCTCCTGCATACTCACTTTGTCTGGGTTGTGTCGCACATTTTCATATGCTTGCAGAAGTTAATGTATGGTAGTTTACCTTTAATTCTGATTTCTCACAATTCCATTTTATTGTTGACTATGTCAGTATTCATATGCCTGGCATGCTTTATAGTTGATAGTCAAGAACAGGTTCATTTAGATGTTGAATTACTCGTTACTGAGATTTTGACATAGTGTTTACTAGCCCAGGTGTGTTGAATCACTCATTACACTCGATATGTCAGTTCTTGTATACATGACTTGCATCAAGAATTCAAGATCACTCCTATATAAATTTGTCTGTGCATATATACAGCATGACAATCTGTATAGTACTTGATTTTGTTCATGTAATTTTCATACTAATGAGGAGTCATCAAGTTATACAGGAACTTCATGCAGCTAGTCTTTGCCTCCGAGCCTTCAGGGAGGGTTTTAAGATACAATCCCCTTACAAAAGAAACAACAGTTCTTCTCCGGAACCTTCAATTTCCTAATGGTGTATCAATGAGCAAGGATGGGTCATTCTTTTTGTTTTCTGAAGGATTAAGTGGCAGGTTGGCATCCATTCTGTGAAACAATCTGGGCCTGTTATTCCATATGTTATGTCAAGTATTGATCATATTAGAATGTTACTGCCAATGTAGGTTGAGCAGATATTGGTTGAAGGGAGAAAAAGCAGGAACCTCAGATGTCTTTGCTATCCTACCAGGATTTCCAGACAATGTGAGAACTAATGAGAAGGGTGAATTCTGGGTGGCAATTCATTGCCGCCGAACTGTGTATGCACATGTTCTGAGCCGCCATACTCAGTTGAGAAAATTTTTACTCAAACTCCCTATCCCAGCCAAGTATCACTACTTGATGCAAATAGGAGGCCAACTTCATGCAATGATCATTAAGTATAGTCCGGACGGAAAACTGCTTGAAATTTTAGAGGACAGGCGAGGTAAGGTTGTTAGGGCAGTTAGCGAAGTGGAAGAGAAGGATGGAAAACTCTGGATTGGATCTGTTCTCATGCCTTTCATTGCTGTTTACTGATGATACTAGAGTTGATGTCTTTACCAGGTGCTGTATGTGTAATATGTAGTAATAGATGACTGAATTTGCAGGTTACCTAAAGATGATGATTCAAAACCTATACAAGAAAAAAGAACAAGTAATAGCATCTGTGCTTTTAATTTTTCTACACCAGGTAGTGCTGATTGTCGTAGTAGCTTCATTTGTGGGGAGGATTATAATAAGGACAAGTTGCAAGTTTCCTTGTTTTTTAGTTTATCTCATTGTTGATTTGGCTTTCCTGGAAATTTTGTTTTAGGAATAAATGAACTTTTGAAGTTCTTAAGGCACAATGGTTAGACCATATGGATCTGAATTTTGGTAATTCATAAGATATTGGCTTTGGACAATTTCTGTCTTTGTCTTTTTTCCGTTGTCTTTTGTCATCACCTCAGGTTGCAATTTTGTGCATTATTGAAAAGAGGCTTCCACCTCAAAACCACGGTTCGATTGTGTCATAGTTCTATAATTTGACTTAGTTTTATCGTTGGACCTCCCTTCAACAAGAACAATAAAAAGCTTTTTTGAGAAACTGTGCGCACCGCACCCACAATCCCACATGGGTTTGGTGCTTACTATTTTTGTACGCAGGAAGGGCTTCTTCATTTCAGGTAGTTTTGAGAGAGAAAAATATATGTGATCTAACAGTTTATAAGGAATATTCTCACACTGTGGTTTTCTCAGCGATTTAGGCTTAAAATTGATCGGCTCTATAGACTCGAGCTCTGTTGCAAATTAAAATTGGCTTGAATTAAAATTATGTTAATTTAAATTTTATTTTATGATTAAATTCGAAATTAATTTTAATTCAAATTAGATCAGAACTCGGCAGCCCCTAGACCGGACGGTGCCAATCTCGGTTGGACCTACACCGACCCCACCCGCCCAGTCACGTTCTTGCCGGCTCACGTTCCTTTGGTCGACACAACACCTTTGCACCGTCGAATGGGGACAAAAACAGAGAAGATGGAGGATCTCCTTGTATCGCATGGAAACGGTTGTACATGTGCTCCCAGCGACCCTATTCTGGACATGCCACGTCAACGAGAAATACACTACAGAAGACCCCTCCACGTTCTCCATTTCGTTTGCCCCCCCCCCCGAACGGACCAAACTACCCTGATCAACCGCTCTATACTAATTGCAAAGGGTAGGGGTATTCTGGGTACAACAGTAGTAGCAATGTCGTGAAAAATGGATGCCGTCCGTTTCGTTTTTTTATTTTATTATTTTATTTTATAATTTTTTCGTCTGCTTCTTCCGTCCGTGTGGTGGTGGTTGCTGTGTGTGTGTGTATGTGAGAGAGAGAGAGAGAGAGAGAGAGAGAGAGAGAGAGAGAGAGAGAGAGAGAGAGGGAGAGGGGGGAGGGAATCAGAGATGGCGGAAGACGAGAGTAGGTTTCGGTATCTGGAGTTGGCCATATTTCTCTAATTATAAGTGCGCGATCTCGATTTACAATTGCTCGAGCTCTCTTGCTTCCTTCCACAATCACTGACCTCCAGGTTCACTTCACTCTCTTACTTGTGATCTATTCGTGCTTACATAGATCCCCAGATCCCCTAATCGATCGAGCTTGGTAACTGATGCTTAGTTCATATATGATTCATCTTTTCTATTCACTATATCCTCAATTCATGATATGGTACCGATGCGAAAGTGCACAGTTCATGTGGAATATTTGTAGATCAGTAGGATTTAACTAGATGGAGCAGCACTACTGGATTATGAGACGACGCATACTTTTGTGATCCATTCACAAATTAATTCTTATAGGCGTCATATGCCATTTGGGGATAATATATAATTGAGTTCTTACAGGATGGACGCTGAGGTGGGCCTCACCAACGGAGATGTGGAGCAAGGCACAGTAGTCAATGGATTCAGAGATAAGGGAGAAAGCCTCAATACAGAAAATGAAGGCTGTGCAACTATAGCAGAGAATGATACGCCAAATCCTTCAAAGGTGCGTGCGCAATCTCCTTCTCTCTACTGCAAGCGCATGTAATTTGTAGAAAGAATGTTGTCTAACAATCAATTATTATATATGCAGAGAGCTGTAAGCCATTCAAGCAACAATGTTAGAAGACAAAACGATCGAGGCGTTCAAAATGTTGTGGTAGCTGATCAATCTCAGAACAAAAGATCTAGCCTCCCGGAAAGCCTTTCATTTCCTGCCACAGCTACTTCTGCCAACAGTTCGATAAAGACTACTCTATCTCTGAAGCAACCTAAACCAAAACCGAAAGCCAAAAGTCCACATTCCAAAGATTCAGAAGGTGGCAGCAGTTCCCTTCTATTTCTCTTGTCGTATAATCTAGCTCCTTCTTCCATTCTTAGTTTTTATGTACTGGAATGCAGGTCCTCTTCCTACCAAATTGTCTAATTTCACTGCTACTGGTAGCACCCAATGCTCTTTGGTGAGTCTCTAGAATCTACGTTGCAACTGATATATACTATTTCTTTTATAACCAGAAATAATCCTAGACTCAAAATTATGTGTTCTTCTATTTGTTCTTGGCATGTATTTATTTGAACAAGTCTGAAAAGTCTGGATCTCACGATGAAATTGTCAATGACACTTCTTATGAAGCTGAAGTTGCGCTGTAAGTTCTGGTTTCATAGGCGGTCTCACTGCATCTTTCCTTCTGTTTTTGTTCACTTCAATTTCTAAAACAATTCTCTGAAACCGTTGAATTCCCAACATAAAAAATGTGTGCATCTCTTCGCGTTACCATTACTTTTCAGCACCTGTTTCCTGTGATGAGCAAACCCGTAGCTGGCAAACATTAAATGGATTATGGTATTAGTACAACTTGTGATATTGGTCCAACTATGGGGCAAAGTACTACCACTTTTGGTATAATATATTTCTAACAATTATGTTTGGCATCATGGTAAAATTCTCCCGTTTCATACGGTACCTTTCTACTGGGTTGAACATGTTAGATATTTTTTTGGCTTGCAAGGATTGACATATCATGACAGGTCGCATGATGTCAATACAAAACCTTTGAGGGACAAATTACCAGCCAAAGTTGATGATGATGCACATTCCACTACCTCGTAAAGCTTCATTCTCATTTCTCAATTTGTATTATATCAGTGAATCTTTTCATATGCTCTTGAATCTAGACTAAGGCATATAATATCATTTTCTAGAAGTATCACCACTCATCTTGCAGTGGTTGATCAAAAGAGGACTAGTGCTGGTTTCAGTTTCAGATTAGAAAAGCGTGCTGAGAAGCGTAAGGAGGTAATTGATCAATCAAAATGTGTTCTTTCCCTGCATCTCTCCTCAGACTTCCTTCGCTTACATTGAAGGAAACCGTTGGTGGCTGTCTTTCAGTTTCTCCAGAAGCTAGAAGAGAAAAGTCATGCAAAGGAATTGGAAAGGTCTGATCTACAAGCAAAATTTAAGGTACTTGCTTAAATATAACTCTTTAACATTCCTTTAAGAGAGTTGAAGCCAACTTGGTAAATAAGTGCAATTTTTTGGCAATTCCTTTTGAGAACCTTCACAAATTGAGATGGGCTTTAGCCAATCCTGTATAATATGTAACATGCTTACATGGTGATATATGACTATAAAAAAAAAACTCATTATATTACTCGCCTTGTGAGAGTATGTGCAGATACTCAGCCTGCTGATGTACCGACTATGGTTTTTCTTTTTTTCCATTATGTCAAATTGCTTTCAGACAAACAATGCACAGGAAAATATGTTCCTTTTATTTTACTGAAAACTAATCACTCATACAGATATTTTGTTGATATTTGGATTAGAAGACTTGGATATATTTGGATCAGTAGAAGGATAGATAACAATGCTTTAAATGATTTTGCTTTATTTGGCTCGACTTATAAATATGACGAACTACTAACTTCACTACCCAATTTAACTTGACAATTACTCATAAATTTCTCTTTTACAAAGAAACTGTTAGGTTGCTCTTACATGCTTTTGTTTCTCATGTACTTAACAAATAAGCTAGAGAAGTTTCTATTGACATGAGAATTGAAGTGAATTAGTTTCTAACATATTTTACCAAATATAGGAGAACCGGGAGGCCGAGATCAAGCAGCTAAGAAAGAGCCTGACTTTTAAAGCCAAGCCTATGCCAAGTTTTTATCAAGAAGCTGGTCCTCCAAAAGTTGAGTTGAAGAAGGTATGCTAAATCTATGTTCTATCTGCATGAGAACATGTTAAAATCTCCTTGTAGCTTATTGTTGTACAAGGTATGTTGATGTAGCTGAAAGAAATGAACTTTCAATCATATAAAGTATTTCAGGCAAGAAATAGACTGTCACTATTAAATAAGTTACATTTGTTCTTTTTTAACTCTCCTTGAAAATGTATTGATTGGATCTTAAGTATGAAAAGTAATGTTTATGACTTATAAGACTGACAATTTCAAGTTCCTGAAATTTGTCAATAAATCTTATGATCCGATATAATGATTTCCGCCTTCAACTTATTGGACCTGTTTTTTCATTGACATTTCTAATCGTATAATGGTTATCATTCTCATAAGAAATGCTTGCATCTTTCTGCCACTAATATTTTGGTATGTAACAGATCCCACCAACACGAGCTAGGTCACCAAAGCTTGGACGCCGCAAACCCACTAATTCTGCCCCTGAAAATCCTGCACAAGGGTGCATCTCATCAACATTTCAAAGCGCATGCACTACTGCCAATTCAACTAATTTAGATGAAAGTGAAGCCAGGACTAAATTGCACTCTGCCGCTTTGAAGAAAGTGTCTGAGAAATCACTTTCAAAGTTGCCATCCAAGAAGCCAACTGCAGCAAAGTCTGAGAGACCTCTCAGCACGAAACCAAGGGTTTTAAACATAAAACCCAAAATTATAAAAGAAGAACAGTGCGATGATGGAACAGTTGAAGTTGTTCCTGAAACAGTTGTGGCAGTAGGGTCGGATCTGTGAGGAGAACATGGTTGAAAAGGACTAAGTTATTCTCAACCAACCCAATCCGACAGCTGCTCCTACTGAAGTTCCAGTTCAAGGTTGAAAGATATCCTCGTTTTTCTTTTGCACGTCTGTGAATACCTTGGTGGAATGTGTAGTAGATATATTATTTGCGGAGTTACGTTATGTACGCTATTTGGTAGTTATTTTCCTGTTTAACTTGGGGTAGAAAAGATGGTATGCCTCCATATGATGTGTTTCAGTCGAAGCCACTAGGGTTTTGTTTCAGCGCAAGTTTTCTAGGATTGTTGATAAATCTGATCTGGCCGGCCCTCCTTTTTGCCAAAAGATAAAGAAAATATTTTTACCAAATCAATCGAGTTACATTACCAGAAGAACAGACCAAACTCAAAATTCAGAGGCCAGATAGGATGATTTTGACTTGAGAGCCCATTCAAATTTGAGGACGGAGCCTACCATGCTACGTTCCCATAGTATCCTAACCCAAATAGTTGGAGCGGCAAAAGCTTGGCACCAGGAGGTCCAGGACCGGTCTGTCTTCAATCGAACGGCTCAAGAAATTCGAGTTGACCAGTTCTAGTTAGATGAGTAAAACCAATAAAAGATTTACAATAATAAGTTGCGTTATTATCTTCCAGAAGCAAAGACAAGTGCAAACAGAAGTCAAATTATTGCCCAAAGATTCTGTCCATAATTGATATCAGCAGTTTTTCCATCAACAGATTTACATAGTGGAATGAGAGGAAAATATGTGGGAGTCCAAACAGTAGCCTCCCAATATTTCTTCTCAGGTCAAGGCCAATTCCTCCCCCCTACTTGAACTTAATCATGATCTCCCTACGAAACAATATACTCGAATAAACTTAAGCAGGTTTGCAAAGCTTCTGTGTTAACATTTTCCTTCTCAAGTCTTTCACAGCTCCTTTTCATCCGGCGCATACCATATTCGAAGAATATAAACTGTATTTACATAGGCCAATCACACAGGCACTATACAGTACTTTGACCGTGGAAATGTGGCATGTCAAGTCTGCCAAAGAGAACATTGTTGTTCTATCCACTTTTAGTCCTGAGATTCTCCAGACCAACATAACCGGCTGGTTAGACCAACCCTAAACCAAACTATCTTATCGTAATATTCCCAACTGCACCAACCAAGGCTCTTCATAACAGCTACTACTTTTATGATTCCTAGCAGCCAATTACTAGAAAGTACAAAAAATATATCAAAAATCTTTGCTTCAGAAGCCACAGAATTTACTCTTTTTCGCAGAAGTATAATACAAATTATGCTCTTCCTATGGAAACAGCAGGAGAAGCAAGTAGCGTACCTCCAACAGATTAATTTGAAATTGAAGTTGTATCACACACGAAGCTGATGTGTCACTGTTGTTTGCACAAGTACTGGAATTAGCCTGCAAGTGAGTAAATTCCATGCTAGGTATAACTGAAGCACCATTTCCTCCTTGTCCAACCCATCCATCACGTGTGAAAACAGTAGCAATTCCAGCATTAACTTCTCTTCTGTCTTGGAAACCAAGATCAAATATAGATGTATTGCCTGAAAATTTCCTCTCCGCCCATCCTCGACTGCTCTTTGTACGTAATACACTCTTTGTATCTGGTAAGAAGTTTAAATATTAGACATAAGACACAGAGCCAACTTCCATTTTCCAATAATAGCCTAAGGGTTGCAGGAAAACCATGGATACCTCACTGACATAGCATTAAATCGTAAAAATAAAAAATAAAAAATAGTACCTTTAGTAAGCAACCTAATTCCAGAAAGTACCTGCTATTTGGAAGACTAGCCCCATCTGTGAAGTTACTGTCAGAAGAATCATCAGCTTGATTGGGGAATGAGGATTACCCGTGGCCCGTGGCTGTGCATTGCTCTCCCAAAGCAGTGAGTGAAGTGACTGACCGACAGCAATGACAATAGGGCATGGTTCATTTTCTCTTCTCTTTGAGCACAAGATGCAGAAAAACGAGCCAATGGAAGGCATGTTTGGCTGGGTCGAGAAAACCAAACAACTGTGGGTGGCCATGAGCTCCCAATCTACGGTGCCCTACTCTTCTGGACATGCGATGTGTTCCTTCCATTAGAGCAGCAGCCAAGTGCTGAATTATATGATCTTCAAGTTCAGCATAGTTTCCTCCAACCGATAACTGCAATAAGTTTTTCTATTAATCAAACAAATTTTGTAATGGACAAAAAACACAAATCAGTATTTAACAGCCCACGTGCCGCAATTCAACGTCTGTTAATGTAGGATGTGCTCTGTGATTGGTCATTTCTAATGCTCCTCTCCTTTTCAACGGCCTCAAGTAGTTCTTTGACTGTCATAGTCAGTAATAAAAGACAGAAATAAACAGACTACCTGTTATAAAGTGTGTACCTGGTTGGATCCTTCAAACTGATAGATTGCCACCAGCACATGAACTTCTCTGGCTACTATAAAAGAAAGCTTAGTTTTAAAAGAATATATTGGCAGTCGACGAGCTCAGGTTTAAAAGTTTAGAGCCAGTAGTACTTCACCAAGCTATGCCCAAAAAATGGTATAGAAACAAAAATAAATAAATATATATATATATATATATGTCCAATAATTTGGCAGACTGGAGAAGTACATCAGACAATCCAATGGAAAAGGAGCTTCAAATTCCTCTTCCCTTCATTTTTCCACAATGGCTCAAGAGTTAAGAGACGCCATACCGCTGACTATACAAAAGGGCAACACGACAAGTAGCATAGTAAAAGTTGAACACCAATAATTTAGGAGTACCATTCAAGAGCAAGAGCACACTGAAGGGTGCAATTCATGCTTGCAATTAGTCACTTGGAGAATCAGCAACAGAAAAATTGGTGAAAACGATTTTCTTTCTTCTTCCTTATATATATATATATAATCTTCAGAAGAGCATGATAAAAAAAGTCCTCTCTCAAATAGTAATATACTGTAGAAGGATATCTATCCGGAAAGGGTTCAAGGCATATGCTGCAAACATCCATCCTCACAAGTATCTTGGATGCCACCTTCCACGAAAGCTGCAGCCTATGATAATAGATGATTATTCGCCGTCTTTGTGGTCTTATCCATCATCACTATGAAAGATCAATCAATCTAGATATAATAACAGTGGCAGGAATCAGATCATTGTTATTAATTTCAGAATTCAAATCAACCTCTAAAACACCTATATATACCACCCCTTTGCATAAGTAAAAAAGCATCAAAATACAAAAGCATCGGCTATTTGTCTCTCTCAATTTTTCTTTCTTTATATTTTGATGGAATAGTCGTAAAACGTACAAGTCAAAATACAAAGCATCGGCTATTTGTCTCTTCCAATTTTTATTTCTTTTTTATTTTGATCGAATAGGAGAAACCAGCAATGCAGAAACAATGTTTTGAGTTGAAAGATAAGAAATCATAGAAAATAGGGAGGAAGACCATAAAAGGAACGATACCTTGAGATGAATTGCACCATGTTTAATGTGTGGGATCGACCGTAGAGATGCGCTAGAAGAGATCCATGTCAAATTCCGATCGGCGAAGATGCTATTACATTCCTTGTGAGGGGATCAAGAGATACCCTAGATAGACGAGAAGACAAGCCAAAGTAGTCTTGTTTTCCTTGCTATTTCTATTCTATTTACTATCGATCGGAGAGGGGGGATTCGGCGGAACCGGACTCCTACTCCATGAGGCTTCCTGCTCCCACCTTTTCTTTTTCGACCTGTAGTGTAGCGGTTACTGCGATTGAGGACGAAGGATACAAGAGTCCCTATCCCTAACGAGGCCCCAAAAACTTGACTTCATACTGATTCCCAAAACTTTTGTCTCTCTATTGTTACCAGATTCGCGCATGAATTAAAAAAAAAAAATTATATATATATATATATATTCACTTTTACATTCATATTAATCAACATAAAAACCTAAACCTATTACATACAATTTATCTTCTATCGTGTTTACTATAAAATGAAATTAACTAACAAGATACCCTATAACTCGTTTAATAATCAAATATTAGATAAAACTTTAGAGTTTTGATATTGTAGAGCTTTCCCCTGGATTAGAGGGAGCCCTTCCAGAAATTCTCAAAAGCGCTGGGCTGAACCCAGGCCTAAGAGGGGGTTTGGAAATAGTTTTCAACCAGCAATTGACGCGCCTCGGTTATAACCTCACTAGCTGCGTCATTGCCCCAAGCGCAAAGATACCTCCTTGAGCTTAGGCCTTCCTATTTTATAGCCTTCCCTGGACTCTTGGCCTGTCTAGCGACCGATGTGGGACTAAATTCTCACCTTTGACTCCGAGTCTCGGACTCATTAGCATTGGCGAAGAAATTCTGATGATTTCCCCCTGAATTTTAGGCTTAGAGATATAATAGATACATCTCTCAAACGGGCCTTATCCTTCCTCATTTATAGCTTATTTATTTGAAAAGCTAAACCTTCCAAGCTTATTCTAAACTCTATATTTTTTAACTGTCTGGAAATTAGAACTCAGAAAACTGTGTGATACAGCTAGCTAGCTGACTGATGGAAGCAAATAGCCAGCCCAAGATAAATTCCTCCTAGAAAAATAAAAAGAAAAGAAGATGATTGAAAAAAAAAAAACACACACACACACACACACACACACACTATTGGATTCAGTTATAGTTTCTGGCAGCCAGCCGTCGATTGCCGAATACAAGTGCACTCATAGATAGAAAGAAACTCATTTGCTGCATCATGCAGTATAACATCTCTCTGCATTGCTGAGCAGGCAACATGGTTCCATCCAGGGACTGCCGCAGAGATCAGACAACTGTGAATGGAACAGCATCGCTTCTTTTCTCTTCTTTTTCTCTCAAATATCCCTCCAGATTCTGCCCGTGACTCTCAACTTCAACTCCTGGTCACCGCCTGAGAAGTAGAGGGCCAGACTCCTCTGGACTATAAGCCCATCATGGCTATCTCGGACTGTCCCATGGTGGGCCCGGATGCTCCGAGGAACACCATGCCATGTCAGCTTCCGTCCATTACCACCGACCTCCAGGCTATAGCCAAACTTCCTTGCCTCTGATTCCTCACCGATGAACCGTACGAAGGCCATGTAAACTGGTTCACGACCAAGAAGGAATGCCTCAAAATGCAGACAGAAGTACTGGCCGAAGCAGTTGAAAAGCTAGGATCCAAGTACCAGAAAAGGCAATAACAACTACTGATTAGCTCAAAAGGAAAGCAGAGACATGAAAATAAACCGAAATAATTGTACTAAAAGATGTCAAAGAAACAAATGAAGAGCCATTTGCTTCATATGTGTGGCATGTGTCTCAGACAAAAGTAGAAGATTCTAATAAGCCTCATGGTTATGTATGTATACGAGGAAAGATAGCTATTAACTGAGCTTACTGTTAATGTCCAGGATACGTTGTCAACTGAGCAAGGGTCCTGTTTGACATAACGATGATTAAAGGTGCAGCCTGTTTGAAGATCCACCTTATGATTCTCCTGAAGATGTGACAGAAGAGCAGGAATATCTCCAGTAAAAGGACAATCTGAACCTGGGTGTGGACATATATATGGCCTGAAAGCACAGTGCACTTCATGCCGCAGCTTGTTATAATAAGGGTACATTTCTCCACAGCCAAAATGATGGTATACACAGGGCAGGTGAAGAGAACAAGCAAGTTTCTCCAGTGCCAAACATCTTATATCCCCAATTTCCTTTCTGCAGATTGGACATTTATTATAAACTTTGCTTTTGCAGGAAGAGCACAGGGTATGACCGCTTGGACACTGGATAAAGAGAAGGAAAATTAAACCATCTGAAAGTATTTCACCAGATAAGATAAACTCGGAAGAAATTCGAGATTTAACTACCTATTAGTGCACAGAATTGGAGTTTGATAACGTAAGAGACCTTACTAATTAAAGTGACTAGCTCACTAATTGACTTTTGGCTATATATAAAGCTCATAGGGATCAAGGGCTTACAGAAATAACAGAGCAAATGTCAATTGATTGCAAAATTATTCTGTCAGCACATGCATTCAATTCCTCTGCAACAACGTTAAAAGATAATCCTGTATGTACAGTACCCTAATCGGTGAATCTAGGACTATTGGTTATCAACTTCAGGCAAGAAAGGGTTTTGTATGCCCAAATGCATGTAATGGCTTCCATAAAGGAAGTCAAAAAAATTAAAATTAAAATTAAAATAAATCATGCCTTTTCCCTTCTGTGTCAAATGCTTCTGAGACATAGTATGCATTTTGAAAACTTGTTAGAAATTAGAT
Source organism: Typha angustifolia (assembly GCF_048772165.1). Lineage (NCBI taxonomy): Eukaryota > Viridiplantae > Streptophyta > Magnoliopsida > Poales > Typhaceae > Typha > Typha angustifolia. The sequence continues at coordinate 61,762 of NC_133251.1, forward strand.
GTGTCCTATTCTTCCCAAGATACATATGCATCTAGTATTCGTTTTACTACCATTTCTTCAAAAAGAGAAATCCAAAAGTAGTATACTTCTAATTTTGGACAGAAAAGGACTGGGCCCAGTTATAATTTATCAAAGATTGTCAGCTGGATATGTCATATCTCATATACTATGTGGAATCTTGATTAAAAATGGATAGCACATTTACTTAACTTTTCCTGTAAATTGATTCAGAATAACTCAGAAGAGGTTATGGCAGGGAGTTGAATTAATCTTGATGTAGGACAAAACAGTAAATTGGTAAATTGAAGAAAATCTTGTTAACAAAACATATAGCAGGTGAATCCGTGCATGTAAGTGAATCTACAGAGGATAAATATATGTAACTAATGAGAAAGTAGCACAATCTGCCAGCCCAACGAATTTGAGGTAACTTGTTATGACTAAGGAGTCACAAATTTCTTTTATAACATTTGTTGGGATATGTGAAATTCCTTACTCAAAATGCAAACCTGAGTCATTAAATGGAACAATATCTAGTTCAATGATGTGCAGACAAACCTGTTGAATAGGTGGAAACATAGCACTGTTGCATACAGGGCACTCCAATAATCCATCGATGTCATTGTTTATAAGTATAGCAGGTTTCTTTCCCTTCATAACTTTGGATTGGGTGTATATCTGCTTCTTTGAACTGATGGATCTGCAGTTGGAATCTTCAGATAATGAAGATGAGTCATCTATGCTTATAGGATGAGACGCAGAAGATGATCCACCAAGCATCTGTTTCTTCCCCATCTTAAGATTTATCATGTCGTGATACGCATAGATGAAAAGCCGCCTTCATTTTATCTTTGTGAAGATGAAGCTGCAGATATGAACATCAGCCTGCAGATTCATGCATAACTGTATCATATAAAGCTGCAACGATCCTTGATCACTAGCAAATAAGTATGTTCCTAATCAAGAATGTTCAGGTACTGGAAATGGAACATCATAATCCAAGTTCCTATCCAGGGTCAATTTCAAAAAAAAAAAATTCATAGTTTCATCACAATATCAAACAATGAACTGCTTATCAAAGCATAGTAATTCTTTCAAGGAACTGGTTAGAACAGAGGAATTTGGAACCATGGCTACAGCGCAGAGAAAAATATACAAAATAAGCAATAGTAGTACAGAAAACAGGAAAAGAAAAGGAAACGGAATCAGAGGAGATCTTTATTAGATAAGACTAAAAAAATCATAGCAACTAGTGGAAATTCCCAAGATTTATCGCCAAAATAAAACATGAACGACAGAAACTTTGAAAAGTAGCCAGTAATAAGCTGCCAATGATTTCCAGATTGAGTCATGAATGCACGTACTTGTTCCTCCAGACTAATCCCTTCCAGTAAAAACAGAGGAATGGTTTATTTCACTTAAAACGAATTTGAGATTGCCATAGTAATATCAGAGGCGACCGAACCCCCAATTTGATATTGCCATCTAAACATCAATCGAATTCATCGGTAGAATAAGAAAGGGAAAGAAGACATGAAATCACATAAAAAATAGGAACCCTAGATCCAAACGAGTCCATGGCCAGAGAAATAGAGATCGGAAACCAAACAGCATTACTTGGATAGGCATCGCATCGAAATTGGAAGCACTTACCAAATAATATAACAACCTCTAGTTGATTTCTTCTCCTAGCGATCCAAAGGATCTCCTCAGAGCGAGCGAGGGAGGGAGGAAGGCTTTGTTGGTTGTTAAGGGAATGGAATGGTACGGTGAGGAATGAGCGGAGAACCAAAGGGAGATTGGGGGGACAAGTAGACAACTACGCCGCGTGGACGCTCCCAAACGTACGGGTTTCTCAAAACGGCTTTGACGTAAAGACACAAAGTACCCTCATCAGTTTCCAAAACAAAGGGCCTTGGAGATCAGATATTTTTAAGAGATGCTGCAGGTCGGTGGTTGTTGGTCTCCGAACAAGAAGATTACGGCGTTACGAATAGGTTCCGGTGTACCCGGCCGTACACGAGAGGGTGGGTCAACTTAGTTCGGATGGGTATACTCTTATTAGCTGATAGGACTTCAAATACCCTTGTCCTAAATCCTAATACGAACACTTAATAAAGAATATTGTTATGCCTACAAACACATTTCTGACGTGGCATCATTTTATCCAGACGATCATCCTGTTTGTAGGTATAATATTACTCGAAATTTAAACGTGATGTCTAAGAGGTTATAGGAGGGAGGATACTAGCCATTTTTTGGGCTCATATCCTATTTTGCCATTTATTAGGAAGAAACAATGAGCATCAAGTTTTTCTTTAATTGACGAGTAAATTGTTGTAAAGTACTACATACAATCTTTCCATGAAAAAAAGAACAGAAAAAGAAGAAGAAGAAGAAGAAGAAGAAGAAGATAGTTCGTCAGAAATAAGGTTAACAAGGAAAATAGCAAAACTTCATCAGAAATAAAAGCATGCATGTAACGTTACATGTACATGCCTACCTTTACATGTACATGCCTACCTTTACATGTACATGCCTACCTTTCACCCGGTGGGCGCACAAAGAATATTCAAGTAGGAAAAGCCGATCAGAAATGCGAAAAAATTCTTGTTCAACTACATCCCATAAAATCCATGAAAGAATGCACCAATCTCCAGTGAAAAGAGAAAGCAACATCTACTTCGGGCTACAATCAATGAGCAGCTCTTTAAGAGGAAACTCAAAGAGATGATTGGTTGAATCTCCCCTATGTTCTTGTAAGATATCTTCGATGCCTTGGGCGAGGATACTTGTCTAATAGCAGCAATAATCCAGCATTGCTGCGGGACAACCCAAAAGGATACCTGCCGTTGACATTGAAGGAAGCAGTTAAACATCATCAAAACCTGTAGAGAAAATCATAACCAGCAAACATGACAAAGTAACTCACTTGATTCGGGTTGGCTTCTTTCTCCAGAAAAAAATAGATGCAATCCACTGAAGCAAAATGAAAATAAAAAAAGGTTAGAGTTGATACCCAGTGTAGCATGTTAACTCTGATGGCAGATATTGATGTCTGAAATATGGAAACAAAATTCTATCCGAAGCTACTATATTATACTTTGACAACCTAATCGCCAAGTTATTGGTAAAAATCAAATCTTGTGAAAGGCAAGAAGAAAAACCACTGCAATACGCTTAATTGTATGCTAAGATACGATCATCACTCGCCATGTAATTGCTCTAATTAAGGCTCACAACATTTTTCTCATCACAACCACAGACACTTGGCTCAGCCATATTTGAAAAGCATCGATAGGAAATTAATAAAAAGGAATCCTGATACTTTCTAGAGCAAGGGGGAATCTGAAATATTGTTGGCAATCTGAGAAGTGGATAATAGCTTCTCCGCAAAAGTATTGCCATCAGATCAATGGCCAAGCATAGTTAGTTATCTCTGAATTACTATAGAATTCATATCAGAAAATGAATCAGGACACTAAGAATTATGCAAGAACATCCTAAAGAGATTGTGTTAAACAGTATCGATTATCTAGCTTCATAAGATCAAAGGTTTGTATAAGTTGTAGGACTAAAAGCAAAGAAAGAAAAAACAAAAATAGAATAAGCATTATAGGTGCCAAACCAACCCTAGAGAAGTTCTCAATAGCCTGCTCCAGTGAGACCCTGGGACTAAATGTACACATGCAGAATGCAGGGCAACAAGCAGACTCGCAAAAAACCAGAAAAACTATAGATTAACCTAGTGTCATCCAATATACCTCTACGGCTCTATCAGTCGCAAGCAACGAACTGACCACAAAGCGATTTCCTTTTGCCAAGCTTGATGGACACTAAGAGCCAAATAGACTATTTTATTCCACTAATAACAGTCTTTATGAAGTGACTTTAACACAATTGCATCAACTTAATAATATTGAACAATCTCAACAGGGTAATCATCTACCACCTCAATCTTCTTCTTATGTCATGATCTCCATCATACATGAGAAATCTGATTTGAATATTATCTAGACCTTAGCATCACTCTACTTGGCTTATCACGTACATGTCACTGTGATTCTTGGTACCTAGGTATAACTTGTCATATTTTCTTACCAAGTACTGATGTGGTGTTTACATCTCAGGACAAGCTCAACAACAAGCTCAATAATAGTAAAGATTGTTGTTGCATTATACAAGTGAAAATCACATTGAAATATTTGTTAAGCTTATCAAATGATGAAAGAGTCTTTGTTTATGGCTAAGTCATCAGCTATCATTCAAACAAATAAAAAGAGGGAATTTCCTGCTCACAGCAGTAAACCAAACCAAAATACAATCATAGAGTCGAGGAGCATTCTCGCCGGAAGTTATTCTGAAAAGTACTGTGCATGAAAATTTAACATACTAATGAAGCAATTTTTATAGTTTTTGGTATATACCATAACAATTTGAATTATACCTCCTTCCTGTCAGCATGTACTTTCTATTTGCAGGACATCTATGTCATGTTTGCATTCTCAACTACTTCCATATATGTTGATTGATTAGGAATCTAGGTGATACTACTTCTGGGTTATTCAGACACATTTTCTTACTCTTTACCCGCTAGAACAAGAAAGCTTAAAATAAGTAATAAATAACTCAAGCTTCCTCATATAATTAGCCAACCTAGAAACAATAAGGAAATCATCTAATAACAGGAAATTACCTTCACTGCTGACATGATCGAGAACTTCTTGATAAATGATGTCCTTCTGAAGACCCTCCTCTCAGGTGCCACCTCCTTAGAAAGTTGCTGTGAAATTTCCTTCAGCAAAACCGCTTGTGCTTTATCCTTGCCCATGGAAATGATAACCTGTCTCATCGATTCCCGATCTGCTTCGAGCGCCTCCAGCCTCATGTACAGGTTCCTTATCTCTTCCTCCTCCACAAGATCAGCATCCTTCCTGTTTCCAAAACCTCTTGGTGTGCTTGTGTAGCCATTAGGTGGCAGATGTACTGCATCAATTGTGTAGACTCTATCGCACATATCATCCCTGCCACTACCGTCTGATGCGCGATCCACGACCATAGGGAATTCCTCTCCCTTATTGAATGGGCTTGATCCAGAGCCATTGCTATCGACAGAGAACCTCCTAAGATGCCTTGGCCGGAGGGGAGACTGATCGACTACTCCCTTCTCTACGAAGCTACCAAAATGGCTGCCACTGCTCGGCACCCTCTCCAGCTGGTCGATGCGCTGCTCCAGCCTCTCTAAATGGGCCTGCGGTGTCCCCTCAAATTGAAGATTGTCAGGATCAGCAGCATCCACGGAGTGCATGGTGCAACACCTCAAAGGAGGGTAGTCATAATAGGCGTCGGGGGTTTGGGGATCAGAATAGAGGGGAATGCCGAAGCTGAGAAGCCGGTGCTTGTAGGCCTCGACTTGGCAGGAGAGGGAGTGAAGGGCCTGTTCGCGCTTGAAGAGGAGGTCCTCAAGGTTGGTGATCTCCTGGTTGTCGTGAGTCATCTTCTCCTCGGCGATGAGTTTGAACTGGCGGGCGTCCATCTGGGCCTCCGCCTTCTCCCGCTGGAGCCGGAGTATCATCGACATGGCCTCGTTCGCGGCGCTGGCCGCCGCATTCCGCTCGGCCTCTAGCTCTCCGTTTAGATTCCGAATCAACTGTTGGTGGCTAACAAGGGCCTCGCGTAGCGCAGCGGCCTCGTTCTCGATGTCGACTAGGGCTACAACTTCCTCCTGCTCCTCCTCTTCCAACTGCTCCAGCTTTCGCTTTAGCGAGCATCGCCATGTAGCGGAGGGGGCGGAGCAGCAGAGGCAGGAGCAGGCGCACGTGTCTGGCTCCTCCGGATCCATGGATGCGCGACCAGGATCGAAAGCCCCGACGCTTGTCCGCACGGGCTACCGCGTTGCCGTCGAGGTGTCGAGGGGGCTAATGATTCGAAAAATAGGTATTATTTGGAGAGGAAAGGAGAAGAGGAGAGAAACGGAGGGAGGGGAGGGAAGGGAAGGGAAGGAGAGTTCGAATTTTTGGTTTTCGAAAAAAAAAAACCTAATAGGGCAGACTAGGATAAAGGAAACAATGAGAAGATAAGAAAATTTACTTCTTTCTCCGGCCCCTCCTTCTCTCTCCTCTTCTTCCTGCCTTGGATTTTCTCCATTGTTTTTTAGTATTATTATTTTCTACCTGCTCGCTCAACATTTGGCTTTAACCATAACTTGGGTCGGAAAGGATGGGATCGGGTAGGAGGAGGCGGACGCGGAGACGGAGATGGAGACGGAGACGGAGACGGAGGCGGAGGAGGGAAGAAAAAGCAAAGCAAAAGAGGAGGAGCGTGTCAGATGAATGCACCAAAAACAATGCCTTTTTATTTATTAAGCCTCCCGCTTACTACCTACCTACCTGCAGTTGGCAGTCGACCACTTTTTATTTTTAGTTTTATTTTTATAAGAGCGGTCAAGCAGTTGAGGTGAAAACGGAATGGATTAGATCTTATCTATTGTGATATTCCAATTTATATTGAATCCGTGATACAGATTAAAGAACAATATCTAGCACATTAATTAATTTAAAATGTTATAAAATTATATATATAATTTAATACTTTTATATGACTCTCTGAAGTCTAATCTAGTTTTTACATATTATTAATTACAGATATGTATTTACAAAATAAATATGGATTATATATAAGATTCAATCTATATGTAACTAAATTCACTGTCCAAATTCGAACATAATAGAAATATATAGATATAGAAATAGATATAGTATAATTATCTGACGGGCCCGTTTTCAACCTAAGAGGAGGTCAATTTTTTAAATCTTTAAAGAAAAATTTAATGTTTTTGACATATCTGGTAAGATGATGATGATGATGATTACTAGACTCATTCCAAGAAATTTGAGGGCGGGCGAAGCTAACAAACTCATCGACTGCCACATATACATTACTTGGTAGTTGGTATCAGCTACCAGGTAAAAGAAAAATAATATAAAGAAAAAATAATAAAGAGAAGCAATCTCTGAGCAACTGCACTCGAGATATTACAACTAACACTGGATGAACAGTTAGGGAGTGACATTTTTTTTTTTTTTTTTTTTTTGGAAAACTACATGACAAGGGGTAGAGATGGTAGATGCTACTGCACTAGAGGGGCCATCTTCTCCCTGCTAAGAGACTGCATCAGTAAGAAGAAACCATAAGCTTAGTTTGCTAAGGCCAAAGATAAGTTTCTTCTTTCTGAAGAAAAAGGAAACATGCTTGATGCAACACACAAGATACATTTTCCTTTCATTATTTCTCCAACTTAGGGTGGAAAAATTACATATGTCATCCATATCTCCAATGTCATGAGTCAAACTTCTTTGGTTCAAAGGCCATGTACATAAAGGTAAGCTTTATTAGAGAAAAGCTAAGCCTATTTGCCTGTTCACCGTGAAGAAATTTAATGCTAACCAGCAGGCCGGCAGGCCAACAAACTACCTATCACTACCAACAGGTAACAATGACTTAGCTTCAACAACACACATCCGGATTTCACCAAGCTCGCGTACTACTTTTTCAGACAAATACGGTGAGCAATCATCTGAATTGGAGGGCGTTATGAATCTTTTTCCCTGCGAAAGCTCATTCAATTTCTGTGTCGCTAAGTGATGTTTGGTTTGTAGCTCACCCAAACTTCTCATCTCCTGTTGTGCAACCTCCTCGGACATCCTAATCTCTTCCTCTTTCAAGTCCACTTCAAAAATGCACTGCTGATAATCGAGTAGCAAAGTCTCCGTTTCAGTCTTCCACTCATTTCTCATCTCCAATAAGATCTTCATCTCCTGGACTACCTGTTGACACTCCTGCTCAGCTTCCTGCAGTGAGAGAATACAGTCCTTGATTCCTGTTTCAAGGCTTCCGATCTTGGTATCGAGAACTTCAGACTTGTTGGTCAAGTTCACAATTTCCTTTTGCAGTGTGGCAAGCTGTTCCCTTGACTGCTTTATTTCAGCAGAAACCTTAGTTCGCTCTTCCTCGGACTTCAGAAGTTCAGAAGCTTTGCCAAAATTCAGGACTTTTGGTGCTGAAACATCAGCCTTATCCAAATTATCAATTGCAAATAAAACTCTTTCCGTCTCCTTCTTCCTAGCTTCTGCATCATGGAGTTTCAGTTTAAGATTGTCAACTTTTTTTCTCAACTCAGATTCAGATTGCCGAGCCTTTGTGTGAGCAGAAGAGAGTTCATCCTTACAGGTCCGGAGATGTCTTAATTCTTCTTTCTTTTGCTCCAGATGTCCAACACATGCACTGATCCCAGCCCTAGCTTGGGCTTCTCTTTCTTCTAAGTACTGAACTTTTAAGCAAAAGTTCTGGAGTTCTAACTTTATTGCCATAAATTTGTTATCCACAATTCTTTTTCTTTCCTGTGCTTGGGAGAGAACAAGCTTGAGGGCAGTGATACTTTGTTGTTTAGAATGAAAATTTTGATGCAATCTTTTGACATTTTCTGAAAGTTCATCAACCTGAGCAATTGTTTCCTCAAATAATTGAAAATATTTAACACCCTCTTCTGCCGAGGCAAGCTTATCTTCCACCTGGCCCAACTTAGTTTTGACTAGATACAGCACCTCTTCTGACACTTCTGCATGCATAGCATCTACCTCGGATCTTTCCCTTTGCTCCTCAGAATACCTTTTTTCGTCTAGTTCCACAAACATCTGAGGAGATCTTATCTCTTCCATATCCAGAGATGTGTTATGCTCAGACAGCATTCTTTTAAATTCATCTCTCTCCTTCATGGCTTTCTCATACAAACCCATTAATTTCTCATTCTCTTCATGCATCTCTTGGAGTTGAAGCTCCAGCTTTTCGGCATCTTTATTTACGACGTCATTCTTGTGACTGGAATACTTATCATCATTGCAGGAAGATAAGCTGTTATCTTGCTCCTGAGTATTCTCAATTTGAAAAATATTCTCACCCTGAAAAGTGACACCTTCTGATACAGCATGCTCATAAAGCTCAATCAATTTGTTGTTATCCTCAATCAGAACTTTAAATTTCACTCGCAATTCCTCATTCTCCTTGGCTAATGCAATTGCAGTTTCATGAGCCTCTGCTTCTCGTTGACTTGCGGCAGCAATTGCATCAACCATTGTCTTAAGTTCCATCTGAGCATCAGGTAACTCGTGTAGATCTGAATCTGTTGTGCCACTGAGTAGAAGCACGTCTTCATTTGAAGAATGAGACTTTTGTTGATCTTCCAACAAAGAGACTAACTCATCAACACGCCTGCAGATTTATAACTCTTATAAATATAAATCCATGAAAATAACTGAACAGAACAGATATTTAAACTGACGCTTGCACATCTATTACTAAGAAGCGCTGTCTAAACTGTCTTCTCAGCAGAAGATGGGTGGCTCTAAAGCCAGTTTCTAGTTGAAAAAAATCCTAAATTCATTGGGGGAGGAAATAGAAATTAAAGAGTGTACATGCACACAAAAATATAGTGTAGATAGATGTTTTTTACTTCATTATATCATATTCATAGGAACAAAATCAAATAAACTATCACAACTGTGTGTGTATAGAATAATAGACCATGTTGCACTGGAGTGAACTTCAACAAATAGAAGAAAATAGAAATGAACAAGGAAATGAAGAGCTAGATGCCTTTCTTGCAGTAAGAATAGTTCAAGCAATTTGCTTAAGTTGGAGACTCAAGCACATAAATGAAACAATACGAGCAAAACAATGAAAAGAATCAACATTATATAATGCTAGAGACAAAATTAGGGAACCAACTTATACCTCTCCAACTTTTCTTTGGCTTCAAGACAACAATTTAAATTTTTACGAAGTGCTTCAATTTCCTTCTGATTTTGAATAGCCTGTAAAAGTCATCTATTAGTTGATATGTAAGACTACAGTTGACTGAACGAAGCAAAACAATACCAGATCTTCGAAAGAAGAAGCTGAAACGATGTTATATGACCAACCTGCAGATGAAGGAACTCATTTTCTTCATTGCCTGAAGGTTCCCAAGATAAGGAGAGTTCCTGCACAGAAATGTGGGAGAGATTATAAATGAGGAATAAGAAAATATACTGAAACTATTTCGCTCACAAATTTAGAGCTATTCATGTCCATCACAAACTGATATACATGAAGGCTACGAGAATCATTAAAGAAGGTATACAATATCTTCAGCTTTAGTACCCTACTAGATTGATCAAAAGAAAAGAGCCTTCTAAGAATCTATGGCTAATCGTCTTCCCAAGACACCTAAAAATATATGACCCTGCTACGAAATTTGATGGCAATATTCACTTATGCAAAATTACAACAGAAACCTGAACAACAGCTTGCTCCTTATCGTGCATAAGTTTCCAATCCAGTGCTTCCAACAACTGCAAGAAACATCCTGTATAAGCAGAGAAACTAGAACAGCAACAAAGTTGAGAAAGTTTAATGTAATATCAATTGACACCTTATCTTGTAAAACAGTGATTTGTTCTTGCATAATTTCTCTTTCACCTTCTTCAACAAATGCCTGCAATCTAAAAGTGCAAAGATATATAATTGATAATGATGGACAAGATTCTCACCTAAAATGAATAAACAGTTTGAACATACAGCAAACATGATGCATTATCATCTTATTTCCCATATCAATTGTATTTTTAATTTGCAGAGTGAGAATGGATAAACCATGAAAATGTAGTAAGCATACTAGGAAGTCTATAAGGTCATAGAAAAACCAAAAAGTGTAATGCATGGGAAATTATGATGCAAACCTTCTTAATTCTTCTTTGAGCTGCAAAGTTTCCATTGCAAATCTAGTGATTTCTGGGTTACGATCAATCTGGTTCCTGAGAGCCTCTATTTCCTTCAGAAGCTCATCCTTTTCTTGCAAAAGATGTGCTTCAACTGATAATTTCCCAGAAGCAACTGCCTCCAACCTTTTAACAGCTTCTTCACGGAAGCGGAGTCTCATTTTCAAACTTCTTACTTCCTCTGTTCTTTGAGCAGCCTAAAGAGCAGAGTGTCATTATATTACTTAGACAACTGATAGACAATCCATGTCTAACATTTTAAGCAACTAAACTAGTAGTAGCACAATATGCAAGAAAGAGTATACACTCTACATTGGCCATAGCAGTGATCCAGTGAACATATAGAAGAGCTCCCGATGTATTAAAAAAAAAATTAGATTATTTTTAGGCTTTTTGAAGAAAAAATGACAAATCCATTGGTTAGTCTAAGAATATCTCGCAAAACATTTAATCTAGGAAAACTACTATGCCCATGTCGCACCGTTATTTTGGTCATACATCATAAAGTATCTTAGAAGTTAGAACTACTCGGTGATCAATTAAAAGAAGATAGCTGCTGACCAGCTGCTCTGCAGCCTGCTTCCCAGCTGATATTGACTTCAATGTCATTTCTTTTTCCTGATCCCTTCTGAAAGCTGCAACGAGGGCAGCTTCATACTCCTTCCTCTAAAATAAAAGAGAAAAAGAAAAGGCTAAGAAAGTCAAAGAAGAAATTTAACAAAGCACAAGAATAAGAGATGTATACCTGTGATAATCTTTTATCAAATGTAAGAGGACTGCATTCTCCTTGACCCACATCCCATTTGAAGGAGCCAGGAGATTCTAAAATAGTTCCACACAAGCCATCACCTTCAGGTTTCTCAGATCCCCCGTTGACCAATCCTCGTAACCGATTCACCTCTTTCTGCATGAATTCCATGGACAGTTGACTTCAGAAAATGGAAGTGCAAGAATCTTCCTACGAAAGATCTATTAGATAGAAATACCAGGAAAATTCATTTTAAAAGTTAGCATTCAATACTTATGTCCTGCGTAGAGAGCATGGAGTCTGCAAGATACAGTAATGATAGCTACTGTTCAGTATATGCATTGATTAGAAGTACGACTGGTCTACAAGTGAAAGTAGCAGGTGAAAGTAGACATTCCAGTGCATGAGGCTCCCACTAAATTAAGCAGGGATACAAATTGCAATACATTATCCATTCTTTTCTAGTTACATCAAGCAATAGAAGGAATGGAGCAAGTATCAGGCTATCAGCACATAAGTATATACTCCATAGTACCTTCAACTGCTGAATCTGCATACGCATGCTAAGAACATCTCCAGAGGCATCCTCATTCACAATTGCCTACAAATAGACACCTCAACCGACTTATGTTCATGCTTATAGCAAACAGGTAAAGCTAAATCTGAAATGCCGGGTTACTCACATTATTCCTAATAAACTTTGCACGTTGAGCAAATTTCAATGTGCTTAAGGTCTCCAATGCACAGCTAGAGCATCCAAAGAAATTAATTAACATGTAAAACGAAGAGGTACAAGAAAGAGACAAGTTGACTAGTTGAGTACTAGATTTAGCCCAGAAATTCTAGTAAAAGCAATACCAATTAGATGGGCTAATATTTGCAATAATGATAGTTTTTGAGTTCCCTCCAAGTGAGTCCTGAAAATAAGAAGATACACCAACAATATTGAGTAATTCTACCATGACACAAGGCCAATAACATTCACAGTCATTAAAATGAGAAAGATAGGAAACTGAAAACAAAATATGACATCTTGTAGTGGATAAGAATCTCACAGAGGAGTCTCTTTATTGTTCTTTCCACCTCTAAACCTAAAAATTAACCACTAGCACTTACAAGCATATTCATTTTCTTTCTGAGCATTAAGGTCACTGTTATAAGTAATAATTCTACAATAAAAGTTAACCAGTTATGACTTCCCATCGTCATTAACTTCATATATTTTTCTGAAAATCAAACTCTCAGTTAGAAAACTGATTAGTTTTGAGAAGAATATAATAATTGGACATCAACATTATAGAGAATGAATACTTGTCAATATTTGTTGTTTCCCCTTCCTAAAGTACATCTTACTTAAACTTAATCAGGATGTAACTATGTAGTGTACATCTCATAGCTATAAATATTATAATGCATTTAAGACAAGCTCAAACAAGATTTTCGATGTCACAAACTTCATTACCTGAAGAAGAAAGGTCAGTTTTGAATCACGATAAGGTACATGGAGTGACTTCTTATTTGAGAGACCAACAAGATTCATAATTACAAGTCTGTAAAAATCAAAACAAGCATCAAATATGGTTAGGGTGGATAAGGTCGAATTAGAAACATCAAAATGCATACAGAAAGAATCTAGTCTACAAACCCTAAAGTTGAAAGTGACTTATTGATGTTGGTCGCTTCTTTAAGGCGTTCCCCTTCAGCACCTGAGCTCTTTTGCCTGCAATTGAACCATTATGCACAAGTATGAAGAAACCTAGAATAATTACTTTCAAACATATTTATAGCCACTGCATATTTCACTGCGTCAACAAAAACAGAAATATGTCCAGGCATATAAAGTGTTGAAAAGAAATAATTAAATAACAAGTCATCACTAGCATATAATCAAAGAGCCTAAGAGCTCACCGCTCTGAACCAGCAAGGTCTACGAGATTAAGCCGCGAAAACCTATGATGGGTAATGCCTTGAGATTCCCACTGAAAAATGCAATGTCATGCTATTCAGAGTTACTCAAATAACTGAAGTGAATTTCACCATATAATTATTTAGTTGTAATTCAACTTAGGATCAAAAGCTTCCAAGGCCCCAAACCTTTATCAATAAACTCGTAGCAGTAATGCTGCTTTGTGATAGGTGTAAATGCAAAAGAGATTTGGATTACATACCTTACTTTCTATGACACAAGTAAAAACACTGTGAGAACGGCTGCTTGCTCGGTTCATATTTGTGGCAGCCACCTTTCTGTTTGCTGCTCCCTGAGAAGAAATTGATTTTCAATGTAAAATCAACTCTACCAGAAAATAACCAACATAAACAAAGTTACTGTAACATATTTAGCTTGGTATATCAAATTATTCTACCATTTTACTTGGACATACCATGGATCTAGTCAAAAGAAGGCTACTTCAATTTCTAGAGTAATCTGGATTACAATATTAACATAAATATAATAAAAAAATAGTTGACAATACCTGAATAAGTTGTTGCATAACATCTCGAGCACTTGAAACCTCATATTCTGTCAGATTTTCAACATATACACCTTTTCTTGCATCTTCTCTTATCTGCAAGAGATAAATATTTATTCTTTTAATTTCATGCTTCAAAGTATGCATGAAATGATAATACACAGCTATAGAGATGATAAATGTGCACTAGAATGGTAGTTTATAAGGTGAGTGCACACAGAATAAATAATCAATAATTGAGATGCTGGATATTAATACACTGACAAGCAATAGAGAATTGCACAAGACACTGACTACCATCTTTGCAATTTTAATGTCTACCTGTAAATTAGCAGAATTTGGGTCGAGTAGATCTAAAATATGTTCATTATATATTTCCAAGAATGAACATTTACAAGTAAATCGCAGCTTTTCATCTCTTCGAATCTCTTTTTCCTGTCAGTAACAATCAAAGAATCAACAATATAGCAAATATAACGAAGAAAAGAAACTGAATAGAAGGTGAGAATAAGCTTACCTTCTGAATTCTAGAGAAGAGATATTCAAATACTCGAGGTGTCATCCCACAATTAACACTATGCCTACGTGTTCCACCTTCAATGTCTCCTAACATAGTATGCGTCTTTCCACTACCAGTCTGAAAAAAGAAAATGAATTAGAAAGTCAGGGTCCTCATGTAGCTGTAGCTCAGCACTAGGGCAACCTCTTATATCTGTAGTAACCCAGTAATCAGGACACCAGGAAAAACTAAAAGATCTCTACAGCATGATCTGCCAAAACATAATTTAATATGCAAAACCCCATAGCATAGTGTTGTAAAGGTGAGAATTCAAAGCATCTAAGCAATGAACTTCTAAATGTGGATGTATTCAAGTAAATAATTAAATAGAAGCTGTAGGTAGAGCTCACTTGACCATATGCAAACATGCAGCTATTGTAACCTGCTACGCAATTTTCTACCATTGGCACTCCAGCCACTTTGAACAGCTTTTCCTGTTAAGGACCAGGATGATAGTTCATAAGATCAATGACACCACAAAGCAATAAATCTACAAAGGAAAAGAAAAAAAGGAAAAAAAAAAAAAAGGTTACCTGGCTAACATGCTCATCAGCAACATGATCAAAAGTGAAACGGGATTCTGGGTGTCCAATCCAAGTAATAGTTTGACTGCTATCTTGTTTAACACATATGTTTTGTCCTTGGAGGGATATCTCAGTACTGCTGAGGGGTCGTATACGAATGACAACCTGCTTTCCGCGAAATAATGAGAACATTTAAAAGCAAGAGATGAACACACAGCATAGAAGCAAGGAGGGACAAAAGTAGCAGGTGCTAGCTGACACGAACAAGAGCAATTGAAAAACTCAAAGCAGTCTAGATATCTCAACTGCCGGTTTGCTTTGACTAGTCAATTTTGAACCAATGCATGATTAACCCCACCACCAATCAGTTGGCAGTTCTATAAGACAATTTTAATACTCAAATACCAAGAGGCATTGAATATTAAAGTGTAAACAGACAACAAAGCCTTGGTTTTCAGAAGAACATATAAATAAAATAAAATAAAATAAATAAATAAAAAAATCAAATGTAATGCTCGATAGGTAATATGTATATAGATACACTTTGTACTTTCTGGGACTGCTGACCATTAGCAGAAACTACAAAGATGCAGTGCTCTCCTTCAACATAAAAGTGAAGTTTTAAATAATACGAAAACAAGTTTTCAAACATAAATAAGAAGAAATAAACATTTGCAACAAAGGAGAAAACTTTATAGGGAAAAATGTGTAGAGTCTCGTTACTTGAACCCCAAACTTAATTACCTGAACGTTGTTATCCTTCCAAAAGGACGGGTCTTCATGAAGTTCGAACTTATGCACAGGGAACCCAGAAGAGACGATACTGGTATCACCGTTCCCCTCGTTTCCACTTGTATTGTCCGCATCGGATTCCTCCCCTTCAGGATCTTGTAATCGAACAAGGTTTCTCACTGGATCCGCGACCGCCGGCATCCTATTGATCAGAAATCAAACCCTAGAATAGTAAAATAGAGATCGGCTATCTGAGCACCCTAACAAGCGACGACCGCAGAGAGAGAGGGAGAGAGAGTCTTGTAATAGAAAAATTTTAGGGTTTCTGAACACCTAAATCGGAGGAGTGATGGCGATTTAGGGGGAGAGTAGGAGAAACAGGAAGGGACTCAGTCACTCAGGTAGGGAAGGAGAGTGGAGAGGCGGAGGAGATTCAAAAGATGTAGTCCTTTTTCTTGCAATATATTTACTCCTCCTTTGATGGACGGTGTGAAGATGGTCGACGGACGGTGGAGATGGGAAGAATTCAAATTTCGTGACCGTTTAGACTTTAGATACAAAAGAGTGTTTTGACCAAACTACCCCTCTCCCAAACTTTATTTATTGAAAGTGATCTATTTTTATCATCTCATCCATTGGTCCAGATAAAACGCTGAACTAATTAATATTTATATTAAATATATTTTATTTTTTGTCTAAATTAGCGTGGCATGGTTAAATAATTTAAAAAACTGAACAGTGAGCTTATTTTCTCATTTTTTTTCTAATTTGTTTATGAATAAAAATATCAATCCCCTTTTTATATAAACATTTCTTTTAATATTAATAGCTCATTTTCTCTTCTTATTTTCTTTCAATTCATAACCTATTTCTCATTGTTTCTTCCTAATCTCAAAAATCGAATATAAAATTATTCAAATAAAAAAAAAATTAGATACCGCGTCGGTTAATCATTTGGACACAGCCATGTTAGTTTAGACAAAAAAGAGTATCACTTTAGTCAGTCGTAAAAACAATAATTAATTTAAAATTTTTTTTTTAAATACAAAGAAAGAAATTAAATAAAATTACTTGTTTCATTTAGTCAGTGATCTATCACTATTTCACATGGGGCAAACCAATCAGATCAGAAAACTAATAGAATGACTTGGTGAATTAGTTATCTAGGTATCAATTATAAGATGTTTTCTTCTTGTTCAGCACCTTTATCCACATATAAAAAAAACATGTAGAAGTTTAGCATTTCTATTTTTGAAAATGCGTACTGTTCTGCATTTTACTCGGTTTTCTTTTTTAAGCCCTTATGGCTAATTTTGTGGGCAAGAGCACACAGAATTCGATGAGCATCTTATTGTGAGAAATTATCAACACTTCACTATGACTAAGTAGTTCACAGATCAATTCTAATTTTAAATAATTATTATTAAAAAAATTATTTAGTAATTTAATTGTTTGGTTCAATGGTTCAATTCGATTGATAACTCAACAGTACAGTTAACTTAGAGGAGTAGCTTGACGATGCAACAGCTTGAAGCATATCTATAGAATATTTTTAGTGAAACTTTAATACATTTATATCTTGAGATAGTTAGTTATTTTGTCTAGCTGTATCTAGTCTTTCTAGTCTTTAGACTCTTGCATGATTATTTTTAATCTTATAGAGAAAAATTGATGAGAATTTAATAGTATTTAAGACTAAATTGCTGATCTTAATAACAAATTAGAATCCTAGATGAATTAAACCTCACCATTCCCTTCTTCTTCCTCTCTCTCTTCCTTTTCTTCCAACATTTGGTTGGTTAAACCCTCTCTCTTCCATCTAGCATCAGCCACCCCTCAAGAGCTCTCTCCCTCCTATCTAATTAGCATGTTAGATACAAGGTAGTGCTGATCAGGTCAATGATTTACCCAAATAAACCATTTATCAAATCCTCGTTATTTGGTTAAACTTACAAATTTTCCTTACTGAATATGGATGGAGATGGCTTGTTACGTATAAAATGCTAATCTTATCTTTTATTTGTAAGGTAGATGCTTAGCAATCAGTGATTTATGTAAAAAATTATTAATCAAATTAGTGTTTTACTTAATTAATTGCAACAAACATGATATTGGCTTCCTACACGTAAAATGCTAAACAGATTAGTATGTTACCCTCGGGGCAATTGAATTGGTTAGCAATTTCAACTGAAAGGAAAAGAAAATTTACATATAATATTCTGTCTTTTAATGAAATTATAATTTACACCCTATATGTTTATTATTTGTAAATCAAGCCTTATGATTTGGTGATTGTATGCAAAAAAATACTCTACTGTTAGATTAGTTAGTTAAACTTAACTAAATATATAAATTAAGTTAACTATACTAAAAAAATTATATAAATACCTTTTGCCAAGTCATACTAAGGGCATTTTAATTAGCTTAGAAATAAGGATATTTTAATTATTTTAGATAAAAGGGCATTTTAATTAATTTAGAAATAAAATATCTATAATATCTATACTTAATAGAATTCTCACGGTGTTAATCTAACCCAGGATATTTTCTATACATATACACTAATCATAAAGCTTAATTTATAAATAGTAAAAATATAGAATGTAAACTATAATTAAGTTAAAAAATACAGTGTTATATGCAAATTTCTCAAACGGTGAGTGGATAGAAATAGACCTCTTTTGATATCAAATTTGAGTAGTTTATTTTGATAAGTAAAATAGTTAATAAATTTTATCTTTCGTACTTATGCCGAAAATTAGTTTATTTATTCCTTGTATTTTAAAAATCTCAAACTAATTCCTATATTTATGACTAAATTAAAATTATTAATTTTTCCTTTGAACTTAATATAATGCTAAAATAATTAAAATACATCTGTCATGTTTATTAGAAAAAACATACATATGAGATAATGCAGCTAAATTATCAAAATAGTCATAATACTTAGTTAACTTATGTGAGACTTTTAGATTAAGAGATAAAATGCATTTAACTCGAAATAAAGAAGAGAGTTTGCGACAAACTCTCAAAAGCAAGTGAAACATTTATGGGTCAAAACAAAAATATTAATTTGGACCGGGCTAAATTGTAAACATAAGATTATAAGGGCCGAAGTGAAAAATTATAATCTGTACGCGCCAGGTAGGGGTCGAACCTACGACTTTCTGCTTAGGAAACAGACGCTCTATCCACTGAGCTACAGGCGCAGTCTTAGCAATGCAGTTCTGTACACTTAATTCTCTACGATTCAATTTCTGCTATAAATTCTCTGCTCTGTTGTTTCCACCCGCAAGGAGAAGAACGGAGAGCAGATGGCGCTGTTGATGGAGGCGGGCTCCGAACCCGTAACGGATAGCGAGAGGGCGGACTTAGAAGCCATCGCCGCCCTCAAGGAATCCGCCGCTATCGAGCTCAAGGTCTTGTCCTTTCTTCCGGCCTCCTCCCCCCCCTTCTTCTTTTCCCAACTTCGATCATAAAATTATATTCACATATAGATTTATAGTATGGTCAATCTTGAAAAGAAAGAAGGTACAATAGACGACCTACAGTCTTTTAAACACGCTTTATTAGTCTAGCATGAATTGAAATCTTGCAAGTAAAAGTGTCCTTAGATTGTGTGAGACCTAGATATGCTTTTCTTTTTTTCTTTTTTCTTTTACTTCGCTATAACATTTGTCGTTCAGGAGCAAGGTAACCAGTTTGTCAAGATGGGTAAAAAGCATTATGTAGATGCTATTGATTGCTATACGAGGGCCATAAATCAGAAAGCTTTAAGTGACTCGGATAACTCGATCCTCTTTGCAAATCGTGCACATGTAAATTTGCTACTGGGAAATTATAGGCGTTCTCTTATGGATGCTGAGGAAGCGATCAGGCTATGCTCATCGAATGTAAAGGTAAGACTCTTGCTGTGCTGCCCACTCCCCTACATGCATTGAATATGCAAATTGACGCACTGGTCACTTATGCGCATGAACAACACTTGCATGCAGTTTGCGCTAATTATGAGGTCACTTAAAATATGTAGCTTGTTTCGTCTTGCTGTTATTTCTCAGCTGTTAATTATGTAAACCCTATGTGTTATATTACTTTTTGACTTTGGTTTGGAAGGATTTGAATTTATTTTTTAGATTCTAATAGATCAAAATTGTATCTAGGCATACTATCGGGCAGCCAAGGCTGCATTCTCTTTAAACCTACTGACTGAAGCAGCAGTATTCTGCAAAAAAGGACATGAACAGTTTCCTTCTAATGAAGAGCTTAAAAAGTTATCAGCACAAGTTGATGCATGTAAGAGAGAACAAGACTATCGCAAGGCCAAAGTTTCAAAATTGGTGGCTTCAGCAAAGGTTTGTCTTTTGCTAGGACATTTTTCTTAGCACATGCAGCCAAACTTACTTTAATGTGATATGTCTAGGATCTTGCCTCTACTATAGAGAAGAGAGGGCTGAAACTTGGAAAGGCAATCTATCAAGAACTTACTGGGTTAAAAAAACCAACATTAGATGGAGGCAGTACTCTTCACTGGCCTGTTCTTCTTCTTTATGCAGAGGTCATGTCAAGTGATTTTATAGAGGATTTCTGCGAGGCTGATACATTCTCATCTCATCTTGACATCATATCCTTATATACTGATGCTACATATATTATGTGTTTCTATATACTTTACGTACATGTCTGATAGAACATCTGCAAATTGAGATATCCATAACGATTATACATGTTTTCAGAGAGTTCTCTGCCATTACCATGGGATACAGATCATGCTTACATGAGGGACACTGTTGAATTGTACTATCAGGTGAGTCTCTAACCTTTTGAGTTACCTGGTCACCTTGGAGTTCCAAAAGGAAAGGTTATACCATCAGTCAATGAGAATGGAAGTTCATTGCAAGGCGGTGAATTTATGAGTCACTTCACACTTCTCTATTTTGAGACTCGAGTTTATTGCAAATGCAGCAACTTTTGCTAGGCTTCTGAGAAGATCTCCGGAGCTCTGGCGTCTGGACACTATTAAATTTGTAATTTAATTAGTTTTTCTTTGATTCTGACAAAATAGGCTGGCATTGGCACTCTTTTGCCAAAGAGAGAAGTTCTGAAGTATCTCCTTGAGGGCACTTTGGATTCCTTTGCAGACAGTCTTTTTGAGGAAAAAGATGGAGAATATGATGTAGGGAATCCACCTTCGCCAGCAAGTATGCTTCAACCTTGCCCTTCTTTTATACACTTTTCCTTTTTTCCCTAATTCAAGTGATGGGAGATATCACATATCAGAAGTTTTCATATCATATCAGCAGAAGTCAGAGGGAGAAAGACTCATTGGTTATATATGTTACTTTCCCATCCATATTCTTGTTGTCTTGTGTCTAGCTATTTAGCATCTTGTTTCCTTTTCTCCTTTCATGATTTATTTCCCTGATACTAGGAGTAGATTTTTTTTTTAAATATTTATAACAAAATCTTTGTATTTCCCCATATTTGACAAATGCTTTCAGTCATGTATCATATCTATCAATTTTCTTAGATTGTATAAGTCAATTCCCTGATAATTGAGTCCGAAAATAGCTTATGGTAAGTGCTAAGTCCATCAATGGTAGAAGATGAGAACTTTATCTTGTAGTAAATTATAAAGTTTGATGTGTATTACAGCAGTAATGCAGAAATGAAGATTTTTCTAAAGTCCAACATTTTCTTCTACCTAGGCATAAAAAACTTAATGATTAAGATTAAAACAGGGGCTTTATGTGTGTTTGTTCATGCTGCCAAATTGGCAACTAATTGTTACCTGCAATTTTAAATGAGTTAGAAGTTCATTGGAAATTTAGAGGTGTTGAAGTTCTTGTAGGCTGTGAGCTTATCAGGATCTTGCAAGATTCACCTTGATCTTTCATTCCTTTTATATGCTAGAACAAACTTTTTTGGGAATATATGGCTATGGAGACTTGATAAAATTTCACCAATGTGCAGGCAATGACTATGGTAAATGGGTCAAAGTGAATGAGAGAAAGACTCTCTTAGAGGTCTTGCAGCACGCAGATTATATCATCCCTGCAATTCCAGGTTTGTTTCTTTTATGTTGTTCAACAGAGATCATGTTTTATCATAGTCATCTTTTAAGTCAGTGGCATTAGTCAATCTCATGCTTTGGTTTTTTGTTGCTTTCTGTAGTGTTCTTTGTCGTTTCAAAGAAATCTAGTTTCTACAAGGAGTTCAGAGCTGGAAAATGGTCTCCTCCTTAAAAGTTCCTTGAGCTTTGGATTACACTTGTATGTGGCATTAGATAATAGTGTTGATGTAAAGTACTGCTATTTATTCAGGAACATTTGTTTGGAGACGAGGAGTAGCAATGGCCCAAAGGAAATTGACCAATGATACTCCAAGATAGCAATTGTATTAGGCTTTTAGGTCTTGTTTGCATTGAGTTTAGGACTCTCCTTAAACTAATTCAAGGACCCGTAAATTAATTTAGTAATTAAATATTTTTTTTAAATTTTTTTTATATTTAATTAAGCTATACTTTCTGAGACATGTAGGCTAAAATATGAGATTAACTAATCGAGTTTAGAGTTTAGCTTCAAAGCAAATAGAGCCTTAAGGTTTAACTCTTGTCTAAAAGGCTCAAGAGTAGATTACCTTGACATAGTATTGCATTTGGAATTGGTTTCCTTTAGCACTAAATTCAAATCGTGACCGTGTGAATTTGGTAGTAATTTCTCTTGCTTGCTTATCATATGATTGGTAGAAGCCATCCATGCCAGGATATATACCGGCAGCTGAATTAAATAGGGCTATGAGTTTCTATCGTCATATGATACTGAATCTGATGCTAACTGTATTTACTTGGACATGGTCGCTCTTGCTTATGTCAATTGTTTCGTTGCTGGTACGAGCGCATACGAGTTGTTTGCTTCGGTATATTGCCGTGGCCTCAACTGCAGAATTTTGGAGTGCAATCAAACTAAAATAAAACATGAATTGCATAATTTTGAAGTACGATCAATCTAAATAAAATACGAGGAGGTAGATAGTTCTGTTACATAATTTGGGATGAAACCAGAAACCAATTGATACAATTATCACATTTTACAACCCCCATTTTGCCTAACTACAAGAAAGAGAGAAGAGAGGCAAACGCAATAGGTGATAAAGTCAGAACTGACTATATATCCTGTATAGATGGCCCTACTCCAAAATATATCTTTAATGTACCAAATTGCATTGGAAATTAAAAAAATTCTATCCTAGCGGGGGCATGGTATCCCTTATAAAAGGCTCGATCCTGAACTCCAGACGCCCTCACCCAACCAGCACCAGCATAAATTATACGGCCAACAACATCCACAAGCAAGAACCTGTACAGCCAACATTTCGCTGCTGCTTTTTAATCATGAATCTGCATCTCGTCCTGTACTCTCCCATCGACGACTTGAGTGCTATTTCAGAGTCACGGCATCTGTCCGGAAGCACAAGTTCTAGGAGGGAAGACTGAATCTAATTGAAGATTTTCACAGGCTTCTCAATTTGGCGGTTCTGCAGGAATAATAGCCATGTAAAGCAATGGAAATCTTCTTATAACCAAATAGTAAAAGTCTGCAACAGCCAACAATTCAGAAGGAAATTGCCATTTCCAAGTTGCACAACAAAGTGATAACAGGGCCTTAAACGAGAAGTATCATCATGATATTATGGCCCAAATTGTAGTTCAATATCAACAATTACATACTATTCAGGCATTTACCTGATTTGCCGTGTAAGCCCTTTTTGGAGTGGTGTCTTGAGTGCTCTAATCCAAGGTATTGCTCCCATGCTCCGTAAACATCTCTTCTCTATACAAATATTATTAAAAAAAATTCCAATTATCCTTTAGCATGAACAAATTTCATAACAAAAAGAATAACATACCTGAAAACGGCCAGACACAATATCTGAGTCCTGAAGGTATTCAGGGCGATTCATTGCTACAAATGCAAACTTCCACTGGTCAAATATGATTATTCAAGAGTTAGTATAATTGTTAGAGAATCTGCATTCCCAAGAGGAGGACTCGGTGTAGGAAATGATGATGTTTCTTCTTGCAGAAATGCTCCAAAAGAATGTCTCCCATGCAGACAGAGGACATCTATAATTCCTAATAAACGACTTGTTATATTCATTTATAATCTGCATTAAGCACAATCACGAAGTCATACTTCACTTACATGCTCATAATGTAACATAAAAATATACTCAATGAATTTCTTCTGAATCATGAGACATCAACAGCTCTGCCAGTTGATAAAAAATTTACAACAAATCCAAGAAAAGAAGTAGTCGAGAAAAGAAAGGACCCTAGAGAACTCTTCATCCGGAATGTGTATTTTTTTTTTTTTTTTCTGGATTCGAGCCTTCACCTCATCTAGAGTTTCGCCTTCACGAAATAATAGAAAGAAAGGTTCCCCAAAGTTCTGAACCTGATATTATAATGAGAATAAATAAAAAAGGGCAGTACTTCTTTTCCCTCAAAAATAAGGGCAGTCCCTACTGTGACTATACCGCAACATCAAGTTTTTAATCAGTGCTATCTTCAGTATTACAAAATTGATTCAGTGAGAAGGGAGGGAGAGTAGTGGAGTGCTTCTTGTATAAAAAAATACAACAGCAGAGTGCATTGCAAAGAATGCACAAAAACTTTCGCAAGTAAAAGTAGTACATATTGACAAATCAAAGCTAGAAAACTGATATCCAGAGATCCATTTTAAAAAAAAAAACCATTTCTCTTCTGCAACTCAACAATCTAAAACAGCAGACCAAGCAAGCCTATATTTTGTTCTTATTTACCATCTGGTTCTGATTTGGATCCTTCATGAAATGGTAAACATGAATTAAGCGATCATGGGGACCCAGGTTCCTTTCTTCCTCCGGAATCTGTAGCATCAAGAAAAGTAATAATTAGAACGATGATATATATGCCTAAGATGCTCCATACGACAGTTGGGAGTAAAATAGATTTTTGCTACATCATAAATGGATTCTAGAAACATCTAAGTGAACAGAAACATAAAAGAATTTACCCATCGCATACCTCCTCTGCATGCAACGTCCAGTACTGATCGTTTATATTCTCTATTTTTTTCACCAAGCAGGAAGATCTGCAATAAAGAATAGCATGCTAAAGATAGGAAGATGAAAAGTATATTAAGAGAAAGAAATGAATCCCAGCTCTCGCAGCAAGCTCAAACAACTCAGCAGCAAGAAGACCAAGCTGATATATAATATATCAGAGAACAATCAAAGAACTTCTCAGTTCTCATCTTGTAGGATAGCAGACAGGAGAGCTGGACTGATATTTCCAACTCTTTGGGACAGTCATTCTGCAAATGAATAGGTGGTTATTAAATATATACGGATGCATGGAAGTAGAAAGCACCTTGTAGATCTTGTGATAGAAGACCTCAAGCAATCGGAGTTCAGCATTAGGATGTGAAAGTTCAACCTATCCAGAATAAAAATTCAGATTGGAAAGATCACAGTTACTTGTGTACTACAGATGCATACAGAGAAAGCATGAACTGGACAGCAAACTTGTGCAATAGCTGCCAATTTCAACTTTGTCTTCAGATAGTTGGTCACATCTCCCACTGTGCTATTTCTCGCAAGCCTAATGCTATGGACTACAACCTGAAAACAAATAAGTTTATGAAGAGTTCCTCCATATGGATATCATAAATAGCATCGAAAGAGACCTGGCAAGCTATCCCACCTCATCCTTTGGGGCATGATGAAATGCAACTTTTAATATTTCAAGGCATTGCAATTCTGGTAGGGGAATGTCCAGCACTTCATAGTACAATATATCAGATGTCTGCTCCAGACAGCCATCACAGATTCAGAATCTAGCAGACCCTTACTTTACAATTAGAAAGCAAGCCAACTCGTAACAACTAACCAGAACATAAAGTACAAAAGGAAGAATAATACCTGGTTGTAATGGACCAGCATGTCCGACAGATGCTCTACACCCCGGTACTTGATAGGTTGAGGTTTAGGCTGATGCGAGTAGGCCATTATAGTCATGGATGGGCTAGGCGGGGAAGGCAGAGGGAGGATCGGATTCGAGACGAAGCGGCGGCGACGGAGGACGTTAATCTACAGCGGTGGAGGAGGAGGAGGAGGAAGAATAAGAATATACCGGCTGGACTCTCAGCAGCGAACGACGCCACCGAATCGAAAGAGCCTAGTCGGGCAGAGTCGGGAGATCAAATTTATACTAGGGGCATTTTGGGGATTTTGCGACGGTAGAAGCTAGAGAGTCCGATGTGGCACATACAGGTGGATAATTATTACATGAGTGATACTACTATTACATATACATATGCTATATAAATATTTTATTTTAAAAAAAAAAAGTCGGATAGAGGTAAATATTTGAGACAATTTTTATATTTTTATGGAGAAAAACTCTTTATTTGTTTCTTATTGAAAATCATATTTAAATGTATAAAATATGATAGTTATTGTGGCCAGAGGGGGGTGGGCCATGCATTTCTGGGCCCAAATCCTGGGTCAATACAAATTATTAAGAAGAAAAAAAGAGGGGGAAAAAAAAAAGCCTAGAGAGTCCTGCGAGCACAGCACGATCGAAGTCTATAATAAATTAATGGTTCTTTCTTCTTTGAATTATATACGTATACATATCTGAAGCAAAGATCGATCTAAAATTCAACCTCTGGAAGCTAGGGAAGTAGTCCCATCAGCAATGAAGTATCAAGGGTACCATAATTAATTCATTCCACAAACAACCGTGCATTCGTATTAATTCGCAGAGAGGAAGGAATTGCAGTGACAGATGGCACGCGTAAATATGCCCTGGACAAATGCCCTCTACTCAGCACGTACGTACAAATATTGACCATGATTAAATTTATACTAAACTATAAAGAAAGATGAGTTTTTGCTGAGAAATAATAGCAATCAAGCCATACGTACGTGCGAGTAAAAGTAAAAGAAGACTGCATGCAGTTAAAACTTTTAACTCGATTGGATAACAACGGTTAATTCCTCCGGCCGCATTGCTGATCAGCTCTATCCATAAGACAGAAGGCATTTGTTTAACACGTATATATATCTAGAGTGTACCAGATTAAAGACACGCGTACAGCAGCCAAGTTTAAGAGGATTCATCATCTACCTTGAGTTATAACGAATATATATATATACAGCTAGCTAGATGCGTGGTAAATTAAAGTTAGAGCCAGCTAAATAATATATAGAACTACATACATACACATGGAGGAGCCAAGCGAGGCGGAGGTACATAAAATGGAAGAGAGGGAGGTGGCGAGGAGTAGTAGTGAGCAGGAGAAGGCGGCCGCGATGAAGGTGGTGGTGGCCGTGGATGAAAGCGATGGGAGCTTTTATGCGTTGACCTGGACCATCGACCATCTCTTTAAATTGAAGACCAGAACTGATCAAGTAGTACTAGTTCCCAATCGCAATCTCGTTATTCTCCACGCACAACATGCAGTTGAGAACTTCGTCTATCCTGTTGCTGGACATGGTACTCCATTTGGATGTAAATTTATACGCCCCATCTTCTCTTCACACTTTTAATTACCTACTTCTTATACAAGTCATCGTTTAGGCAAGAACACTATATGCTTGCTTTAACGCATTCCAAAATCTGTTTCCAAGACATATCACTACACAGGCCTATTATTTTATGACCCTTTTTTTTTTCCTTCAATTATTTCTTCCAGGTTTTCTTCATAATCACTTTTAATATTAATTCGTCCTATCATATATAATGTAGCTATTTATGCCACATCTTCAGTGGTGGATTCCATAAGGAAGTCTCAGGAACAGAACACTAAGAATGTTATTTCCCGAGCAATGCAAGTTTGCCAAGAGAGGGAGGTAAATTATAATTGCCTGCTGTTTTTTTTATTTATGTCGATTAACACTAGCTAAAATTTTGGAAACAATGGGCATATACATATAGAAGTTTTACGTCTTTAGATCAGTAGAACCTTATCTTGTTTTTAAGACAGTGATTAATTTGGATATATAAAGCAATATATATCTCAGTGGATATTGGATCTTTTAATTGTAGGTCACTGCAGATGCAGCCGTTGTGGATGGTGATACGAAGGATGCGATCTGCCAAGCCGTAGAGCAAATGCAAGCTGATCTTCTTGTAGTTGGAAGTCGTGGTCTCGGCAAAATCAAGAGGTAACTGACAAGTTCTCTTGTTCGATCTACCCTTTCTTCTTCTTCTTCTTCTTCTTCTTCTTCTTCTTCATTGTTAAGAAACTTCATATCGAGTGGATGAACATCATAACCTCGCTGTCATTAATTGCATCGTACTCCCTTGCACCTTGCAGGGCACTGCTGGGCAGCGTAAGCGATTACGTGGCACATCATGCAAGATGCCCCGTCCTTATAGTGAAGCCACCTAGATCAGATCAACAGTAACTTGGGTTCCCCCCTAAATCTAATGGCTTAGCACTTGTATTATATGAGTTGACACTTGAGAGGGCAGTGTTCTACTAAATAAACGCTCTCACAGTTTGTATGATGTATATATATATTAATCATGTGTAAATTAGCGTGTGTAAACGGAGAAGGAAATAAATCTACAGCTCCTAATTATGTCGCTTCACACGAGGCAGAGGATTTGTAAAACATATATAACAACTGTTAAGTTCATTGATACATCAAAACAATCGAGAGTACACATTAGCAGTCAAGTAGATGTTCTTCCAATTAAGAAGAGAAAGGAGAAGTAGTTGTTCTCTGAATAACCAAATATGATGCTGCCTTTTCTCATACATCTCGACAAGTCACACTGTTGGAGTGTAACTGATGAAACATGTAGGCTTATGTCTATTCAATTGTCTCCCAGCCACCTAGTCTCTCCGCAGGATTGTAGTTGGTGAACAAGCGAAACTCATTTCCCAGTTTGTTGGAGTGTTGGGGTCTGAAGCCACATGGATGTGCATTTAGGAGTTTCAAAGCTCTCTCCTTTTGCATCTCTCCTGCTCAAAATTGCACACAGGTATCTTAGTTTACCACATATTCAGAAATAAGAACAATCTAATCAAGTGCATCATGTGGTCATCGAACATCACAAATAAACACCATAGAGGTGTATGCAAGTAACATGGATCATCTCATAGAGAAGACTTGTAGAAAAAAAAAGCAGTTTCATAGATATAGTGTAATGCACGGAAGAGCATAAATCCGAGTCCCATAAAGATGTGGAGCACCTTCTACAAGATGACAAGAAATATTAGATAATTCCATCATACAATCGATCTCAATTATTCCGTATGTAAAAGGCTTCAGAACCAAGTTAAGATAATCCTCTCAGCTGAACCGTTAGCCAGAGAGCAATATTATGTGGACTATGAGGAAATGCAGTAACAGGTGCTGACAAATCTTGTGTGCTAGAAGGCAGCTTATACAAGAGAAGTGTAGAATTTTTAGAAATTGCTCAATTCTATGTTTTAACTCAGAATAATGTCTCTTTTCATATGCTGGGCAGGAATTTAAGGGGAAGCGGCAACAGAAAAGGCAAAACAGATGCGACATGGAGAGGATATGGAAGGCCCGGTGTTGTTGGATGATTGCCAGGAGGGAGGCATGGAGAACTAGCAGCTGATGGCTTTTGCTTCTCTTGACTGATACACTTTTTGTTTTCGGTTATATGTTAAAACTGGAAGTTTTGTTGTCCCTGTGATAGTGGTGTATGGTGTTGACTTTGTTTTCCCCTGTTCTGGGATGTTTCTTCATAGCTGGTTGTGTCTGGGTAGAAAGGTGTTGGTTGATGCAGGTTTTATGGTTAAATTTTTTAATGGTGCAGTATTGGTTATTGAGAAACTATATAATCTCTGAATGAAGATTAATGGTTTTATGTTTAAATAAACAGTCTTTTAATAATAATAAAAACAAGATAAGTGCAGGCAATAATTTGCATCATGCCATACCACCAGATAAAAAAAATGATCATTAGATTAACAGAATATTCATTTTCCCCTCTGTTTAAAAGTCGAACCCTTCTAGTTGTGCAGGTCTGGGAGGATTAAACTTGGATATTGTGTAATTGATCAGTTAATGGAGACATATCACAAGAAATAAGCATGACTTAAAGATTAAAATATGTTGAATTCATTTGATAGATGAGCAATTACCTGTGAGCAACAGTAAGAATGAACTTTGTGGATTAGCTAAAAAAGAAATGGTCTGAGCTACTTTCTCCAAGCACTCCTTGCTCTGCATATACAAAACAAATCAAAGATAATCAAAAGCAATTCACCAAAGCACAGTTTGTGCATTACAAAAAAAGGTCTCCCTTGCTCTATCTAATTGCTAGACATATTTGATTTATAACCGAGAAAAAATGCAAAAAAATATAAAAACACTAAGCACTGTCAGAAACTGACCCTCAAGAAAAAGACAAACAATCACATAAAAGAGGAATTCCTTTTCACTTCTATTATTCTTTTGCTTCCTTTAGTTATAATATACAGTAATGCACTAGCAGATGATTTAATTTTGAGAATAAGCCCAAATTATGGCACCAGAAGAGATGAAGACAGGTCAGTTTCAGGAGCTTCAAGATAACACATTCCTTCTAAAAAAAAATGTGACATTCTTTCATTTAACACAAAACAAACATACTCAATACTTCCTTCCAGATGTACTTTACATACCAAATAAGGAGGATCTGCAACAACTACTTGACAGGTATGCTTCAACGCCAGTGGTAACTCTTCAGGCTGATTGTAATCATAGAACATGAAATCATCACCATATTGTTCAAAGCGTTTATCATACTCGAGTAATTGCGCTGATATGTCAGGGCTGATCCTCTGAGAAAGTTATTAAGAAAGTACATGTCAATGCCAAGCTGCTCACCAAAAGAAAACAGAAATTTAATATGTAAGCAATTTTTCATGTAACGCCTCATTTAACTGTAGCATCTTCACAAAAATAACACATATAAAGGAGGGAAATATGTCCCAAATAATAGGTTTAACAGACTACTTTACCCCTTTTATTCATTCAACTCTTGACTTGGTAATGTCCTCTATTCATACTTCTCACTGGAAGTAGTTTAAGATATGTAGTCTCTGGTTGCATCTCGCGCCAAGTTTGATTCTCTTTCTTTATAACTTGCATATGCATTTGTTCGCCTACTAGGGCATTATAAGTTGCCCAAAGATAATATTTTTAAGAAAATACACTCTTATTTGTTTAGATTACATTGACTACAATGGCATATGAGACATAAAAAATATGCTTCATCAGGCATCTGACCTTAAGGTAAACATAGAGGGTGGGGCAAGCGATGCAGGCGACGGTACAGGGAGCGGAAGTGGATGATTTACAGAGGCGGAGGATCTCTTCCGCTACTGTCTCTGCCGTCTCCTTATCGTACCAGAATTGGCTCAGCCTCCAATCCTCCGCCACCAGCTTCACCTCCTCCGAGTCCTCGCCGCCGCCACCGGAGCCCTGCTCGCTAAGGAACTCCCTCAGGGCTGCGAGAGCTTGTGCGCTCAACGCCGGCGTATCGTCGTCCTCGTCGCCATCCACGGCGGCGGGTTTCGCCCTTTCGTCCTCCTCCACATGGGTCGACATATCGGCCCAAAACTGAGAGACGAGACCGAGGAGCGCAAATACGGGCATTTTAAGGGCCACTCAGATTGTTCGACTGGGTCCGATAATTTGGGATTGGGCCAAGCTATCTTGGGCTGACCAGACTTTTAGTCAGGCTAAAACCACTGAGATCTAACGCAAGTCATTAAAAATTTTACACCCAATGTTTTTCTTTTTTAGCAAAAGGCCAATGGCATTCATCTTCCCACCTCAACACCTGTTTGTTTCCATAAAAAGAGCCAAATCCGCATTAAAGAGTATTTCTCAAATCCACAAGGTAAGATTTTTGACCAGATCAGTTACTTACCTCTGAACCTCTCCAAACTTGCACTCTATTCCCATAAGCCATTGCCATCTGCCCAGGCTCTCCCCTATCACCTCAAACATTTGTCACAAACCCCCCAAAGCCTAGTGACGGAATTGAAACGTATTAGGTGGGGGGAGAACTAAATCCCTTTTTCAAACCGCAGGCCCATTTTTGTTCAGCCCACCATCCTCAGATTACCCCCCCTCCCCCTCTCTGCCCTTTCAGCCCTTTTCCCAAAACACCCCTATTTTCCCGTCTATCACTCCCTCATCGTCTCCGTCGCCCGCCCTTCCCTCGTCTCCGTCAACGGCGAGGCGGTGGCGCCTTGGTGGTGCATGTTAACACCACCAGATCACTCTAGGATTAGGGTTTCGGAGCCTTCTCCTCGCCATTGCCGGTCGTAAGATCGCCAGCCTCTCTTCAACCATTTCGCCGAATTCTTAAGTCTGAACGATCGAAACTAGAATCTCTCCTGATTCCAAAAACTTCTTTTGCCGGAGTGGTCTGATTTAGGGTTTATTGAGACTATATTTCCTTCAGCGTTTTTTCAGTCTTTGATTTTGACGCGCTCGGCCATGTCGGACGACATCGTAATGCATCTCTCGTCAAATTCTTCCAACCCTTCGAATGCGTCGCTGCCGTCGAAGCTGGCGAAGCTGGAGGCTCGCATGGCCGGAAAGAGCTCTTCGTCCCCGTCAGTCCAGTCGGGGTGGCAACCTGCTCCTCCAGTGAGGTTCTTGGAACAAGAAGAGCTGCCCTCGTCCTCGTCCTCCGATGATGACGTTAGTTTTTACCTCATTCATCTACTTGAATAGGAAAGCGATCAATCGTAACTTCTAGATCAAAGTTTCTCCATCATTAGAATGATTCAGGAATTCGAGTCAAAAGTTTATTCCTTTTTGGAAATTTATGCCTTCTTATCAAATGCTGTTTTGGTATCGGCTAATCTCTGATACTCTGTGTTGCTTTTGAAGCAATCCTAACTTATTATCTTACTGATCAACATGGGTTTGCTCTGCTTTACCGATTACCTTGTTCTTCAATATCGTACTTAAAATGCATAGTGGTATTCATGATTGTTATCAAGTGTATGTTCTCTCCGATATTGACTCAGTATCTAATGCGATTTAACTCTTTTTTATTGAAATATTCAAATTAGTGTCTTCCTTTTGCACTTCGATATTGTCATTATCATCTGTTTGAGCAAAACCCATCATTTCCTTCATTCGGAAGCAGATCACATAACATCTTCATGTAGTTTCCTATCTTGATATCTAGAATAGTTCTTTGTGATTTCGGAACTAAGGTTGAGGCTGATGCATCTGATTTTGACAATGGTTATTCACTTATTCTTATAATCTCTCTCTCTCTCTCTCTCTCTCTAGTTCTAGATTGTATGAAGACTGCTTGGATCTAAGAAATAAATAAGGTGTATCATTAAATGGCTAACATTCCACGTATTTATCAACCAGAATGGTGGAGAATTCTTGATACAACACAATACTCAAAAGCGAGTCAGAGTTCAAGAAGGTGGCCATGTTGTAACTCTTCAACAATCCGAGGTTCCTTCCTTATTCTCTGACTTGGTACTGAAGTTCAGTATATTTCTAATGGTGCACCTTTTTCTGCGAGCAGCAGTGTGTTAGGTTTCAATTGTTTTAGCATGTATTGCTTTTAATGATAAAATTTTGGAGTTTGGGCCATTCTATTATTCTCAAATATCAGCACTATATAGTTTTGTTCTGTTATTGGCATGATTTGCTTAGTAATTGAAACATCAGGCAGCAGCAGATGAAAGGATACTCATTGACAAAAGACCAAGCTTGAATGACTCAAGCCGGAAAAAGAAAGGTCGTGGTAGAGGTCGTGTTGCAACAGGTGCGGGACGTGGGTCAAAGAGTAATGATCAAATGCGATCCTTATCAGCTTCCTCATTACTTACATCAAATGGGCAACAGGACAAGCCATCCACCAAGGTGTGAAATTACCTAAGGGTTCATGAACTCACTTTTGTATCTGCTAAGCATTCATGATATCAATCTAACGGGAGCGAACAGATTTGGGCACTATTTGGTTTGTGTTCATTGCAAAATACCCCAGTGACATGCTTTTAACACTTTATTGTCAGAAAATCTGAGGGTTTTTTATTTTTCTTTTTCTCCTTTGTGTTTGAATGAAAAAATGGTTAAAGTACTGAATCTTGAAATGATTCTGTGTACACGGGTTATCTTACAGTAACTATTTTGGCAGGAATCTTGGTCAAGTCTCCAGCTTGGGAATAATGAGAAAGCTGCTCTACAGGTAGACAGTCCTCTTATATATCACTTTCTTACTTTTACTATAGGCAGGCTACAATGAGAGAGCTACTCTACAGTAGTTATCAACATGGGGCATGCTGACCGGCACAACTATACTTGCTGATAACTGCAGAAAAATACATGCATGTAGTCATATGGTTATGTGGACATTTATTATTATAAATAACATCTACAATAGAGTAGGTTTCTGATGAATTTTCAATTCTATGGTTCATAGGAAGAGATAACATTGTTACATGCAAGAGTTACTTTCTTGGAGGAGGAGCTTAGTAAATCACGCCAAGAAGCCGCAAATCATCACCATCTGTGTGGCCAGTTAGAAAAGGTATGTTCAACTTCTAGTGCTTACTAGATGATAGACTAATAGATGGGATGACCATTTTCCTACTTTTATTCTGTATGTCTAGGAATTGAAGGAGGTCAAAGAGCTTGATCAACAGATGAAGGCAAAGGTTGTAAACTGATTGTAATCATGATATAAGTTCTTGTGTATCATTACATTTTTGTGGTTTATTGCATATTAGGTATGTTATCTATAGTTGAGTTGCTTGCCTTGAAGCCCATGGGAGAAACGTAACTAAGCCATGTTGGAACATCTTATTTGGTTACTAACTCCATTATAGACCTTCTGGACGATGATGTTTTGTTTTGAGCTTTTGGAAATTGTTTCCCTATTTCTCAGCCAAATAATCTTTTTCTTTTGAGACTTTTCACTGAGGAGAACTATATGTATATATCCAGTGAGTCAGTTTCTATATGTAAAATATCACTAATTTCCATAGTCTACCTTCCACTAGATACTTTCTTACTTTAATCATTCTAAAGGGAGATAAAAGATAGGTGCAAGGAGAACGATAAGGGAAGAAAAAGGAAGTTTCATAATCAGTGATTTTGAGATCAATTTTTGCCAACTATAGTGGACAATGCTATTTTGGTAAAACATGGTGGTCGCTTTTCCCGTTCTGTTACTTATTTTCATGGATATCCTATAAAACAATAAAGTGGTTTATGTTATATCGCATGATTGCATCTCCTGTTTAGCAGCTTGTGCTGGAAGTTTCTAATTTGCCATATTTGTACTGCTGTAATTTTTAGTATCCTTGGTGTCCTCTAAGACAAGTGCAGTCTCTATGTGTTTTACATGCTAAATTCAGCATGCAACATCTTTGTGGTATATTGTCTATATGAAGATATAGAATCCGAATCAAAATTCTAATCTGTTTATTTATTATCTTTTTCTAAACGGCAGTGTATTTGCTGATCTAGTCCTATGCTTGATTGAGTGAATAGGTTATTGATGCTATATGCTTAAACCTGTATGCCCTTGCTTAGTAGTTCCAAGGCTTTAAGTACCGCTGGATCAGTGCTGTGTCAACAAATGGTATGTGCCATTTTCTTGTCAAGCCTAATATTACAGCAAGCCATGCTGGTGTTTCTATACCATGGTGGCACTTTCCGGCATGGTATGTGCCATGTGGTGCCGACCTTGCCTCTTGGCATTTAAATCCATGAATAGTTCTGTTTGGGCCATCACGCCCTTTGCTTTAAATCAAAGAGATATTAAGATCCATGTGGTTCAACAATATTGTGAAAAGCACCTTATGCAGGTGATCAAGTCCCTGCGTAGTGCACCTGCGGTATACAAGTGCATATGCATGTGCATATGCGGTATACAGGTGCATATGCATGCACATATGTGGTCTAGTAGTAAAAAAGATTAAAAATAAATTATATATAATTTACCTTTCTAATGTATTGAATATTTTACCACAATATGCCAAGAAATAGGTTAAATTGCAATGTAATATATGGAGAATCATCTTGATATCCTGTCCATTAACTACTTCAATCATACCATTACTCAATAATATTTCCAAATATTGTAATTTGCACAAACAAAATTAACCAATAACTTTTATGAAGTGTTATAAATATTAATATGCGAGTGCACATACGTATGTGATCTGTATATGCGGTCTATATATGTTTGGGCTGCATATAGGATCGTATAATGCATATGCAGGTTGGTTGACCTACCAACATTGCCTATAAGGTTGCATATGCAATCTACACGACCACTTTTCAGAATAGAGAAGTTCAACATAGATTCAGATAGTAGTGTAGTCAAGCTTTTTAGGTCACGAAGCGGCTTTATGGGAACAAATAAATTAAATACTAATTTGATGTACTTTAAAATCTGTTCAATGTTGATCTATTTAAGAGAAGTTGACATGTTATTTTGTATTTGGGAACATTACTTGGAGGCCTAGAATTATTTGTAAAGCATTTAAAGATTTCTTGATAGCTTTAGCTATTAAAGAGATTTGAATCAGATATTCTTAAATATGCTATTGACGGAATAAAGCACTACGTCCACCAACTATTTTTCTAGGGACTGGCTTTCCACACTGTTGTGGCAGGCTGGCATCATGTGATAGGAGTCTGACTTGTGTTTCTGTTTTCCATCAGTCAAGTTCATTAAGGATCCTTCGAAATTTTCATGATGATTGCCTATCAAGTTGCCTTATTGGACAACTTGCTGAGTAGTACTATAACAAGTATTGTTTTAGTGAGTTAAAAATCTAAAACGGATCATCACTTAATTTCTTTCTTGGTTAGAAAATTTTACTTTTAGACCAAATCACAGAGGTATTAAGAGCACTTACATCTAGAGGTTTCATGATGCTAGGATAATGACGGTTGAAGTTCTTTATATTAACTTGTTTGGCATGAGGAGATAATATAAAATGACGTCAATATGTTTCTATTTGTATATGCATAGTAGGCACAATATTCATTTAAGCAAGTATAATAGCTGAAGCCATTGATAGATGACCTTCCCATTTTGGCGACGATGGTGGCAAACTATCGGCTGCCTACTCTTGCACTAGAGTTTCTTTCCCCAATATGGATATTGATGCCAAATGACCTGATCTGTCTCATGATTGTGAGTTGTTTGATGTATCTCAGATCTATTATGATACTCGGAAATCAACATAAATGCTTGCCACATTTACCCTGTTGCTGTTTCTACCTATTTGCTAAATCTTTGTTACACACAATTGCAGCGAATTAAAGTCCTATCAGATCTACTGATAGCTGTGTCAAAAGCAGAGAGGCAAGAAGCAAGAATGAGGATACGGCAAGAATCGTTCAGGCTTGGTAATGTTGGTGTTATGAGGTAGATTTCTTATTGATGCATTTTTGCTGTGTTAACATGGAAATCCTATATTAAAACAGAGATTGCTAAATTTGCTGCTTACTTCATCTAGTCCATAATGTTAAATACTAGAATTAGCAATTGCCTGATCTTTTTCTGCTTGCGTGTCTCTCAAAGGATGCCCCATGGCACCCATTCAGCAGACTCATATCTATGGGTAGAGTTGTTTAAGATGGTTCTCATTTCCTGACATGGTCTCTGTAAAAAACTAAAAATGCAGAGCAGGAACTGTCATATCTGAGACCTGGGAGGACGGTCAAGCAATAAAAGATCTTAATTCTCATCTTGTAAGTCTTTTATGTACTTATGTAAATATATTATCATATTTATAAATAAAGAAACATCTTGGAAGTGAACTTGATGTTATGGAAATGATGCTTGGACTTAGATAGCTGAATAATATATGTGATTCTTTTGAATCTGCCTATGATGTTAAGATGTGCTTTGACTACTTGATGTTCATATATACTTAATTCCTATAGCATCTTTTGTCACATTGAACCATACTGGCATTGGCCTTGGGAAAAGTGTTGGGTTGGTTATTCAGCTGTTGTGGTGTATGTCCTTCAACCATCGTCTTGCTTATTGGTCAACATATAGTTTGTGACTTTTATCTTGTCTTCTGAATGGACAGTCTGACTCTTTAGTTGAACTAATTTGCCTGTGGAAGATTTTTGTTCATCTTTTTCACTGATGCTATAGTCATTTACTTGTACAATCATTTTTTGTAATTATTTGAATGTACCTCAGTGCATTCCCTTTCTCCAAAAAGTTAAAATATTTATTGAGATTTTTAATTAATCATCTAATACCATGCATGAAACAGATAGGGTGACATCATCTGTCTATGTACCTCGTCATGTATCAATATGTCTGCTGACCTGTGTCCTTAAGCTGGTCAATACTGTGAAGATGATGCTGATATCAAATTCAGTTTACTTCTATTACATCGTTAAAATTGCATTAAATCTACTAAGTGCATCTTTATGTTTGAACTTATTATTTACACTCAACCTTTCAGTAATGTTGATCATCAAGCGATATATACTCTTCCATCTGTCTTTCTAACAGGCAAATGATTCATGCAATTACTTTCCTGTAGAAATCTTTGTTGGAGACGAAAGAGGCTATTGAAAGGCATCGGAAATCACTTAAGAAACGGCAATCTGGTAAGATTGTTTTTCTCTTTGTTCTCTTCCGGTTTCCCTATATGTAAGCAATTGATGGGCCTTCGAGTTCATGAATCTTGCATGCCTAAAGCATGGGACACTAATTAGTGCAATTTAAAGAGTTGAACCAAAATGGTAAATTTCATCCTTGTTGCTTCTATGTTTGTCCAGGGACCTTAAAGTTTAAAAAGTTGTCCCAATACACTGATACAGAGATGCAGTAGCTAGATGATTATTTATCCAAGAGTTTAAGAAGTACAATATTCTTGTGCTCGTTCTTTCTGTTCAGGGCATGTGGGATTAGACATGCAAGTTAGTTAGATTGTCTCCAGTAGACTTTCTTTTTATCTTGTAGATGGAACATCTTGTTTGCGTTGTGAGAGAAATTTCTATAGAGGATGTCATCCTCAAAAGGAATCAATGAGGGATGAATAAAATACTAGCTGATGAAGGATGATAGTCTAGGGTAAACTATACAGTAATTTATGAAATTACTGGGGTACTCGTACTTTAGTAACCATGGTGATTGATTACATGAACATTACCAAAGTTTTTTTTATATTAATATCTTTAGGAATCCTAAACACTTTAAATTAGAGTTCATTTGGTGGCCTAAAGAGCCCAATTAGGAGCGATTAGAAAGCAAGTTAGATTTTTCTTATAGAAGGCCACCAGAGACTGAAAATTGTAACTAACGATAGATTTATGAAATGAAGACTTTCTTTTGACCAGGTTGTCTTGTTTATCCTCCTTCCCTATCTACTCTCCTTCCCTCTTTCTCTCTCGTTCTTTTTATCTTCTACTTCTCTAGTCGCTCTATTTGTCGAGTTAGGCTACTTCTACTTTGTCCTACATCATTCATGATTGCTGATGCACAATTGACTTAAGATCCATAACATGCATGTCATTTCTTTTACTTAGTGCATCCAGATCTTTTTGCTCTATTGTAGGTTCTACAAAGAGTTTGGTATTTTATTGGAAAATGTCAATAACATGGAATGTATTTCTTTTCTTTTTCTTTTTTGGAGGGGGTACTTGCTGGTCTATTTATGATTAACTGTGGTGGTCATAACTGTTCTTGTGATTCTTCTTTCTTATAGATAAGAGTGATGGCAATGATGCTGAAACTGGCATGGTTGAAGAAGATTACCTCCTACAGGATGAGATTTGTAAATCCCGTTTAGCAAGCATCAAACGTGTAATTCCTTCCCTATATCTGATTACCATTTGAGCTGTTTATTCTTTCTTTCTTGTATAGTTTTTTGCAAGATATAACATTGCTAATCTCCTGACTTTGTCTTTATTAAAATGACGCACCTGATCATCTCATTTTCTCTATCTGTGGATTCTGTTAGGAGGAAGAAAATTATTTGAGAGAAAGGGATCGCTACGAATTGGAGAAGGGAAGGCTCATACGTGAAATGAAGCGCCTAAGAGATGAAGATGGTTCACGCTTTAACAATTTCCAAATTCTTAACCATCGATATGCTCTCTTAAACCTCCTCGGAAAAGGAGGGTTCAGTGAGGTTTACAAGGTAATATGCTCCCTTTGTATGAGAGCATATACTATATTTTATTAGAGTTATTAGGAAGTAAATATCATATTCTTTTAATGTTTTGAAGGCCAGACCTATATATAGTAAACTTTTATTTCAAAACTTTGCCTTTATAGGCATTAGTGAGCATATACTCTTTTGTAGTGATCTGAAGTGGATACTTTCAAGCAGGCTTTTGATTTGATGGAGTTCCGGTACGTTGCATGTAAGCTTCATGGTCTGAATGCTCAATGGAGTGAAGAGAAGAAGCAGAGTTATATACGCCATGCTATTCGTGAATATAACATTCATAAGACTTTGGTGCATCCTAATATCGTCCGGCTGTGGGATATTTTTGAGATTGATCACAACACATTCTGTACTGTCCTAGAGTACTGCAGTGGTATAGTTAATTTCCTTCAAATTTTTATTTATCACATCATACTGATGAATTTAAAGTTGTGATTTATTAACTTTGAATGGACATGTTGCACGGCATAAGTCGATCTGCAAATTTGGGTATGTTAGAGACTTAGAGTATGAGAAACCTCCAAATGGAAGGAAATGGCCATTTAAGCTATTTGTACAAATTGTAGATCTGGACCACTTCCTGCCTTTGGAAACTATTGCAAGTTCGCATCCTTTGTAAGCTAAGTTTACTGCATCCGAACATTTGTAATATTGTTGTAGAACTTTCCATATGTTGTGGTTCATTGTTTACTATGATGCCTTTCCCCTCTATTGTCTAGATTAATGTTCTTAGTGAATTAATCACTGTCTCAAATTTGAATACCATGGCTCATCATAAGGACTTAGAACATACCGTCTCCCAGGCTTCTATTCTCCTCTGAGAAGATTTTCTTGTCAAACACGTGTTATTTTGTCTCAACAATGGAATAGGCAGAATTGTAATTTACTAGTTAATATATGTTCATTTTCATGAGTACTTTGAATCATGAAATTGTCATGGAATGCGATAGCACCTCATTCTTGCTTGTTTTTTTTTTACTCAGGGAAGGATCTTGATGCTGTCCTTAAAGTGACACCTGTTCTTCCTGAGAAAGAGGCTAGAATTATAATTGTTCAGATTTTTCAGGGCCTTGTTTATCTCAACAAGAGAACTCAAAAAATCATTCATTATGATCTGAAGCCTGGGAATGTTCTCTTTGATGAGGTTGGTGCCGCAAAAGTGACAGATTTTGGCCTCAGCAAGATAGTAGAGGATGATGTTGGATCTCAGGGTATGGAGCTTACTTCTCAAGGAGCTGGAACATATTGGTGAGTATTACGTAGTATTTCCTATCGTCCTTTCTTCTACCTCATCTATAGTGAATTTTATTTTTAGGTGAAAAATTTTCCTTAATTTTCTATGGAAAATATCCTTAATACTTGATAGAATATAAAATATAAAAATAATCGTTTTTTAATAGCTTAAATTTTTAGAATAGTTGTTGAATTAATATAATATCAAAGCAAGAGTCCTAAATTTAAATCATATTATGCCTACTTTGTCAGGATTAAGGAGTGAAGAGGAGTGTCGAAATATAAAATTTAATAACACCATTCTCTAATAACTTAATTTTTTAGAATAATCTGTGAGTTAGCAACACTCCAAATTGTTTGGCATGATTCTCTAATGTTAAGATGCATTGTTTTATTGATTACATGCTATCTTTGTTGTCTTCTCTGATAATGTGTATATCCACGTGACATCATGTTTCTTTGCTTCCAGTGTAGTTCCATGTAAGAGAAATGTGCAGCTGCTTCATTACTTTACAAAGTACAAACAAACCTTTAGTTTGCTGGTTTTATGAAAGTTGCAACCAAATTTTGTATAATAAATCACTAAATTTTATGTTCCAAACAGAATTAGTCTGCCAAAAAGGTTTCAACACCAGGAGTTGCAGTGTCTGTATGGTATTGATCTGGCTGTGGCTTGGTGTTTAATGTTTGCTTCCATCATTCTAAATAGTCATATCTATTATACCAATATAAGGGTTACATATTATTGAACTGCCTCAGGCTTTTGGTTACCCTTGGATTAATACTCATGCAAAATCGAACTGGTCACGAGCAACCATGCTTATCTAGGTGGCCAGTTCACATTTACCCCGCTGGATATTTGGCACAAGTACATTGGATAGGGCACATGTCAAGTCATAGATTTTATTTATCAAGCTGTTGTTTGTGATTTATGTTACCATTTAAATTCTTTTCTTGCACTATGTGTTTCTAAAAAATTGGCAAATCTTCACTGATCTCACCGGACGTTCAATTCCCCATGGTGGTACAATAGTGGAATGGATTGTAAGATTTAGCCATATTATAGATTTATAGTACAACCTCCTTCTGTTCAGTTCCAAATAGCTAGTTTAAACACATAGCTGTATTAAATTTATGATTCTTTTAAGACTTTTACATAGTTTCCAGAAAACTAAATCCTTGTTTATAACCCTTAAAACAGAAATTTAAGATGTGGGATTTTTCATTCTGACTGTCTGCATTGCATCTATTTTCAGGTACTTGCCCCCTGAATGCTTTGATCTCAGCAAAACACCATTCATATCATCAAAGGTGTGCAGTTGTGAAGATAATAAATTTGCTCCTATTTATATGCTCCTACATATTCTATAATGAATATTGAATAAATCTAATTAGTTGGTATGCATCTTACGTAAATACTAGCTTTAAATTTCTACCTGTTTAATCTGCTGAGCATGATGGGCTTAATTTGGCTTCCATCTCAAACTTTGGTCTGTAGGCTGTTTTTGTTTTGCTTCATATAGGTAATGTTATGTAAATACTAAATACCAGCCTTAATTCTCCACCTATTTAATCTGCTGAGTATTTGTGATGGACTTAATTTTGCTTCCTTCTCAAAATTTGGTGTGTTAACCTTTTTTGTTTGCTTCATATAGGTAGATGTCTGGTCAGCTGGTGTAATATTGTATCAGATGCTGTTTGGTAGACGCCCCTTTGGTCATGACCAGACCCAAGAGAGGATTCTTCGCGAAGACACAATAATTAATGCGCGGAAGGTGGAGTTTCCTTCAAAGCCATCTGTCTCAAATGAGGCAAAGGTCAGTCATTTTTTGTCAAATAATCTCATCCTGTATTATATTTATCTGAACTGCGTGGTTGTGTAGAGTAGTTTTATTAATGCATGGTAAGTAACTGGGGTTTGTTGTATTAAGTAGAATAAGCTTAATAGGTTACTAGTTCATCATCTGTATTCTCTGCTTATCCCTCCTTTTGTTGTGTACGACTCTTTCTTCCTTTTATGCCATGTCCACACAATCATTTGCTTCCTAGAATGTATTATACGGGAAGATCCCTGCAAAGTTAGCAATCAACATGAAATCTTGGTCTGTTTCTTCTGTAAGTTAGGGTGAAGCCTTGTTAGTAATTTCCCCTGCTCATGCTGGAGAAAGAAGCACTATTGCACTTGATGAACCTCTTTATGCGCTAAGAACTTTGTGTTAGGTTTTCTAGCTTATGTTCATAAACCGCAATAGCAAGTGTATCCAAGTGCGTATTGGCCAGTGATTTCTTTCTCTGGGCATCCGTGTTTATTGACCACTAATAGTATAATTTTCCTTAATATTTCAGGAATTGATTCGTCGGTGTTTGACATATAATCAAGCAGAGAGGCCTGATGTTCTAACCATCACTCAAGATCCGTATCTTTCCTATTCAAAGAGATAGAAAAGATGCATATCCAGCTGAGAAAATATTTATACAGGGAGTACTCACAAGAGAAAAGGAGAATATGCCAAAAGCTATATTCTGTAGATATTTGTATATCCCGTTTTCTTCATAAAAAAAGTAGTGTTCCAAATAACATTTGTTTCTTTTAATCTACATGGGGGCATCAATTCAAGAAGGTGTGCCCCTTTTTGGTCTTTTCTCTAATGCTGTAATCCGTATTTCCATAGGAAAAGCAAGTGACTCTTGTTTATTGGTGCTAAGGTATATATATATATATATATATATATATAAAGATGGGACGAAGGATTTCCTTCTTGATCTTATGTCAATTGCGGAACCCTTTAACATCGCAATTATGAATACTCATTTACTAAGTCAGAAAAACATCGCAATTATATGCCCAATCTATTACGATAATGGTGTTCACAGCAGTAACATGTCTTCCATTCACTTGTGCTTTCTTATTGATCAAAATAGTTGCAAAAGCCAGCAGACACAACGTGAAAATGAGTGAGCATATCGAAACGAATATATAATGATAGCTTGGATAGCATTCTTCTACGATTGAGCAGTAGTCTAGTCTAAACAAATTCCTATATTTGTCAGTAGGACAATAAATCTAAATTTCATGAGATG
Source organism: Typha angustifolia (assembly GCF_048772165.1). Taxonomy (NCBI): domain Eukaryota; kingdom Viridiplantae; phylum Streptophyta; class Magnoliopsida; order Poales; family Typhaceae; genus Typha; species Typha angustifolia. Next base: position 106,142 of record NC_133251.1, read on the forward strand.
AGACAAACATTCGAAACGAATATATAATTATATGAACTGGAAGAGTAAACAACTCTCGGAGTTGTCCGTAGGAAAAATCCTTGTACAGTTAGTTCTACCTCGCTGCCGTTGGCTTTGTAGTCAACCCAAAGCCAAACGGGAACAATGGGTCATAATTCTGGTCACCAACATTCATAGGGAGCTGGTCAACAGACTTGAACCACGTACGAGGGAGCTTCCCAGTGAATCCATAATCCCCGAAGAGTACGTCGGCAACGCCTTGCCCCTCAGAACCAGGAAGCCAAGCAGCCACAAGTGCATCCATCATGGAAACGTAAGGCTGCATCACCACAGGCCTCCCGGAGATGACGACAACGACACACTTGACTGCACCACAAACCGTTTGAATCGTGCTCGGCCCGGGGTCAGGGATGGTGAGGTTGAGGCTATCGCCGGCTGTCTCCGTGTAGGGGTGTTCACCGATGACGACGATGGCGTAAGAGAAGTTGTTGTTCTGGACAAAGTTGGCATCAGGATTCTCGGAGAACATCACATTGGTTGAGGGGTCAACGGTGGCTTTAATTGCATCCAGGATAGTTGTTCCTGTAACACGCCAGAATAATCAAATATTGAAACAAGTACAATCGTGTATGCCTTTTCAGTAGTAACTATTCGTTTTCATGAACATACCCACTGTGATCTTTCCACTAGCTCCCTGCCATTCAATGGTCCATCCACCACACTGGTAACCTAAATTATCAGCATGAGTTCCAGCAACAAGTATCTTAGGAACCTTCTTAGGAAGAGGCAGCAATGGCTTATCAGTTGACTTTCCATTTTTTAGCAGAACAAGTGACTTCCTGACAGCTTCCCTGGCCAATTCCCTGTGCTCCTGCATGACAGAGAAACCAAGAACATGTTTATTAAGATTGCCTAATCTGTACTTCACCATAGATAGAGGCTATTTATAAGCAATAATACCTTCTTCCCAAGCTGGTCGGCTAAGCTGAGATCAGCCAAAGGGTTCTCAAACAGACCCATGACAAATTTTACACGCAAGATCCTTCTTACAGCATCGTCAATTCTGCTCATGGGAATCACATTGTTGTTGACAAGAGTAGTCAGGGTATCAATAAACTCAGCATAGTTATTAGGAACCATCACCTGCCAAAGAGTATATGTATGTAGTATATCAGAACTTTGATGTTGAGAGAGCAAATAACAGTATTTTGAGAAGCTATTGGTTGTGTATAAAAAAATATAAAAACTTAAAAAGTTTAGTTAAGATGTTTTTGAAGAAATCATTCCTTTATATAAGAAGAGTAAATAACAGAGCAATGTGTGACTTTTGACTACTTAACGAGCATCTTTTGGCAGAAAAGGATACTGACCATATCAATACCAGCACTTATTGAAGCCTGGACAGAGTACGTGTAATTTGCACCAGCAGGAGTTGTAATCCTATCAATGCCCTCCCAATCCGAGATCACAAAGCCCTGAAGATTTTTATTTAAATATATATATATATATATATATATATATATATATATATATATATATATATATATATATATATAAATGTTTTGAGTAAGAGGGAAAGCAAAACTAGTGATTTATGGTTCAGCTCGGCAGAAGAGTATGTAATCAATCTCATCAATTTCGTACCCTGAACTTCAGTTTGTTCTTGAGGAAACCCGTGATGAGATCACGATTGGCGTGCATTTTCATCCCATTCCAGCTAGAATAAGAGGCCATGATGGTGGAGACACCCTTCGCAATGGCATCATAGTAAGCAGGCATGTGGATGCTGAAGAGCCCCTTACGATCGATTATGGTGTTATTCTCATTGATGCCATCATGGGTCCCACCATCACCAACAAAGTGCTTGGCACAACCTGCAACATTGTTCCTGTAATAACAACAATATTCAATCATTCTCACTCACAAAACAACTCTTGATATTATTTTAGCTTTTATGAGCTGCTGCTACTGCTACTGCTGTAAACCGAAATTCTCCAATGAAAAATATCGCTCATTTTCTTAGAAAGATGAGAATTAATTCTCCAATGTCTTACTTTCCGGCAACATAAGGAAACCCCTTTGTATAGTTTGCAGGGAGATCACCCTGCAAACCAGGGATGAGCTCGGTCATTGCCTGAACAATCCTCTGATCTTCGCTGTAGCTTTCATAGCAGCGACCCCACCTTGGATCTCTACAAACCTGAATTCATCACAAATAGATAGATCCATAGTCAGGAAACAAGACAACATGTTTGTTTCATTGGAATAATTCTAGGAAGATAGATAGTCGAAATAACATTGCATATATAGAGAGTTGGAAATATATCCTGTTACGAATGTTTACCGCAATGCATGGCGCAAAGGCATAAGGAATGCCAGTAGCTCTGACTTCAAGGGCAGTTGCCGCACCAATCCTCTTTATAAGATCAGGATCCCTGCAGAGAAAGGCGTGTCGGTATTAGATTTAAGATATTTTCTCTTCTGCTCTTAAAATTCAAACCATGGATGCTTGACAAACTTGATGCTTGCCTTGTAGCTCCAAGGCCAACATTGTGAGGAAAGATTGTTGCGCCAAAGACATTATTATGACCATGAACAGCATCGATCCCATATATCATTGGAATGCCTAAACGCGTCGACAGGCACGCTTTTTGGAAGCCATTTATCATATTCACCCAATCCACAGCAGATGCCTGCGGAGCAGGAACACTTCCACCGCCGCTCAGTAAGCTACCTGGTAGTGGTAGGTATAAATAACAAACAACCTCTTAATTTTATTTTTATTTTCTTCATAATTGAAGGGAAGGACAACAAGTAAGTAAGCAAGTTAAAAAAAGAAGAAGCTAAAAACAAAAACAAATTACCAATATAGTAGCCCTTCAAGACATCAGGCGTTGCTACGTTTCTTTCGATTTGCGTCATCTGACCTATCTTTTCCGCGAGTGTCATCCGACTCAGAACATCTTTTACTCGAACATTAACCGGCTGGCTGGGATCTTTATACTTCACGTAATCTGCTTCTCCAAGTAATGCCCAGCATAAGAGGAAGGCGATAAACACAAATGGCGTCCCAAGAACTGCCATCTTTGGAGAGAGTGGAATGTGCGCCTGAGCTCTTCTAATCTGAATCCAGAATTCACAATATGAGGGGAAAACAAACTATGACTTAAATCAAGCAAATAAATATGGAACTAGAATTTGGGATCTATATGACAGCAGAAGAAGATACGGATTAGTAGTCAACTGAAAGGAACACCTTGGATCTTATGATAGGCATAGCAGAGGAAATAACAGAAGAGATCATTCATGTGAATTACTCAAAAGATGTTTCTTTGCATGACTTTCATGAACGAAGTCCACTATCCCCTGTTCCTCCGCAACAAATCCGTTAATGAACAAAACAACCATAGATCTGAAATTACTCGTTTTAATATTTTTATATCAAGAACGTCCAAAATTAAAAATGAATAAATAAATTATAGGAACAGAGTAGGGAGGGATATGATGTCGTGCGAGGCATAAAAAGGACATTATTAAAAAAAAAAATGCAATATTGGCTTGGAGACAGGTAAGAACAAGGATAAAAGTAGTTAAAAAGATTTACACGATTTTACCAACTTCTTTGGTCGGTTAGAAATGGGATCTGCAGCTGCGTATTTTTCGCAGTAGTTGCAGAGTTGAGACCAGCAACTAGTACAAATAAAAGAGAGACGGGCTGTGCCACAGTTAAATTTGGTGAGACTTTTGAGCTGGTAGATGAGAATATGCTTATCGTTATTCAGGTGTTACGGTTATATTTAGGCAATTGAACTTTGTGGCTTGCAATTGATATGGGACAGAGAAAGAAAATTAGACAAAAGAACCACCCATTAATGCTGTAAAACATCGGAGAGGAACAAAGAAAAGGAATTCCTTCTCCTATCAAATAAAGCATACGCAGATTGTAGCAATAAATCATCCATTCCCACCAAAAACCTTAAAAAGTGAATAGAAAATCACCAAAATAACGGTTAAAAAGAACAAGTCGAGCACCCAATAAGCGAAAATCTAAGAATTATCAGAATAACGAAAAGCTCAAAAGCGTAGTCTATGGCGGCCACCTTCAATGTACATAGGACCACAGCTTCTTCATTGCAATCCAAAGAAGAAGAACGTCTCCTTGTATAAATCGTCAAAAGATGAAGGGAAATGGAAATGGGAACTCACCGCGAATAAGAAGACCCAGAAGTGGCCAAAGGAGCAAGAATTACGAAGAAATCTTCGCTACCACTCCACTGACCCCCAAGGTTGCCTCCTTCCTTTCTTCTCCCAAGCAAGCTACCAAGATTGTGTGTGTGTGTGTCAGAGAGAGAGAGAGAGAGAGAGAGAGAGAGAGAGAGAGAGAGACGCAAAATGAAGGAAGTGTGGCGAATGTGGCGTGAGAGTGCGAGTAAGGAAGAGGAGGCTACTTATTATATATAAGAAACCAAAAAGGAATAAATATAATAAAAGGTAACGGTCGGCAGAATTAATAAAGAAAAAAAAAGGGGTAATGATAGAGTAATAAATCATAATATTATTTTGATTTTTTATTTTTATTTGAGGTACTTTTTATTTTGAGTTGGAAAACGGGAAAATTGATTGGAAAAAAGAAAGAGTGGGTGCCGGCAATGGTGGGAAAATAGCCGTTATGGCATGTGCGACTATCAGTAACGGATGGATCGGCCGGCCCCATGCTGTCACGTTCCTCGATGCAACGCCCATTGCCAATAACTATTGGTCGTGGATTGTTTAAGCACTATTCCCTCACGTGGGTCTTCCTTCCATGATGCATGCATGCCATTGCCCATTGGGGGACTATGGAGGCGGTCGTATCACGGTGGCCGATGACGATGAGGATACCAACTGCGCGCATACACTACTGTCTACTGGACCTTATTTGGGCCATGTCGAAGTGTGACATCCAGTTAATTAAATTAGTAGAGTATATATGTTGCCTTTTCTTTTTAGTTTCTTTTTTAATCTTAGCTGGCAAAGAAAGAGCTGATTGGCCGTGTCCTCTCGCTGTATCTTCTTGTTGGTAATTTTATATATTTGATATACATTTTTTATTAATTTTGAGCTAAGTATTAAATGGTACTTATATATTATTAATGATAGTTAAATTATAAATTAATTTAGCTTAAATAGTGCTTTATTATCATATATTTACTTTAGTCAAATTCATAAAAGGAAGTAAATAAAAATAGATTCTGAAGTAGGTGTCATGGTAATAAAAAAAAAAAAAAATAAGTTTAATACTATAATGAATATTTGAAAAATATTAGTATGTTATATAAGTAGCAAACTTCTTATGGGTTTTGGATCCTAATACGGATACCTATTTTTGTAAGTCAGTCCAAATTTACTCGAAATGGTGCATCCATTCACGTTGTAACAACTATTCAAAATTTTGTATTCTATAATCTATAAATTTAATTAATTAATTAATTATTATTTTTAATTTAATTTTTTATAACTCTTTGAAATAACCTTATCACCAACTCTTCTCTCCCTTTTAAGGCTTTTATTTAATCTTTTTCGTGGAGTCATGCAAACCAGTTGCATGCGTTGGAACTTGGAAGCAGTGCAAAATATATTTAAAACAGAAAAGAGCGTTACTATCTATATAAGAATGCATGTACAATGGGCTTGATAGATCAGAATTAATATTCTAATATCCATATATACTTGAATTTAATATATCTACTAGACCCTCTATATATATTAATTGTCAGACTGCATGCAGATCGACCTATAATATTTATATAGTTATAGCATTTCATCTGAAACCTTAGCCATCCCTCCGTGGATCGAATTCTCGTAGGTCTCCCCGTCGCCCCATACTGCGTATGCGTCCTCGCCATGGATGGCGTCATCTCCGGTCTCCAGCTCATCGTCGCTGAGGCGAAGAGGCACGACAAGCCTGACGAGCAGGCAAATGATGGTGGTGATGATAACGTTGATTCCTACTATGAAAGCAATGCCGGCTAACTGCAACCCCATCTGGCGGAGACCAGCGGAGCTGCGGCCCATCTTAAGCGCGTAAGCGAGGCCGACGTACTTGGGATCGTCGCCGAAGAAGAGGCGGTTGAGCCTCGGCTCAGCGAAGATGCCGGTGAGGATACCGCCCAGGGTGCCGGCGATCGCATGAGTGTGGAAGACAGCCAAGGTATCATCTACTCGCTTGAGGAATTCGATCTTCTTGTGGAGCACCATCATGGTGAACCAGGGAATGCTTCCTGATAGAATTCCCATGATCATAGCAGCCCACCCTTGCACCAATCCTGCTCGAGAATCGAATTAATTATTTTAATATGTATATACATATATGATAACCAATATAATTTAGTGTTTGTAATTGGAATTAATATAGATTATATTATATTTAATTAACCTGCAGCGGGAGTAATGCAGACGAGACCAGTGATCATGCCTTGGACAGCACCGATGACAGAGGGCTTGCCGAAGAAAAGGATGTCGAGGAAGAGCCAGAAGAGGAGGCTGGTGGCGGTGCAGAGATGGGTGTTGATGATGGCCATGGAGGCATCAAGGTTGGCGGCATAAGGAGCACCGCCGTTGAAGCCGGTCCAGCCCATCCATAGCAAGCCTGCTCCAGTAAGTGTTAGTGGGATATTATTTGGGGGGAACCTCTCCCTGTCCTTTGGCATCCTTGGACCTACCCAATAAGCGGCGGTGAGGCCGGCGACCCCAGAAGAGAGATGGATGACGAAGCCCCCGGCGAAATCCATGACCCCAGCCTTGAACAAGAAGCCATTAGGACTCCAGACGCTGAAGGCGCCGATCGTGTAAGAGAAGGTGAGCCACAGTGGCACAAACAACATCCACGCCTTAAAATTCATCCTCCCAAGCAGCGCCCCGGCGATGAGTATCAGCGTGATGGCCGCGAACACGAACTGGAAGTAGACAAGCGTGGCGTTCGGGTACAGCCCAGCGAACCCTTGCTCCAACAACACCTTTTGTTCTAGCGTGACAAAGTCAGGCCGACCAACGAACGGCAAGAGTCTATCTCCGAAGGACATGCGAAAGCCCCATAAACACCAGCACACGAACACTGCCGCAAAGGCGTACAAGGCCATGAAGGCCGAGTTTACGGCCCACTTTTTCTTCACGATGCTTCCGTAGAGGATGACGAGACCCGGAACGCTTTGGACGCCCACTAACGTCGCCGCCATGAGTTGCCATGCGTTGTCGCCTTTGTTAAGCCATTCGGGGGAAGTCTCTGTGGGGACAAGGCTTTGAGGAAGAGACATTTATATATCTCTTCTTCAACTCTTAACCCAAGGCGGCAGGGGAGGGGAGGGGATGGGGGAGGGATGTGATAGAGAAGCTGAATCGCAACGTTGGAGTGGGTAGCAATGGAGCTTTCTGCCACAAACCTAAGGCAGGGAGATTCCATGGGAAGATTTTATAGGGAGATGCGTTGTATTGTACCCAAAATATGTGGAGAAAGACCAAATCTTTAGGAAGAGATTCCCATCTATTCTGGCATTCTGTTTTGACTGGAGGGGAAGGCACGATCATGGGCGTTAAAACATCCACTAGCTCGATTAGAATTTGGGCTTGCGTCGGATATTCTGCCCGGCTAGCGGTGAGGTTCTCAGACAGCACCGGGCGAGCAGGAGGCTAGCCCACTGTGCTCTCTGGCTCTGAGTCAGGCCTGAGAGAAATACATGAAAATAAGAATTCAGATATTTATTTTTATTTATCTTTGGTTGTAATTGAATTCATAAAATTTTTAGTTGTTAGTTAGCTATGAGGGTTATCAACCAATTCAAAGATCCAGTTACTTTCTATTCCTGGTGACGATTTGCACCAGTCGCCAATATTGGTACCGACTCGGCCGTTAGTTTTTCTATTATGATTGTTATAGAGGAAAAGAGTGCTCCCTCAATTCCTTCGGCTTGAGTTTTCGCCTGTTAACCGCTTAAAACTAGATTGTTACATTGCACTGATCAATATTAACAAAGTGAAATGCCCAATCGTTTGCATTCCAAACAGAAGCTAATCAGCTCGAAAGACGTGCACAACAACGCATGTTTGGAAAGCATTATGCTATCAGAACACCCTAAAAAGAATGTCCACCATTACAAGACGGAATACAAGAAGCTGCACATTTTACCCAAAGCTGGCACTATCACTCACTTCGATACACACACCGGAAAAATTGACAAGGAAAGGCTAAAAAAGAAGGGGGGGTAGTTACAAGCTAAAATTCTTTATCTAATGTAACCAACAAGGCACACTGGTTGTAAAGGAGTCGATCGAATGTCTCATAACAATGAAATAAAGCTTCATCCCATGCCAAATTAACTTTCTTTATGCAGCAACGGCTGGATCCTGTGCGCACAATAACGAAGTCAGACAACTTGCAAGAGGCCAGAGGATAGAAGTATTCATAGTAGGATATTAGGATTTCAAAGAGAAGGCTCCACGAATGGATTGACCAACCCTAGATGATTGTTCATCCACCTCCCACTGAAACTTGAAGGGCGAATCCTATTGGATCTGAGGACCTCATATTCTAGAGATAAAAGTGAGCTTAACATGCTAAATGGCAGACAAAATTTGGAGATTGCAACAAATGCATTGAGGATTGCAATCACTCCCTTGCCAATGTTGTAGATTTCCCAACTTTGATGGATCCTAGCTCAACTTACAAAGTCAAATCCCACAGGGAATCAGAATAAATGAGATGAGATTAAGATGGGTATCTTCACGACCAATTTAATTCATTAACAAGAAGAATAGTGGAGGAATCAAAATTTCAAGGAATTTTACAGATGTGAACAAAGATGAAGCCATCGCTCTCAAAATCCATAGAACATCAACAATTAATTCTATAAAACTTCTAAACTGAAAGCCACTATATAGAAAGAGAAAGAAGCTCCAATCTATTTGGGGATTCAATAACGATATTATGTTTTGAAATCTCAAAAGAGCATCCAGACAGCAAGTGAAACCACTATAAAAGAATTCCTAAACTATCAACTTACTTTTGCAGTTAGGTTCGACACTGCAAATTGAAACTTCTCTCTTGTTTTATTGCCTGCAACATGGCTAGCCTTTGCCACCCTACTGAAAGCACCATTTAACCAAGTTGTTCCAGCAGTTACATACCTGTAAATCATGAAAAGGCAAATCAACTAATTGATTGAGTTATCTTATCCATGTGGACTTCAGAAATTTGTACTTATTATTGTAAATAGCAACAAGGGAACCAAAAATAGTAGCATGAGGCAAATTATATAGTAGCCAGCAAAAATCTGCAGTCTAGCAAGAAAAGAATACTGCCGAGAGTAGTTTGGTTCATTATCTCAAGATTCCCTTTTTCTTATTTTTTACCTATGAGAATGAGCCTAATCAGAAGAAAGGGGAAGAGTGTTAAGGATGGATAAGAAGAAACCTGTTGGTTTTCACAGCAGTCCCTGTGTCATTCAGCTTGCGTTCTGCTACAGTTAGGGCGGCCATGGTTTTGTCAGAGACGTGTAGCCTTTGATCCACTGATTTCACCTTCTCATTAACAACTGTAATTCCAACATTTATTTTTTCTGAAAGGCCAACTCGCCTATCAAAGGAAGTAACCTTTGCTGATGCACTAGCTCTCAGCCGGTGCTTCTCATCAAATGCTTTGGCTTTGTTCACAGCATCTTGTCGAATTGCTGAACCCCTTGCTAACATACTCGTTACAACATCATGAGCTTTACTGGCATAAACCCGGCCACCAATGGGACTACTTTTAATCTACATAGTGAAAGAAAAGGAATATATAATTAGCAACAAACATATTCTCTGAAACGAGGGAAAAATTATAGTAGAAGCAAAAGGATACCTCATTAGTCGGCACAAAATTTCCAGCAGAAACTGAGCTTGTTACATCAGTTACCATGAATTGCTGAAGAATATACAGAGGTTAGAGAAACAAAAATGAGGCAATTAAGCCAATTAACCTGAAAATTAGCTCGTTACCTCATCTTCTATAGGGATATAAATGTAATTTTCTGCAGGTGCTATATGCGCGATCTGGTCTACGATAGTTGCTCCCTGCACAAGGCAAATCAGGGTAAATAGTATCAGTGTGAAGAAACAATCAAAGCCTTCAGCAACATTGCTTTCCAATAGGCAGTTCAAACTCAAACAAGAACCATTATGATTTGGTAAATTGTGAAAATGCAGTATACGGCCATTTCCATTCCAACCTAAAGAGACACTAGGGCAACAAAACAGGGGGTAATGGTCATCACCAAATCAATGCATCTCTGTTAATTCATCTTCACACCCTTTTGGGTAAGACCATCAAGTTTTGGTATGATTGGAACACCATCTGAACATCTGGTCTTCAGGCTAAGTCCAGATGAACTTTCAATCTACATGTTTTGTCAAATAATTTGAATCTTGAAACCTAGTTTCCTGTTGGAAAATGAAAATGCTAACTTCCAAAATTTACATAGATGTTTCCACATGCCCTAGTCTAACTTCAATTGTTTCTAAATGTTCTATTGTTCCAACTAAAATCAACTGTGCGCAAGAGTGCCTCACCAGAATATGCATGATGCTGTGATTACATGAAAACATTGTCGGAAGGGACTTCCAGTACAAAAACTGATACCACTATAACCTGTTCCTCTAAAACAGTATTACAATACCATCGAGCAGTCAGCTTAATGAAAAGGCAAACAAATGAACTACATTTATGGCATGCTCATGATCCTTGTTTTGCAGTACAATAACATTTGCATTTCCGGTTTAGGAACATTAACCTTTTTGAAAACTTCATCAAGATTCACGAACATAACTATTGAACTTACAAGGTCTAGCACAAATAACCGTGTCTCTCTTTAGAAAGTCGAATTTTAACATAAAGGCATCAAATAACAAGTTAGAGAAACATCATAAATCAAAGAAATACCTTTTTTTTTTTTAAAATTTTATAAAATATATATATATATATATATATATATAAACTTAGGCTACTAACTGAGCTAGATGTTTGACATAATTAGCGTGGAGGAGTGATGAAAGCGAAGCAAAAGGGGCATCAGCTTCATCTATGCTATACTATACTGGCAGACATAATATGCTGTTTCTTTTCCGTCAAAAAGGAAAGGTATTACGAGTATAAAATCTATATACACAAGTAGTATACGTAGATCCAAATTTCGGAAATTAACTTGTAGTGTCTTGAATAATCCAGAGAATGTCACGAAGAAATCCATTGGAACAAAATGTTAAGGAAAAGAGTGGACCTACCGACAGCAGCACTGCGATCTCAAGCGCTTTTGGATCTTTAAACGTAACAAATGCAGTCCTCCCACTTCCTCCATCATCACTGCCGCCAAAAACCACGACAAATGTTAGAGGAGCTCTGAACCCTAACCTCCATCGATAGGAGACATCAAGAGAGTCGTAGAGAAACCCCAAATCGGCATCGAGTGTCATATATCGGTCAAAATAAAAGGTGAAATCCCTGAAATTGTTTCAAAGATATACTGAAAGAGGAAAAGAGACTCGCCTTTTGATCTCGACGTGCTCGATTTCTCCGGAGAAGGAGAAGAACTCCCGAATCTCCCTCTCTCCGGCCAGATCTGAGATATTCCTCACTCGAACTGTTCTGGTCTGTCAAGCCAATTAAAACAAAACAAAAAGGAAAGAACAGAAGATGCCATCAACTAATCGAGTTCGATTCCATAAGATTCATCAAAACTAACAACAAATAGAGGCTTCTATTTCTTCAAATTACCTCCATAAAGAAACACGAGCGAAAGAAAGGGGAAAATAAGACGTCCTTTTTATGATCCGCGCGTTTCGATCTCCGTCACTTTCTCGGCTACTCCGTGGGAGCGTTTTTATTTGGCGGAAAGGAGAAGATTGAAGGAAGGCTAAAATACCTCCCTATGGCTAAAATGTCCAAAACACCCTTTGGCCACCCTTGCTTCATTTTGCCGCAGGAGAAGGAAAACGGATGTAATTTAAAGAGGCTTGAGGGGGTAGGTTTGAGGATGGGTACCCAATAGATTCTTTACTTCCCGACGGCGACCTCACTGACCTGTAAGTCGTCCCCAGCGGCGGATGGAATGACCAGAATACCCTCCTTCGCCAAGAGAGAGAGAGAGAGAGAGAGCATCTCGACCGTCTGATGAATTCCTAGAGGTGATGATTGGGCTAGCCCACATCACATGGTGGGCTCCAGGAGCTCAGTTTTAGACCGGTCTCCGTTCTCCAGCTACATTCATTCCATTCTAAGGCCATGGCTGCTTGAGGCGGAGTAGATAGATTTGCTTTTGAATTAAAAGTTTGAGCAACGAAGCCGACGCAACCTGTAAATTAAGCAGGATGGAGTAATTTATATTAAATATATATTCTATGAATGCCTTGTCCTGGCTGGGAATCATCAATCATGTGATCTCCAATTAATAAGATGACAAGGATTTATAAATTAAAGAACTTTGAATACTTGTTTGGCATAGCACTTTTTAATCTCTTTTAAAGTTGAGTAGCTCTAATTAAATATACACGATGGTTATACTACCAAGATATATATATATATATATATATATATATATATATATAGACTGTGGGGGCTACATCAATCGCTGTTTGCTGTAACGTTGTTAGGTTGACCACTTGTGTCTATGTCGTTCTCGGCGGGAAGAATAACCCGAATGCCGAAGCGTGAATAAAAAGTTTTTGGGCTGAGTGAGTAATGCCACTAACTATCTTTATTATTATCCGTACCAATGTTCTGGTGGGAGAGACGTTACAGGAAACATGTAATATTTTTTATACATGGACGCGGTCCACATCTGACTTGAGATGTTTGCTTCAGAGTTTGACAGATTTTCCTACATAAAATCTATCTCTTTGTCAGTTTGATTTGATATCTTACTAGATTATGTATGAGGTAGATTGTACGTGATAAATTTGGAGAACTTAATCGTTTACCAATTTGAACCGAAAACTTGACAAACGCTGATGCTCTGGAAAGGAGAGTGGAGACGGAGTTTGTCCTTCCTTCCAGTTTTGACTGAAGAAATCGGCTTAATCAGCGAGACTTCCAGGCGTTTACGATTCTTGCTTGGAGCATCTGTGTTAACAAACGCGAGTCTCTTGGATTAATCAGACACAGCCCTTTAGATTTTAATTTTACCATCTCTATCGAATAGTATTCAACATATTCTGATGTCAACAATCTTCCGAATAATATATACTAAGATAACTGACCAGAGTTATCCATTACTCGACTAATCTGTTATTTTATTAAGTTTCCATTTAGTTAAAGCAACAAATTGTTATATATATATATAGTTAAAAAAGTTGTCGATGAGTGCAAGAAAAACAAGGAACCTTCCCCTTTACCCCATCTACAAGGAGATCTCAAGAGAAGACCAACGAAAAGGTATAACCTAACCTCCAAAACAACTAATCTCACTCACCATGTTCCAAAGCATAACTGATATCTTGAAGGCGACGTAATAAGATGAGCAGCTCCATCCATTTTTGCAAGTATAAATATGCATTAAGCACCAGCCATTTCTTCCACCTCCATATCCATCCATATACAAGCACATTACAGCTAGGTATTCAGGACCCGAGTAAAAGCAAACAAATATATAGAAGCTAGCTCACATGGAAGCATCTACGTTCATCGATGGACAGCGCGTCTACCAGGATTTTATTCCTCCACATGAATTGGTTCAAGAAGAAGCAGCCGACATCCTCATCATTGGCCTTGCAGGTATGACATGCTTATATATATATATATATATTCTCAATTCAATTCAACCTTTTATTTTATTTTATTCTTAATTTTTATCCCTATTTGTTCGCATGAATTATACGGACTTAATTGCGGATGTAGGATTTAAGAAGGAGCACATCAAGGTTCAAATCGATAACTATGGGAAGCTAAGGATCAGCGGCGCGCGGCCTCTGCTTGGCAACCGGTGGAGCCGCTTCCGCAAGGAATTCCAAGTTCCAGAGAACTGCAACAGTGGCGAGATTCGTGCAAGGTTTGAGAATGGTCAGATCTTAATCACATTGCCCAAGCTCATCACTGAAGAAAAAGCTCAAGATCGGCGTGCGCATCCCCAGAAGCCTATGCCCGATGATAAGAACGAGGCGCGGATGGAGCCAAAACCAACCACCACAAGTCCTAACGATGAGAAGAAAAGCGAGTCAACTGATGCTGCAAGAGATGCACACAAAACGGAAGAGAGAAAGATGGATCAAAGTAAAGATAGCTGGAAAGACGCACAGGATAGTTTTAAGAACAAAGTTGAACGCGAAGAACGTAGTGAGAACGGTGATGAAAAAGTCGATGCCGGAAAGAAGAGAGAGGCTTCGAAACCACCGGAGGTCGACGTTGGCAGGAAAAGGATGGTAGGCGAGAGGCAATGGAGCTTCTTCTACAAGCCTAAGCAGAGCATGTGGAGCGCAGTCGCGGTTGTTGTTGTGTTGGTGAGTCTGGGGGTGTATTATTACAGCTGCAAAACGAACAGGCCAACTGAATCAGCTCAGTGATAGCTTCTTCTACTACATATGTCATATGTCATATGTCATATATGTGGATTTGATGCATTGCTCCCCGCATTTTTATTTGTACAACAATGTGAATAATATTTTACGCAATAAGCAATAAAAAAAAAATTAAGGGGAATTTATTATTGTGATGAAAAGAACAAGTATCAAAGCCCAAGCCCATAGTCAAAGGCCCGGCCCTTTGAAGCCTCCGCCCGCGAAACCGGATCCCCGCTCGACTAAAAGCTCGACCCGTTTAGGCTGAGGGCGTCGTATTTGTTCGTATCGTACCTTTCTTCCTCACTCTTCCTCCGTCTCTCTTCTCTCTCCTCCTGTCGTGCGATTTCGCTGCCGCCTCCATCTGCACCCTGCCGAGACGGAGACGCCGTGGAAGATACCCTTGCCCTTCCCTCTCTCTGGTAAGTTTCTCTCTTATCATTTCGCTATTTTTGTTCTCGCTGTCTCTCTCGCCCAAGTTTCGCGGCCGCCGCCGCCTCCATCTTCGTCTTTCTTCTCCAACCCAACCCAACTTTTTCCCTTGCTCGCCTACGCACCACCGCCTTCACTGTCTTCCTCAGCCAACGCCATTACCATCGCCTCCTCCTCCACCCCCTTCATTGCTGTCATCACCGTTAGCACCTCTTCAAGCCGTCTGCAGTAAGTTAATGCAGGAGGAGCATTGAAGTACAATTTTATTTTATCATTTTAATCTTAATAGAGTTGAGAGTTGAGTGTTTTCACTTCCTCGAGTCCCAACCGCGGTAGGGATTTATCAAGCTGACTAAAATTTGTTACTCTCTATTCTCCTGGATGTTTGTTTTTGAAGGATTTTCCCTGAATACGAGCAACCAAAGATTTGGTGAAGAAATTGATCATGGGTACGCAACTAATCAACACAAGTTTATGTTCTTTCTCTCCGATTTGACCATCGTAACTCCAGTTTTGGCTCATTATTGTTGTTGTAGTGGTTGTTCTTTGACCTACTCAACTTCTTAAACTTTTCTTATTGCAGAGGGAGTTGGAGAGAAATCTCGGAGAGAGAAGCGGAAGGAAGCACGATTGGAGAAGCACAGAAACCGATTCCTCTCTTGGGTTGAGCATCAGGTTATCATTTATCGCTTTTTCCTCACTTAAATGCATCAAATAATTGTTTCAAATTAAAGAATTTGTCACTTTTGAATCTAATATACGGAATACATGGAATCTAGAGTGGTAAGAATAAGAAAAGTAAGGCAACATTGGATCCAAAACCAGTTGTGGAGAAGAAATTTAAGGAAAAACCTGTTGGTTTGAACAAGAAGAAAGATCTAGAGGGTAAGCCAAAGACCAAGTTCCAAGAGTTTCTTGAAATTGACATGGGACAAGGTGCAGCTAGCATAGAGGAGGATCGAGTTTTGGAGAGAAGGCTTTCAAAGAAGCTCAAGGTTAAAAAGGGAAGGCTGAGTGGCCCTGATGATGGGATAAATATGCTATTTGAGGGACTCCATTCAGAGCTAGACTCTGTCTTTGCTGATGACATTGATATAGATGGTGAAATAAAGGAGGAAGACACTTGTGAGAGAATAAATGCTACTGCATCGAGTGATAGAAATAAACGTAAGAGAAAGAAGAAGCGACAAGAGAGTGAGGTTGCTGAGGAAGTGAATATTGAAGGTTCAGAGACAGAGAATGGAGAAGCCGAGTATCTCCAGGAATCAGATGAAGAAGATCAACATGTGGAGGAACCACCTGTCATGGATGTGAGTGTGAAATATGTGCCCCCTAACCTGCGAGCTTGTGCGAATACTGAATCTGAAGAGATTTCTCAGATTCGCCGCAGAGTGAGAGGTATGAGTTTCTTATGTTCACTTGGGTATTTCCCAATGAGATTTGGCTCCTGTTATTTATTAAATGCTTACCGTTATAATTGTTTCAGGACTTTTGAATAGGCTTTCTGAGTCAAATGTGGAGTCTATTACACAAGAGGTTGCTGCAATCTTTCGGGTAAGTCCATTCGTAAAAGTACTTTTGTTAATTTCTGCTACTATAATAAATCTTTTATGTTGTTCCCAGTTTCCTATTGTGTCTTCAATCAGGAGCTTTCTCCTCTACTTATTTACCTAACTTTCTTACAGTCAGTTTCTCGCAGTGTCGGTTGTCAAGTAATAGGTGGAGAGGTTGTGACTTCTTGTTCAGGAGGGCCTCGTGGCAATGAACAGTTAGAGCTCTTTTATACCCTTTTGATCTCTGGTCCAAGCATTATTATTACATTTCTAAATCCATTTCTTTTATAAAAAAAATCTCTAGTCTAGCAATCAAAGGAATACCTTATCATAAATTGCAGATAATAGATAATAGGCACTCTATATAATTAAGTGCTACAAGGAACTTGAAGCACTTTAATGGACTTTACAATTATGAAATATATATCCACAACTCAGAAAGTTGTGTTGCAAAATAAGCATCTAACAGCCTTGAAGTTATTTGAGATTTTGTGCTCTTGTGGAAAAATTATGAGCTACATGATTGGTGATTCATATCCAACTGTCCGTTGAAACCTGATTTTCCATTACAATCCTGGGAAGGAAGCATGGCATACATGATAAGATATTCCAAAGTCCAAACTTGATCTTCCAAGGATATAGTGAGTTACTGGGACATGCTTGTTGCTTCTTGTTCCTTCAGTGAATATAAGTTCAATTGATATATTGGAGATAATGAGATGTCATGGTTATATATCTTGCCCACCTTATAATAGGAATCACTGTCAAGGATTCTTTACTGGTCAAAGTAATTCTTGAAGGACTTCATGGACTTTCTTCTGTAGTTGCTGAAAAACTTGAAAGAACTTTGTTAGAATAGAAGACAGGGTTCTTGCCTATTTTGTTTGTTTAAATTGACCCAGTGAATAAAATTTATTTTACATCATTAAGTCATTGAAGAACCAATTTAGTAACCAGAAATCAAAGAGAAGAATATGTAAAGTTTATTAAACCTTGAATGTTTACACTATATTATGTTCATAAAGTGTTGAAAACTCTAGCATTAATACCAGACCATTTATCTATGTAGGTATGCTGCTGTGTTTTCAGCTTTTGTTGCAGGTATGGCATGTTTAGTTGGCATTGATTTCAGTGCAAAGCTTCTTGCTTCTCTTGCTGAATCATTCGAGGTATAAGGCAAATACGTAATATGAGCACTCGTCATTGTGAGAAGTGATTTTAGTTACAGTATTCTTGTACCTAAGCAGCTTTGTCTTCAACAGTTGTGTCAAAGATCTATAGTATGTTCAGAGTGCACAATAATGTTCATTTTATCCTATTTATAATGTAATATCATTTACAATTTTGCTGCTTTCCATTTTGGTCTTCTTAAGGTGTTACAAATATTGTAAGAACCACTACATTTTATTGATGGAAAAATTAATACGTTGTATTAATGTTTCATCATGGAGTAACTTCTGAGCCTTTCCTAATGAACACATTCCTTTGTTCGTAGGTTGAATACTTGAAGGAAGATGGCCTATCTTTGCGAAATCTCACCTTGTTACTGTCCTACATGTGCATATTTGGTGTCTGTTCAAGGTGTGAGATATAAATAACACAATTTGCATCTCTTTAGTATTGCAAGCTTGCAATAGTTGTACAATAGGAGATCTTACACATATGTATTACTTTTTGACATCATTGACTGGCATATGTATCAAGGCAATGTCTATTGAGAAGAATGAAGCTTCAGCATGCAAAAAACATTAGAACTTTGTAAAATGTCATCGGTAAATTTTGACTTACTGAGAGGTGGTATATTATTCTCATGCCAAGTCGATTCAGTTATCCAAGTAGATATTGAGAAAATTCCAAGTGTTAAAAAAAATCTGTATTTTAATGTAAATACGTGCATATACTGACATCTGATTCTGTTCAACAGTTTTTTTTTTTTTTTTTTTTTTTTGGAAGCAGCAGACTGTCGGAAGTTATTATGCTGGAGCAGTCTAGTAATATTTGTACTAATTATTGACCTTTTTCCTAATATGCAGCGATCTCATATTTGACCTTCTTTCTGAGTTGAGCAAGCGCTTGACGGAGTTGGACGTCTCAACAATCTTGACAATCTTACAGAGTATGATCTTGAGTTCTCCACGACCTTGCTTATTGATAAACGTTAATTGCTACACTAATTGGAAAATCTGATGGTGCAGTTATTCCTCACTGAAAGTTATTATCAGTAAGTTTCTGTTGTGGTAACTTTTGAACTGAAACAGGTTGTGGAATGAAGCTCAGGGGCGAAGATCCCATTGCCATGAAAGATTTTGTCCTTAGTATTCAGAATAGAGTGAATGAGTTGAAATCTCTTTCTGCAGGAGAAGGAAAGATAAACTGTAGACGGGTAAGCTGCTTATATTTCATATTCTCGTTCCAAACTGTAGTATCTTGAATATATTATTGATTTTCTGGATTGATTTCTGTACAGATGGAATTCATGCTTGAGACAATATGTGATATTAAAAACAATAAGAGAAGGGCTAAAGAGGATCCTGTGCATCATACACGGATAAAAAAGTGGCTACAAAAGGTCCATCATATTACACCTTTTGTTTTTAAACATTGTCACAGCATAATTAGTATGTATTATACATACAATAATTTATGTGTGCCAGAGAATCATGCATTGTTTTCTGTCAACTGAACCATGCAAGCTATAAGAGTAGAGGTGCTGTTCTCATGGGTAATACCTGTAATTTCATGATAGTATATGTGGGTATATTGGATTTAAGAATGCTTTGCAGCCTGGTTTCTCTAGAAATGGATCTTCCTTTAACGTCTTAACATCTGTGGAGAATTGGAAGTGAGATATCATTGTCATGTCCAAAACACTGTCTCTACTCTGATGGCTTTAGTTTCTGCAGCTTAAGGCAGAAGATATTCTTTTGCGGGGGCTCAAGTGGAGCAAGCTGCTTGATCTGGAAAAGAAAGGGCAGTGGTGGTTGTCAGGGGATGTTGTCTCAACAATAGAAAATGTTGAAGATGGTGTGACTACAATTAGCAAGGAGGTTTTAGAGGCACAAAAGTTGGTTCAACTTGCAGCCGCACAGAGAATGAACACCGACCTTCGAAAAGCAATTTTTTGCATAATTATGAGTGGGGAAGACTACATAGATGCTTTTGAGAAACTTCTGAGGCTGGATTTTTCTGGGAAGCAGGTGCTTGCACTATGCATACTATGTAATTTGTCTATTCTTGGTTATTCTCATCTCAATATTGATTTTGTTTTATTTATGATGAGCCGCAGGATCGGGAAATCATGAGGGTCCTTGTTGATTGCTGTTTGCAAGAAAAGATGTTTAATAAGTATTATACTGTCTTGGCTTCCAAGTTATGTAGCCATGACAAAAATCACAAGTTCAGCCTACAGGTATCTAGACTATTCTTCCCTGTCGATGAAGATAATTTCTTAGTTTTTACAATTGTTTGGTTGAAATAATTACTTCTTGCAGTTGGATCAGGGATTAGAGTAGTATTGTTATGATTTGGATACACCTGATTTGTGCTGAATTTTTTTCGAAGTAATGTTGCATTGCATACTTGGGCTGACGTCTTGGTATTATTTTCTTCCAATTGGAGTGTCCCATACTTTATCTCTTTGAAGAACTAAATTTAAATTTGGAAGTTTCTTCTTGCAAAATTTATCCTACCAAGTTGGCCTTCTTTCTAAATTAAGTAAAATGAAGTAGATCAATTCATATGTGACATTTGACGAGCTTTTACTCATTTAATCATGTTGCTCTTATATGCTATCATAACTCATAATTAGCCATGTTCTAGAACTAGACTTGCATCAGGATTTCTTTCTTGATGTAATTATACATGTGGACAGCTAGGGTCAAGGATTTTAGATCCTGGCACGCTTTGTCCCACAGCTTGGCCGGCCGGGAAGTACCACCTACCATGCTTTGCCGGTCAGAGTGGCCATTGTGCTATAACTAAACACTATGCCACCTAGGACTCTGTTTCGATATTGTGCTGCATGATGCCAACTCTTGCTGATTCAAAACCTAATGTTTTGGGCAGCACAGAGTGATACAAAATGGTCCTATTTTGTGACCTATTTACGATGCTGTTTTCCCACCAGCACAAGAAGTTTTAAGCAGCATACTGATGCTCAAGTCCTTGGCAGCTCTGGTGAATGTAGGCTGGTGAAGTTGTCTGTCATGAAGTCTTGACTTTTACAAGCAAAAAGCACAGGTTTCATGTTTACAATCAACAAATTATGTCATGCTTAATATCCTTTGATGTGTTATAGATTGCTTTATCTGTTGAAGGAGACGTCTGTCTGGTACTGTCTCTCATTTCCCAGCCAGACTTAACATTTGCATATATCTATCTCTACATGTGTATGCCTATTTGTTGGGTCTTTTAATGAAGATAAGCCTCTAGCAGTTGCTTTCTTGATTTCTTCATGGTTTCTAAATCTCTTCTTTCTGGTTTGCAACACCAGTACTGCATATGGGATCACTTTAAAGAACTTGAAAACATGGAACTGCAGCGATCAATGAACCTTGCAAAATTTGTTGCAGAGATGCTAGCACGCTTCTCACTCTCCCTTGCCATTCTAAAGACTGTAGATTTTGCAAATCCTAAGCATCTGACTCCAAAAACAGTCATGCATTTTCGAATGCTGTTTGAATCTATCTTTGAGAATGGCGATGCCCTTGTCTGGAACATATTTACCCGCATAGCTGCACTCCCAGAGCTTGAAATGCTGAGAAGCAGCCTCGTTTTCTTCATCAAGCAGTATGTTGTTGCTGCAGGCACCGGAAAGTCTACAGCTGGCAAATATAAGATTGCAAAGAAGGCACTTGATAATGTTGCTGGAGTTTTGATGTAAATGCTCTTAGAGGTAGTGTTAGACAAAAGGCAATTTTGTTTTTCCTTTCTGTGGATCCCATGGCTGGGTTCCCTTATTCTTTTCTCTGCGTCGGTTTGTATCTTATGGTTGTTTGGTTGTTGGTCAGAAACGTAACTTGTGTAATTGAGTATAGTGGGATCGTGACTTTGTCCGCATATTTTACTCCTACAGTCAGTAGATAACATCAGAAGTGCAAACAAAAGGTGTTGATTTGTTGCCTGTTTAAGATGACAAGAAATTACACAAAGATGTCACGCATGAGCAATTAATGCAAAGCTAAATTACATTATTACGCAGAAGACTTCTCTCTCTTCTTTTTTTATTTTTGTTGGGAGAAATGAACTATTGTCACGTTATGCTCAAGAATTGATCTGCTAAAACAAACAAGCATGTTGTGAAGCAATATCACATACTCTAGTTTTGCACGAGTACACTTAGCATAATAATTTAACTATCAAGTAGGATAAATTGCTGATGTCTGCACGATGTAACAGACAAGATTGAACCAAAATTATAGAAAAAAAAATGTCGTACCAGTTAGTGCTGCTGATACGGAATATTACATTCAGGAGTACGACTACATAAACTACTACAGCAAACAACACTGGATAACCTGTATAAAGATTATGTAGTAATGGCGAGCAAAGTAGGAGGTATGTAGGAATGCAGCGCGTTACTAGGCACTGCCCAGCTGCTTCCTGAGTAGCTTGGCTGAAGCCACCATGTTTGTGAGGGCAGGCTTCACTTCAGAGTATTTGCGCGTCTTGAGACCACAGTCAGGGTTCACCCATAGGGTGTTCGTCTCAAGAACTACCAACATCTTGTAAATCCGATCTGCAATCTCCTCCATCGACGGAATCCTAGGAGAGTGGATATCATACACCCCAGGGCCAATGCCAGCGCTATACTTTATACCCCCTCGGAAGGCTGAGAGGAGCTTCTCGTCAGAGCGGGAGTTCTCTATGGTAATCACATCAGCATCCATGTCTATAATTGAATGGATAATGTCGTTGAAGTTGGAGTAACACATGTGCGTATGTATCTAAATAGGACCATGATCATAAAAAACAAGAATGTTATGAGGGCTGTCACAGCCTCACAGTTTTTTAAAGCATACATAGGAAGCAAAAGCAAGAGATGAACCTGTGTTGTATCCTTGACACCACAATTAGTGATCCTAAATGCATGAACAGCCCAGTCAAGATAGAAGGCCTGCTCAGACTTGCGGAGAGGCAACCCCTCTCTGAGAGCTGCTTCATCAATTTGGATGACCTGGACGATCCCCACAAAAGGAAAGAAGCTGAGATAATCTTCCATTTATTATTTAAAAAGTGTTTTTCAGAAAAGAACCATACCTTAATACCAGCTTCTTCCAAATCTTCCACTTCCTTCTTGATCGCAAGAGCTATCTGATAGCAAGTCTCGAATCTAATAGATGCAATTTGATTAGTTAATGATAAGTATAAAAATTCGACAAAGTCATTGAGGACTTGACAACATTTACAAGAGGATACATGATTGTTATCAAAGCAGAAGAGCTAACCTTGGTTGGTCATTTCTGACGAAAGACCAGTTGAGGATTGTTACTGGGCCTGTCAGCATTCCTTTCATGGGACGTGAGGTCATGCTCTGGGCCATTGTTGACCAGAACACAGTCATAGCCGTGGGACGGCTCACATCACCATAGATGATGGGTGGCTTAACACATCGTGAGCCATAAGATTGCACCCAACCATTGACTGTGAAAGCAAATCCAGATAGTTGCTCCCCAAAGTATTCCACCATATCATTTCTCTGCAAAAGAGAGACTGCATCATAAGCAAACCAGGCTATCACCATCTGTGATTCTATCAAACAAAGATACAATGACTTATAACTATGGCAACATAAGCAGTTAAGTTCACCTCAGGTTCCCCATGGACAAGGACATCAATGTCAAGTTCTTCCTGCAACTTAACAACTTTGCCTATTTCCTCCTTGATGGACTTCACATACTCCTCTTCAGAAATCCTGTGGCAAAGTACGTTGATTAGGAGAATACAGCACACAGTAAGAAAACCATAATCAAATAACAAAGAGAGAGGAATCCACTTTTTGGCCTTGTGTTCTCTTCGCACCCTCCGAAGATCCATTGTCTGCGGGAATGAACCAATGGTAGTGGTAGGAAGGATAGGAAGATTTAGCTTCTTTTGTTGTGCATCCAATCGGGCCCTAACATTTGTAGCCCTGCGGTGGTCACAGCCTTTCAGTGCAGAAGCCTGGGGATCCAACATCGTAGTTAAAATTACGTGGAGGCCCACATGTTTGACATTAGAAATGAGCTCCTATATATTTTCAATTACTTACAGCCTTTTGAACTTCTTCATTGGTCACTCTGGGGGATGACTTTCTTGAAGCCTGTGCAGCAGCATTTGCTGAGAAGAACGCCTATGGAGAAAATCAGAAATACAATGGTTAGATATTGTCAATTAGACATTAAGTCATTAACCAGACTGCATGTGCAAAATTGGTTTGACAAAATTGTAGGAGAGTGATAGTATACATGAAAAACCACCTATAATGAGAGAGAGAGAGAGAGAGAGAGAGAGAGAGAGAGAGAGAGAGCCAGTCACCACCCTTACCAGGTCTTTAACTATAAAAGATCATACCTCATCCTTGTGGCCAGCTAATGCCTTGGCCAGCGCATTCACTTCAAACACCTTTTGTGCCGCAAAAGCCAACCAAGACTTGATGTCATTATCTAGCTTATCCTCATTTACTAAATCTACAGCAGTATGCATAAGGGAGCAGGACGTTGAGACCACAAGCTTGTCTGCAAAGCAAAATGAAATAGCATAAAGGAATAAGATGAACTGCTTAGAAAAGGTATAGTTTAATGAGGTAATAATGACCTCTGCCTACAACAGCCTCAAGGGAATTAAGCATCTTCATGGAGGCTGCTAAATCATTTGCCCAGATGTTTCTTCCATCTACAATTCCAGCAAAAAGATACTTGCCAGATGGAAAACCTGCACTTTTAATTAGGTCCAGGGTCTTGGATCCACGAACAAGATCAAACCCAAAACCAGACACACCACTCAATGTAGTGATGGTTCTGTTGAGGCAAAAGTACTAGTCAAGCATTTTGTTTTCTTTTTTCATTAGACATATATAATTTGGTTCAATAAGAAAACATGTGAAATAGCATACCTGTAAGCCTCAGAAGAAACATCAGCAAAGTAGGTCTCAATGAGCACATTCAAGCCAGATAAAGATGGCTCTAGCTCTAAGTAGGCTTTGCTAAATGCCTGCAGTTGGTGAGAGTCAAGGTCCAATACAAGGGTAGGCTCATCAAACTGGACCCATGAAGCACCTGATGACTTCAATTCTGCAATAACTTCCCTGACATGAATATTGACTGATGATCAAAATTCAAGTATATAACCCATCCAACAAAGCATGTAGTAATAATCCTTACTTGTAGACAGGCAGGACATTTCCAAGAAGTGAGAGAAGAGAAAAGGATTTATCTTCCCCTTTAGCAGGTTTTGACAGCAGCAAGTATGTGACAGGTCCTATAAGCACCGGAATTGTATCAATGCCCAGCTGCATCCAGATAGAAAATGAAATGAGCAAAAGATTTCAACTCAAACAAAAAAAAAAATGTCATCGTGATCATTTCACTAAGAGTACCAAATAGGAGCATCATATACTACAAGGTAATATGTTAATTCAATAGAACATATCATGAAAGAGTAGTGAGAATTTGCCATATCAATGTTCACATATATGTCGCAACTAATTTGTCATACCTAGGTTTTTTGAGAATTTGACGTCTCAAGAAGTTATCCCTATCACATCATATAATTTGTGCATGTAAAAGGTCACTTCAAAATTTCAGGTACTTAAAACAGCAGAATAATAGCAGAAAACAAAACAAAAATGATTTGGGAGGACGACATGGAACTTTAAACATTTTTATCTCTCTGATTATATTATTTCGTTTGTATTAGAATTTCTGGTAGATGGGCATCTTATTTATTCGATCAAAACTGACCAGCATTAACCATCTCTAATAATGGACTTGAGCTTGAAATACTAGTTGCTATCATGGTTGACAGTACAGTGCAAAGGAGGGCTATACATGTCTGACCACCTTCCAAACATTGCAAAGTTTAATAGCAGAATATTATAGGAGAGTTTATCGAGAGCCTTACTGCCTTTGCTTCATTGTACTCTGACACTGCCTTATGAGAAGAATAAGAGAACTTTGTATCCGGAGCCAATTCAGGGACGATGTAGTGGCTAATTAGACAACACCAAAGAATCAAGTTGGTGAATTTTGTCCTAGACAAATCTACATGATAAAAATTAACATAATTTGGGCACCCGTAGAAGTTGAAAATTGAAATCACTTACTAGTTAGTGTCAAACCACTTGGTCATCTCCATAGCAGGTACAGATGCATTTCCTCTAGCCATAGAGAAGTAGGTCTCAAACTCAATCTCACCACCATTCCACCCATATCTCAAGGGAATGGCACCAAGCATTGCCGTTGTGTCAAGCATTTGATCATAGTATGAGAAAGTATTGCTTGGAATGTACTTAATCCCAGCATCTGCCATTTGCTTCCAGATGGAAGTCCTGAGATCTGCAGCAACCTTCTTCAAATCATCTACATTGCTCTTCCCATCCCAAAAGGATTCCAACGCAAACTTAAGCTCTCTCTTTGGTCCTATTCGAGGATACCCAATAATATGTGAAGCCATATTCCTGGAAGACATAATTGCTTGTATTGAGAGAAAGAAGAAAAACACACAGAAATGGTAAAATCTACTTCTAGAAACATAAGTATGGTACAGATTGGTTACTGCAGCAAGATATAGAAACTTGGCTACCAGATACTTCGTCCTACTTAATAGTTTCTCGTCCTGTAACATGTACGTATGTGTGTCATGGCAACAAAGAGACTTCTTCATCGATTCGACAAAATGGAGGACTAACTTAGCAAAGGAAGCAACGAAATCATATCAAATGCATTTGTAATACTTGGAACTAGAAAAAGAAGAAAACAAAAAGCGTACGCTTTGTGAACAACATATAAACCTACAAGCATAAACGACACAACAAATTCGCGACAAAAAAACTGACGGCAAGATCCAACAGCAGATATAGAAAACCAACTAACGATAACACTAAGAAAAACTTCTCAGAGAAAAAACATCGAACATCTAAGGGTCACATTAAGAATTTGGAAACACAATAATGATAAAGAAGAGAGAGAGAGAAAGAGAGGTGTACTACCTTCTGGGGAGATGGAGGCGATGATGACGAGAGGATGAGGCGAGGGTGGCGATTGCGAAGGGCGGAGATAGGAGAGCAGAAGGCCGCGCAAGGAGGAAGAGAGAGATGGAAGGCATTCTTCGTTTTTATTTTATTCTATCGTCGGAGGGAGAGACGGCTTTCCTTAATTTTAAAACTCTCACTGCCACTGGTATTGGAATAACTACCTACCTCAAAAGTAGACAAACGCAACTCAATCTCTTGCTTCAATACTAGAGGAGATTTCTTTTCTTTTCCTTTTTGTTATGAAGGAAAGCGACAGATACGATTTCTTTTAATGAACATAAATCATATATAGTTATCCTACCTGCAGATTCTAAAAACTAAGTTCCTGCGCCTGAGATTGACATAACACCACAACACTAGGATTATAGGAAGAGAACTAAATAAAGTTTCAGTTAAATGGAATCTTCCTTAATTATGAGCAGCCATAGGAATATTCATTGAGAGAAAATCAACTATAACACTACTTGCATACAAAGAATTATAACATTGCATAGTGTTTACATTGGAGGAGAAGTTAAACAGGTACTATGAAGCCGAACCAGCGGCAGGTTGATGGCAGATCCCATTACAGAACCGAACCCCCAATGATCCATATTTCTATGTTATTACAAAGCTACAGATGTTAGATTGACTCCCTAGTCCCTACCCTAACATCTCTGAAAGAAAGGTTTCCGTGTCTTAAGTCAGCTGTCCAGCTCTGCTCCACTATCTCACCAACTTTGCAGCAGTTGTAATTGTATTCGCGCTTGGTCTCACTGAACATGCGAGCGGCCTCAGGCGACTTTGGATTTGAGTCACAGAGAAGAGACTGAAGGTAGAAACAAAGGCCAAAACATCACTTGCCAAAATATTATTCAATGGCATGATAATTAATCTACAACACAGTATTCACTCAAGCAGCTTAAGTTGACTATTGAAATTGATGATAGGCCACAAGAAAAATAAAGTACAAATGGCAGAACATACAAGCATGTTAAGGTTTAGACAGTTCACATCTAACTCTTAAATTGTGCAGTCCTCTCCTGTGCATACTTGAATGCTTCATGAAGTAATATTTTTGCCATTAAGAAGAGTTAGCTGTATAACAGAATATTGTGAAATCCGTTATGCGAATACACAATCATTTCTGCTCCTTTTCAGTTCTATAAACAACATCCCTAATATCTGGTAGGGCCACATAGCCTCATATAAAGGGTTAGAACACTGTCAGCCGGCAAATGCAAATTACAGTACATGTCAAAAGTGCCTTCTCAGAATTGGCAAAGTTCTCTTATTTTCTCATCATTAGTTGCTAAAATACAGTACGCCAGCATGGAAGTTTAATTTCTGGACATCTCGTTGGAATTTTTCTGCTTGCATTTGGAGTAACAAGGCATTCTGCTGCAATCGGCAGATTTGCTATCAAAATGAAATGAATTATTTGAACCTTGAGTTAGCTTTTGGTCATTTCTACAAACCCATGTCATACAAGGCAAAAAATTATAGCCCAAATAGGTGTGGAAGTCCTCTTCTTTTACTCTGTTACAAAATTTTACATATATGACAAATTCTATAAATGCCAAATATAAGCAACACACAAAGTCCCAAAGCTTCTTAAATATGAAGATCAGAAGCAACATCCCAAGGAAAATATTCACAGTTAAAAATGTCAACTTACTATTAGGATGGAATATTCGTGAGACAAACCGTACAGTTGGTGGAAAATCTTCTGTGAGCTGCAGCAGCATCAGTTTGAACGTACCTGGAGAAAAGATATGTCTATCAAAAGGAAAAGATGGATACTACTAATTTAAAATGAATAAAGAAGCCTGAGATTTCACCGATGAGATAAATTCGAAATTCATTTACCCTATGCCTCCTCTTAAGAATCAAACTATATGAAGAAAACAATCAATGGCATGCTATGTTTTGAAGAGAATATACACCCTGAAGTTCGAATCCGATACGACACTTGCCCTTGCCCACAACTCTGATCACCTAAAAAGAGACAGGAGATTTTGATGGATTTAATACTGGAATTTTAGTTGCAAGTGGTGGTTTGGTGATCTGATTAAAGAAGATAAATAATTTAATGAAAACTAAATGTATTACATCATTCATGACCACCTCTAATCTCTATAGACTTATTTAGAAGGAGCGTGCCAATCTTAGCGACTTTATGATTGGCTAAATGGCCAAGTACAAATTAAGAGTTAAGAGGATCCTCCTGTTTAGGACCAGAATCACATCCATATACATCGATCGGAGGACGTAGTACAAGAACAACATGAGCATTAAGTATTGCATGTCCAAGTCCAACTTGGGCATTTCTATATCTAAATTGCTTATGGAGACGATTTCTTTTCTTTTTTTTATACACAGACTTTGTTTTTAATGATCCAAATCTATGTCCTATAATCTTCGAATTTTCTTTGCGATCGCTAAATTTAGCTTTCTCTCTCTCTCTCCTCTCTCCTCTCTCTCTCTCTATATATATGTTTGTAACAAAGCAACCTTTTTTATCGTTCTGGCTCTGCGGTCTCTCTCTCTCTCTCTCTCTCTCTCTCTCTCTCTCTCTCTCTCTCTCTCCACCACTACCAATGGCAACCAATACGTCCCCCAACCCCCTCCTCCTCAAACCCAGCTCCTCCATTGGCGCCAAGAATGCCACCACCCCCAACTCCATCTCCTGCGCCGCCACCCCCGCAACCTCCTCACGTCCCTCCCCCTCGTCTTCTTCCTCATCCTCCGAGCGCGTCTTCAACTTCGCCGCCGGCCCCGCCACTTTGCCGGAATCCATCCTCCTCAAGGCTCAGTCCGAGCTCTGTAACTACCGCGGCTCCGGCATGAGCATCATGGAGATGAGCCACCGCGGCAAAGAATTCGACGACGTCATCAAGAAAGCTGAGTCCGATCTCCGAACCCTTCTGTCCATCTCCGATGATTACGCTGTCCTCTTCCTCCAAGGCGGCGCCACTACCCAGTTCGCCGCCGTCCCCCTCAACCTCTGCAACTCCGACGATACCGCTGACTACATCGTTACGGGTTCGTGGGGCGACAAGGCCTTCAAGGAGGCCCAGAAATACTGCAAGGCCAACCTGGTCTATTCCGGGAAAAGCGACAAGTACACCATGATCCCGCCCTTCGATTCCGTTGCGCAAAACCCTGATGCCAAATTCCTCCATATTTGCGCAAACGAGACTATCCACGGGGTAGAATTCCAGGAATACCCTGTGCCCAAGAATAAAGATGCGATCTTGGTGGCTGATATGTCCTCCAACTTCTGCTCCAAGCCTGTGGATGTCTCCAAGTTCGGCTTGATCTACGCCGGGGCGCAGAAGAATGTTGGGCCGTCAGGCGTCACGATCGTGATTGTGCGGAAAGATTTGATCGGCAAAGCGCAGCCGATCACGCCAGTGATGTTGGACTACAAGATTCATGCGGATAGCGCATCACTCTATAACACGCCACCTTGCTTTGCGATCTATATTTGTGCTCTGGTGTTTGAGGATTTGTTAGAGCAAGGGGGGCTGGTGGAGATTGAGAAGAAGAATGCAAGGAAGGCCGGGATTCTGTATGATGCCATTGATGGGAGTGGTGGGTTCTATGTGTGTCCAGTTGAGAGATCAGTTAGGTCTCTGATGAACGTTCCGTTCACATTGCTGAAGACTGAGCTGGAGAAGAAGTTCATTGAGGAGGCAGCTAAGGAAGGCATGGTTCAGCTTAAGGGTCATAGGTCTGTTGGTGGTGTTCGGGCATCGATATATAATGCAATGCCACTGGCAGGTGTGGAGAAACTGGTTGCTTTTATGAAGGATTTCCAAGCTAGGCACCCTTGATCCAGCCCGATATGTCTTAGCTATATTTCACAATAAATTCTTTGCCATCGGTACTTTGATGGTTGTGTTAGATTGGCTTTGATGCAAATCTAACATTTCCTTTTTGTTTTGGGTTGACTTTGAAAGTGCTCTGGTCTTCTGAATGGAAGAAAGAAGAGCATGATGGTTAGTCGATTGTGTTGTTAGCAGATTAGTCCTTTCTGTATGTCGTAGTGCAATAATAATTCAAAATCTTAGATGTATTTCTTTTTCTATGCCAATTCTTATTCGCTTAGAGGTTAGGATAATACTACCGTGTTCTAATAGTGTCATGATTTCTTTTTTCCTCAGCTTATTTCTTTCTTATTTATTCAGAGCAGGGGAAATATTCGTACTGGTAGGGATTGAATTACTTTCCGTATGATGTTATATTGAAAGCTAGATATTCGATTTCTATGCGCTTAGTCTTTAGAATTTAAAAGAAATATGGAGTGATTTTGTTTCTATCACTCCTTTATATCTCTAATTTTCCTAAGATGTATCAATTCACCTTAACTCACCCTGTTGTTTCATCTTTTTATTAGATAGCGTGCATTTTACTGCTTCCAATTGAATCTAGAATATAAAACATTCATTATTTTGGTTAATTTGTTCCGTCAGATCAATATCGAAATGTGGGTATTGTGTTCTTTTGTTTTTTGTTATTTACTTATAGGCACACACATATTGAAATTAGAAGAGGTTAGCTATGTTTAGCAGGGTTTTGCTTGTCCCTCTGAAAGGAGAAGTGATATTATTTCAGAGACAAAGATTGTCATGTTTGTTTATTATTAGTTGGATCATGTTGTCTTTAAAAGGGATGACTAGGGGTGCCTAGTTTATGGGATGAGTTTCTTCTTTTTATCTTATTCTTTAACTTGCAATTTACTTCAGTGAGTGAATACCTTTGAACGTGTGTGCGTACACTTCCTATATTTTCCTTTGAATTAAGACCTCTACTTAAGTATGCTATTTTTTAGTTGGGAAAGTTTGAAATTTCTCTTGGTTCTAATGTTCTCCACACTTATGATGAAAATGCCATTTTGAATTATCAGAGATTTCTGTGCAACTAAGCATGAGCTTATAGCTTTCAATGCCATCCTTTCATCTTCAAAACCTCTAACCTGCAGCAGTTTTTTTTCTGACTTTTAAAGGGGGTGACCATAAAAACCAATATGTAAAGAGAATGCTGATATAGGGTTTATGTCTTTTCTTAGAATCTACTTCTTAAATTAGCAAAAAAGGAAAACCAAGAGTTTCCTGAAATTACTCTCCCTAGCAGTATCCTATGTTAATAGAGGAGTCGAATGGTTTACTAAAAACAATCCTAAGTTCCTAACTGGTACTTTTATATTGTTGATACTTTTAAAATGAATTTGGCACCTTTTGAATTGTGACAATTTGCTTTGTTGTGGTTCCTTTTCTTGTTGATTAGGAATGTTTGAACTTTGAAAGTAACAAGTTTGGTTATACTTTTCTTCTTATGTACTTGTCCGAGTGCAGAGATACAGATGAAAAGAATTTTATTATTTCGCAATGCAGGTGAGTGAGTGAAGTTGATAAAGAAGGGCATCTTCATGAGATTTCCGGTTGCTCTGGAGGTTATGCAGGAAACAGTTATTTGTTATGCCATTCCGTAAAAAGCACTCTTCAGGAGAGAAATGTAAGGTCCAGTAAAATTTAGAAGCATGTCTAAAAGACTTGCTGTGTGCTTGTGTTGAAGTTGAATGGCTCTTTAACCTGTTTATTGAATGTTAGCAAAGTTAATTCAGTTACAATATTTATGTTATCGCAGGTGTTAGAAAACCAGTTCTGAAGTTTGCTCTCTGTTATTGATTTCAGAATTGCAGAACATTGTTTGGAAAATTAAGAATGGGAAAGGAGCATTATTTTACTGAAGTTATGGAATGCCTTCAGGTAGCTCATAATCGGTATAGAGGCTTAACATTGCTGTTTTTTCTTGAAGCAGAACTGTAAAAGTTACATGCCATGCTAAAATACTCATGACTTTTCATGTGTAGGCTGTTTGGTTGGTGAAGGTTAGAGAAAGCCAAGATGTTATCCAACTACTGTAGGCTGTATACCTGCAAGATGTAAGTATTCACCTGAAATGCTAATTTTTATCTTTGGTTGACTTGACTTGTTTATATTTCATGCTTTATTGCTTATGAGTTAATTCCAATGAATTTGAATGGAGGAAAAGATCTTGTATTTTAACCTGCATTTTATAAATTGTGAACCGACTGTATAGAGCATAGTGTTGCAAAAATAAGAATAACCCCAAAGAATTGGGCAAGGGGGGATTTTTCATTTTTTCCTTTTTGTTACTTATAGTATATCTGGATATATTTTGTTGTAGTTTGTTAAGAGGTCATGAGTTTTGAATTTGCCTTATAAAAGAACAACTTGGGTTCTACATTTGTGTTTTTCTGTTAAGTAAATTTTATGCAGAAATTGTGCTAACTTTTACTCTAAAACTATTTGCAATGTAAACTATTGTGGGTATAGTTGTATCCTAGGATAGGAGGGATGAGTTTGAAGGAGAGGATAAAAGACCCTATAAAGCTGACTTAGGTTCTTGAGCTGATGCAACTAGTTAGAATATTATGCAATTTCATTGTATTCCTTTTATTATTTAGCCATTTTAATATTTATATTGTTTAGTCATTTTTAAACGAATATTTAGGCTTAAATATATCAAATCATTTCTTAGTTACACTTCTAATTTTCAAAATAAATATTAAATTTTAGACTAAATTATCCCTAAGGTAAATAATAAAAAAATGAATATTAAGGACAACTAGATAATTTTAGAAAAATGAGCAACTAAGTTGGTTAGCAAAAACCAATCCGAATTGCACGGTTCACCAGTTGAATGATTAGGTCGGTTAGGGTCAATTAGTTTTTATCAGGTCAATTGTATTACCTCTCCGATAACAAAACCGAATCAACTTTGGTGGTCAGTTCACCGGTCTGACCCCTCCTTCCTCCGCTCTTGCATGTGATTACTCTCCAAAATTTTGAAACTTTTATTTAGTACCCTTAGGTAATCATGTGGTGGCCACTAGAAAAATTAGGTTATCCTCTATAGAGATTTAACTCTTCATTCTAAGTTATATGATGGTTGGCTTGTACTATATTTAAAGATTTTGGATTTTCAAACCCAACAGAGATGAAATATTTGCTTTGTCTGGCAGGTCCCCTAAAAGATGGGTTTCTAAAACGAATACTTACCTTGCATAATAAATGTAAATAATAAAACCATCTATACATATCTTTTAACTTAAAATATTGTTTGGTTGGCTACTCTTTCTCTCATACATATTGTTCCCTCATCTGTTCTAAATAATTGAGGGAGAGAGACCTCAAAACACTATGAAGATAGAGAGGCTGATGATACATATCAAATATATTGTTCATGTAGCACATGTTGCAAGTAGATCACTGATAAGCATTTCATGTTTTTAATTAGGGTTAATTTAAGAGTGGCCTTTGGTGTAAACTGAAATAAATCAACCTAAAGAGGTAACTAATTGCTTTGTAGTTTGTAGAAAATCCATTCACTATTAGTTGTAGTCATTGGACAAAGAGATCCGATGAACTGTGCACATTCTATTACTTGAATTTAAAGTATGCCTAGGTATCAAGCTCTTGAGGTTTATCACTACTTGCTAGCATATAGTGTTAGTATGTTATTATGCTTCAATTGAAAAATATAGCAAAATTTATCCTTAGTTTATCTTTTCTTTAGCATTGTGGTATAAATATAATGTTAAATATAAACTAAGCATATTTTGTATATATCTTTTCTGCAATTAATTTTTAGTAAGCATATTTTCCCAGGTTTTATGTATTTCCATGTGCTTCTTTGTGATAAAAAACCTAGCTCTGGCAATGATTAGAGTTATTGTGAGGTAATTTGACAGGGTCAATGTGTTATACAGTTTACGGATCCAATTAGAATTCAGGAAATCCTCCTTTTGTTGTATCTGTGTTTTGAAAAGTCTTTTGAATGAATAGAACATTGATATTAAAGTTTGTTGTACAAATATTAATAAATATGGATACAGTTGTGAAGTTATATCCATTGTATGCATGATGTGTTCTTTGTACATGCAAAGATGCAAAATATTGAAACACTTATTCTTATCTTATTGCCCTTCAAGTAACAAATTCATGAAGATGTTGAATAATTTAGTACCTAAACCATGATAAAATAGAATGACATAACCCACAAACAAACCATTGTCGACTGTTGAATAATGTTGCATGGTAAGTCCTAACAAGTCCTGCATACCAACAGTTGACGACTACGTGACCGATCATTCACTTGCTCCTGCTACTTACCTATTAACATCTTCTCAGGCATTACTCTGAATGAACATGAATAACTGTGATAACTTATAAGGTATTAGTTTAGTTGGCAACCCTTTTGGTAATCCTATTGTGAAGGATTAATGATGAGTGGTTTGGGGAACCTAGTTTGGACTTTGGAGAGGGTGAAAAATGTTACATACAGAATCCAATCCTGTTGGAAAATCATTGCCTCACAAATGGTACAGCTGGTCAGGCCATTTTTTCAATTCCCTGTCAGTCTTCTGTAAGTTTCAGAGTACTCATGGGCTGCATGCTTTGCCAAGCAATTACTTGGCTTTTCCCTGACTAGGGAACCAATGCTCATTATGGATAAGATTGCATAGTGCATTATTAATGGTAGAATAGGGAGTATAGATAAATTTTCCAGAGAAATTATAGATTCTCCTGTAGTTTTTATGTTGCTGTATTTATTAGTCATTTTTATTTGTTAAAGGAAACTAATGCTGTTCATCTGTTTAATGGAATCTTTCAGTCATTGTGTACGGTCATTAGTTTTACTAGCCATTCTTTTTCAGGCTGAACACATTTTTGTATATCAAATCATGTACGACTAATTAGTGATCTGATGAATCATAGTCACAGGATTAGGGGGTGTCACATAAAAGTAAGCTGGAGACTGGTATCCTGACTCCTGAGGTATGCGGAGATCTCAGTTTTTGTGCACTCAAGGCAGTGCTGGTGTCGTAAACGGCAGCAACAAAGACAAGATGCCACCAGAAGAACAGAGCATTATAAATTAATCTCGCCTCAACTGTTTCCTGATCACAATGCTCTATGAAATGCGCAACCCTTACCACACCAGACCATGTAAGGAAACAATCTAGCTGTACATCACATTATGTCAAAATTTTACTCACTAGCTGCTAACAGGAGTTGTTGTCTTTTACCAATATTAGCAAATATATGATACCTAGGGAAGATAGAAGAATATCTTCTTCCTTCTTAACAGAGTGTTGCTCAAAGGAAGTTTCCGTCCAGCTTCCTAATGGATCATATGCAAATCTCTCTTCTTCTTCATTTTTTCCCTCTCTTTTCGGAGTGTCCAACTCCTCTGTCCGTTTTCTCATTTCAGCTCCAACACTTTATCCCTGAACGGTGTTAATAACAGTTTTCTTTGCGCAAAATTGCCACTCTCTATTTAGCATTAATTTGTCTAGAAATACTTGAGGATTTTGTGTGGCATGGCCACCACCCTCCCATCTTAGCCTATTATAACCTCTCTGTTTTACATCAAAGTCACAGATATTATGTTTACCTTTCTGTTAGCAGTTTATGGGCATAGCATTCCTCTACCTGAATTAGTTGCTTGTGATTCTGCACGTCATCCAGGTAGTGGGTACAAAATCCATTCAAGGTTTGCATAATTTCGTCATCTGAGTATCTTCGTATCATATCTAGTTCTTCAATTATAAATAAAGGCTACAAATGAGAAAAAAAAAAAAAGAAGTTGATACTCTTTATAGTGACTATTCACAAGATCCCATTATCAGTGGCTCGTATCCCTGTAAAGCATAATACCTTGGTTTTATTGTAAAAAGTTCATCGAATTTCTACCACCATCCTCTCTCTCTCTCTCTCTCTCTCTCTCTCTCTCTCTCTCTCTCTCTTCCCTCCCCCCCCCCCCCCCCCCCCCCCCCCCCCCCCCCCACAACACACATATATATTACCTCTCCTCGTCTTCCCTTTCACTACATTAAACTCCCTTTTTGGTCCATTATTCCTTTGAATATATAGCAGAGTAGCTTGCTCCAAAACAGACTAGACTCTTCCTCTACTCCTTAGTTTTATTGATTTGTTGTGTATATGGCTTCTGGGTTGTCCGACAAGTTGAAGGCCTTGGTAAGCACAGCATTCCTTCTACTACTATGCTTCTTCCTCACAACCCACGTAAGATCTCCTTCACCTTCTTTTAACATCCCAACCCTTAATGCTCCACCAAAGACAGATGGCTGCAGCATTAGTTTACTAAAGCTTAATGGTCACCATTCCAAATGCCTGCACCTCAAGACCCACATCCCATGTGTGCCCCAAGGCTATGTTAACTACCTCTTCATTTTCTACTGCATCTGTGGGAGATACTCGGCAATCGGCTATGCACTCGGAGCACTCTGGCTCCTAGTTTTGTTCTATCTCTTAGGCGACACTGCTTCTCACTACTTCTGTTCTTCTGTGGAGAGCCTCTCAAGGGAACTGAGGCTCTCACCAGCCATTGCTGGTGTTACACTCTTGTCCTTAGGAAATGGTTCGGCTGACGTGCTTGCGAGCATAGTCTCGTTCCGGTCGGGGTCGGGAGAGGTGGGCCTAAATAGTGTTCTTGGTGGTGCATTTTTTGTGTCGTGTGTCGTGGTCAGCGTCGTCAACCTATGTGCTGCCAGATCTGGATCAGCTCCGACAGCGGCGTGCATTGACCGATCGTGCTTTGTGCGTGATGTCTGCTTCTTCCTCGCCGTTCTGTCATCTCTCCTCGCCATACTTGTTGTTGGCTGGATCAACATATGGGGAGCATTGGCCTTCACTTCCCTCTACTTTGTCTATGTCTCCATGGTGTCAACCACTCAGAACGATACTGCCGTCGTGCCTACCATCGATAGCAAGGAGGTTGACGAGCCAACGTCAAACATCAAAGAGTCCTCCTCTAAAGAGAGACAACAAGGAGATAGTTCTTCGAGGTTCTCCAAGTTCAAAGAGATGGCAAGTTGCTACATAGGATGGTTCGCTTATCTCATCCACATGCCGCTCTACCTACCGAGGAGGCTAACGATACCGGATATGTCGGCGGAGAGGTGGTGCCGGCCATATGCAGTGGCTTCGGCCACATTTGCACCACTTCTAGTGGCCACACTGTACAGGAGCGTAAGCGTGGGCACCGAAGAAGGGCTAACCATCTATCTGTGTGCAGGTCTTGTGGGCTTAGCGTTTGGGCTCGCAGCGCTCTTCACCACGAATGAGGCCGGGCCACCAAAGAAAGCCTTGTTGCCATGGCTAGCAGGAGGATTTCTTATGAGCGTGCTGTGGACGTACATCATAGCTGAGGAGCTGGTCAGGCTGTTGGTATCTTTGGGTTTCATCCTGGGCGTAAGCCCTGCAATTGTAGCGGTGACAGTGCTGGCATGGGGGAACTCCATGGGGGACCTCATAGCAAATGTGGCGATGGCCAGAAGTGGAGGAAAGTCTGGGGCCCAGGTTGCCATCTCTGGGTGTTATGCTGGGCCAATCTTTAACACATTGGCTGGGCTTGGGATGTCACTAGTGATGTCAGCTTGGGCTGTCCATCCTGCCCGCTTTGTGATCCCTGTAGGCCCTGCACTCTTTGAGACATTGGGTTTTATGATTGGTGGACTACTGTGGGCTCTGCTCATCCTCCTCAAGAAAGACGTGAAGCTTGACAGAGCATTGGGAATCGGGTTGTTGGCTATCTACCTATGCTTTATGTCCTTGGGACTGTCGCGGAGCTTATTTTTAGATCATGGGCAAGATTGAACAAGTTTTGGTGTTTTGAGTTTTAACCCTCGCTACTTTTGATCCCACAGAAAATTTTACTTACTTCTCTCGGTCCACCGAATCCTAGTATAGACTATAGACTAGACTATAATACGAACACAGCTCGAAACTCATCTGCGTCACAAAATGAAGATATCCTAGAAAGATGTTCATTCGTTTCGTCTGATTTAACCAAGTATATGAAAAATGATATATAACAGTAGATAGTTTATCAATAGGTTTGGCAATAACGTACACGAATACACGAAAATGATGGCGACATCACGCAAGGAAAAGGAGTGCAGAAAGAAAGGTTTTCTAAAGGTGAGAATTTAGTTGCCCATGCATAATGAGAAATAAGCATTGAGAATATATGATCAATACTATATATATATATATATATATATATACGGCGATTCAAGCTCCTCACAGATGGAGCTACAAAATTCAACCGAGAATATAGTGGCCAAGGAGAAGAAAAATGTAACTGAAACCTAAGACAGACAAGGAGAAGCAACCAGATTGGTGGATGCAAAACCGCACAAGAGACGCACAAAACCCATAACCCGATGATATACAAATGATGTTAGCATGAGGGAAGTGCCATACTATCCTCTAAATTTATTTACTGGGAGCAGGTTAATGAGTTATGTTCCAAAACGATGCATCTTCTGTTTCAAAACGATGCATCCCCCCCGTCAATCTGGCATTATGTACACCCAAAAACTACCAGTAGGTCAGTACTTTGTTAGATCGGCTTTGCATGGTATGACACAGTAGCAGCCTCAGTTAAACTCTTTTATCTTGCAGATAAGTGCAAGGATTCCCCGCTCTTGCTGCACTCTCTTTGTCATAGCCTTCCTTGTAATAGTTCCCAGTCTTAGCAAGCTTATCATAAACAACATTAAGACATCCACTTCCATCCCTTTGTGGGTCTATCATAGAGTAGCAATGCAGGCGTTGATCAGGTGAGGCATCTGGCGTTCAAAAGCTTACACCAGTAAATCTTAACACTAGGCAACTATAGAAACAAAAGAGACTACAAAAATAACTGACTCACCGCCATCAGATATATCAGCAAGTTTTGCAATCGCATCCAAAAGAGCTTTCTCATGATCCTAGTCCAATTTAAGATAATAAATTTGATTACAATCTACTCACTCAAAGATAATGTTTGGAACTAAGTGGAAAGTGGCAATAGATTTGTCAACTCACTCTGAGTACTAACTTTGCCTTCTCTAAATGAGCCGCATCTGGTTTCTCTCCACAATATCTCTCAACCTGTAACGTAAAGGTGATAGCAGAAAAACAGTTAGGATAAGAGGAACAACCAAATGCTGGTAAAGCTTCCATTACATCATGGATCTACATTCTAGGATAGAAAGATGGACTATAACCAGCACACTTAAACATAGTTTCACTCAGATTGCAACTACTATAAACACAGTTCCACTCAGATTGCAACTACTACTTGATAATCGCAAATCCAAGATAGAATTGCCTCTTTACTAACTTTATCATCATTACATTGTGAAAAGAGCATGCGCGCTGGGTACAATAGTGTTAACAAGAATCAGAGTATCTAATGAGATACCACCAAGTATCTTCCTAATAGTGCTACACACTCACCTCATCTATTAGTTTGCTGGTTGCTCGGATCTCAATTGTGCCAGATTCATGTTTCAAATTTTCAGCTCCAGAAGGCAAGAAAGCCTTCTTTGTACTCGGCCTAACAAGCAAACGTCCAACTTTGCATGTGTTTGGGGCCTGCCTATTTTGCTGAACAGGTATCAGGACCTGTCTGATATTCATTTGAGAGGACAATTTGCTGCCACCCTGCTGATCATCTCTAACATGTGCCTGATAAAGAATGTGGAATCATTAAGATCTATACATATTTACACTCCAAATTATGAGTAAATTTACCAAGCAGCTCCAGAAGGAAAAGACATAGTGCACATATATAGTCAATTATCTAAAGTCGTAATATAAATTTAAAAATAGAATAGGCGTGTAGCCAGTTGGCCACACTATGACCGAACCCAACCCGTGTGACCAACTTATCCCATTGCACGAAATCAGTAAAGTGATGAGCACTGTACTAATGTGACATGTGACGAAACATCAGCCTCTGAGCCGAGCCGTGTGATGCATGCCCTATGAAGCATGGATACTTCACTTAGGCCTTCGTACCGGTATCGGATTCGTATTGGATACCGATATGGCCTTGATAGGTTGATACGTATCAAATACGACTAAAAAATATCTAATTTAATATAAATAATTTTAATTATCCAATATAGTGAGAATACAACCGGATATGGCAAGGATACAACAATGAGTTATTTAGGTTAAATAGATCGAGTCTGCAATTAAAACTGGTTAAAAACTTATTAACCTACTAACCAACCCGTTAACATTTAACTAATAATATCGAAACCTAACTCGCTATTTGCGCTCTCTTATTCCTCTCCCTCTTGTGACCTAGCCGGTGATGTTCTCCCATCCTCCCTTCTGCACGTCGACAACGAAGGCCTCCCCCTCTCTCACGCACCAACAACGAAAGGCTTCCTCCCTCCCACACGAGGCGACGATGGTCTCCCTTCCCTCCCACACGAAGCAACGACGATCTCCCTTCCTTCTACACGCTGGCAATAGAAAGCCTTCTCTCTCTCGTGCGCTGGTGACAAAAAGCATTCCTCCCTCATTCACATGCCAACGATGAAGGCCTTCCTCCTCCCTCATGCACCGGCGATGAAAGCTTCCCAATTCCCTCACTAGACAACAGCTCCCTCGACAGCAACTCTCCCACTCAATGGTAACTCCTTCCGGTGACTGAGTTACCTTACTTTATCTCCCTCTCACACATGGCAACAAAAAGCTCTCTCCGTCTATGATATTAGAATTTGGGGTCTTGATTTCGTTTTTAAATTTGGGGTTTTGATTACAATGAGCTAATCCTAATTGCTGCTAAATGACTAATTTAGGATGCTTTGGTTTTTTTTTTAATTGTTTAGAAAGAATTTAGGATATCAAATTAAAGCATGTTGTTTCAGTGCCTCACTGCCTAACTATATTGTGTTATTGTATAAAAATGTTTTCACCTCAATTATCACAGAAATGGCTAGTGCTAGTGCTTCTTTTGAAAATATGAGTTCAAACCAACAAAATTGTAGATGATTATTGTTTGGAAGTATGTGACTAAGTTGGAAAAGATGAAATAAAAAAGAGATAATACTAGATTTTAATATAACTATTGTATGCAAATATGTAATGGTTCTTATTTTAAGACACATTTGTTGAGAAACCATGGTGTGGAATCAAATTTTGCCCTAAGTTAATAGTCATCTTAATAAGATGAAATGAGTTGCAGAAGCGGATGAGTTGAGAATAAAAAAAATTCTATAAGCGCAATTGAATATTTATTGTGGTAGGAGATGCTACGTATATAAAAACCTT
This sequence comes from Typha angustifolia, assembly GCF_048772165.1. Taxonomy (NCBI): domain Eukaryota; kingdom Viridiplantae; phylum Streptophyta; class Magnoliopsida; order Poales; family Typhaceae; genus Typha; species Typha angustifolia. Next base: position 148,063 of record NC_133251.1, read on the forward strand.
CATCATGCAACACTCTATGTGGCTTGCTATTTTTAATAAGTTTGTGAATTTGAAGATGCTTACAGTTATAGAAACATGATTTGTGTCAGTCATTATGATGCTTAGAAAATTCAAACTCATCAAACAGGAACTTCTATCCATAGTTATTAGTGACAAATAAAATTCCTATAGAGAAGATAACACCAAAAAAGCGTAATTCCTGAAGGAGAAGGTCCTTGATGACATATGATGGGACAAGATTGATTTTATACTCTCATTCACCGAGCCCATTTATAATATGCCAAGGATTGTCAACATCGATAAACTTTGCCTTCACTTGATTTATAAGATGTGGGATACAATAATAGAAAATGTGAAAACAAACATATACATACATGACGGCAAAATGAAAAATGAGAAATCAATATTTTATTCAGTTGTGCACAAAATTTTGGTTGATAGGTGGCATTCTTGCACGACAAAAGGAGCTTCTCGATGGCAACCTCGTGGAGGCCTTTGAGAGGTTGGACGTCCTCCTCCTCAGGTGGTTCACAAACAACATTTAGGAAGATGAATCAAATGAAAAAAAAAAGAACTTGTATAAATGTTTCCCTAGCCATATTGTTTCACATAAAATTTTTAATTCTATGTTTAGTGTTTTCAAATAGGATGTTCTATCTTGACACTTATGCCTAACAACTGCATTTAGAAATATCAGAAGCTTTAGAGCCTTTTTTAAACCAGTTACTACACTAAGCATCTTCAACCATGTAAATCTTACACTAACAATAGCTCAATCAAATTTGGGTGATTTTAGACCAGTAAATCTTACACTTTTTCAACAAAACTCAATCTAAAACTTATCGAATAGATTTCTATCATCTTAATCATTTTCTTAATACAGGTGTGGATGTATGATGCCCTAAAAAACAAACGAATTAAATGCATGCTGCACTACCTTGGATAATTTATGACTTTTCAACATATGTGAACTTATTTGGGGGTTGAGTACTAAAGGTAGTTTAGCATATCCTACATATAATGTGGATACATGGTCATGCAAGCTTAAACATAGTGCCACGTTTTAATGGATCATCAACAATTCTTGCCAATGAGTCATAAATGGAGAGCCAATAAAATATTATTTAATAACTCTAAGAAACTGCATCCACTTCCAATAGCCTCATAGGATGTTAGATGAGCAAGGCATCTTGCAGCAGAAACATCAATGAAAAGAGAGAGATAGAAGGTGTTTAAAACAAATATATGAGTAACCATTTATGCAAGCACTTAACTAAATAAATAGAATATGAGAAAAGCAGTTTCTTAATAGGAAATCCAAAAGATGAAAACCAACATAGTCTGAGAAGTGCAGTAGAAAAGAGACTCTTACTACAATATGCAAACAAATCATAGAACTTATCAGATGAGAAGGCAATTCAGCTTCCAGATAAGAATATGATAATGCACCAAATAAACAAAATAGAAAATAAAATAATCACAAGACAAATTTATTAATTATCTCCACTAGTAGATTCTTGATCCCCAACAAATCTATAAAAACAGTTGCTTTCCCGTAAACTATGGAGGTTGTGCTAGAACACTGAGCAATCATCAATCAAACTATTTCCATAAAACTTCCACTAAGTCTAGCAGAGGACTTCCCATTTTATCTTTTAATCGATCCATAGGATCCTAAATAAACGGTATTCGCTCTGCATATAAATGACCATACCCTGTTAACTCTCTCTAAGCAATTTAACTATGCCTGTGCAAAATTCCTGTGTACACTAAAATACAACACTATATGAAAAATATTGAAAAGATATAAAGAAAAGATAATTGTCGAGCTAAAATGATTTCCACATTCAAATGCAAGCACCATTACTTACTGCAAATGAAGATGGAACAGCAGTTGGCGAATATTGAGCACAAGCTGGGTATTTTGGAGACAATGCTGAGTAGCTTGGAGACACTGTAACAGTTGCTTGCCCAGATCGCAACCTTTTATGGGATAACATTGCATTCTGATCAAAACCAGGATCCATAAGTTTCATCTGCTCATCAGTGCTCATAGGCCGTTCCCTGCTTAATATTAATGAAAATATAAACAAGCCTTCTCAACAAATATTTCACAGATCAGATAAGCAAAATATCTACTGTTGTGAGCATACAGATGAACCTTAGAGCCTTAGTCGATTCATCTGAACTGATTTTTGCAAGAATTTCTCTATGCTCAAGATCAGAAACCCTAAGTTCCTTCCTCAAGTCAGACATAAGTCCTAACTTCCCCTATAAGAAAGATAGGAGATAGGCAAGTGAAAAAAGAACAGCATAGAAAATCTTTTTTTTTTTTTACAAATATGTTGGACAATAGTCATGCCATAGAAACTAAAGAAGCCTTCAGAGAAAAAGAAAATGATGCTAATTAATATCAAATTACCAACACATTCATAATAAAGACGGAAAGGGAAGAAAATAAGCTGTGACAGATACCCATGAAAGAACATTAGATTGAGCATTGAAGGCTCTCAAAACACCAATATATGCTTCTAACTCCAAGAAGTGAATCTGAAAGTTCCTATCTACTATATCTGTTCCTTGAGATACTGGAAGTGAAGCAATCTTCACAGCTCCAGAATTATGGACACTTCTTGAAACCCGAAGGATGCTATGAGTTGGTATATCATCATCAGTTCCTATTGAAAAGATACAAGCAAGGTTATCCTGGTGAATTATGATGATCAGAAAAGAAAGAAAGATAACATATATTTTAAGGAATGTGACGGTCTGTTGGAAAATGTCAGTTGAAATTAGAATATCTGGGTGCAACAGGGCCATTCCTTAAGTAGTTTCTTATTCAAAGTGAAGAAACCATAGCTTGATTTCAATGTCAAAACTCAAAATCAATCAAATCAACCATAAAATGATTCTTAAAATTTGAAAACGATTGTTAGCTTAGAAAAAGTAAAGACATACCGATTTGCAGCAAATCTGTTAATCAATCTACATGTCAAAGTGGAACCTGGAAAGGAAATCAATTAGGAATCCAACATTCCTAGTGCCATTATGATGCGAGCATCGTTGTTCAATCAAACCTACTTGAAGTTGTTTGGGCTCAACTGACGTCAATTTAAGTTAACCTAAAATGTGTAAGATGGCAAAGCTAACTTAATTAGGACATACGAGCAGCCATAAATTAGGATATAGACTGACTTGGTTAGAGATGGGGATTTCCTCTATAAAATAGGGAAGCAACAGCCCACATGCTTCCCTTTTTCCTCTTTTAGTTTCCCTATTCTACCTCACCTCCTTCCTCCCTATGATCAGCCTTTTCAAGTTTCCTATCTTCTTCTCCCCGAAGCTGCTGTCATATCGCCAGAAAGCATCCTTCTTCCCCCCACCATCCATCCTTGGCTACATCCCTAATCCGAGATGCTAGTCTGATCAATCACATTACCTATAGGTTTTCTCAGATTAAAGAAACATTACAGTGTTAGAAACATACTGAGACCGATTTAAAGTTTTAACCTGATTTGACCTTTCCTTCACGGTTTAAGATCTTAATAAATTACTTGGCGTTTGTTTTTTCTATCAATTGCATGCATCATCCGATCGTCGTTTCAAATTATAGCCTTTTTTCGGTTTCTGAACTGATACTCCCTAATTAAACATCATCTCCTACTGTGCATCAGATGAGCATTATACATTAAGACAGCTCTGCAGCACTGGATGGCTGATAGAGCATTCATCATCAGAAACTAGCAATGAAAGTCTCCGAACATAGTATTCCACATAAATAAGTCAATAACATACACACAAAAAACCAAGAAACATCCGCAAACACTTGAAAGAACTCGAGAATCGGAAATGTACCAAGAACGAACACTAATAGATAAAAATAGTAATACGAAATAGAGAATAAATGGAAAATCTTTGAGAAGGTGGGATAGAGGATACCGCTGCTATCGCTCTTCAAGAACTCCATCGATGCAAAGAGGCGGCGAGAATATCCTAAAAACCGATCAAAATCGAAGAAAAGACACAGGATAACAATGCCGGAAGCAGCTACGGGCTATCGCACGGATTTGAATAACCGGAACCTAAAACCCTAAACCGCGGGAGAAGAAGAGAAGTGGAAACGAAAGGCCGCGGCACTTGAGAAGCATCTCTGTTCGCATAAAGGTTCAGGCCAAGCTTGACGTGCATCCAATAATACAAGTGCACGTACGTTGTCCACTATTAAATCATTTGTCACTCGGACTCGGGATAATTACATTACAGCAGTTGGTTTATACTTTATAGCACCGGGAATTCTCGACTTGTTCGCGGTTCAGGTACCGGCGTACATTGGGTGGTGGGCCGGGCCTAAACTTGGTATTATTAAACAAACTACCCTACCCTTTTAATATAATGGGCTCAAACCCGGACCGGACGGACACTTGGTCCAAAAGCCCTTCACTCTCTCTCTCTCTCTCTCCTACTTTCCTTCTCATGATCAAGGAAGAATCAGCTTTCTTCGGCTTAAATTATGCTCTCCTTTAATTTGTTCTCTCCCTATTTCTTGTTTCATTTCGGGCTTCTCTTTTAATCATCTTCTTTCATTTGGTCTATGAGTTCAAGCTATCTTGCAAAGTTCTATGCTCCATTTGAAGAGCCCACGAGTAACGCGTGCCTCTTAAGCCGACTCTGTCTTCCCTGCAGAAAACTGAAACCCAACTCTATTAACTTGAAATTTTCTGTTGGTTTCAGATGAACACAATGGGATTTCTTTTCAAGTTCTTTTCATGGATTCTCCTGGTGAAACTCTGGCATTCCATAATGGTCCAAGGCCTTGGAGTTAACTGGGGGACGATGGCAACTCACAAGTTGCCGCCTAAGACCATAGTGCAGATGTTGCAAGACAATGGCATTAAGAAGGTTAAGCTGTTCGATTCTGATAAGTTCACAATGAGTGCATTGGCTGGGACAGGGATCGAGGTGATGGTCGCTGTCCCAAATGACATGCTGTCTACGATGAATAGCTACGACACAGCAAAGAAGTGGGTGAAGAAGAACGTAGTTCGATATAATTTCGATGGTGGAGTGAAAATCAAGTATCTTGTTTCTTTCTCTTTCTCTTTCTCTTTCTCTTTCTCTTTCTCTTTCTTTTAAAGAGCTAACAAGAGTCGTTGTAATAATTAAGATCTTTTTTTTTTCTTTTTCTTTTTTTTTGCAGATATATAGCAGTTGGAAATGAGCCCTTCCTGAAAGCATACAATGGTTCATTTGACAATGCCACCTTTCCTGCGCTGCAGAACATCCAAAATGCCCTCAATGAAGCAGGGCTTGGAGAGGCCATCAAGGCAACCATTCCCCTGAACGCCGATGTTTGCGACTCTCCGGCGAATAACCCCCTCCCTTCTGCAGGAAGATTCCGAGCTGATATAACCGACCAGATGACCGAGATTCTTGAATTCTTCGACAAGAACGGCGCGCCCTTCACAGTCAACGTGTACCCTTTTCTGAGTCTCTACGGAAACGACGACTTCCCCGTCGACTACGCCTTCTTTGACGGCACTCCGACGCCAGTCATTGACAATGGCGTCCAGTACACCAATGTATTTGATGCAAACTATGATACATTGGTCTCTGCTATGAAGAAGGTTGGCCATGGTGATACGCCTATCATTGTAGGAGAAGTTGGTTGGCCAACTGATGGTGACATAAACGCAAGAATTACCTATGCTGAGAGGTTCTACAATGGTCTTCTAAAACGCCTTGCTGCTAACCAAGGGACACCACTCAGGCCCAACACTCCAATTGCAGTTTATTTGTTCAGCCTGATCGATGAGGATGCCAAGAGTATAGCTCCAGGGAATTTTGAGCGCCATTGGGGGATCTTTAGCTACGATGGCCAGCCTAAGTTTCCGATGGATTTATCCGGCCAGGGGCAAAACAAGCCACTCACCAGCGCAAAAAACGTGGAGTATTTGCCTCAGAAATGGTGTGTTCTCAAACCCAACTCTACTGATATCCGCAAGATTGGAGACAATGTGTATTTTGCGTGCAACTATGCTGACTGCACTTCGCTTGGGTATGGTTCGTCGTGCAACAACTTGGATGCCCAAGGCAATGCTTCCTATGCCTTCAATATGTATTTCCAAAGTCAGAACCAAAAGGATACGAGCTGTTACTTCCAAGGCTTGGCAATGGTGACGACGAAGAACTATTCTCAGGGCTCGTGCAACTTCACCATCCAGATTACTACTTCTGCTGCTTCCTTAGCTACGGTTTCATGGGCAGAGTTCGGAGCAGTGGTCCTCACTCTTTTCGCTCTGCTCTTGTTCTAGCGTGTAGTGATGTATTGAGTTGATACCATTCTTTGGATGTGTACCAGAGGAATCACATACCATTTCATAGTTGTTGAACGTATTCACTACTAATTTGTTAAGATGAATGCCCTTCTGGATAGCTTCTCAGGCCTCAAAAGAAACGTACTAGATTTTGTAGTGAGAGTAAGAAATATAATATTAAAAAAAAAATTTGATGCCTGTCTGTAAGAATTTCCATCTCAATGTTTCTATCAAATTATACCAAATTATAAATCGGTCATTGTTTCAAGATAACCAGAGATCCAAAACTCAGAAACAAGAAAATTGTCCCTCTGTCAAACTCGATCGAAAAGAATTCCAAGAATATGCAAGTTAACTTATGTTAAAAAGAATGTCCAATCCACGGGGAACAGTCTTGGTAACCCTAATAACTATTAGGCTGTCTCAAACACTGTTCCCACAGAATACTGACACGCATTGCATCTAATCTTTCGATTTTACAGCCACTACTAACATATCTCAAACTAGAAGGGATAGCCAAGCTCCAGCAAGGGAAAAAATAACTGCACCAAAAACTGTCTCATGTTGAAAGCTGGAGCGCAACTTACTACCGAGAAGAAAAACTAGTTGCCTTGCTTGGTTTACTGCTAGGTTGAGGATCTTTTGCTGCTTTTGAAGCTCCAATTGCAATATTTCCCAATCCCACAGCCATTGCATCTCTTTCGTCGTTCTCTTTCCTTTGCTTCTCAGATACACCATCAGCTGTATGCTGGGATTGATCTGATGGAGGCCTCGGCTCACATAGCATAGGTCCTGCATCAAGCCATGGGTGGTGAAGCAATTGGACAGCAGTGGGACGCTTTTCTGGAACAAAGTCTAGTATTGGAACCAGAAAATCGGCCATATCATTTGCATCTCTCGCGCTGAATTCATACTTTTCCACAAGCACCTTATTGAGGGGCCAAAACCGCAAGCGACGGATGTGCCTCAAGTCACCATACCTGTTGAACAACTCACGAGAGTAGCGACCACCCAAGGCAACCTGGGAAGGAAAATTACTTTGAGAATATTCGAATTAAAAATCACTAATGAAATAGCAGTACAAAGTCAGGTATAGATGGCTTACCTTGCGTGGCATCATTCCTAGAAGTTCCATCATAAGCGCAAGGTGATCCTGTAAGACAAAGTAATAAACATGAGGCTGCAGTAGCTATACCTTTTGTGGAGGAATATTTGTCTATTACAACAGCAACCACTAACCGTTATGACATAGCTCTAAAGGTGCCCATCTTATTGACGAGTTCCCCTCGAGCTGTCTTAACCTCATTGTAGACAATCATTCCAATTGTCTACACCCTCAAAAAGTTCCTTTTTAGCTACCCTTTCCTCCAAGTTAAATCTTTTAAGTATAAGTGTATGACGCTACAGTGATACACTATACTTTTTCCATCTCTGGTTTATTTTGAACTTCCTGTAAAAATAAGAGAGTTCATAGGGTTTTCCTGCAAATGCCCACCACACATATTGACATGCGAATTTCCTATGTTATTTTGCATAGATTTCTGACACAGTCAGAAGGGGATATTTCTGTAAGCCATCCTATGAGAGCTATTTTTGGTCTTGTAAAAGTGTGTTGTTTCGTCAAGAATGGTGGAAGTAACCCTCATTGACCAGGACAAGGATGGTCAGGAATGGGTTTGGAAATTAAAGTCCATGGTGTGAGGTTGTTGCAAGTACATAATTGTGGAGGAACACTTGCAAATTGGCTTGTTCCTTTCCTTCCCTTTTCCACGTGGTTTTGCTTTTCTCTTATGCTAATTGTCATAATCCAGTAAATGTCAACTGACTGGTGGCATGAACAGGTACATGGTTGAAACCAAATTATATTCTTGTGTATAGATACATATGTGTGTGTATATAATTTCCAAATCAGGATAACACAGTCATCCAATAATTTTTTTTTCCTAAGCTTAAGAAGTGTGTCAAAGCAAAAGAATATAAGCAAGTAGCAGATACCATCTCACAAATCCCCAGATGGTAAAAGACAGCTAACATACAGTTTTATTTTCTAGACTGAACAGTGGATTTTTTCACCATGAAAAAGATATAGTCACTAAGTAAAAGACAGCTAACATAGAGCTTTTTTTCCTCTAGAATGGAGAATGGATATTTTCACCATGAAAAATTCTTCTCACAAAGAATCAAGGAGTGACAACAGAAAAATCTTAAAGGTGAGCAGCGAATTAGCAGACCGTAATACATCACAGTACCAAAAACGAATCATTTAGGATACCTGAAAAGGAAATAAGGAAAGAAATATCTATCCTCCTAGCCAGCTGAGGGTTTAGTCACCCTAGTCCACTTAAACAAAACCATACTGATACCTAAACCTAAAAGAGAGTTCCTCTAGAACATTTAAAGAAACTGCATCCTTCAATGCAATTAATATGTGTCAACGTCATTGAATCAATATCCAAATATTTAATACATTTTTTGTTGATAAAAAAATTGCTCTCTCATAGTTGGACTTAGAATCCAAAAGAGAGATCCTCCTGTTTTCGCATCATATTTGGCATTGATTTAGCATGCATGACCACCTAGGTGTATTCATATAGACTCCTACTTTACTTACTTCATAGTTATTTTACTGCCTTGACTTCTAGAGGTATGCTCAGACAACAGCCTAGCACCTAAATTTTAGCCCTTTTGACTTGAGCATACAAATCAACAATTGAGAGAGAATGACATAACTACATTTCATCCTTGAAAAATAATTTGATGAAATGTTTTCTTTGAGTAATCATGCTTTGTCACCAAACAATAAGCACAAAGAAAAAAAAACTTCTCATTTCTGGATGATTCAGAAGAAAACTAGTCTACACTAGAAAATAACTGCTCTAGTGGCATGCTCTATTACTACATAAGAGGTACATACTTCCATGTGTCATATGAGAATAGCTGCAAGAACCTTTGGCGATAAAGATAGATGTAAGGTAGTAACATTTGTTTAGTAATGTGTACAAATACACAACAGGAGGTAATTGCGTGCTCAATGCTTACTAGAACAGAGGTCTCTGTATTTAGAAATAAGATCTACCCAATGAATTGTTTGCTCTTTGTTATAAGAACTGCATGATAATTTGTTTTCCTTCTTTTTTGCCTTTTTTAATACACAGAGGGACAATTCAGGTAGCCGTCTAATCCAAGCATTTAAGATATTTAATTTGTTGGTTCTTGTTTATAGGCAGAGAGGAAAAAAGTTGTGCAAAGTTTGTCATAATAATCAAGATACAGGGACAGATGGGATGCCCACCAAATCCAAGCATCAAAGATATTGAATTTATTGGTCCTTGTTTATAGGCAGCAGAAAGAAAATTTCTATAAAGTGTGTCCAAGTAATGAAGGTTCCGGAGCACATATAGCAAATGCAATACCGGATAATTGCTAACAACACAGCAAACTAAAGAACATAACTTTCAAGTCCTTTACCTCATCCCGATCGTAATTGTCTCCACTATGTGGATCGAAGAGCACATCCCCAGTTGCAAGCTCAAAGCATATACAAGCAAAGGACCACATGTCAGCAGATGTAGAATACTTGGACCCGAGAAGCACCTCTGGGCACCTGTATTGCCTGGTTTGGATATCACTTGTGAACTGTTTATATGTCCAGCATGCATTCCCAAAGTCCACTAACTTGCACTGAAGGTCAGCTTCCAATGCCAGCCTTTTCCTAGTTGCTCTGCTGCCACGGCTATGGCCATGTGCTCCTCCTCTACTCTCCCCATTACCACCACCGTCATCATCCACAACATGTAAATCCCTCTTGTCATCTAACCCATCACCAGATACTGTGGTTATGCCACTCTCTGATGTGGCAGCAGCAGCTCGCTTGGCCTTCCTCCGAATCTTTTTCTTCTGATTTTTTGTGAGGTCTCCATTAATTGAGGAAGGGGTCTTAAGTGGTGGATCATCAGATTTAACAGTAGGAGAAATAATAGGGGGAACACCTGACCGTCGCGGATCCTTGGCAGGGTCAATGGAAGACACGAGGAGTATGTTCTCAGGCTTGAGGTCCGTGTGAATGATCGATAGCTCACGGTGCAGATAGTCAAGGCCAACAAGGACATAGCGGCAAATCTCTTTCACCATAGGAAGAGGAATTCCCCGGTAATCCGTATACTTAATAAGAGTGAGCAAATTATCCCCAAGAAACTCAAACACCATGCACACATGGTTCCCATTCGGTCCCGAGTGCTTGAAATGGTCCAAAAGCTTCACCACACACCGGGTGTCATCGGGGTCCCCTTCTGCGATCTGCTTCAGAATCTTTATCTCATCCATGGCTGCCTCCGTGTAGTGCTGCGCACTCTTCTGCACTTTAAGCGCCACATATCGCTGCAACCAAGAAAAGTTATCCAATTTCCATGGTCATTATCACCATTCTTTCAGCATAAATAGAAATTGTTTCTCACTTTGAAGGAACCAAGTTCAAATCTTGATCACAATCTATCTATTTCTGAGCAAAATGGGAGATGGGTTTCCCTTCTTTCAGTAAGAAAGGTAGGATTCAAACTACTCCCCTCCACGGAGGGAAAAGAGAAATGGTTCAATGGATCTTACGGAGTGAATGGTATCCCATGCCAGCCAAACAGTGGAGAAGTGGCCCCACCCGAGCTTGGATTGGACGACATAGGTCCCTTGCTTGAAAGAATCACCGATTCGGACGGCGTGGTAGCCGCCTCTCCGGTAATCCTCGGTGCCCTCGTCCTCCGAGGTGTAGTTGCTACTCTCGCTACGCCCGTCCTCCTCCGCCATCCAATCGCCGCCGGTTCACCGTAGAGATCCAATTGGCACAGTACTTGATGCCGCTCGCAATTGGAACGCTTTCCTCCTCCGTCGAGGATTTGAGAACTAGGGTTTTGCTCTTCCCAGTCGTCTTCACCCCCTCTTCGCTTCCCTCGATCGGCGTCAGTAAAAAAAAAAAAAAAAAGTATATATTTAATAATGTTGTACCTTCGTTGGCAGTTAACTATTTATTGAAGTATAAACAGGGAATATTGTCAACTTACGTGGGCAACCTAATATGAAATGGAACTGGTTAACTAAATTGAGAAGTAGGAGCGGTGGATGCTATTTTAGAGTGAAAATTAAGAAGAAATAATTTTGGTTATAGGAGAAGTCCCACAATCTATTACTTGGCAGATTAAAATTGGGACAGTGGTTTGTGCTGCTAAGAGAAGTAAAAACTTAATTGAGAAAAGTTAGGAAGGAGTTGGTGTATTGGACTGATGACATCTCAACCTTTAATTCTTAATTCTTATATAGCTTATTAAAATATTTTCTAAAAGGTCCAGGTCCTGTGTGAGTTCTCCCTTGGTGTTTGGATAGCATAAAAGATAGAATAAATATTCACGGAAAAGATTGAGAGAGAGCTTGATTCCTTGCTCGATTCGGAGTTTTCTCGAGCTGCACCTGGATCTGCTTAAAGTTATAAAGGTACACATTATCCAGGTATAGCGTTCTTCTGCCGCTTGGCCCAAAACATAGAATTCCTCCGCTTTTAACTCTCATCTGCTCTAATAAAATATGCAATCCGTGCGCTAATAAGGCGCGCAGGAAAACTATCCACGACTTGCGAGACATAGGCTGTAAACTCAATTTACTCCTAATTTGTATTTGTCTATAGGCTATTTCCGCAGTTAAGCTTAGAAAAATTCCATCAAAGAGGGAAGGAATAGCAATATGGCAAGCATGCATGCATATGAGAATGCAAAAACAGATATTGCACCAGAGATTTTAGATTGAAACGACACCCTTGCATATATTTGATTCGAGATTCCTTGCATGACAAAGAGGACTTGATTGTTCAAGAAGATAGATAAGAACGATAAAACACAAGCTGCTGAAAAAACTGAAATACAACAAAGAATTTACTGGATCACAGCTATGAAACAGCCTCTTCGCAAGTAATCTCCATGTAAGAAACGTAAACAGCAGTGCACCCTACTCATTCTGTTAAAGATGCTCTTCACAAGTCGGCTCACCAACATGTCATTGTTGACTCCTGCAGGTTGGGCAAAACCATTTCCCTTTAAATCTTGTCTCTGGAGTGAGGCCTACACATGAGTAATGGAACCATTCACCTCCTTCACACTGCCAAGTAGAAAAGAAATAATCAAAAGATGCAGATAACTTATTTTTAAGTTTACCAAGAAAAATGCCATATAGAGTTAGTGCCACTGTCCACCAATACAACACAACATCGACTTATTCAGATATTTGCCAGACTCGAGCATTACGAAAAACTTCAATATGACATGCATGGAATCATTAATGCATAACCTAGTATGATCTGAGACATGAATGGTGATAAGTCCACTGCAACCAATATTTTTGGCTAGTAATTCCAAGAGCATGCTAAGCAGTAGTTGTCGATGAAACACAAGACTAGGAGGAACTGTTTGTGTGGATATAAGAAACTTACATTTTCATTGTCACATGCAATCATGTCACCGTAAGATACCTGAAAACACAATTTCATTTCCCATTATAAAACTTGTCGTGAAAAACCAATTTAGCCAGGCTTGACAGATGAGCATACAAAATTACTAAGTGGGAAACTGAAACCTGATGGCAGATGCAATAAGTTGGTTCATTAGGATCAACGGATTGCTCTGCATCAACAGATGCGGGAGTATTTTTCTTGTTGCTGCCTGGAGGAGGCATAAGATCAAGATCCATACCCCTCTCCCTATCCCATTCCCTTTCTTTGAATCGCTTTGACTGAGGTGTTATGTAGCTTCCCTTGCGCTTTTCGTCCCTTGTAACTATAGGAAGTGGAGGAAGGATTGCTGGCTCATCTGGTGGAATTTTCCCTTCTGTATACACGCAAATCATCAATCAGATATTACAAAGGTACAGATCATCAATACTTTGAGAATTTTCCTAGAGAGAACAGTTCTTTGTTTCCTCTCTTTTCCTTTCAGAAACTCAACATCAACTTAAAACTTAATAACAGCAGTTCCATAAAGATAGTAAAGTAGATGACATAAAATACACGTGCTAAATATTTAAATAAGTAATATGCCTTCAAAGTCAAGAATTCTAGAAGAATCCAAACTGAATAATGTGAATAAACTACAGCAATGCTGGAGATTCTCTGTAGCACCATCTCCAAGTAAGATTTTTAAGTCAAACTCAAGATACCTTGAATAGTTAAACCATCATAAAGCATAACACTGGGCTTGGCATTCAAATTCCTGAATCAAGAGTAATTGGATAAACCAAGAAAATTTACAAACCTTGCTTTAAATCCTCTGCAAACTGGCTCAAGTCCTCGTCAAGCCGTTTAACATGGCTCTCTATCTGCATGCATTTCCAAGTAGTTACAAATGAATAATTCCCAGCTTTTTCAGAAAGAATGAAGAATAGACCAGTATGAGAGCACCACAAGGCAAGTAGATTTCACAATATGAAGCTTTGGAAATCTCAAATCAAAATCCTTTTCCCTTACAGACCTATGCAAATCAAGGAAATCAATGCCAATAAGATTTTGCTTTAAAAATTCAAATAGAGATGGATTTGACTCAGCATTGAAGGATTTATGCAAATATTAACCAAATGATGGTAGACTCAAGAAAGCAATCATTTAGAATCACTCTTAACACATTATATAAGCAACCAAACAAAGATAGACTTTATGTACTTTGACCCAGAAGTGTTTCTCAATTTTTTTATCATCTAAATCTTTGATTTTGTTCATTTATTGTACTTTGTGAAATTTGAAGAAGATTATCTTAATGTTTACACCTTTAAATTCATGTGAATGGATAATCTATACCCAAGAAAAACTATGCTGATATGTGATCAGTTGATTCTTCAAATAGCCATTGAGCATTTCATTTTCCAATGAAATCTTCAGTTTTTAGCAGAACAACAAGGAAATACAGGCAGAACCTGAAGAGAAGAAATGATTCATATTTAAGTATGCACCATTCTGTATCTATGTGTTATATATATATATATATATATGATATATAAGGAAAATTGTACACGGGTATATCATTGTTTAAAAGTTCCTTTTGCAAGTAAGTTATCAAGACCACCCATGATAAATGTGCCTAGATGGATATGCAAGTTGTAAAAACTCTTATACGAGAATTATTCCTCAAGACTACCTAGCTGGGTTTGGAAGGAGGATAGAGTAGCTTTTTTTATGCAACTTTCTTCCTAAAGTAGGTCCAACAAATTATCTTTTGGGAGGGAAAAAAGAACGAAAGGAAAGATTTTTGCATTTCCTACTGCTTGAGATAAGGTCATCCAGCACACACTTTCATATACATTACAGTATTAGAATTAAGGCTTTAGTTTTCATTTATAGTGAATATCCATTCTCATTACTTCTTGTTAACTTTCTACTAAGGATGTTCTAGTAAAACTCTCAAAGCTTAACTTCAAGGACTAGGAAAGCTACTGTTGTACAAATGATGATAATTGCTTTGCATTAATGATTGTCTCCACTCTTGACTAATTTTGCACATCGTATGATAGTAAAAGGGCCATCAATCTACTAGCAATCTTTTAGCAAGTAAAGGGCTTGCACTGACATTCTGACAGGGAAATTGGCCATTGCAATTCATTAAAACTCAACGAAAAGAAAAGGTTGTTTTCTCATATGATGGTTGGCCTGTATGATACAGTTTAGTAAACTATTCCTGTTGCCAATTCTACATAACAGTATGATATAGCATGCATCTAAAGTGATTTCTAGAATCCAGATAATTCGAAAAAAAATAGATTGTGTAGACCATCTTTGCACTCGTGGTCTCAAGTAAACGCGATTAAGAACCTCTTGTTTATGAGAAGATCATTAACACATACTAAAGCAGAGAACTACGTCAAAATACAAAAGTAACAATGTCAACTAAGCCAGATGATTCAACAAATGTCAAAAGAGTTCAAATGCGGCAGTAATTGATCCATTGATTTAGAAGTTCAACTTACAACTCTACTAAAGTTAGTTCGATGTGAAACAGAAGCTTACCAAGTCATAAGCTTGTTGCGCTAGCAGAACCTTCTCAGTACAAAGGCTCAATGCATTTTCTTGGCTGGCTTCAATCTCCTTTTTCATTTTCTCAAATGCCGTTTCATCATCTTCATGATTAAATTTTTCTGAACTACGAGACAACATTCCCACGCAATACTTTGTTTGTTCTTTTGTCTGACTAATGATGCCTATATTACAAAGTGAAATAACCAGAAAGCAATGTTTAAGACATAAGCAGCTGAAGGTATTAACATCAAGTATATATCCTTTTGTGCTAATGAAAAAAGAAAACATTTCACATAAAGTGGGCACAGCTACTAGTTTGTTTTCAATGTTATTTATATGAACATTTCAGATTACAATGTTACTTAATGAAGATGTGCAAGGCACTTATACTAACATAGACAAGAGAAACAAACTAGCACATATCATGGGTCACAGGTAACTTTGTCCAAAGAGTATTTATTACTTAATCACTCTTTATACCTTAAGAATTGTCAAAGAAAAAGATGTAATATTGTAATCTTCTCTTCTCAATTCAACATCAAAATTAATTTAACGCGCTGTATAATAGTCAAATTTGTCAAATTATACAAGGCTGATGCTAATATTGCTCAGTCCACTTTGTTCCAGAACTACACGCAAATCATGTTTAACTTCACCATTAGGCTCATAGATCACAATTGAAAATTTCTGTAAAAGGATGAATTACATATCAAACAACACAAGACAACAGATAGGAACAAGGATAGAACACCTTAAACACAACATACTATCTAATAAAGTTGCTCAATTATTGGTAACTGAATAAACTAAGAATAGTAATTCGGTGGCCAGACTAAAAACAATACCATGGGCTCTTTCGTCGAGTTCCCTCATGGTCGAGAGAAGCCTCTGGATCTCTCCCGCCAACGTGCTCGAATCTTCGATTCATAACCCACAAAAAGAAACAACAACAAAAATCACCGAAAGAAAGCAAGCGCGACAAGTGTAGTGACAGGATAGAAGAGGAAAGGAGGTATTACACTCCAAATAATCATCGACGAAGACGCCTGTTCTTGCGATAGCCATCTTTCTCTATCGTCAAGCTTAGGGTTTCTCAATTGCTTTTTTTGTTTTTTTTTTTTCCGAAAGGGAAGGGAGAGGAGAGGTATGCCTCCTCAATCGATAGCTGGAAGAGGAGGGCAATCTGGTAAATACCATAAGTCGATAAACTTTGATGAGTTTCAACATGTCAGGATGGCCGAGTGGTCTAAGGCGCCAGACTCAAGTTCTGGTCCTCGTGAGAGGGCGTGGGTTCAAATCCCACTTCTGACAATTTCTTTCATTTTTATTTTCATTATTATTATTATTCTTCTTCTTTTTTTACCGAGACATAGCCCGCTTTATTTTTTTTTTGATACAGCTCCTGTATTATCTCACTACTACTTTTGTTTTTTGGTTTAGCCTTTCGCTGAGATCCAATTTAACTGCAACTAAGTCGAGAATGAATGCAAATATTTGTTCTAAATAAGCAAAAGACACTCAAAACGGAATAATCAAAATTAACAGAAAATATCTGTTCAGTTGACAATTACATGGAAGAACATTCACAAACATCATCTACTACGACTGTAAACAAGGTCAAAATCACGATACGAATATATAATAATGCAATTACAAAGACAAACCAAAACGACGTTACCAGACTAGCTAGCAGGACTTTTTAGTCGGGTGGGACAGGGCTGTCCGTGTAGTAGATATAGCATATATATGTCTTGTTTAATATTAGTGTTGCAACGCAATGATGGAACGTACCATTTACGGTACGTGACAAATATAAACGAAAGAGACAGTAGTAGGTACAGGTAATTACGACGTGCCGTGAAGTCTCACGATAAGATAAGATAAAGATTAATCTACTGCTGTAAATATAAAGTCATTAATCACCATAAGATATATAAAGATAAGATCTAAGATAATTAATGGAGCTCAGACCTCATCAGTTCTGAGTAACCCACTCGAATACTCTACTAACACTAAACGTAGCCACCATTAAGCCTAATGATTTGGCCATTCACCCATTCCCCAGCATCGCTAGCCAGAAAGGCCACCATAGGTGCCACATCTTTCGGCTCCCCCAGCCGACCCAATGGGCTCTCCGCCGCCACCGCCCTGATCCGCTCTTCCGACTTCCCGGCGTAGAACAGCGGTGTTGCAATCGGGCCCGGGGCCACTCCGTTCGCGGTGATCCGGGTCCCTCTAAGCTCCTTCGCTAGTATCTTCGTCATCACCTCAATCGCGGCCTTACTCGACGAATAACTACTGTAACCAGGCCTGAGCGAGCCCACGGTGGACGACGACATCGTTATAATTCGTCCGCCGCCATCTCGGACCAACCGCCTAGCCGCTTCTCGGCAGCATAAGAATGTTCCTTTTGCATTGACGTTAAATGTCCGTTCCCACTGCTCCAAACTAGTATCAGCAAGTGCCGGATATTCCGGGTCCTGGACGCCGGCTACCGCCACCATTATATGGATTCGTGGGCCGAAAATTAATTGGGCCTTATCGAAGAGCGACTCCACTTGGCCTGGATCGGAGACGTCCAACTCCACCGCGATGGCCCGTGGGCCTGAGTCGGCCCGCACAGCAGCATTGATAGAGGAGACAAGGTGGTCTGCGGGGGTCGGATCGCCGGCGAAGCCGATGACCACTTTAGCACCTAAGGATGCGAGATGGGTGGTGATGGCGCTTCCGATGCCGCCAGATCCGCCGGTTATGATGGCAACCCGGTCCTTAAGTGGATGCTGCCCGATTAAGTTATTCAGTCCATCCATGAATAGTGGTGGGATCTTGGAACTAACAATTGGACCTCCATTTGATGAGGCCTGGCTGCCGTTGGAAACAGAGTCAGAGCTGTCCATTCTCCCCTCCCCGCTTCTCTTGCTGATAGTATAGTAGTAGTGGTTGGAAGGTGGAGGAAGTCGACGCAGATAGAGAGATATAAATTAAGATAACTTGGCATTAATAAGATACAGCTCGTGAAAGGCGAGGGAAGACAGAACAGGACAGAACAGGACAGGACAGTCGATCGAGTCTGTAAAAATAAAATGCTTGAATTTTCTAGAACCGACAGCCTTACCTCACCAGGCCTGACAGATTGGGACGGTTCCAAGATCCTGCAGACTTGCTTCCGCGAAAGATTCTTTTAAAAAGCTAACCTTGTGAATATTGTGATCGGTGGTTTTCACCTGCTCACGGCCACTCACTCACTCACAGACCTAAAACAAAGCCAGCCAGTTCCATACTCAATTAAAATGAGGCTGCTTACCCGTTTCCGTTCTATAATTTTTGTTTTTTGTTTTTTTTTTTTTTTCTCTCCATTGCTGATTTCAATAGAACATCAATCGACTCACAGAAGGGTTAAGGCACTAAATTAATGACGAGAATTCTAAGCATTTAACTTGTTCTTTACCTACCAACTTCCCTTTCTTATATATATATACATATACATATAGAAGACCTAAATAAGAGAACATCGACCATTTCTTAAAGCCCAATCTCACGCCAGGTTTAAGGCCTAAACGATTAATCTGAATGATGGGAGAGAAAATCCATCCAAAGAAGAGAACTGAAAGTCTCCGAGAGCCTGGGATTATAGAGCAGCATAACACTCGGTTCACTTCACAACATACACATTCACCAAAACAGGCTCGCAAAAGATATTTAAATCTCCTTCCGACCGGAAAATGATAAGAATCAAACACGACATTCTGAAAACCCACATGGCAGATAAGTTAGAGACTGCTAAAAATAAAAATAAAAGGTTAAGACTGCTTATTTGCGAGATGAGCATTAAAATAAAACCTCTACAACTGGGATCATGACACTGATTCTTAACTACTACCAACTTGAAACAGGCGAACGGCTAAAGATAGGAGATAAAACAGATCAGACAAAACATACGACCATTAGGCCAACAAAATCGTAGTTATCACCCAGCCATCTTACATCCAAACACACCACGAGAGCATAATAAAACATACAAAGGCCAGATACGAAGACTTTTACAATTAAATTATATTTAATTATTCAATTTAGTATATTAAAACTCGGTACATAATGAATTACTGCAAATCAAAAAATTATATACAATTAAATTATAAAAATCCCATCAGATATGATGATACAAAACAAAAAACCATAAGTAGGTTTTGTAATCTAGCATTAATCATGTAAAAACAACGACAAAATGACTCTTCAACTATCAGTGCAGTACTAAGTACTCACTCATCTAGTACTTGCGGATAGAATGGTAGATCTGCAGGAGAGAGATTCACTGTGAAAAGAAAAGGCTAACCCAAATGCAGATTTAAAATAGACGGATTTACAGGAAAAGATAAAGCTTCATTAGAAGGACAAGAAAAAGAACGCTAATCCAAACCAAGAACTAAAAGGTAATCGAGAACTTGTTAGTACACTCCATTACTCACTATAAACCCAAAATAATCAGAGTTCTTAAACCTAAGACTCTTAGAGAGGAAAACATTAAACCAACTTGGTATTCAATGCAATGGAAATTTAACTGGTTCCCACACTCCTCCAGTGGTTATAAAACAAGGCTTTATTGCCCAACCTCGCAGGCCCACCTGAAGCCTTCAAAACTTCAATCTTGGTTGACTATGTATATTATCTTCAACTTGCTCTTGGAACCAATGGCCCCATAGAAAATCACCAGTAAGAAATACCCAATCGCCAGAGCCAGCGAACAATAAATTGATTTGTCTAAGAGTCTTTGGCAACACCAGTAGAAACAGCATGCTTCTCATTTGCTGGTTTCGCAATCTTCACCGCATCACCAGCAACTAGGCCCTCACCATTTTCTTCAGATGGTTTTCTTTCTCCGAGACCACCATGGGCTGCCTCCTTGTTCAATATGGAAAAAGATTCCAAAGGTTTCTGCAATCTCGGCTTCCCAACAATCCCTTCCTTATCCTTCTCCCCACCAATAGCATCAGTCCTTCCATCCCAGGCCTGATAAATTAATGGCAGCTAAAAGATAAGATAACTTAAACTGGAAGATAATCTCACAGTAGTAGATGAGCTAAATGGATACTAATTTAAAAGTCAAAAGATACTAATAAATGAGAAGTCTAGCCTGAAGCTCTAATAACGAAAAAAGGGGTTTCAGTCAAAGGTTCCACCATGCTGAAAGCTGCGAGGTAGAGGATCAACATACCTGCTTCTGTTGCTGCTGCTTCGCTCTTTTTTCTTGCATCAACTTTTGGCGGTTCTCATAGAACCCAAAATCATCCAGAATGCAGGACTTGCTGACGTGATCCTTGAAAATCTTGAGCATTTCAAGACCTTGCTCAAGCTTTACCTGAAAATGATGTCAAGAAATAGTAAAATGCTGCTCTAGGAAAACTAATATTCTCATATGTTCTTAAGAAAAAAACCTGACCTCCTGTGTATCTCGACTGTTCGTGACTGGCTTGTTGTCATTATTTTCTAATATGATGTGCTTTAGAATGTTGTTAGGTACATCCTTGACGATGTGCCACTTAACCGGGAAGCAACCATTCCATTTATCTTGCTGCCAGTACTCGACAGTCTTGTTAAAATCAACTGGACCCACCATTTCAGCAACACCAACAAACTGGCCACTGGTGTTTACCTGAAACATTTCATATAAAGGCTCAATAAACTGGTTAAGTAATCAATTAGAAAAAGTAGAAT
This sequence comes from Typha angustifolia, assembly GCF_048772165.1. Classification (NCBI taxonomy): domain Eukaryota; kingdom Viridiplantae; phylum Streptophyta; class Magnoliopsida; order Poales; family Typhaceae; genus Typha; species Typha angustifolia. The sequence continues at coordinate 169,123 of NC_133251.1, forward strand.
AGGTCGCAAGGCACAATCTTCATGCTTACAGAGAAAAACAAAAACACAGGGCATCCGCTGGCTTTCTCCTGGGCTTCCTGGTATCCAGCATCCAACTTCTTGTTTCCATTAGGAGTGCTTGCCCAAACATTATATTTGATGCTCTTATGAACATCATCCTCGCTGTATGATTTGATAACAAAAAATTTTGCTTCAGAGTAATTTTCAGGAAAGTCTGCTCGGTTGAATTGTTCCCTATCTGGTACAACACTAGGATCATCATTCCCAATTGAGGGGAGCTTCTGTCCCTTCACAGCAATTGTGACAGTAGGTCCCAGTGGCTTCTGATTTTTAAAGCAGCCAGCCCTGGGCCCTCTGTTGAGTTCGCTGAAGCCATCTTGGTTCTCATTACCAAAACCACAGAACACATTTCCTCGGCCTCTAGGCTTGTACTTGCCATCTGCAACCATCCCCCAACGGCCATTTGTTCTTGAATCATAACCATTTGATCCAAAGGCAAGACCAGTTTTCAAGGCATTCCCATGTTGACCATACAACCGGTTGTTGGGGTATATTCTATTTAGAAAGCCAGGAGTTGTTGGTCCCATCCCAGATGTAGGTCTTGGGGCATGCATGCCCTGAAAATATGCATGAAATCAAAAACTAAGATTCCACTGTGAGAACAATATATTATATCTTACTGCAAAGACCTCAGTATGGGTACAATTAATTATAGCATATGATAAAAATACTTTTTAGTATAAATTATTTTTTACTAGAGCTAGATAGAGGTAGACATACATATGATTTCCTTTTTTTTACAATTTGATTAGCCTTTGCAGAGTGGCAACACTAGGATCAAAGTACCATTAAGTATATTGCTATTAGGAAAAAGGAAAACCTAACACACGGAATAGAGTTCCTTAAACATCCACCAACAAAGAGGCAAGACGATATATATAACATACCATGAGGTGAGGCACTGGATGCTGATTCTGATTTCTTGCTAAAGGATAATTAGCATTATGCGCAGCTGGAGAAGACATTGAACTAGTAGTACTAGGCCTGTGCTGGCCATTAGAGTAAAGAGGTCCATCGAACCATGGCACAGGTGATCTCATTCCATCAAAACCGAATCTAGGATCCTGGTAACCACTAGAGGGAAGTCCAGTCGGCAAAGCTCCCTTACCATACGACCCATTGGATGTCACAGATCCATTTTGGTGACTTTGCCTCAAAGGAGCTGAATTTTTATTCCCAGTTGCAGCCCCATTAGCAATTCCATTCAAGTTAGTTTTGGCTGTATCCACAGGAACAATTGGTTGATCAGCAGCAACAGATGTAGGCACTTCGCCTTGGGAAGTAGGAGTCTTTGTAGGCGCATGTGATGCATTGGTCGGTGTAGGTGGCTGGAAAAATGGAGCAGGATACTGATAATGTTGTGGCCCGTACAGTTGCCCATCATGCCCAACAGTCGGTATAGGGGAACCAGGTGATGGGTATGCACCATAAGGAGCATAACCATATCCATGGTGATACATATCTCCGTAAACTCCCTGCCAGTGCCACATAAAGCAATGATAAACTAATCAATTTGCGGAGCGCTAAAAGGCAGAAAGTGCTCTGGATGTGTGAGCCAGCTCATGTAATACATGAAAGGAAGAAATAAAATTTGAAGCACCAACATGTCAAACTCCTTTAAGACCTGTATCTCCTTATAACCAACTGATGCACAAAGTAAAAGGAACAGACACAGAAAGCTACCTAAAAAAGTTTTATTTAAAAAAACTGCAAGCTAATTCTCATAATAACTGAATTACACTATCTAAACATCAGTATCACAAACAAGTCTTCTGACAAATATACAGTGCACATAAAAGACCACTGATTTGAGAGAAACTTACTGGCGGCATCTCCATCCCATCAGGACTCACGTATCTAGAGTAATCGTCCCATTCATTGATAGAACCATCATAACCTGAAGACCAAAATTCCATTGGTGTCACTATTAATAGAAAAAGAATTTCCAAGGAAAACCAGTTTCACAGCCAAATAAGCAAGGAAGGTTTAACTTTTCTAATTGAAAACATTAACTTTACCCATAACAAGAGCTTAAATCATAGATAGGAACTCCCAAGAAACAGTAACTCTATACTGAACTGCCTTAATAAACCTAAAAATATGGATGGCTACAAACACACCTCCGTAGAAATAAGCTGTAGATGCATAACCATTGGGCACATAGCACATGCCCTGATCTATAAATTCTGGAAGCAGAGGTGTCAATGATCGTTCTGCTTGGTTAGACATGTTCTGCGCTTCTCCACCATTTGCAGAGGGCTACAGAACAGAATAATGAAAGGAGAAATATTAAGAAAACCGACCCATTTCGCTCATCGTTTGTTAAAAATAATAATAATAATAATAAAAGTGGCTGCTCATAGATTGATCATAGATCGGATGAAACAACTACCTTATTAGTAGCCTCAGCATCTTGGGCCTTGGTCTGAGAATCCAATGTCAACTTTTGCAATAAATCAGTAGCTTCTGTGACAGGTAAATTAAGGAAGCAATAAACTACAGAAAAGAAATCCTGATAAAACTAAACTAAAATAGTCAGATACTCCATGACAGATCACAGAAAGATAGAAGCAAGTGAAGGGCGAAGGAAGAAACACATGATAAACGCTTTTCAAGTGCAAGAGCATAAAGATCCATCTACTTGTTACAGGAAAAGAAGTATCAAAGACGTATCCTTTGGGGCAAAGTAAGAGCATAGAAACGCAAGCTCATAAACTAAAACAGTAAGTCAACTCGTAACTGAGTCATAAACTAAAATTAGTTCCCTCCAATTTATGATTCGTAAATCCCAAATCTATACTTCAATTAGATTTTAAAAAATAGTAAAAATAAAATAAACACAGCGAGAGCTCGATACACGAAAGAGGAAAGCCAAAGCGACGTCATATAAGACTAAATCTCACGAACAGCAACTCCGATCTATGCGATAAAGCCTTAAAACCGCAACAAAGCAGATAGACGCTGAACCCACGGGCGATCCCGATGACAAGATCAATACGCAAGTAGAAAACAAGAAAAAGGGGCACAAAAACCCTAAACCTAAGAGGGGCATGATCGAAAAGAAGGATACGGTCAGCTGCGGGAGCGACGGCCGCCATGGATCAGATCCGTAGGAGGAGGAGAAGCGCGATCTACAGGATATTTGAATGGGATCCAAAACCCTAACCCTAACCCCGGGGTAGAGAGAGAGAGAGAGAAACCCTAGGAGAGAGAAAGAGGTAGTAGTGAGAGGGGGAGAGGTAGAGCCGCCACGGGAGTTGGGGATCAAGCGAAAGAGGGTTTTGCGCATCGTAAAGCGGTGACTCAAATAGCACCACGGTTCTGCTTCCATCACCACTGGATATTATTTTCTAATAATAATTCCTTTTTTTATTTTTTTTATTTTTTTAATAAAAAGGGAAAATTTTTCATCGTAATAATAATCTCTCCAGTTAGCTTCTTGGGTTGGGCTTTTTTTCTCTCTTAACGGGCCCAGGAATTGTCACAAAATACTAGACAATTTTATTCATATTTATATTACTCAAACTTTTATTTCCAAATCCTATTTATTAATTCTAACCAACTTCTTATTATCTCAGGGCCCATTTTATTAAAATGGGCCACAAGATAGTTTGTTTGACACGCAAGATGATGTGATTGGGTACCCAATTCCGGATGCTACCACTATTTGAACAACTTTGTTCTTGTGGATAAAACAGCACTGAGGCATCTCTTGCGAAGACAATCTCAAACACTTCTTTTAATGCCATTCAATTTAGATTTTCATATGCAGAGCAAATTTATTGAAAGTTTTTTTAAATTTAATTTTTTTTTTTAAAAAAAAAAAGACATTCTAGCCTACATGTGGTCCAGGAAACGATGAAAATAGAGGGAGAATAAGTTGCAAAAATCATGCTTTATCTTAATATTTATTTTATTTTATTTTTGTTTTCCATAACCAAACTACCAACTATACCAAAGAAGAAAGGGACATAAAGGTCAGAAGAGGAATAAGAAACAGTTGTTAGTTCCCTTTTCAACCGACTGGTGAACAACTTTTATTCGCAACTGATGCACTGAAAAAATTGCTTACATGTCATAAATTGCTACTTTGGGCCGGCCTCTCCTCGGATAAGAGGAACCCATCAAAAGATTAACTGTTATCTTCTCCCCGTCGTTATCCGCATGTCTATTCGCAATTTACTTACTGTTTCGATCTCCAAATGGTACAGACTATAGACCAGATATTTGCTTGTATCTGGTTAGCATCGATATACTCGGATTTCTTTGCGATTTAGTTAGTTTTCGTTTTCTTCTTCTTCTTCTTCTTCTTCTTCCGATTTGGTTATGGATAAAGAGATTAAGTTCCTCTGTTGGGTTCTCTTGGCTCATGGTGCACTGTATCTCTTGAGTTCTTCTGCCATTGGAGGAGTTGGAAAAGGTTAAGGTTTTTAGACAGATTTTTTTTTCCCATTTTTATTGCAAATTTTGGATCATGGGCATTCTCAAGTCATTCTTAACGATGCTTTTATCATGCAAATTTGGCTGCCACTTTACCTGCTTTCCAAAGTCATCGATCTGCCTCTGTCCTCTCAAGTTGGAAGATACCCAGAATTCTTATTCTAGCCCATTGAGGAATGCTCAATATATGGAGATTAAATCGCCTGGTGATAGGATTGAAGGCGACAAGAATGGATCAGTCGATGGGAGTGTTGCAGTTTTGCCAAAGAGTAGCCTCAAGAGACCAACAGAGCCTGGGTGCAAAGAAGTTGGCAGGAGAAGAGTGAAATGGTTGGAAAAGAGCTTGTTGAGGTCAGAGAATTTGTACCCATGTATGTAAGTCTCGTAACTTTCTAATTACTTCCTTTAGCATGAAAGGGATATCTTTTTGACTTGTTTCTTATGTTTTAATTTATTTGTTCTATCATAACTTTTTAATAGTTGCTGAGATTTTCTGCAGAACTACTTTTTGATATATTTGTAACCCTGAATCCCTACTCTTTCTTTTCATATTATTTTTCAGCAAACAGTAACACATATTTGGTATGAAACTGATCCATGCCCTTGGAATTACATTCATCCTTTGATTTCATCTATCTCGATTTGTAGTATGCTGGAAGCTCAAAGACCCTAAGAAGTCAGGACTGTTAGGATTATGCATATATTTGGTTTAGATAAGGAATCAAAATAGTCTCGAAAGATTTCTCCAATTTGCCATTTGATGTCAACAATATATGTTAAGGAAATATGTGGCAGATTTCAGGACTGTGTGTGAGAGATTCATATGAGATGAATTTAGTATTTGCCTGGATAGGTAGGCGATATTTAGCGAGTTAAATTTCCCAATATGAGCATTTGGGTCCTAGTGTTATTGCAGATAACCTCAAACACAACACCCTTGGTGTTTTTGCATGAAATTCGCTAGTGAGGATCATTGCCTCTGGTCTTGTACCTTTGACACATGAATGGAGATCTTTATTTATCTTAATGAGTTCCGATATTAAGGACATGTAGTATAGTTAATTAAGCGAATTAAGAATGGGACATAACATACATTCTCTTTTTGTTAAAGCAAGCATAATTTCTTCAAACTTGTGGCATCTTAGACTAAGTCACCACAACAATAAATAATAATCAAAGTAAAGGAGGCTTCTTCCATAACATACTACAATCAGAATGTTTCTTTGCTAGCTGACTATTTCTATTGTTTGAAATCCCCATGCATCTTGCAACTTGTACCGTTGTACATTCACAACAGCTTGTTTGTAAAGATGCACTCCAGGTGGATCATCCTGCAAGTTCAGCAGGTAATTGGGAATATGCACTGGCCATCTCTTCTGGATTTCAGTCGTTGATAGGTTTGAGTTCTTTGTTTTAGAGACTTATTCGTCGATATCATATCAGTATTTACCTCATGATCAAAATATACAACTTTTAATTCTTGATGCATATTTATACATCTGACATACTGGGGGCTCTCTAAAGCAGTAAGGTGCCACTCTGTATGATGTATGCCACATACTAAGAGGATGGATTTGTCTTATAAAACAACAATACTATCATCTCGGAACAAAATGGAATTGATTGACGCACTTCATAACTAGAACTTGCCTATCGACAATTCCTTATTTATGTCCAGACTTAAAGTATGCATCTTGGGGACTAAATAAAATAAATAAACAAACTTATCTAAGATTGGGCCATAGTCTAGTTGAGCAGCGGATCAGCTAATGGTCCACGGTGTGAATTCTTAAAATATAGCACGCGAGATGCTTTTTTCCATTAAACTTTAAGGAGTCATGGTTGATTGCTTAACTGTGACCCATTTTTATAATTGCATAAGAATTAGACTGATTTCTTGCTGTCATGAATCCTTACGCGAGTTTTCTGACCATTTTGGTTTTCAAACAGTGAGGCAGGAAAATCAAAGTGCAAAGTTGATATCAATATCTGCCATATTCAATGACCCATAAGGCCATACGCGTAGCTGTATATATACGTTCAGCAATGAGATAAGCTTCATCACTCACTGTTCTGGGACTTACAGGGTAGGAAAATCCTACCTGTAGACCTAACCAGAACAACATTTAAATTCAACTATTCAAGCAGCTTCCTTCTTGTTTTTGTATATATCGTGGTTACCTTGGAGGAACGGTTCATTTTTCTTTCTTTTTACTCTCTGTTTTTTTGGGTGTCATTTGTTATTATTTTGTACAGTGATGTTTCCCATTATAAATGATAGCATAACGCTGCTCTATTTTTTCAGTATTATCTTCTTTTCTGTATCTCAAAAGCTATCTTAGTTTATTTTGGCAAGCAAGACAGACAAGTATTAGTTTGGATGCCGAGATATGATCATAGCCTGTCAGATTGTCATGGTTCGTTTGTTCTGACCATCTGATTCTCGGTAAGCAGTCCCTAATCCAGCCATCTTATCCGCGAATTCCACCATGTCGTTTGGTCCTTTTCCTGAGTTCAGAAGTAGTATGTATATTGAACTCCCCATTTGCTATGCTTGTTTGTAATGATTACAGTTATGTTTTCCTTTCAGTTTTTTCTTTATTTGCCAACTTCGATTTAATTCCTTGATCACAGTGCTTAGATGAGATCTCATCTGATGGCATACTAGATCTGAATTCTGTGAACCCCAATTATATTGGGTATTAATTGCATCCAGCCTAGGAGGTTCTTTATGAGTCATAATGTAGCAACATAATGATGCAGTGCGATGTCTTACTGCCCCCACCCTTCTCTTTGCTGAGTTTTTCTTTGGAAGGTAATATATTGATGCTTATTCTGGGACTTGCAAATACTACGACATACTGTTATGAAGTTAATGGGCATAAGCCTTTGTTTCATAGTTTAGTGGACATCATTGATTGCCTAGCTTGCATCTTAATCCTAAAATAGTCGCTCATTCCTCGGACTTGCAGGGAATGGATTGACATATATTTCTTATGGATGATCCTGTTAGATATTAGTTTAGTGTTTTTAAAAGAAAAGAAAAGAAGAAGAAGAGTTATTTGATGAGAGATTAAATAAAGGTGCTTTCAGTGGAATGGACCCATTGATGATGGATGACCAAAAGCAAATGCGTAGTGATACTTGCTTGAAACTATAAGCTTAGATTAGATAATTAGCTTCTCACCTAATCAACACGATGTCCTTGAGAATAGCCACGTAAATCGTGATTCTTTTTTTTTTTAAAAAGAAAAAAGAAATGCGGTTGAATGGACGAGTAAGGAGGAAGTCAATAATACATACAAAGTCAATTGTAAATCGTTGCGATCTCCATCAAATTCCAATAAGATCTTGGGAGTAAAAAAAGAAAAAGAAAAGGTAAACAAGATGTAGTAGTAATTAAGAATAATAAGGAGAGAGGAGGCTTGGTCGGCAAGCATATAATAGGGAATAAGGGGAAGAGGAGGTGATGGGGGGGTCCCACCTATCCCCTCCCCGCCCTTTTATCCTGCTCTCATGTATCCAATAAATGAAAGGAGGTGGGGGTCCATGGTGGAGTATAGCCAGCAAGGCGACTTCTAGAGGGCACGTGGGAACGGTGTGAGATCTGGAGGGGTGGGGAGGTTCGTCTCCTCCCAACCAACGGCCGAAAGGCGACTTCAGTCGTCTTCTTCCTTCTTTCTTTCTTTCTCTATCGTATTTTTCTCTCACCGCCCCCCCCCCTTCCCCCTTCCCCCTTCCCCCTTCCCCCTTCCCTCAAAAAGGATTCAAAGGCTTAAAAAGAAGGTTTTGTGGGCCCAGCCCAGCCTACAACTTGAGTGATGTTGCCGTTCCCCTAAACTTTGTGGTGGGTCCGGTCCCTCTTTTGCCACCAGAATATTTGGACAAGATTAAGTTAAATCCCCACATGCTTCAGTTCCAGCCTCCCTCTTTCTCTGTCGGCTAAAACTAGCGCCAGCCAATTACTTGGCCATAGTAGATATTTGAAGATGAATGAACATGATACAGAGTGTATTATATGTACATATACATATACATCTCATAGAATTCAGCTTGTATATAGAAAGAAAGGAAACGGTTAGAGTATGTTTGGATGTTAACATAGCCGCCAACACACAAATATTTAGTGTAGAGACAACAACATAACTACTACTCAAGCCGCCGCCACTATTCTTCACACGCTGCCACATCATCATCTGACCTGGCCAAACCGAAAGCTTTGGACTCCTCTCTCTCTTTCTTTTTTTTATTTTTCTCTCTCTACTTTTGGGAGAGTAAACAACCAGACATCACCACCACCACCACCACCCCACCACCACCATTCTGCAATGAGCTTCTTATTAACCGTTCCAATCTTTCATTTTCCTTCTCTTCTTTTTTTCCTTCTCAACACCCCACCATTTGCCCAAGGGAAAAAAAGAAAGAAAGAAAAATCCACCCACCTTCTCTACACCTCTCTCTATCTCTCTCTCTCTCTCTGGAGTCTCCTCTTCTCAGTGGAATCTGAGGTTGAATGACCAATACCAAAACGGCACTTGAATTATGGTTAGATTCCGATCACTGGGTTCTCTACCTATGCAAGAGATATGCGATTTCCGATGCGATTGCTATGCGCTGATTGCTTTGATGGTATTTGCTCATCTTGGTTTGGGCAGGGGACTCCGGTGAACATAATCGTCGGGTCGCACGTGTGGGTGGAGGATCCAGAGATCGCGTGGATCGATGGAGAGGTCACGGAGATCAAGAGCGGCAAGGCCACCATCATCACCACTAATGGGAAAACAGTATGTCTAAATATTGATTTCACCTTTGACAGAGATGCAACCTTTTTCATGTTTCTGCTTCTCTCTCTGCCTCTGGTTATGCCATCCTGCACCTGATAGAAAGAATTATGAGCCTTTGGTTCAACAACAATACTGCAATATGTTCAGACGAGATAGCTAGGTGAACAATCATAGCTCATAAATGATCTGATGCTGCTGTAGTGAACCAGAGGAGTTCTCTATTGGCCTCTCATAGATAATTTAGCAACAAGATTCAACTGTGATAAGTAAACATACCCTGCTTTTACTCATTCGGAGTTGTCTTTGTACCTTACAAACGATTATCTGATAAAACTTCCAAATGCTCTCAGAAAATATACCTCAATCAACTTTTCGGACTAAATTGTGTCATCTTTATCAGGTTCTCTTTATCCGCATCCTCTGTAAAAATTTCCAATCAGACAAACATGGCAGTTTCCTTTAAAGTTTGATGCCATATCACCTGTTAAACCAGTTAGCCTATCCAATCCTTAGGATGACTAATGACTATAACATCTATTACTGCTACTTACCACTAATCATTCTCAGGAGTAAGAATCTTCAATAACAAGCATGTTTTGAATAATTTTGAAAGTCATAAATGAGTAAATCAGCTGCCTCAAGACTAAGGATAGGGAAAAGAACAAACTAAATAATTCTTGGTTATAATTAACATATTATACTTGTGCTACTATGTCTCGCCAATTGCAGGAAATGATTTCTTGTATTCTTTTATTGGGTTGAGCATGTAATGAGTTGTCTTGAGAGTCTTAATGAGTTTACCACCACTTCCATAATTCTAATTTTGAAGGAGCAAAATTGAAAAAGGTTTCCTCTCACATAATTGGTAGTACAACACTGTGGGTTGACATGTATGTTGCCTTGGTTCATTGTTCTTTATTCAGATTGTGGCCAGTTTGGCCAGTATTTACCCAAAAGACACAGAAGCACCTCCAGCAGGAGTAGATGACATGACCAAGTTGGCTTACCTCCATGAACCAGGAGTTCTGCAGAACCTGGAGTGCCGCTACACTCTGAATGAGATCTATGTGAGCATCCATCGTCCAGCTTTTCTTACAAAATAAATTCTTCATCAGTAAAGGTATAAATGTGAGAACAAGATTTTAAAAAATATACATGAATTCAACAGACCTACACTGGAAATATCTTGATAGCAGTGAATCCTTTCCGAAGGCTACCACATCTATATGATTTGCACATGATGGAACAGTACAAGGGAGCAACTTTTGGGGAATTAAGTCCACATCTTTTTGCTGTTGCAGATGCTTGTTACAGGTAAATTATGTATTTCTTCAACCATTGTAAAGCACTGCGACAGTATAATGTATGAACAATTTTTCCCGTGAATATACCAGGGCAATGATAAATGACCACGGGAGCCAATCTATATTAGTAAGTGGAGAGAGTGGGGCTGGTAAAACGGAGACAACAAAAATGCTCATGAGATACCTTGCATTTATGGGAGGAAGATCAGGTACAGAGGGTCGAACGGTCGAACAACAGGTCTTGGAGGTAAAAGATTTGCTGGCATTAGATTTTTTCCAAAAATTTGAACAGTGACACATCCATCAGACGTTCACGGAAATTAACATTTTAAAATGTCTAATACATCTTGTAAACAATCTGTAGTCCAATCCTGTGCTGGAAGCATTTGGGAATGCTAAGACTGTTAAGAACAACAATTCAAGGTGATTGATTATGTTGAATGTTGTGCTTTCAAAGGGAATAATAAGAAGTCACCTATACTTACCAGATCAGTAACTGTTGATCCAGTCGCTTTGGTAAATTTGTGGAAATCCAATTTGACAAATATGGGAAGATTTCTGGAGCTGCTGTCCGCACATATCTCCTTGAACGCTCACGAGTCTGCCAGGTGTCTGACCCTGAAAGGAACTATCATTGCTTCTATATGCTTTGTAATGCACCACCAGAGGTAATTCTACAGAAGATTGCTATATATACACTCTTATTTAAGTTGCATAAATACTACGTCTTATTATAGTAAGTGGGAAATATTGTCAGGATGTAAAGAAGTTCAAAGTGGGGGATCCAAGGTCGTTCCATTATTTAAACCAAACAAATTGTTATGAAGTATCTAATGTTGATGATGCAAGAGAGTATCTAGAGACTAGAAATGCTATGGATATTGTCGGAATTAGTCAAGAAGAACAGGTAATGATTGCTGTCATCAAATTTTGCTTCATAAATGAAAACATCCAAAATGACACATGGTGCTTTATCCATTCTAAGGATGCAATCTTCCGTGTAGTAGCTGCAATCCTCCACCTGGGTAACATCAACTTTGCCAAAGGGAAGGAAATTGATTCCTCCAAGTTGAAAGATGAGAAGTCAATCTATCATCTTAAAACAGCGGCGGAGATGCTAATGTGTGCAACGGTCTCTTCTGCTTTATAATCTTCTCCTTTCTTTCTTCTTTTATATTGAAGATAGTTACTCTCAGGTGCGATGAGAAGGCCCTCAAAGACTCCTTGTGTGAGCGTGTCATAGTCACACCTGATGGTAATATAACAAAGCCTCTTGATCCAGATTCTGCTGCACTGAACCGCGATGCCTTAGCAAAGACAGTATACTCAAGGCTATTTGACTGGTAAGCACTAATGATCTACCTTCACCAGAAAAATGAAATGAAAGAATACCATGACATTGTTATGGTAACATTGGCAATGTGACTTCCAAAATTTTTTTTACACTGGCATCGACTTCCACTAAATGCTAAAATGTTATCAACTTTTCTGTATGTTAACCTTATGATTTTTCACAGTTTAAGCTCTTACTTCTTACAGGCTAAAGCTTGAGTGTACATTATTTAGTTATGCATGGTTTTCCTATCTATTATGGCAGGATAGTAGACAAGATCAACAATTCAATTGGTCAGGATCCTAATGCAATAAATATAATTGGAGTACTTGATATCTATGGCTTTGAGAGCTTCAAGATCAACAGGTAAGATACGAACGCTAAGCTTTCCCGTAAGTTAGAAACATAATATATATAGTTATGTATCATATGCATAAGTAATTTACCTATTTGATCTGGTATTTTTCTCTATCTGGCAGTTTTGAGCAATTATGTATCAACTTTACAAATGAGAAATTGCAGCAGCATTTTAATCAAGTATGTGAAAATTCATGAATGCTGAGACTTGACAGTACTTCTTTGCATGCAGAAGTTTATCTAATTATTCTAAGCAACCAACTTAATCTTGCAGCACGTCTTTAAAATGGAGCAAGAAGAATACACGAGGGAAGAGATCGACTGGAGTTATGTTGAGTTTGTAGATAACCAAGATGTATTGGATCTTATTGAGAAGGTACTAAATGAGCATATTATCTGGCAAAAGTACGTGAAAATCTACTTATTTACTAATTATTTGCTGATCACTGACATCCGAAGTCTGCACACAGAAACCTGGAGGAATAATTGCACTTCTGGATGAGGCATGGTATGTTAATAATTATTGATTCAGAAGAAATTGATATGTATGCTTATGAGAGATCAGTTACTGATCTAAAATGATGCAAATGAATTACTAGTGTGTAACTTTTGCTCATAAGCAGTAAAATAAAAAACAGCTTAGCATGATGTTTTGCATATCTATTATGTTGTATGTGCACAATAATAATACCTTTAATTTTTGGGTTCTAAATCAAGTTGAAAATTTTTACAATCTACTTCAGGAAGTACAAGATATACATAGTAAACTTTCTTCTACTGTTTCTATCCAATTATCCTCTCAATTTATATGATACTATTAAACATCTGATTATTTCTTACTATCTAATACAGTATGTTTCCTAAGTCAACTCATGAAACATTCGCACAAAAGATGTACCAAACGTACAAGGGACACAAGCGTTTCGCCAAGCCAAAACTTGCTCGTACTGCTTTCACAATAAACCACTATGCAGGAGATGTAAGAATCAAAACTCAAACATCTTAAAATCATCAGGTTATTCCTATCATCGAGGAATTTAAAGAACACCCTTCTACTTAACAGGTCACATATCAAGCTGACCAGTTCCTTGATAAGAACAAAGACTATGTAGTGGCTGAACATCAAGCTCTATTGAATGACTCGAAATGCCCTTTTGTTGCAAATCTCATTCCCCCGTTACCTGAAGAAACTTCTAAGCAATCCAAGTTCTCCTCCATTGGCACTCGCTTTAAGGTATGCAGGCATATAAATTTTACATGTTTAAACCTTACATCTACGAGAACTATATTACAATCTTCATAGTCTTGGATTTTCATTTATCTCTATATTATGTAAATTGCAGCAACAACTACAAGCTCTCATGGAAACACTGAGCACAACGGAGCCACATTACATCAGATGTGTGAAACCTAATGCTGTCCTAAAACCGGGAATTTTTGAAAACTTCAATGTCTTGAACCAATTGAGATGTGGGGTATGCAAGTTCTTTGTTACTGATATTAGATAAGAATCTTGTTTGGCACACTAATCATAATGCTAATATCCAATCATCTTTCAATAAAGGGTGTGCTAGAAGCAATCAGGATCAGTTGTGCTGGCTATCCAACAAAAAGGACTTTTGATGAGTTCATTGATCGTTTTGGAATGCTTGCACCAGATCTTATTGACAGGTATGTTTTATAAGGTCGAAATTTACTCTTTATCATTTGAAAGAGATATTATAGGTAAGCATTTTAAATGGTGTGCCACATGTGGTTAGTCCGACTTACTCACCTGATGTGCTGGAAATTTTAACTCTTTTGTAGCTCTGATGAGAAGGTAGTGTGTTCAGCTATATGTGACAAAATGGGCCTAAAGGGCTACCAGGTAAGTTTACAAATGAAAAACATGTAAGAATCTAAGAACAATATTTTGAAGAGATATGTATAGTATGACTCAAATATCTCAAATATTTTGGTATCAGATAGGGAAAACCAAGGTATTCCTTAGAGCTGGCCAAATGGCAGAACTAGACGCTCGAAGAACAGAAATCTTGGCTAATGCTGCAAGACTCTTACAGAGGCAGATAAGAACACATCTTACACGCAAGGAATTCATCATCTTACGGAAAGCCTCAATTCAACTGCAAAAGTTTTGGAGAGGTTTATCTTTTTTTACTGTTCATAGTGGTGTTTCGTGTAGATAAGAACTGCTAAAACATATGATTTATTTCACATACTACACCCTACAGCACGGCTTGCACGAAAGCTATATGAGTACATGAGGAGAGAAGATGCTTCCATACGTATACAAAAATATGCACGAAGTCATGCTGCAAGAAAAGCTTATACACAATTGCAGGCATCAGCAGTAGTTATACAAACAGGATTACGTGCAATGGCAGCACACAATGAATATAGGCACAGAAGAAGAACCAAGGCTGCTATAGTTATCCAGGTATGCATTAGAAATGGATGAAGCTTAAATTGACTAGGTATAAATATCATAATATAGAAAACTAATTCCTAAGTTATCTTGCTAATATCTAAGTTATGTTTATCTTTCACAAAGATTGATTCACTTTAATACTGTTTACAGACTCAATGGCGTCTACATAAAGCTTATTTGGCGTATAAGCAGCAAAAGAAGGCTACATTGATACTCCAATGTCTCTGGAGAGCACGCATAGCAAGAAAAGAACTCCGAAAACTCCGAATGGTGTGTGCTCATGCTTGATTAGAGCATTTATTGTGATGCAATATTCTCCTGCTTTAGTTATTCTCTTTTTGTTGATTGCATCAAGAAACTTACTCCTCAAACAAAATGATTCATACAGGCCGCAAAAGAGACAGGTGCACTAAAAGAAGCCAAGGACAAGTTGGAAAAACGGGTTGAAGAGCTAACATGGAGATTAGAGCTTGAAAAGCATATGAGGGTACTTTATTATCTTGGTCAGAAAGTGTAATTTATTGATTTATTAACTTATCTAATGAAAAGGTTTATTGGTAGACTGACCTCGAAGAATCTAAGGGACAAGAAATAGAGAAGCTGCAATCTGCTTTACAAGAAATGCAGGAGAAGCTTGACGAAGCCCATACATTAATCATCAAGGAAAAGGAAGCTGCAAAAATAGCAATTGAACAAGCACCACCAGTAATTAAGGAGGTGCCAGTTGTGGACAACACCAAATTGGAACTACTGATGGATCGCAATAAAGAGCTCGAGGTAAAGATACTTACAAGGCCCTGTCATTTCATTTGAAATGGATACTATCATTTATTCATAATATAACTACTACTAGGATTACAAGGTGAAAGATCATCTAGAGCTTTTAGCTTCATGAAGCAGAATTACATGACGGAATATGCTTCTTGAAATATTGTAGGATGAAGTTAGTAAATACAAAAACAAGGCCGAGGAATTTGAAAAGAGATTTTCTGAAGTGCAAAAGGAGTCCGAGACATTACTCAAGGACATGGAAGAGAATAGGTCAAAACTAAGTCAGCTTCAGGAGATGATTGAAGGGTATAATGCCAGCATTCCTCTATTTGCTGACTTCTCTTAGAATTTTCTGGATATCTTCTTTTGGAAAATTAGGAAGCTTCCAATTTATAAATGTAACTATTTAATCATTTGTTATGCAGACTTGAAACAAATTTATCAAACCTAGAGTCTGAGAATCAGGTGCTACGCCAGCAGGCATTGGTTGCATCAACAAACGAGGATCAAGCAGAACAAATCAAAAGGTAAGACAAATTGACTTTTTCACTTCCTCTTTCTAAATTGCATCTCTAGCCAGCTATAATACCAAAGAGCTTTATACCGGTGCCTAATTAACTTCTCTTGCCAGTCTCGAGAGCAAGATTTCTACATTGGAGTCAGAGAATCAGTTGCTCCGTAGTCGTCCTGCAGTAGCTGTTCAGCCAGTAATTACTCATGAATTGATTGAACCACCCATCACAAAGGTATAAATTCAAAAATATACATTTCTCCTGATACTTTACCTTATACTGTTCCTAACTATTACAAAGATCCAGAGTCTCGAGAATGGAAATTACGAGGGAGAAGTACCTAAAGTCACAAAAGAGAATGAAGATCTTAAAATCACCAAAGTACGTGAAATGTTCTCCTTAATGCTCATCCCAAATAATAAGCTGAAAAGTATCTGGTGTACAAATTTCACTGTCACAATAACATAAGTTGCATTTGCAGGAGTCTGCGGTGGTCACTCTTGCACCTGCCTTAAGCAAACAGAAGTCCCTAACAGATAGACAACAAGTATGTTCTAACACCGTTAAGTTTCCTGATATCTACGTCAGAAATAAACATGGAGGACTTGTGAAAATATCTACACATGTCTAATACAGGTACTCAATCATAATAATCTGTTGTTACTTTATTCACAGGAAAATCATGATGCACTTATCAAATGTCTTATGGAAGATAAGAGATTTGACAACAAGAGACCAACTGCAGCATGTGTTGTTTACAAATCGTTGCTTCAATGGCACTCATTTGAAGCAGATAAAACAAACATATTCGATCGAATCATCCACACAATCAGGTCTTCAGTTGAGGTGGTGCACCTATAAACTTTTTTTCTGGATTTCATTTTCAATATTTACCAGAATGACAAGAATCAAGAGACTAATTTCTTGTTGTCTTCAAACAGAATCAGGAAAATGCTAGTGAACTTGCTTACTGGCTTTCAACGACATCAACTCTCCTATTTCTATTGCAAAATACTTTGAAAGCTAGCAATGCATCAAGCACGGGTTCATACCGCAGTCGAACAACAACACTCACCTTGTTCAGTAGAATGGCACGTGTAAGTTCTTTAATATAGTGGACAGATTCCATCAACTAAGCACAGTCATAGTATTTGGAACAGTATTATGATTTCAAAAATAAACCATGAGTTTTTCAACTTTTAAATCCCTATATCTGATTTTTAAGTATGACAACGCGCTGCCTCATTTTGAATTATGACACTACCATGCAACCATGCAACATCAAGCTTCCACATTTTCCAAGTTATTTATATGGCAAATGCAATTATCCTTTCATGTATCTCTCTCTCTCTCTCTCTCTCTCTCTCTCTCTCTCTCTCTCTCTCTATATATATATATATATATATAATTCTTTCATGTATTTCATGTTTGTTACCATTTAAGCAGTAAATTTATACTGACAGTAAAAAAAATGTACTGTCAGAATGCTCGTCCGTCATCATCAGTAATGGGGATTTCCAGTGGTTACAGTGGAATGGCAGCAAAATCTGATACCCAATCGAGAGTAGAAGCAAAATATCCTGCCCTCCTATTTAAGCAACACCTAACAGCATATGTTGAGAAGATTTACGCAATGATTCGAGATAGTCTAAAGAAGGAGATAAGTCCATTTTTAACTATGTGCATACAGGTATCTCTCATCCTCTTCATGAAATTAACTTCTTTCAACCATAGTGCTGAGTGCTGACTCCTTACATATGTTATTTTGTTTGTTAAACATAAAAGGCACCTCGATCTATGAGAGCGAGATCAATTCGGGGGCCATCAAAGAGTATTCACTCCAACATAGTAGCAAAGCAAGCATCAAGTATACATTGGCAAAGCATTGTCAAATGCTTGGATCACACTTTAGAAATAATGTGCAAGAATTACGTAAGCAAAAGCACCCAATTATTTATGGCTTCAGCATACTTATGATATTTAATTGGGAAATTAAGAATATTATCAGGCTGTGGTAATGCTAAATAAGTTCAACCTGATAATGGCAGGTACCTTCAATGATAATGAGAAAAACTTTCAGCCAAGTGTTTGCATTTATTAATGTACAACTCTTCAATAGGTAACAATCCTAGGTTTTCTTTTTCATCATGACTAAATCATTAAACATATATTGATTTCTTATTATGAAAAATTTAAATGATCGGTAACACACTATATTGGTTTTGTCCGCAGTTTACTGCTCCGACGAGAATGCTGCTCATTTAGCAATGGGGAATATGTGAAGGCTGGCTTGCAAGAATTGGAGCAGTGGTGCACCAAAGCAACAGAAGAGGTAAATTCTTTGGTGTTCTAGCATAATTCTGATAGGTGCAAATGAAAGACCTGTTGCTAACACAATCAATGAACATGCAGTACGCTGGAACCTCATGGGATGAGCTCCAACACATAAGACAAGCAACTGTATTTCTGGTATATTCTACATGACACTCAGTGAAACCCAAATACTTTACTTTCATAAACATTAGAAAATAATTCCATAACTTCCTTATGCAGGTTTTGCATCAGAAGTCACACAAATCCTTGGAGGAAATCAAGGATGAACTCTGCCCAGTAAGTCAAAGACAAACCCCGGATATCATTTATATAATTTCCACAATTTACATATATCATAATCTACTTCTTCCAGGTTTTGAGCATTCCTCAAATCTACCGGATTGGAACAATGTTTTGGGATGACAAATATGGGACACAGGGCTTATCACAGGATGTGAGTACATCTCTGTTCCACTCGTTTACTACACAAATCTCATCTAGAAAGAGATTAGGACCTCCGTACAGAAATTTAATGCCTACACAGTAAATAGAATCCCAATTCTCACTCGTCCAACCACTAACCCATATCAAACAGCTGATGTGCATAAAAAGAACAGAATATTAAGTGACAAAAATGAATGATATCTCGTTACAACTTGCACAAACATATTCGTTTTCAGGTAATTGGGAAGATGAGAGCCATGACAACGGATGATTCAGTCAACATGCCGAGTAATTCTTTCTTACTGGACGATGATTCGAGGTAAGAACTAACTAAGCGTAGAAGAGCAAATTATCTAAAAGCAAGCAGAAATTTCTATTTTATGGCATTGCGAATACTCATGTATAAATCATGGCAGCATACCCTTCTCGCTGGACGACATATCGCGGTCGGTGATGGACATCAATCTGACCGACGTGGAACCGCCGCCGCTCCTTCGGCAGAACTCCGAGTTCCACTTCCTCTTGCAACAGCGCACGGATTGAGAGATTCTTTTTTTATTCTTTTCAATCTCTTTCTATACAAGAAAAGAAATTGTATTGTAATTCTTTTTCTTCTTCCTTTTTTTTTTTTTTTTTTTTGGGTTTGTTTGTTGGGTGCTGGGTTTTCTATTATTCATTTTTGAAGGTCCCATTTCTTTTATTTTCCCAGATGTGATACTCGTGCAGTTTGGAGATTGGGTTTGTTTATAATTTGTTAAGGAGATGACAGAGAGAAAGAGAGAGTTTGTCCATTTTTTATTACTTCCTGTTTGCAATAAGATGAGAAAGGGATGAATTATAGTTCTTATCTTTCACTTACTCTGCTTCTTATCTATTTCTGCACTTCTACTGGCTCTTAGTTATAAGTAAATAAAGCATTATAATCCTGGAGTCAATAACATTACTCCACTGAGAGAGCTACGTTGGATTTATTTTTGTGTTGAGAGATTATGTCAAGATGACACTAGTCAAGCCATTGATATGAGCAAATATATTCTTAGAATAATACCATAATAGAATATCCTACCATTACGGCGCTGATCTCTAAATTGCTCAGGAGTTCCAAATATGGGGTCCTGACATTTTTGAGTTAACAAAGCCTCAACTAATAAAGGAAAACAAAAACAACTGAGAATTGAGGGAAGCAGGTACATGGAATTCGGATGACTGTCATCCGCGACAGATCATGATGATAAAGAGACCCTAAAATACCATTAATCAATAGCCACCAACCATATTCCAATTCTACGAGAAGATATAAAGAGACAGATAAGTTCGTGCTCTACTTCTGAATGCTTGACTGCAAGCAAAAATAGGCACTGATTTTGGTGAAATTTTAACGAGTACAGATTCGAAGAATCACAAGGTTCAAGTTCTTACAGATGGTGCTTAGCAAACTAAAAGACAAACATTGAAATAGGTGCTCTAAAATCTACCTCGCCCCCTGAAACCACCACGGCCTCTTGGAGGACCCCCTCTACCACCCCTTGGACCACCTCTACCACGGAAACCACCACCTCTTCCACCTCCGCGACCACCACCCCTTCCACCGCCACGCCCACCGCCTCTACCTGCACCCTGAGTTTGTCCCCTGCAATCCAGGAAATCAAGAATCTAGTCAACCTAGCTATTGATTTATGTGAAACTTAAAAGGAAAAAGATTGATGAACTAGCAATATCGAACCTTCAGGTATACATGAAAACCATTATGTATGAAACATGGTACATGAGAACAAAGTTGTATGAAAAGTTTCTACCATGATAAGATAGCCGCTGATAAAGTTTCTATAATGATGTCACAACTAAAGGTATCTTCGAAAAGTTTCTGCAAAGCCTATAATTACTAATAAACTAAATTAAGTAGGGAAAGTTCCTGCAAAACCTATAATTACGATCATCACATTTCACAAATCACCAAACGTAAAACAAATTGTTAGGTTTTTAATCGCGATAAACAACATAATGTCTTCAATGATATATGGGCATGTGTCCTACCACATTTTGAAATAATATAAAGGGTAACGAGCATAATGGTCAAGTAGAGAAGTTTCATAGATAAAAGAAAACAACACATTCCCAAAATACAATTGCAGTTGGTTCATCCTCAACCAATTATATCGTACATCCAAATCATGATTAAATCAGTAAGTGACCATGCCCACAAATCATGGGAGCTTCCTTGTATTAAACAAACGGAAGAAACACTTTGGTTGGAAAGCAATCTGCTTCAGAAGATAGGCTAGTTTAGTAATAGGCTCTAACATCCAAAACAGAAAAAATGCACAATTATATGACAATACTCCATGAGGTAACAATTTACAGGGTATATGACTACAAGATCTTCATCATATAATCAACCATAGAGGGCGGAACAAGAGGAGAAAAGGAGCAAATGCTTAATCAATAAAAAATTCCAACACGGCAGCTCTTTTAGTCATCTACAGGGATTACCATGAAACAAAACCAAGCCAGTTAAGGTCATAAGACGAAGAACTTTTATGACACTCACTCCCAAGCGACAAAGCAGAAAGTCTTATAACATCTATAACCAGTTCTTAGTGCGCCTATACCCCTTCCTCCCTTCAGCAGAGTCTCATTGCATAACATTCTACCCAACACGTACTGTATGTAACCAAATAGCGAATATATGGCTGAAAGAAACTTACTTTGGCTGTGGAAGAAATCGTGCAAGTGGCAACAACTTAGCCGGATCGATATAGAACTTGTCCCCCGGTGAGTATGAGGTTGCAATTATTCCTTCCATCATCTTGACGGAAAAGTACTGAAATAAATGGGATCACGAATCAGAAAGATACTCATCGATTCACTTCAAAAGGGGTTTCGAACAATGGAAACACCTAAAACGATCTAAAGAAAAGCAAGTTCGATAACCACATATCTCACCGATTCGTTAATGGGTCCAAAGATCTCATCAACCTTCCCAATCTGCGTCTTGTTCTGCAAATAGATGGGGGCATTAAAGTAAGGAATCTTCTCGTTCGTCAGCTTCGTAACCGCATCGCCTTCGCAAGCGTGAAGGAATGAAGAGATCTCTACACGAATCCAAAGGCCTTATCTTTAATATCAAAGCGATCGAAATGAGTTACATATATATAGGTACCTTAGGAAGGAGGGATTTACTAACCTACGACTTCAGAGGGGGGTCCTTCGTCGCGGAAACCAAAGCGGCCTCCGCCTCCGCGGCCGCCACCAAACCGACCACCGCCACGACCGCCTCGTCCTCCATCTCGGCCCCTGAAGCTACCTCCTCCCCTAGGTGGCCGCATATTCGTGTAGGGCGTCGGTAGAAACCCTAGACCTAAAACCCTAGCTTTTCTCCGCCGTCAGGTTCAAGACAAAGAGAGAGAGCCCCAGGAGCGCGACGAAGGGGGTTTGCGAGGGTTTAAGAGGCGGGCGGGCGGGCGAGAGAGCGGGCGAAGTGTCTTATTAACACGTGAGGCGCACGCGGTGTTATTTTGTCCGAAGAATTAGGTCCTCGATGGACGGCTACGATCCCCCGGGCCTCATCATGCCCTTTTCTTTTGTTGTCGATACAACATCTTTAATTGTAGGCAAATACGACTGCACATTTCGTAAGTTGTATCAAGACTCGCACCCCAAGATGCATTTGGTCATTTATTTGGTGGTGGTGGTGATAAGGCGCTTGCTTGGAAGATTTTACAAGAGAGGAGAGGAGAGGGAGAGGAGAGGAGAGGAGAGGAGAGGGAGAGGAGAGGAGAGGAGAGGAGAGGATCTCCCGACCACAAGCTCTAAGGTTGTGGCAGCACAAAAAAAAAACAACAACCAAGGTATCCTCCATTCTTCACATCGCCTTCTAATTCCCGCTCCTCTGAAACGATTTACAGACAAAAAATTAACGGAAATGTTCATGTTTCTTGCGTTCTCTACTTCCATAATGCGTTGTTATGTTCTTCTTGACCACGTTGTGAGGCTCACATCGCCTTGATAGCTGGATCCATGATTTTTCATTGCCACGATTTAGTTGCAGTTCTGCTGTAAGAACTACTAATGACAGTAGATGTATCTATGGCTATGCCGCACCGAAATTGTATTCAAATTTATGTGTACTTCTATAGGAGTTAAACTTGACATTACCAGGGAAAAGATAAATTTCTAAGAAATACTAGCAATTTAGCATCATACTATTTACTAATCAAGTACCATTAGCATCTTCCTTGTGAAATTCAAGCCATTAACCAAAGTAATTGTTGGGTGTGCAGGAGATTCTGAGATAAGCTGTCTGTTTCTTTGTTGATTATTATATAAGGAAGAATGATTGCTACTGTCTCCTTTTTGGAGAAATGCTTCCTTTTCTCCTCCAAGTCAAAACAGTTAGAGCACAAGCCGAAATACCATTTCTTGTGTAATTTATTACTTATTTCTTTGCATCTCTTATCCATAAAATGACTAAAATAGTATTTTCACTTTCTTTATTTACTCCTTCTTTTGTGCAACAGAACAGGCAGAAAAAATCAGTTGCAGAGTCCTTTGATTGTAGCTTCACAAGGGAGTTCTTTCAGCAGAAGGTCTGCTATAAGTTGCAGCGGAGCGTCCCTGGTTTCCATTTTAACCATTACTTGTGGCCTGACTGCATTACCTGTGAAGGCAGAAGAGAAGGATCTTAAAGATCAAGGGGGCGAGGATAATGGTGATGTTTTAGGGGCGATCAAATTGATATTTGACCCAAATGAGAAAACAAAATCAGGAAAAGTACTACCCAAGGCCTACCTGAAGGCGGCAAGGGAAGTGGTGAAGACACTTCGAGAATCATTAGAGGAAGATACCAAGGACGTTGCCAGGTTTAGGAGGAATGCTGATGCTGCAAAGGAATCAATTAGAGAATACTTGAATGGTTGGAGGGGACAGAAAGCTGTTGCGGCTGAGGTGCATATCTTTACTCCTTGAGGCTTGAGTTTTTCCCTCCCATACTTTGATTAAAAAGATATCATTTTTGTGAGTATATGCTCCGGGTCATCATATGTATATTTCCAGATTCTTTTAAAAGTGTTAAATTTTGATATTCTGAGCTTTTATATCCTTAAGATTCAGAAGAAGCATAACAAACTGCTTATTTTTGAACTTTGCCACACTGAATATTGATCAGCTGGCTCAGATGAAAGATTCTCAGAATATGAGCATCTTTAAAGTGTAACTTCACATGTTCGTTTTTCTATCTGTAACAGACATGAGCATGGTGTGGCCATGGTTCTTCATATTCCTGTATAAGATGTAAATTTAGATCTAACTGTGATATATTTCGTATTGTTCATATTATAGATAAATCCCTTAGTCAACAGCATATATCTCTTCTTTCACTTTCTTACCTGGAGGTACATAGTTCTTAAGAAGTTGGAAGAACAAAATGGACATTGTTAGGGGTCAGAGTAGATTTCAGACTTGTTTTGTGGAAATTACTTAACATGGAATATCCCTTCCTGATATGTTTTCTGTTAATTCCTTACCTGTGTACTAAGTACTAGCTCCTTTGAAATTTCATGCCTACTTAGGTCTCCATCTGTTATGGTTCCACTATTCAATTTAATTATTTTACGGTTGTCAAATGCTCTCTGTTGCATCATTATCCAATTTTCTTTTCAGGAGTCATATGTTGCACTGGAGAGAGCTATAAGATCACTTGCCAATTTCTATTCAAAAGCAGGCCCTTTTGCTTCACTTTCTAATGAGGTTAAATCAAGCATTCTGGATGACCTGAAGACTGCAGAATCCTTTCTGTAATAATTTCAGTAAAAGTTGTCTGTTTTCTTTAGTAATTTTCTTTCCTTCATTATTCTCAGAATAGCAAGAGTAAGCGAATATCATATTTCTCGCTGAAAACAGTTCTAAGAAATGAAACTTATATTCCACTGCAGATTTGCTTGTGATATTAGTGTCTTTTATTTGACAGCATATGCAGCAAAATACTTGTTATGAAGTGCCGCTTAATACTAGTGTTTCTTTTTCATATGTTATGCCCAGCAAGAAGAAAAAGTGTTGCTCATCATTGGTGATAAGGGTGCATACAATTTCCAGAGAAGTATAATTGGTGAAAAATAGCAAATCCACTAGATATTTGTGAGATTACAGAAGTGTTCCTTCTTTTCTTTTCTTTTTCTCTTTTTTTTGAGAAAAGGTTACAGAAGATGATATCTGAATCTTCTCCGTTACATCAATGACCTCTAAGGAGATCGAAGGATAGTGATACTCATGATTCACGAACTGGTACAATTTGCCCCTATTTAGAAGTTGATCAACAATATATCAGCAATTACTGGACAAGCTTTAAAAAGTATTTCTCTCGACCTCTAATAAGTCATGAATGAACAAGACAAAATACATACAACTTTATTAGCAATAAAGATCAGCAAATACTTAATGGTTATTAATGCAATGGAAAGCAACAGGAATATCCAATGAAGGCAATTGATGGTCAAGCTGCAAAAAGAGAAAAATCAGATAAACTCAATCCTCGAAATTTGGATGTTCAAATAGATACAGGGATTTGGCCGACTTTGCGTTAGGAAAAAGTGAATCCAAGTAATTTTCTAAATGGGATACAAACAATTACATCAAAGTGGTTCTTCACGAGAGTTAATCTAGAAGGCTATGTATCTAAACATTAGCAGGTCTATACTTGCGTATACTCCAGAGTTAGCTGTATGTCAGACTGGCTTCACTTTACACTAGTAATCTATCTGTACAGTAGATCAGTGGTAGCACCAGGATCTTTGGAGACGTAATCTAAACTTCAAGCCCACTGGTCTGATTGATAAAGGAAAGGAAAAGACTGCTTGAAAACCATTAATTTTGTTGTTCCTTTCCTGCCTTTTACCTAATCCCATCTCTCAACCATGTCCTAGTTTCGCACCAAAATGGGCCCACCATCTCACAAAGGGATGTTATTCATCAGATCATGGAGAAAAAAGTGTCCCTGCCATTTATGACCACAATGTGTTAGGATAGAGGTCTCTGCTGCTGGCTGTAGCATGGTCTACATCCCGAAGTGTTGTGGTCTCATTCCAGCATTTTCAGGTCACTCTTGATTAGTGAGGTTGCCCTGTGCAGAGATATGACCAGTCAGAGCAACCAAATGACAATTCATAATGTTCCAACTATTAGAGATTATATTATGAATCAAAGATCTAAGTGAAATGTAGATCAGATTATAACCAAAGAAAACACAGAATAATCAATTCAGAAATCCCATGGCAGTCAACATAAATGAAGTTATTAACAGTAAGTACTGAAATAGCAGTTAAAGCAGAAGTGCGGAACTATAAAAAGAACAGTCCCTCAAAAGACAATCAGAATATTTGGAAATGAATGATTACATATATTATTATTTGAAAATTGGATAGGTATGTAAATAAATTATTATAAAAACTTTGACAAAGGAAAGTGCAAAGCGCATTCAAGTAACATGGAGGAGCAACTACTCGATATGAATTCTTAGAAGAAAAGCAAAAGGGACAAGCTATCAGCTTGGCTGTGACCCTCTAGGAGTTATTAGGTTAATAGACAACAAAACAAGTTCATGAACTTACTAGAAATTGACTACGTAGAATAAACAAACCTGATTCTTCCAAAATAAGAATTAATAGCATCTGAAGATGGTAATTGAGTTTCAGGGAGCTGAGACGACAGTTCTTTCATCCAAGAGGTGGCTTGGTGAACTTTCTGCACCAGAATCTTGCAAGGTAGAAGCAACAACATCCACTGAATTGCATACATAAATTTGTTGTCTTGAAGCATCATTAACAACAAGAACTTCCCTTTCGTCACCAGCATCACCAATTCTGGCTTTGCTGATTTGCATGGCCTCCACAGGTACCAAATTAGATTCATGTTCAGAGGAACCGTCGTGAGATTTACTAGCTCGAACATTGTTGTCTCTAAAAAATGTCTCAGCGAGCAGTACTGAGCCTTCACTAGCAATACTATTTGAGGATTTGTTTTCTGGAACTTGAAACTTAGATGCATAAGAAGCATTGGAAGATTCATGCGAGATAACATTACCAGAGTTCAAGCAATCCAAAGGACCTGTGTCTATAGCATCACCTTTACATTCGCCAACAACTTCATTAGAAGCCTGGGGCTCATCCCCAGCAAAAGAAATGGAAGTTTTATTTGCCACATCAGGTGTGATATGATGCTCACTTTCAGGTAGAACATTGTCAGCTGTAAAAACAGTAATATGAATCAAGTGACAATGACAATAAAAAAATGGCAGTATGACTAGTGCATAACATTGGTGACCTCTTTCAGATGTTCCACTCTTTTCAGCTGAATCCTTCTTTGATAATACCTTCTGTAAAAGACCAGTACCAGGAAAGACCAACATACTGATAAACCTAATTTCTTGTTTCTCTGAACCCTCTAGAGGTCTGAACCCAAAGATATTAATCCAGGTGCTCAGTAGTTCAGAAATAGCAGGAATAATTAATTTCTCGACATCAAGAGAGCAGAGCATCTGAAATTAAGAAAGGAACTGTAAACATGACAGTGAAAAGGAGGGCAAATTAATGAAAGAACTGTAAGGCAATATTTTGAATCATCCAAGAACTTGTAATAATATAATTTACCTGAAATAATAGATCAGAATTTACATCCATATCATGAATATATCCACTAAGTTAAACTAGTATCAAGAATCAGAAGATATAATATAACTAAGCCAGGTTCTTGGCAAGTTTACCCAGAATAAGTGAAAAGATCTAATTCATCTATTACTCCAAAAGGGCCACTTTACATGCTGGACAGCATTTAGTTTACTAGATTGCTTAGGTCTATTCAATCTATCAGTTTTTATACAGATTGAACACCTAGAGCTAGGGGAATAAGTCCTCTGTAAGTGTTATGAGCTTATCTTTCTTTTCACAGATTTCCACATGCAAGTCTTATCACTACTTTTATAATAACCGTGTTTTTGCTTTCATGAAGAAAAAGTGATGGAACCAAGTGTTGTTATAATTCTAGTTAGCAAAAGCAGACATTGTTGCTTGGGCAGAAAGAAGGTCAATAATTACCACCAGGGTAGCTTGAAAATCTAAATTTGAAACTGCCTAACAAAGGTTATAGACTAGACTTATTGATCTGAAAATCGCAAACTGTATGATCTGAGCTTTTAGAGGCAAAGAGAGCAAGCAGTTTTCATTTATTACATACAACATCTGTGGTACATTAAAAATAAGAAGAGAAACTTGCAGCTGCACTGACACACACGCACACGAACACAGACTACAGTTATACTATACTTAATAGAAAGAACTCTAACAACAGCAACAAGTATTCTCAGAAGATCTGATGTCCAAGAAAAGTACCATTTCAATTGCATGAAGAAGCCGGCGGCACATCCCTTGGCGCCTATACATACTCCGTGTCCCAATGAAAGGCATCTCTGCTACCCTGGGTCCGTGAATTCTGTTTCAACAAGATAGATAACTAAAATTCGGCACTAAGAATATTTAGTTCTAATAATTAAGAGAACCAAATAATGTCAGACATCTTTAGATAGTGCAACAAAAGTAGCTATTATCTCCACAGAACTTTCAAAAGACCAAGAGAGTATCCTTATGGTATCCTTAAGATAAATTGAGAAAGAGGCCATAAGAAACTTTCCTAGGACACAAATTCTTTGTTGACACATGTTGCTTCATAACTACATGTGGAGACAAGTCTGAACAAATTTATTCATAACTACATATGGAGACAAGTCTGAACAAATTTATCTCCAAGAAACTTACAAGAAGTAGTAAAGGCTATCTCTAGGATAGTATGCTTTCGAGTTTCGATGCTAAAAAGCATTTCCTTGTTGATATAGTAGTTTCCGCACATTTAGTCACCAAGTCAATTTTATCTAGATGTTGCTTGACCAAAATGGCTTACACTTACCTTAATAAATAGGAGTAATTCAGGATGTAGCCAACTCATTCCATTATTCTCCATTAAATAAATTGTATCTGTCTCTTGGCTTTTGGATATGTCACTATCAACATTCATGACATGCAGAACACACATCGTGCACACACCAAGGCAACATATATGCATTATACACATGCATAGACAACCATTAGACAACCATGAGAACAAAACCAACAGGCTCATTGCAAGGACAGCAGTTAGATGCATGCACATGCCTATATCCACAGACCTTCATGCAGACACGCACATCATATTGCAAAAGCACTCAATTGCACAAGACAGCAATTTACCCTTACCTAAGGGATGCTGCAGAGATAACTTCATCACCTTGCTCCAAAATGAAAGTATAAAAGCCACGAAAGTTGAGCCGGGAAAAGTTTGATCTGTCAAAGTAGATGGATTATTAAATGATTACAAGAACAATCAAAGTCTAATGGCCTCAGACATAGAGTGAATTCTAGAGAGCAGCTCTCAAGGAGAATAAGAATAGAATTAGAAAAAAGTATGATGATTAAGATAATAAGATCACAATGTCTACAATTTTGGTTTTCAGAAGATAGAAGATATTCCCATTTCATACTATTTACCCAAAATAGAAGCATATGGTTTAGCTTACAAATATTGCAATGTTGAGTTTAACTATTCAAATACGTATGTGCTAAATCTGCCAGGGAATTGAATGAATAAGGACTACAAAAAGGAGACACAACATAAAGAAAATATCCTTATGTATCAAAAGGAATTAGTAATTTCAAATAATATAAAAGGAAAAGGTTGAGATAATGTCATAATAACCATCTACCGAGATATCCTTTAGAATGATGTACAACAAATAAAATTGACTCTGTGAAAAAGAAATGATGATTCAACAATCAGTGTGTAACTGATACCCACCCACAGTTATAGACAACATTATGTATCAGGTTTATGCCACTCCTTTGGTCAACAATGGGCAGAAAACATTCATCCATGATTGCAAGTGCCATTGCAATCTTGGGGTTGCATTCAGCTCTTTGATCTGGCCCAAATATTGTTTTTGGTGAATCCTCATCAAATCGCTGAACAAGTCTCCATGAAAATCCTGCTTCCAGGTCATTTTTTATGCCAAGAAGACTTTGCAATCTCTCAAAGAGCTAGAGACATAACAAGAATATTAGTTTTAATTTTATAAGGCAATGATCAAAATTATTCAGCTAATTCCCTTATAGTGAGAAAACAGAAATTGGTTCCAAATTTCCACAAAAGCAGATTTATCTATGCCAAGCAAAATATTTTCTGCATCATCAAAGTTTGCCTAATCATATTTTGTACATAATAAAATAATTTAGTAGTCACATAATTTAGGCATGTTCGTGATGAAATTTTCTTTCAGAAGTGATAACTCGATATAGAATAGCCACATCAGTTAAAAGTTCAGAGTCTTTCGAATGCTGAGAAAGGAATAGACAATAGCCATTCCACGTAGATATTCCTTAAGAATTATTTATTGTTAATACCTAAAAAGTTAATATAGGAGGTAACATCTAATGAAACTACTATTTATTAATTTCAATAATTGATAAAATCATTAAATTGTCTTATTGAGTTCCTCCTGTTAAGTGAAGTTCAGAAACTTCTACAGGGAAGAAGATGATAACAGGAACGCCATTTAAGCAAATCCCATAATAGAGGTCTTTTGACAAAGACCTGATTGTTCGTGTTCTTTACTTAGAAAAGAGTAATAGGTTACTTATACAAATCTTGTATTGTCTAAGAAAAATGTCAACAGTTCTACTTTGCGGTACAGCACAAGCATATTAAAGTCAGAAACTAGGCGACGGTTCCTCAAATCAAACAAACTTATTTATACCTTTCTGCAACTCTGCCCACAGAATGAAATGCCTGAATGATTGAAACTGACAGATAAAAGATCCAGCTCAGGAACACAGGTCTGGTGGACTACAAAATAAGAGTTAGAGGTTCTCAGGAACTTTCACAAAGTCAGCATGATGAAACTTCACTGTAGATCAAAATTAAGTTAATGATAAGCAATTTACATACATTTTCCCTCACATTGGGAGCAAGCAAATAGTGGTTCTTCAGCATCACAGCCAGAAAATACCCCACAAAATCTACACAAACAGTTTATACAATGCCAGTCGCCAGGAGGAAGCATCTGCATATTAAAAATATAATGAAGTGGAAGCAATAGCTAACTATTTAGGCATTGCAAAGTCATCCGGAAGGAAAGTAGATGCAGAAAAAGTTCAGTAAGATCTTCTTTCTCAAGAGAAACTGAGCTTCTCTCCAATTCCCTGTTATTTGCCATTTCCAATCGACTATGATCAATATCTCTTATGTGGTTCAGGCAATCAAGTAGAAGACTATAAGCTAATAATAAGAATGTACATGTACTGCTGAAGGTTTGCAATATGATGAAAAAATATCAAAGACAAAAATCCCTCTACTTGAAGAGAAACTGCAAGTTGCAAGACACATAAAACAAGTCACTATTTCTACATACCTGAATGCCTAAGCAATTCATGTGGAACGTTGAAGGGCAATTATCACAGCAGACCAAGTCACCACCATCTCCACATATGCCGCAAGTATCATCATTTGGGTCATCACAATCAATGTTTACAAAGTAGAAACCTTGAAATTCAGAACCATTCTGCTTTTCCCATGCCTTTAAGAGGCACTGAGAAAGGTAAACTCCTGCCTCCTCTACAAATATATTTTGGTATGGTTGACACAATTTACTACCAGCATGGATCTCAAATTCCGATAGTGAGAGG
This sequence comes from Typha angustifolia, assembly GCF_048772165.1. Taxonomy (NCBI): domain Eukaryota; kingdom Viridiplantae; phylum Streptophyta; class Magnoliopsida; order Poales; family Typhaceae; genus Typha; species Typha angustifolia. The sequence continues at coordinate 200,624 of NC_133251.1, forward strand.
ATCTTGCTACAGCAACTGCAGCTGATGCCATCCCTTGTGATTAGTCCCTCCAGCAGTGATTTTGTATGGTTTTGGTCCATATATTTTGCTTTAGTATTTGCAGGTGCAATCTCCAAATCTATTATCCAGGAAAGGATGGTGCGCTTCCAAATATAAGGAGCATAACTATCAGTGCTGGTCCCAGTCTGGTTTGATTGGCGAACCAACAAAGTGCATCCTCCTTGCCTTTTCTTATGTCTCCCTAGACCTGGGCTCTTTGAATTTAAATACTGGTTGCTGTTTTCCTTTATTTTACCCTTAATGTCCTCAGAATCATTCTTAGACTTTTTAGGTTTTGGGTACTTTGTGTTGTGTATATTCTTGGAGTTTTTGCTATTACTTCTGTTTTTAATCCTTTTAAGCCCCTTATCACTCCTCTTATTAACAATGGTTCTCTTCAGTATACTGAGGAGCTCATCCGGTATAGGAAAAGTTGCAGCATCTGTCCCTCTGATACTGTACTGATTCCCCTTAGACGTCATGGATGAACTTTTAGATGTCCTCTTCCCTTTTTCCTCATGAGCAAAATTATTTTGGCTTTGAAACACATCATAGGCCTTTGTTATTGACCAATATCCTGATCCCTGAGGAGATATATAGACAGAATCTTCATAGTTTCTGCCATTCCTGGGCCTTAAATCAATTTTCCAACCAGCATTTACAAGCATATCTTTGATCTGATTCTTGACTTTCTGTCTAGCCATACTCTGCTCCTTACTTGCTGCATTTTTCTGCTTGCTCAGACTAGGAGCTTCCAGGCTGGAAGTCCTTTGTAACTCACCCTTGCCATTTGAAGATATCAAATTCAATGGTTCCAGTTGTTGAGATAAAGATTTAGATTCCATTTTAACCTTATGAGATTTCACAAGATCTTTTCTGTTCGCAGAAATTGGATACTGCTTCCCTACAGTTTGAGCTCCAATTTGTTGTCGTAAGTATTGTCTTTTTGCTTCATCCTTTCCTACCATACAAGCTTTCTCAGGACTCCCCACCTTGTTTTTATTTGTTAAAACCATAAAGAAACCTCTTTTGCCGTGCCGTCGAAGAATTCTCCGATGTGAAGTGCCAACTTCCTGCTTTTCAGCATCCATTGAACAGGGTTCATTTTCTTCTGACATCATACACGTTCTTTCACTTGACCGTGTTACTAAACCAGTTTTGGCAATTGATCTGATATGTTTCTTATTTTCTAATCCCATGAACTTCTCATCCGGAAAAGTCTTTCCAATGGAAGTAACTCTCTGATCTCTTAAAGCGCAAAAAGGAAGCTTCTTTCCAGTGCATTCCTCCACCTGTGATTGCTGGCAATTAAATGATCTTCCGATTTTCTTTCTGGAGGATTCAGTATCTGAAGCCGGCTCACTTGATCCCCTTATTTTGCTCTCAACAGAACCAGCCTTTTCTCCTATTTCGCCATTAGCAGCATCTAGTCTACTTTCCTTAGCATCACTTTCAGCCTCTTCTGTAACATTCTGCTTACCATGTTCAGTATTTTCCCTTTGTTTGGCAACAGCTGACCTTGTTATTCTCCTTTCAACTCTAGCCCCTCCCTCACATTCTATCCTCAGCTTGGCGTTCCTTTTGCTGGTGATAGAGCCCTTCCTTTTATTATTATCTCCAGAAGAAGCTGATTCCTTCATATCATTCCCAAGAGTATCAACCTCATTCATATGTTTGGAGATATCCGACCTTCTGTCCTTGTTCCCCTCAAGTTTAAGATTGTTCTCACATTCCGTCTGTTTTATGGCACTACTTGGAGTAGTTGTCATTCTCCCTTCTTGCCAATCAGAACTAGCAGTAGTCTCCACTGGACTTCTCTTCTTATCGGTCCCAGCATTTCCCGCCGCTTCCTCTGTAACTATGTCAGTGTGTGCTTCAGCCTTCTTATCGTTAATGTCAACATCTTGCTCTCTCCTCCTATCCAACCCTTTATTCCCCTGCTCAACTATAGTCTCACATTCTACTGCTTGATAGATTTTGCAACTAGAGTTGTTTGTGATCATTTCATTTCTTGGTTCCACCTTGTCATTGACTCCTTCAAGCTGTCCCATTTTCCCATATACATCCAAGGTCACTTGTGCCCTCATATCAGATATGATCTCAGCTCCAACATTAATCTGCGTAGTCATGTTACTCCCAACAGCCATGCAGATGCTTCCATTCTGGTGAACTTCAAAAGAATGCTCTCTTTTGTCTTTTCCTTTCCTAGTATAGTACTCTTCGGTATCTTTGCTTACGGAGTATGTCCCTTTTGCAAATTCCATCATATCAAGATCCTCTATCATGTTATCAGCATCTTCCACATCTTTCTTCTCATCGTTATAAGATTCTGTCATCAACATCACAAACTTCTTGTCAGCCTCAGCCTCCTGGTATATTACAACCTCGGCTTCATCATGTTTGCTGATTGCAGATCGCAGAGGCACTTCCATAACTTCTTTCACATGAACAAGTGCCATATCCTTTTGCTCGACAACATTGGGCTTAAGGACTTTCTTTTTGGCAACTTCAACGTCATCCCCACATTTTATCCAATCCAAGTCATTCCACTCACTGAGGTCAAAGCTAGTCCGGTCCTGTTGACGTTCATTACCACCCTCGTGCGTTACTCTTCTCTTAACAGCTTCCATCTCCGCCCTTAACTTTGCAACATCTGATCTCAAAAGTCTCCTTCGTGCAGTTCCACTTTCATTGGCAATTGCTCGCCAATCCTTCCTCATCCTTTTCCTTGCAGTCGATCTGCTCCCATTCTGCAAAGCTCCGGAAGCAGTATTTTGCTTGCTCCGAGTCGATTTATCCATATCATCCTCCTTTAATTCACAGTCTCTTGCCTCGTCCCCTCCCTCCGACGAAGACATCCCAGAATCCCAATTACAATGAGAACTTTAGTCAAGCCACCTCTTTTAGAATCTTTTCCGACATAGAACACCTAAAATCAGACAAAAATGGCACCCAACAAATAACTAGTTTCCATTTAACAGAATAATGGGAATAATGGAAGCACAATGATCCCTATGGTTTTGATCTAACAAACAATGCTTCGATTGTCGAGAAAGAAAATAGAACCTAGATCCAACATGTAGCTGAAATCAAACAAAATAAATGGACCGAGAAGAAGCTGGCCTACCTCTCTGAAGAAATTTACTGTCCAAATTCTTGGAGCAGCTATCGATCGGGTCTAAGCAATAGAGAGGAGAAGAGAGATCGCGAGCAAATATCTCTTTGGAGAACGGAGAAGACGACCAATTAAGGGAAGGAGGGAGACGAGGGGTTAGGGGTTTTGAGAGTTTGGGGAAGATACTTCGTTCACGTCTTTGGTCGGAGTGAGGAGAAACGTGACTGGGATACGGTACGGGATACGGCGGACCATTTTCTCCGTGGTATATGGGCTTGATTGTTAGCAATTAGATTATAAGTTCCGGGAAACGGCTTCCGCGAATGGAATCGTTTCTGTGATGGTTTTAAATTTAAATTTCTTGTATTGAGTGGGTTCCCTCCAATGTTTGTGCCATTTAAATTGGGGATGTGAATAGTTCCTTGTCCGGGCACTACTCCGTTTTAATTAATTATTGGGTTTAGAATTTCTTATTATTATGCTTATTATTTTTGAAATTTTCTGATTTATTTCAACCTTTCTTTTCTTCCGACGACAAATGGGCACCGACAATTATTGACGTCTAATTTCATTGAATAATTGAAATTGTATATATAACTAAGTACTTAGAAGCTCCAACCTAGTGGTGGCATGGAAGTAACATAGATATAGTCTTCATGGTATTTTAGAGGGGAAAAAGATTTAGAGCTAAAGACAAAAGAACAAGGCTTTGATGACTCAAGGTTCATATTAAGAAAAGGAGAGCGAGGGGAAGAGGGGGCAGCCCTCGGTCCGATCATCCAATTCGCTCCAAGATCCGGGCATGGTTCAGTAGTCAAAGCAACTTCGTCTAGTCATCGTCGTAGTGTGAATTCGGAGGCAATTATATATTTTGTTCTACTTTCGACTTTATTCATGTTAGAATCATTTTTTTATTTAGGACATAAATCTTAATAGTAATATTGCTTGGAAACATTGACCCTGGATAAGAAGCTAGATTTTTAGGACATAAATCTTAATTAGCGAGCAAACTGTAGTTTTGACTTCATTTTGAGCACTAGCATGCAGCAATTAATATTGATCGATTGTTGTGAGAATATGATATGCAATGATACGCGCCAAGGCAAAGGCTAATAATATTAGTATTTAGTAGTACAAGTGCAAGCAACCCCACTATTCTTCTCTACGGTCGCCATCACCAGGTGTACTGCGTCCTCGCTGCACTCACCTGACATGACCTGGGGCATACTGTTACACATTTGGTGCCTGCCCCCGACCGCAGTGCCCCCATCATGCTAAATATTATTAACTCATTCACCACTCTAATTATTATATATATATATATATATATGCAAGCATGGTATGTATTGTGCAAGCAACCAAATTAAATATATATGATCCATTTTTAATTCTTACCCGTATAATGTACGTACGATACTAATCACTACACATTAATCCAAGCCAATGCTACAGTCGGCACATTTTAACCGGTGGCGGCGCATGATTAGGCGTCGCCTTCCTCCTCGGCTTCGCATGTGAGGCCGAGGAGGAGATGGGCGAAGGCGACGATGATGTACTTGTGGTCCTGCTTCTGATTGAGCGAGAGGTAGCAGAGCAGGAGCTCATGGAGGTGCGCCCAGTGGACCCCCTTCTCCAACCCCAGCGCCGCCACCATCTCCTCCATCGATCGCCGGAAGTCCCGGTACGGATCTGGCGAGTAGGTCGACACAGCGACCCCGGCGCCCTTCCCTACGACGGCGATGGCGGCGGAGTCGAGGATAGACTTGGATCTGCCGGGGGACGCCGGGAAGAAGCGGCGCGAGGCGATCGCCGTGGAAAGATCCCGATCCGAAGGCGTAGGCGACGATCCTCCCTCGCCAGAGATAGAGGAGGAGGCGGAGGAGAGGGCAGAGTAGGCGGTGGCGGCGGATCCTGAGGAGAGAGTTAGGGTTAGGGTTTCGGAATCGGAGGCGGCGGGGTCGTACAGGGAGTTGAAGTTCTTGAACACGACGGAGGCTGAGGTGGAGGACGACGACGTTGCTGCGGTGGAGGAGACATTCCGGGAATTCGAGATCGCTAACGGAGGGGTAGAACGGGAATGCCGCTTGAGGCGATAGAAGCACTGGTTTAGTCCTTCACCAAACATTTCTCTCACTAAGCTCTCTCTATTCTCTCTCTTCTCTCTTATCCCGGGAAGTGGTTTTGATCTACTTATTTATAGCTGGTAATCAGTTGGAAATTGGATGAATAATTTGTATATTATTCATAGTCTATTCGGGGAGCGGATCACCGTTCGCATTGAATACTGACGCGATGGACTGCCGTCCGATAAAGAAGTGGAGTCTACCGTCATTACGTGCATGGCATCGCGCCGGTGGGACGTTGTAAATAAATGAAGGGACGTGATTTGATTGATGGCAAACTGACGGTGGATTCGGAGCAAGCGATAGAAAGAGGAGGTTTAAGACACACACACACACTCGAGAGAGAGAGAGAGAGAGATATTATCTTGGATTCTATGTAGTGGATATGATCAAAATAGGTCCCCTCTAACAATATATACAAAGACACAAAAATGTATTAATTAGAGGGCCACGTATGCAATTAAGAACTAATCATGAACCCTAACAAGCCTATTTATTTTTATTCCTCAGTTGTGGGTGCAGCCAAAATCCTCTTGCACGACTAGTTAGTTGCAACTTGGAGACCACCCAATTAGCCAATAATGCATGTGCAGGCATTGAACCCGTCCCTTTCTACATGCCTAGTAGATGCAACGTTGCTTTCATTCACGTACAGGCATTTTCAGCTACGTATATATATATATATATATATATATGTATATTTTGGCCTACTAAACTTTAACCTTACGAAAAGATTTAATCTTGGTACTTAAGATAACATATAGATTGAAGTAGGTGGAGGAAAAAATAACAACATACTTACCTACTACGGCTGAGAACGGAAGAAGTGGATAAGTTACTTAAGGAATATTGGGCTGCACGTGGCAGGACCAGTTCGCATAAAATTTAGAGACAGTAATTAAACTAACCGGAGATTAGCGTATGTATCCATGCATGTACAACTGAAACTAAATGAAAACCCTGAATTAAATAATCAATGGACCGTTGAGATTTTCTCACAGGAAATCCTTCTGGGACAAGATCCGTGATTCCCGGTCGTTGTTAATTGGTACAACGATTAATTCACTCGCCCCAAAATCATATATCTATATATCATTACCATTACCATGTTGGCCTCTTCACCCACAGAAGTGAAAGTGAAAGTAATTAAATTAACCATTAACCGATCTAGGGTAGAAGGCCTACCATATCCAAAGGTCACGAAGCTTAAGCTTTGTCGCTGCCTCGAATACTTCTGACTGCGTTGGAGAAACCCAAAGAGCTAAACTAATTAGTTGGGTCCTTAATTAATCTACACGCGACTCAGTTCCCCAGCTGGCTCTCTGCTCATCAGAGTGTGGGGCTCCATGAGCCTAGTAGAATAGGAAAAGGCCAAGAGAAGTGGGGAGCACCTTCTTCCCAAGTGGCTACTATTAGAGATATATAGGATATGGCATTAAAAAGTGAGCTTGAAGTGATTGATATGACAGTCCTACTGTGTGTCCTACTTGAGACGATCATGTTGTCTTAACTGACGACTCTCTAAAACATAATTCAAGCCTCGTCACATGTGGATTGTAGGCAAATACTTGGAGTTTACTTATAATTAATGAACCAAGTGCGTACGGCAATATATAATGGCATATATGCATGCCACATGCATCCAGTAGTACACGTCCAGATATAATTAGCTACTTACAGTACTAACGTACGCAAAACAACAGTGATCGGCTGTATCATAGGAACAAAGCAACGAACGTAAACTAAACAGAGTCAACTAAAAGTACTATACTAGGACAAACTACTGCCGTTCTTGGTTGAACCTCGCCGCCGCAGTCACTGACGCCGCCACGCCACCCGGAGTAGTCGCTAAGTCCGGTTTGTTTCGTATCTCCGCTCCTACCACCCTCTCCGCGTCCTCTTTCGTCGCCCCCTTATCCGCCGGTAGCTTCGCCGTGGCATCCTGTGAATCGAAAACGTACGACGCCTAAATATATCTGAACAAAACTAAAATCGATCTATCTCTACAATGATTGATTCAGACATCAAAATCAGAGAGCGAGAGAGAGAGAGAGAGAGATAGTAGTACCGAGAGTACGTCGGCGATCTTGGTCTTGAGATCATCTGGCATGACGCGGGTGTTGGCGTCCGCCGCCGCCTGAGCCGTTGCGGCGATGCCGCCCGGAATAGTGAGGTTGTGACCTGTCGCCCTTATCTCGGCAGCTTGAATCGCCGCCGCGTCGCTCTGATCCACCGGCTTGCCACCAACGGACAGAGCAGCTGCTTCTAGCGCCTCGCCTATAGTTACAGCACTCCCTTCAAGTGCCCCGGCAGGTTTCCTCATAGTCACCGGAGTCGGCGTCACGTACTGGCCTACAATCTTAATCATGACAAGGAACGAAAGGAGAATTACATTTCGAATCCTGCATTTGTTCACTATTCCGCGGAATGGATAGATTTGCAAATAGCGTAAAACGCACGGTTTGAATTGTAAAATTGTCCAGGGTGAAGCAATAATAATAACAGTAATAATCCAAAGCCATAATTACATGTCCGGCGACGTATTCTGTAATGACGCGGCGGCCAGGCAGGTCAGTCTCGGTGACAGAGACGCCTTCGTCACCCGGAGAGCTACTGTACTGGTCGCGGCCTACGGCGCCGGCACGCTCGTTGATGGTGGCGGCAGACTGCATGACGGCGGCGGGCCCGCCCTTTTGGGTCTGACCCAAGACCAGGTTCTCGGCGGATTGCATCAAGGCGGCGTCTTTGGGTGCTATAGGCTGGTCCGCGAGATCACCTGTGACATTAAAGACGTCCCCATACTTAATTGCTTCGCCCTGCAGCTTCTGCTTCTGGTCACCACCTTCAGACCTACTGGGTTGTCGCTGGCTCATCTTTGATCGGTTCCGCTCTACTTGCATGCCTATCAATGATCGATTTTGAGTTTATATATTTTTCAGACTCGTCGGAGGAGTTAAGAGGTGAGGACACGCAAGCTGAACGTGATACGTGGAGGTCGTCGGCGGTGGACACACTGACGGCTTCACGATAAGACCAAGGTTACGTGTCCGATAATTGCCGTACGTGAGCGGCGCATAATACAGTAGGATAAACCGGTGGACGATGCAAAAATATTGCTAATAAATCAAAATTAATCATTTTTCCCACCACACCCCCCTACACACATATTATTAATCTGCCCAACAGTGTCGGCGCACTTTGCTATATACAATGGCCGGGCCATCCCCGGACTTATCTCCTGTGTCAAATACTTCAATATCCCTTTTAAATTTATAATTCTAATTTAGACAGTTTTGATATATCCGACGGTAATATAGAAAGAAATGTACTAACTATAAAGATTCATAACTCCCAGATTATATATTTTATTGTATCGTTAATATTTCTCTCTCTTAGACTATAAATATAATTAGATCTTAATTATAAATTTTATAGGAAATATTATTAATACTAAACAAATTAAATTTGATTCTTTAAAGACAGTTTAAATTTTTGACAGAACGAAGGAGTTATTATTCCCGCGAGTTCTGGCTAAGTTAGCTTAGGAGAAAAAGAAAGGAAGAATAAAGTAGGTAGCGAACTAGAGAGTTCATGAAAGAAAGAAAGAAAAAAAAAAGGGAAGGAAATCGTGTGTATACTTCAATTTACATGGCAGGGCTTGGGCTGGCGAAGACGACCATTACTATTAACTCTTTGACACCTATTATTAGTGCCGGAAAAGTACGTACACATACAACTTTGTTAACTTGGAGTTTTATATTTTTAAATAAAAGTGAGCAGCATAACAGAATTTGAGCGAACCATAACCTTTAGTTTTAGCTCTTACTATGTTAACTCACCAATTACTAAACCAAACAAGATCTAAAACGGCGGATGGCATACTAATTATAAACCCTACGTTCGACATATACAAACGCATTAATTAAGCGGCCTAATCAAGGTCTTGAGGCGTGAATTAAGTCGTTGCCACTGCCGCCGTCACACCGCCGGCCAGGCGTTGCGGATTTCAACCCGACCGCGTCTCTAAGTTCACCTCGGAGAGGAAATACGTTTACTGTCATACTTGATGGGGGCTCGTGTGTTTTCTTTTTTGGTTGGGACGAAGAGCCCACTAAATAGGAGATTTGGGAGGAGGAGGAGGAGGAGCAGAAGGGTGGACATGTGGAGAGGTGGGAAGTGAAAATGGTGTCATGGAGAGAGACCTGACATAGCGACTTGTTAGAGAATTAAGTTCAGATGTCCAAGTAAGTAAATACCTTTTATTTCCATGCATAGACAGAGGAAGAGGACGGATACTGCACCGACTGCATCTAACCAAGACAAGCACACATACATACTTGTGTGTAGTTACGTTGTATACACTACACAACGACTCTTTGTAACCAAAAGACCCGAGATGGAACAACCAAGCACGCACGTATACGTACACTAGTTACCACTAGTTACCACTACAAAAGGCAGCAGGTCACCACTACATTAATACGCTCCACTCCGACCTAAATCGTATCTCGATTGAGCCGTGCTGCCGCCGCCACGGAAGCCGCCACGCCGCCAGGCCGCGTAGTCGCATCGGGTTTATTCCGCATCTCCGCTCCCACGACTCTCGCTGCATCGTCCCTCTCCACCGGCTTATCAGCTGGTAGCTTAGCCGCAGCATCCTGCTCTCAATTTTCATCACCACCACAAAGTTAGTAAGCCATATATATTTAATGTGTGTGTGTGTGTGTGTGTGTGTGTGTGTGTGTTGATATTAATAGAGCTACCGAGAGGACATCTCCGAGCTTAGTCTTCTCCTCGTCGCGCAAAGCCCAGACATTGGAATCAGCAGCAGCCTGGGCCTCGGCGGCGACGCCTCCAGGCAGAGTCACGTTGGACCCTGTCGCCCTCGCCTCCGCAGCTTGGACCGCTGCTGCATCGCTTTGCTCCACTGGCTGGTTGCCAGCTGCTATCGCCGCCGCCTCCAGCGCCTCGCCAATAGTTAACTTGGTGGGTTCCACTGCCCCTACTCCGCCTCCTCCTATCGTTGGATCTGCTTCCATGCACTGCCCTACCGCCTAAGGAGAATAAAATAAGAAAAAGAATAAATAGTCTTACATTTGCGTGATATATATATAGATAACGTACTTGGCCAGCGACGAATTCAGTGACGACGCGGCCGCCTGGAACCCTTGTCTCGGTAACCGTGACGCCTTGCTCGCGTGGGATATCACTAGCTTGGTCATGGCGGACAGCACCCACGCGCTCGTTAACAGTGGCGGCTGATTGCATAACAGCAGCCGGGCCACCCTTCCTGGTCTGGCCCATAACTATGTTCTCCGCCGACTGCATCATAGCGGCGTCTTGTGGTGCAATGGTCTGGTCTGGTCCGCCAGGTCGCCCCCCACCGGGAAGACGTCCCCGTACTTGATGGGCTCGTCCTGGTTCTGACCTTGGCCTTGCTGTGGTCTTCTAGGCTGCTGCTGGCTCATCTTTCTGGCTTGAGTACTGAGGAGGAAGTGATAGGTTCTACTCGATTCGGTGGTTCTTCTAAGGATGGTGGATACCATCAGAATGGAACGTGAGGGAGATTAGGTAGTGTCCTGGTTGCTACGAGTATTAATCAGAGGACAGCGGTCACGTGGCAAGATCGAAGGGTGACACGAGGTCACCAGGTGGGGCTTGTTGATTGATGTCCAGGGGGGAATTCTAAGATGGGGTGGTCGTGGAGTGATGTTGGTGCCTACTTGATGCCTCGGTGGAGCCTCACGGGGGTGCTTCGGGACAGCGGTGAGGGCAGTCGCATAATAAATCGTTAAACACCAATATAAATAAAGATATATATATATATAATCTTGAAGTTAACAACAATACGATCATTTCAAGATAATAATTACAGTCAAGAAGCTGCTTGTTTGCTAAGGCTGCCTGCATTCAGAGAGAGTATGAAATGACAAAAGAAGGCCTTAGAAATTAATTAAGCCTGAATGAATTTTTCTTCCTCCACAACAGCTTGATCTCAGCAGGTATCTACAAAGGGGGAAACTTATGCCGATGAATTTTCATATAAAAGAAAAACAAATAACGCAGAGTGAGGAAGGATGCGAAGATTGAATCTAAACATCAGTCAAAAGTATCGATGATACAATCATGACATAAGCAAGGCAGAAGAAGAGAACAATCTGAATCAAGAATTTTGGATTATCTCTCAGGCTTGGAGCTGCTACTGCTCTGCAAATTCGAAACACAAAAGTGAGATAAGAGAATCGTATCAACATCCTCAATTCTGATGCACAGATTGAACCGGAAACTACAACCTACCTAGCAATACGCTGAGAAAATCGAAGAAAGGGTAAACTCTGAATAAAAACCACTCCAGGTCCTGTCAGAATAGCCGTCAATTGATTGTCGCCCTGCAAAGGAGATCAGCCAATCTCTCAAAGCCAAATCATGGAGCAATATAAATGAAACTGCTGCATCTATTGATTGACGAATGATATTCACATGACAGCGGTTTAGCTATAGCTACTTATTTTTGGCCCATGACAAATTATATCTTTTACTTTAGTTTTATCAACAATAGCAGATTTATACAGGACTACAGATGTTTCTAGTTAAACCATCGCATATGTTTCTCAAGTGTATCAGCTTTGCCCGTAAGTTTCTTAAAGTACCAACATCTGAATTTAAAACAACATCATGACTGACCGACAGAATTCCAAAAATGCAAACCTACTTCCAATTGGAAGGATGCACATTTGTGAACAAGATCATAAAATAAAGAAAACAAACCACATCTGCTCACCCCAAATACAGCTCTTCTCATTTGGTTGGAATTCTTCAATTGGAAACCAATTGCACTCGTCATAGCGACAATGCTGGCAGCATCAACGACGAGTACTTCCCCATCCTCAAGAATCTTCTGCACAACTGGAACAACAAATGCCATGCAGATGCAAAATTAGAGAAACACAGTGAAGCGTAACTAATTCCAGAACTGAAATTAGTTTATCCTGTTCCATAGTTATTTCACTTCTTGTTCCTAATAACTTATGGAAATACTGAACGAACTCAAGAATCCTTAATTACAAGAAGCACGGATGAAAAGATGGTTTTTCTAAGTTGACTATATATCTAACGTAACTGAATTAGAAGACAGTGAAAAGAAGCTTCAAGATTGTTTGCATATGTAGGTTAATACAAAAGAATAATTGAACAACAAGAATTCAGATATACCAGATCCACCACCAACAAGGAAAGCAAGCCCCTGACCTCTTAGCTTCTGCTTAAGGATAACCTGTAATTGTATTTCATTAGACAAATCAAAACTAGCAGGAAGAGAAAGGTTTAGCAAAGACTCTGAAACAGACCAAAAAATTGTTTTGAGAAACTCACCTCTGCTCCAGCATCTACATTTTGGGCTCTCTGATCAGTTGTACTGACCACTGTTACATCATTGAGAGAGCAAAGAAATGCATCCGACTGCAACCACCATTTTCAGACGTTATATATAATTTCTGCTGTTGACGTAGTAAGGTAAAAGATAAAATCCAAATGGTTCTGATATTAATCAAATAGTTGTGTGCATATCTTGGATGAGCTGACATGAAATATGATAAATAGTAAACAGAAGAATTCAGTTCCCCCTTGTATTTTTTTTGGCTTCAGCTTTGATTTTTATTTCTAGGCAGAACATTCCAAAACCCCCAGTTCTTAAAATCACTTTGCCGTGACATTCACCAAGTTGAATGTATATGACATGTACTTTATGTACATTGTCATATATTGCCTACTTCAGGCAGTATATAGGGACACAAGAACACCTAGAGAACAAAATTATGCAAGTAACTATAGGTGTTAAGTGATAGTACAGCACGTTTGATTCAGGATCCAATGCAATAGAAATTACTACTTGGGAACCAGCTTAGGATAAATATTCAAGAAGTGACCTGGAAAATGTTTTGATGTAAGTTCACAAATTTGATTATGAGACTGCGCAATGTGTAAACATAAATTAAAATTGCAAAATTTTAGTGTCACATATGACAACTTCCATCTAGTTCTTATGGAATAAGAAAATAACAAGGACCAAGTGGGAAAGCAAATCTATACCCGGATGAGAATTTGTCCACCAAAGTTTGCTAGATCTATCTGCAAGAAAGCAGATAAAATATAATCAATATCATAAAACTTTTTTGAAGATTTTGGCTTTGTGAATTGTAGCAAGAATAAGAAGAGGACAAACAGTATAATTGCCTTTGCTACAGATACAGTTAGGGGTGAAAACAAATTGGATTAACTCCGATCCGACCCGCTATATGATCCGATTCGGATAAGGTAAATAATTCCTATCCAACCTGAATACAGATTCGAATACGAATAAATTTAAAAAAAAATTCGAATACGAATTCAGATATGAATAAAAAAACTCGGATATGGATATGGATACGGGTTAGATATAATTATACGGATACAAATATCGTATGTCCGTTTAATTGCATTATTTTTGAATGACTTATATTATTTAGTTTGCTTATTTAAATGATGAATATTGATATTGTTACTAATGATGTGTCCAATATTTTCTTGTAGAGATTGATTTTGCTAAATATATATGTATTGACATGCAATTTTTTTAAAAGTCTTAATATATTGTGTTAATTATCTCCAAAAGAAAGATTATAATTTATTTAAAATTTGATCCACATCCATTTAGAATCTAATTATCTATCCGAAAATTATTCGATCCATATCCAAAAATTATACCTAACCATTTAATTAGGATATTGTTCTAAATTTTGCTACCTACCCAATATCTATATCTGAATTCGTATCCAAACCAAAAATATGAATTCATATATGGATTGAGCACTATCCGATCTATTTTCACCCTTTGATACAGTCCTTAAAATAAATTTGGAGGAAAAACCCAAAGGAAGACATACCTATGCTGGGCTAGGCAGATTAAGGCAAGAGACTTTGAATTCATGGCACACATATTGTAAGATAACACCTATGCTGTCCTTAATGGGGTCAGAAATCTTGGCTAGGCTGTGGCTTCCAACTTTCCAATTGATATACATCAAAAGACAGATCATATTCCATGTTGAATGAGCTCTTATATAATTAAGCAGGTAAGCCTTTCATAATCAACTAACCTCACTCTACTATGGTAAGTAAACAAATATGTTCTTAATATTAATATTTCATAATTTCATAACATAAATGAGAATTCTCAAAGGTAATTGATATTTTATTCAGCTTTTCCACAACTTCAGATTACCAATATAGAAAATCTTAAAGAGGTATTAGCAAATAATGTAGAATATCCAAAGAGATGACAAAGATCTAGGCCTCCACGCAGCCATATGGAAGTCACAATAGTCAGACATACATTTCATTTCATTGTAAATTGAACTATTCCTGTAGTTTAGTATGTATCAGGGTAATTATCTCACCTAATAGAAATCATACAAAAATAAAAAATAAAATTAAAAGTATCCTTCTAATGCAGTTTGAGACAGAAATCTTCATGCTAAAACATTAATACAATTTGTTGCATACTAACCGGTAATATCCTTGCAAGAGATGGTGCCGCAATTCCAACAAATCCATCGTCGGGACCAGGATTGAAAAGAACTATGCTTGACAACCGTTTGCCAAAAAGCCATTGCCAAATGCCCCCCTCATTTTCAGGGAAGTAGTTGTTATCCATTTGGATGGATCCAGATGTGAAACACATTGTACCTAGTGGATTACGAGCATCAAAGTTAAGTATGTTTACAATATTCCGGACTATGTGCGCCACAAACAACAAGCTCTTAGACATATGAAGAAGTGAATACACTTATATTGAGAGTTAGAAGTCAGTTAACAAATATTATACAGGAATATGATCAGATAAAGCCAATACATCTGCGACAAGATCTACATAGACAAACAGCACCTAAGGAGAATATACTTAACAACAAATTATATTAACCATCAGCAGAAGTAAAGATACCATACATTGAACCCAGTAATAAAATTAAATGCAATAATGGACTCGAAAAGGCAATAATACAACACATGTACAAAAGAAAATGGAGACTTACCAGGTTTCGCAGTCACCTTCTCTTGTGATTTTAACATTATCTGGAATGAATTTCAATCAAATTAATAAATTCACAAGTTCTCTTGGAGAAAAGGTCTGAAACAGTTAATCATGACAGAGTACCTGAACAATCTGTGAGTCTCCACCCAATATCTGAAAAGCTGTCACTACTTCTTGTGGACTCTGAAATACACAGCAGCTCAGCAAGCTTAGCAAGACTAGAACAATAACCGCCGAAGCTATATAATTGCATAAGTGTTTTATGCACTTATGGACCTCAGCAAAAGAAACACACAAGAAGAAACATTTTCCTTTTTTTTTTTTTTTTTTTTTTTTTTTTTTTGCAAGAAGGTCCAGTTGACGGGCCTGTATGTAGTTCGATATAAGCATATAAAGAGTAAGAAAGGGAGATTACTTTCAGAAATCGTCTCAAAAAAAACAAAAACAAAAACTTAAGGACATCTAATGGAAAAGCTTGCCATTAGAATGACACAAACCGACAACATCATTCTCTGGTAACGAGGGCCATTTTCTATTGAAAAGCTTTACAAGAATAGTTCAATCTATTAAACAGAAGCAAGTTTGAAATTTCATCTTCCTCTATCCCCAACCCTAAACCCCGAGTCAAATTTTTAGCGTTTCCTGTGCTAAGATTGATCACAGGAGCTTTAATCATTCAATAAAGCAACTTCCATATACATGACCTGTACAATAAATTCCTTTCCTACGCTACCAATTTGCAAAAATTTCTCCCAGATCCCTCGGTTTCAGTTCAGATCCATGGCATGAAGCTCGAGAAATACAAAAAATATCACATAAATCAGGTTAAAAACGCACCTGGTAGACATAGGGCTGGAAAGGCGTGGAAAAAAAGGGCGCGGCCATGACGGCGGAGCAGCGAGCTCTCCTCGAAGCTTTCGAGTCGATCAACAGAGATCGGATCGAAGGCTTCGAGGCGCCATTAGCGTTACCTTGAACTCGCGGAACTAATAAGATGGAAAAATTGGACGGTGGATGATCAGATTAATGGGTTCTCTGCTTGGTTCGTAATGGTCCACAGTCCACGTGGTGTCTTTCTATTGGTTTGTTCGCATTCGTTGACGTGTTTGCGTCTGCCTCGTTGTTACTACGTCAGCGGCGTTTCATTTTTTTTTTCTAAACGATCTACGCCGTTCGTTTCTGCATCAATAGTCTTGAGTCTTGACGAGGTTCGTAACCATTGGATGATTGGGCTTATAATTGCCACGGTGAATGCCTTAGTGGGCCTAAATCGAATCTCCCAGCCCAAAGCCTATTTCTGAATGGTTCACTTCTCTCCGTTGCTCCGCCCGTCTCTCCCGGCGTATCCATCTCCCGCCTCCCTCAAGAAAACGAGAGAGACAGAGAGAGAACGCCGTCTCCTCCTCTCACTCAGGAGTGTTCCTCTCTCTCGGAGGAACGGATCGATATCGTGCTCTATCGGTGGTCGGCGTTCCAAATGGCGATCAAGAATGAGTGGGGAGGGAGGGACTCCCGGCGCAAGTCTGAGGAGCTAGCCTCCAACCCTCCACCCTCCTCTCCTTGTTCTCCCAATACGAAGGTACTAAGTACCCTACCTCTCTCTCTAATTGACACACCTTTTGTTCTTTTGCTCTAATTAATGTTTTAGATCCTGTTTATATTGATTATTTGGAGAGTATGTTGGAGGAGAACATGGTGCTTTCTTTCAATGCAGCGATCGAGGACGGCAGCGTTGAAGAGCTAATCTTTTCATTTTTCGTTTTCAGCTACATATTATATTATATTGTGCTTAACTTTTATTTGTTTATATTAATTTATGTATATTGTAGATACGCTTGATGGCTAAATTTATGAATTACTGAATTTAATCGATTGGCATCAATGCATTAAACAGATTGCAGAACAGTTGATGATTGTGCGTGAAGGTTGCCTTCAGGGAATTTATGAATCAACTGAAAAGCTGAGACGGTCAATTCCTTCGACAACCGATTCCTCTGTTTAGACAGGTGATCTCAGTACAATTATTGTCTCAAATATCACATAAGTATCTGAGGCATTTTCTTCTAGGTTAGAACAAACTTTCCTGTCTGCCAAGTGGTAGAAACTGTAAAAGTGGAAGTTTGAGAAAGTATGTACCTTATTGTAAGCTTTATTTGTATTGTAAATTGGTAAGATCTACGTGTCCTATTACCATGTTCTTCTTGTCAGTGTTGGCAACTTGATGGTTCTAGTCATACTTTTCTATCATGTTAATATGTATTAGTTGTTTATGGTTTGGCACTCTTTTCCAGGATTGATTCATGTTGTTGTTGTTTAGAACATAAACATGAAGATTGCTATGTTGTTGTTGTTGTTGTTGTTGTTGTTTAGAAAGGTATTTTCTTTATATGTAGATTATCATCTGGCTTTCTAGATGTAGATTCTCAGTTGGGTAATACATGGAAGGAAAGTATTTGCACATTGTCAAATGTGGATGCAGGATATGTAACATATGTTGTGTGTTAGTAGTTTAAGGATGCATCATTAAAAAAATTGTGAATCAAGAGACTGCTTGCCACAATTTTCCATATCCTTGTGATCTTCACAGGATTGAGTTTCTAGTTTGACCTTTTTAAAGGGCCATTATTGAAATTCGAAATATGTAAGACTGAGCCAAATGCATATTTTGTATCATAATCACTGCAATTTGACTGGAGAAAACAGTGGTAGATGATTGTTGAATCTATCCAATAGAGAAGAAGAAAATAGGTACAGGTAGTTCATGTATTTGCAATATATAAGCTTCTGAATCTTTGCTATTTCTATTGGTTTCTGCTTTTCTATAGAAAGTTTTTGAAACTTGAATAAGATGGGTGAAATGTGCTACGATGTTGATGTGATGTAAGAGTAGGTTCTACCATTTTATTTCTCATGTGATTAGTTTCTTAAACTGCATGATTTGATGTTAAGATGAAAAGGTTGAATGATATACTTCCTTTATGTAGTGAAAGGTCATTAAAATGCAGTATGTTTTTCTGTTCATTCTAACAAATGCTTTGTAAAACAGATGTGATTGTTATTTATCCTTTCTGTTTATTTGCATGGAAATACTGTAACTCGTTCATCTCTAAGATGTAAATCCTGATACAGGTGGTCGACAAGAATGCATCAAGGTTCAGAGGAACCTTGTCAGTAGTGATGATCTATGTACCCAATCCTAGATAAATGGTGCGGATAGGCTGGCTGCCATAAAAAAAATAACCTGATGGAGATGGATCCAATTGCAACCGGGCAAAACAGGGCTATTTAGTCAATCGGCAGCATGCAGAGAAACAAGTGATCATATCATAAAAGCCTAATATGTTGAGCTGCCTAGTTTGTCTGTCCTCAAAACATTCTATTCTTCATATTTTTCTGCTTTTGCATAAAATGACTTTCTTATGGGAATATTATTTATACTAACTTAGTAGTCGAAGATGTGCTGGGGATTTTGATGTCCATTCTGGAGAATATTTTGGTCACAGAGGCTGATGAGCCAGAATTGTCCGGAGTTAGCAAGTAAAATCTCTGGTGTAAATTTTATGCCATGCCATGGTATACTCGCAGAATGTTTGCCATCTCTAATTCAACATGAAGACATATGCATTATTGAAGCAGCAGTTACATTTTCTCAGATCTTATATGTTATTCAGATCAAAGTAGATCTGGAACATGCAGAACATGTGTAACATTGATCACGGTTAATAGAACTTTGTGTACAATAGGCTTGAGTGCTGGGATGTGTATAGTAGAAGATTGTTGAAGTTGGGTATCTGAGTCCAGTTTTACTTTCCTGTTCATTCTTGTTCTCTTTTTATCTCTCTTACACAAGGAATATGATTCATGAAAGAACTTTTTGTAATTTTTTTTCTTCTTTCCACTCTCTGTTTCTTATTCTTTATTCACAGTAGTTATACCCTAGTTTTTATTCTCTTTCCTCTAGCTTTTCCACACATATATCAAACTAATAAAAAATAAAGTTTAACCTGGTTGCATTGGATAGATGAATGATTGGGAAAAAGAATATTATCTTGGCATGATTAACTGACGAGCATGTTACTGAAAGAAAATATTAACTTGGATCAAACTCAAGAGTAAAATGAAGTGGATTGATATTTAGAGAGCAATCGAAACCCATTTTAAATTTAAATAAAATGAGATATACATTCGTCTTGTCCATCGTGAAAACTTCAGATTGGTAACCCGTCAGCTATGAACTCTTCTGCTTAGAAAGATAAACCTTCCAAACATTAATTTGGAGTTTTAACTCTATGCTGTTGGTCACCAACTCACCATGATAAATAGAGCCTGTCTTGGTCGATCTCCTGACACTATTACTGACGGTATCAATACCTAACTAATAATTTTCAAGCTAATTATGTATTTCAAAAAGTTACTACTCTTTATTGAGTTTGATCTTCGTTTTGTAATTGAGATGGCTACTTTATAAAATCACTCCTTTATTTATTTTAACTCTATATTAGAGGTAGTTTTGACATCGTCGGATGTTTCTATTCAAGCAGTGCTTTCTACTAATAGGTTTATATTGAGATTATGATCTTGGATTTTGCATAAAGTTTTTTTTAAGAATAATTATATATATATATATATATATATATATATATCTTAAATGTAAGTTCGGTTCATCTATACTTTTACTTATATTTTATTATTTACTTATAAAACACAATAATTACTTTGAATAAATTTATATAAAGATTTATATTGAATTATTAACTATAAAATAAATATCTTAATTGTACTAAAATTTTAGCTATAGAATCGTGTATAGTTTTATCACCGCTTGTGTGATAAAATTCTATAGATGACTTATGATACGACTTATTTTATTTTAAGTTTGAACTGAAATATTTGATTGCAAAAACAAATTTAAGAACAATTTAATTTCCAAACACCAACCAACGTGTTGCCCTATCAAAATTATTACCTAAACCAGAGAGATTTCTCTCGTAAATTTTCTCGTTCGAACCGCTCAAGATGCTCTAAAAAGCTGCCGGGTTTTGAAACCCAGAGCTAAAAAGTCGCAAAGACTCCACTCCCAACTCTCGCTCTCGCTCTCTCTATCTCTCCTTGCTGGATCCGCGAAGGAAACAACTCCTTTGGGCTTCCCTTCTGATCTACCCCTTGTTAATTGGATTCTCTCGAAGGTAAGGCTTTCTATGTGAGATTTATCGGAGTATCTCTTTGTTTCTCTTTTGTACTTTGTACATTTTGCTGGATTGGATTGCTTGATCAAATGGTAAGTTAACGGCGAGAACTCCCCCCCCCCCCCCCCCCCCCCCCCCCCTCTTTTAGTGGATTATAGTCCTGCGCAACATATCACAGCGGTCTTGAATGTCTCGAGTGAAGTCCAATTTCAGTGAGCTGGAGAAGCCTTTTGGTTCAACTTTCTTCAAATTTCATCTTTTAGGTTTTCTTTATATGCAGTTAGGCAGTTGTTGGTTTTGTATTTAGACTTAAGGGTACTGTTTGTAAATCATCAACGTAGATCATATCTTTATTTGTGGTCCTTATGATATTAGTGGGGATTGTAGATTATTTCTTTTCAGTTATGCGGGTACGGCCATATTCTTTATGTGTGATCTTTGCCTTGAAGAGAATCCCTTCATACTTGCAAAATATTTACTAGGGCAGTTTGATTCTCTTGAAGTCTGTATGATCTGTCGATAAACTTAGACTTACGGAGAAAACTACTTGTAGACAAGTAAGTTCTTTCGTGAGTATCATCCCCTTCTACCTTTGTTCTTATTTGTAGTAAAGAAATTTCAGTTGTTATCTGAAAAAAAAATGTATATATATATATATATCTGAGAGCTGCTACTCTAAAATGATCTAAAACAACTGCTTCTTTGATTTTTCCATAGCTCATGGAAAAGGGCTCAAACAAGGATGAGACTTGAATGTCATGGTTTCTTTCTTTTGTGATTTGTTCCTCCCCTAGTTCACCTTTCTTGATAAGATACTAGTTTCTGGCAAATTGCCACTAGCTAAACATGGATAATATAAGTTTTGTTTGCACCTTTATTGTCATGTGTAGTAAAGAATCGTTTCATTTTTCTTCAGTGACATGAGAACTGCTATCTGGTGGTCCTTTTCTTTTGAATTACTAAGCAGATACATAACATATGTTTGTACTGTATAGTAAATCTTTTGCGACGTTGAATGATGGAACTTTTAAGTGATCTATTTTTATTTTATTATTATACATGTAACAGCTTTGTCAATGACCAACAGAAACAAATCCATGGAAATCGATTTATCTGATGGAAGCAATTCTAATGTGCCTTCTTTAAATGAAGAAGGGCTGGTTGGCACACCCGTTGCTGCTGGTTCATCTGGTGAGGGTCTACCTTATGCTCCTGTGGATTGGCCATGTCATGGAGATATATGGGGCTGGAAGGTGGGAAATAGGCAAACAGCATCTGGTCACTGGGCTGATAGGTACCTCTTGGACCCCCAAGGCCTTCTTTCTTTGCCATAAAGTTTCTTGTAGCAAGTCAGGATTCCAAGGCAGGGCACAGATGAAGAATTCTTCTGAAAAGACTTCCTGACTAAAGTATTTGTTGGTTTACAGGTACCTTTATCCCCCCTCTCATCTTCATAAACTTATTGGTACAAAATCGCCATTTCAAAGCAAATCATCGGTTGAAGACTTTCTCCGAAAGGAATTTCCGGAGATGGATGCTGACTCCTTTTTTGCCTCATTTATCTGGAAGGTTCCTTGCAAAGGCCATAACCCAAGAAAAGGTTTCTTCTTGATCTCTGCTCTACCTTCTTTTGTTGTTTTTTTCATGTCAGATAGTCTAACCGTTGTCCAACAGAGATAGGTTTAGTCAATTTGCTGCTTTGTATAAGGTACATTTTATTGTTATTTCTTTTAACCCCTTTGCCTCTTAATAAGATGTTTAACTTTTTCAGTCATTTTTCATCTATGGTACTCCAGACTTGCTTTCTTGGAGCTATTAGAGAGGTGAGCTGTGAACCTTCACTTCTATGTTAGGCCTCGGTAAAATGAAGAATGATTTGAATTTCTGCAAGTAACTCAATGAATTTTTAAAACGGGAAATGGCACCAGAGATTGTCTTCTCTCATTCCTCAAGGCCTCAGACATGTTTATGTTGAAGATAAGATCACAAGACAAGCTGTTCTTATGAGAAGATCTAATCTAGAATTCATTATACCCGTTTTCAATTATCTTTCAGATGGTACTTCACAGGGATAGATGATGCAGATAAATAATAGAATAAAACTAATAAAGAAGATAAAAGAGAATGGCTAATATCATTATCTATATTGGGTTTTTAGATATAATTTTTCCCCAAAAATGTAATAAAGATACATGCACACAAGCACATGTTAACTGAAACATCAATTCCTGCAGTTTGGAAGACAGACTAACATTGAAAACCAAATATCTTGTGCTTTTCTGTGGCATTAATTGTGCTATACTATCTTGTTCACCTACTTATTTTGACTTCCTTCTCTAGTAGCATTATTTAAAAGCTCTCATCACCAAACAAGTGATGTGCACTTGTGCAGAATTAGTCAGTAAAATATTGTTTTTGTTCTGTTATCCATTATTTCAGAAACCAATTTGTTGTCATCCTTTTCTTATTGTAGCTCAATTTTGGTTAATTCTACACATTTTCACTTCAATTTCCTTCTCCATGTGTGCAAGGCAAAGCAAACCAACTGCAAATCATTTGAATTTTGTTATTTTACCCTTATACTTTCTTTGTTGACAGTAAGCTCAAATGCAAACCAGGCTTTTCTGCTGTTTAACAACTATAATGTTATAAAAGAAAAACCTTAATCCTGCTTTTCCAATGTATATATGACGTTGTTAAATGAAGCCCCTGGATGTATCCTGATCCTACATTTTGCAGGTGCAGCAAAAGATGTTCATATTGATTCCTCACGCAAAGATGTCAGTGAAAATTCAAAATGCGAGTCAACAGTTGGAGCTGGAGGCTGTAAGGCTCAAAATAAGATGTGCCCCCTCCAAGATGAAACAAGAACTGATCCACTAGCGGTAAAGGGTTGTGATATATGCTGTGCAGAAGCTGGTTTTTGCTGTGTCTGTTGTTGTATCCTTTGCAGCAAAACTGTTGATTTGGCTTATGAAGGTTATAATTTTGTTAGATGTGAGGCAACCGTGGATGAGAACTATTTTTGTGGTCATGTTGCTCACACTGAATGTGCTCTTCGTTCTTACATGGCTGGAACCGTTGGAGGAAGCATTGGTCTGGATGTTGAATATTATTGTAGGTGTTGTGATAATAAAACTGATCTCATGCCGCATGTGACCAAACTTGCTAGAAGCTGTGAATCTCTTGATTCACGGGAAGGAATCGAGCAAATATTGAGTATGTGTTTATGCATCTTGCGTGGCTCAGAACAGAAGGAAGCAAAGAGCTTGCATAGTCGTATTGAATCAGTCATGGCTAAGGTACTACTCACAGCTTAATAGACTCATTTCTGAGCTACTGAATCAGTAATAAATTGGCCTTGTCCCTATAGTTACTGCCTTCTCAATTAATGGTCTCTCAACCAACAGCTTGACCATCTGATGTTTAATCCAGCTTAAACATGGAGTTCATCTTGATGAAATCTGGAAAGTGGAGGATAACATCTCAGTACCTATTGCAGGTCAGTGATTTGGAAATTTACCATTTCTGGAATTAGTATGGCGGCAGGTATCATCCTAACTGTAAACAGGGATAGGCCTCATTTCTGTTTACTACTTTGGGCCAATTTTTAAAGGTGCAACTGACATATGCTCGCTAACAAACTTAGTCCCATGAGTGCATAATATAGAGAGAGCTCCCGTTCCCTTTCCATGATAGTAGCCATCATCAAGGATGTAATCCGAAAAGGGTCTTTCTATGATATTTACTATCTTTTGTCTGCTCTAGGGAAATTGGTGAGGCTTGCTCTCGTGATTCAGGGTTACCTTTTCTGCTTTCTTTGCTGCTTCACTGGAGTAGTGCAGCAATTTAGATATCTAATGCTGATAAGAATTCTCATATCTAACAGTTTTTAGTTACTTGCAATCGTTCATTATCTGCTGTTGAATTTATACAAATTGTTTCTTTTTTGTTACAGGAGAAATGCCCTATCAACCTAGTGAGGTAAGAGTGCTAGGTGCTCAGCGTGTCTCCCAAACAGTGGATTGCACAAATATGGTTAAACCGATGCAGAAACATGAAATGATGGATGGCAACATTAATTGGCCCGTGTATATAACATCAGATCACAGAAATGTGTCAATTAAACTTGAAGACGAGGTAGATCAGGTCCTTCAGGAATTAAAGAAGTCGCAGGAATCAGAATACAGAATCGCAGAGCAAAAGCTTTATTCTCATAAAGATTTCCTTCTTAGTTTATACCATTTGCTTGATACAGAGAGGTCTCAACTTGCCCATCCTTTGTCTTTATCAAGTGGTGGAAACTATGATGCTCTTCTTTCCAATGTTCTCAACAGAGTGGATCAAATAAAGCACGAGGAGGAAAAGTTTAGGAGTATGATGAAAATTGCCAGCGGATTTGCACGAACACCAAGACATATCCTCAGAGAACATTTTGGGATGATAATTGATGATTGAACTGTGTTCGTATCATTTGAACTTGTATCAATTTGTCTACATGTTGTGCTATACATTGTGTTCCCACGACAGGAAATAATAGGACTGCACTGCTTGTTGACCCTGGAAAGAGGAGAATTTATACCACAAATTTCTGATCCAGAATTATGTTGCTGATGTGAAAAACTTTGATGACTTGGCCTGCTTCATTCTTGAAAACACTGATGCTTTTCAAGTAATACATAGCACTATTATTCTTTATGCCAATTTCATAAAAGCATGAGCAGGCTGTCCTATTCTTTCTTTTGCTTTCTTCTCCCATGAGTCGTGTTCCAAATGAAAGCCATGCATCTTTAGTTCGTTTTTTTAAAAATACTTTGATACCCTTCTAATATTTATAATTTTAATCTAAATACTATAATAGTCGGTTTTTATATTTAGTACCAATTTTTAAATTATATTATGTAAAAAAAAATATATTAGTTAAGAAGATTAGATTACATGGATCAGCTGTTTTTTTTATTCTATATATATATATATATATATATATATATATATATTACTCTTAGTTAAAAATATATATATATCTTTTACTTAATAAATTATTAAGATAATATAATTATCAAGAATAATATGTAAAGTAATATATTTAAAAAATAATAATTACCTATTGAACCGATAATATTTTTTAAATATTTTATATTTCTATTATATTCTTGAGAATTTTAACCGATAAATTTCTATTAAAATAATCAATAAATAATTATCTCTGGGTATGAAAGAAGCGCCCGTTGCCGTTACATTGTGCATTTCCTTGAGAGACTTCTCTCAACACGTGTTCATTCCTGTTATGAGTTTATACTTGTGAATTCTTCTTGGTCTGATTCACAGAGTATAATAAATAGTAAATGCTCAGTAAAAACTTTCTTATTTATTCTAGATTTCTAGGATCTCTTAGACGCCGGTGTGGACGGGGTTGTTGAGAACGAGTGGCACGTTCGCAAATACCATTTCATTCTCGGGCTAATTTCGTCCACGATCCTCCATATTTTCATCTGTGGAAAAATATCTGCGGATCCTGTGAGTTTGTCTTACTCGAAGAGCATTCTACGGTGGATGATGCACTCATCAAGCACGTTGACGGACAAACAATTCGGCGCATACAAAAGTATATGCGGTCGTCCGGACGATGACGACATTCATTTCTTTTCTTTTAAAAGGGAACAGGATGCGTGCACCTGTCCTCCGGCTACTTAATTGCAAGTAAGAGTCATTTCAGATCCGTGGTAGGTTCTGGGTGCAAAGCGCAGGACGAAGACGACGGCTTGCTCAGAACCCTATCTCGGATGCTTCAAGAGGGTTGCTATAGATCTCGCAGATCGTTTCTGTCATCTCTTCGACCGATCTGTCTCGTTTTCTCGATCGCCACGGTGCTTTTCGTGTTGATTTTGGTTGCTTCCAAGTTCTAAGAAGGTTTCAGCCATAGATTTGTCCTTCTCACCTAGTTCTGAAGTTTCCGACGGGACGGCGAGCCTTTCTGTTTGCACGAGCATTTCTCGCTTCCTTTGGTGAATCTGTGAGTTTGGTTCTATGTTTCTTTTGTTTAGATGTTTTTCTAATCGAGTAATCTGAAGGTTTTAGTGCTCGATCTTTAGGTTTGCGGCTATTCTGCGGAGATCTGATTGGAAAGATAAGGAATAGCGAATTCCGACAGCAGGAATGCCGTTTTCGTGTATTTCTCGGTTCTTGCTGCTTCGATATTTCCTTTGACTGCGGATCTGGACTCAAGAAAATCGATTTCGCGAGGTATAGTTCCGGTCGTAAGCTTTTGACCATCTGGATTTCGATGGAGTGCTCCCCGAACGGATTGGAGCCGTTTCTAGTAGATTCTTCTGTTGACACCTTTGTTTCCTTTACCTTTCTAGGTTATCCTGCGTTCGGTCGCAAGCTGACAACATCAGGTCGCAAGAGCTTTAAACTTTTGAATCATCTGCAAGGTTTCGAGGTCCCAAGATGGAAACCATTGTGGTTGTTGCCCAGCATCGGAATCAGTACTACAACAGAAGCAAGTCTCACATCTCCGATCATTTAGTTTCCTCTCCTTCTAGAAGCTTCAAGAGGGTCAATTGCCGAGCCTTCCATTCAAGCCCCGGTGTTCTCCCATCTCCTCCGTCGTTCGCCAATATCTCTGATCCCAAATCTGCTCGCTTCTTTTACTCGGAGCCAACCAAACAGGGAAAACGGAACAGATCTTTTACTTTAAGTCCTTCACTGTCTCCCAAAGTCATTAACTTTACTGCTGATATCTCTTGCTCTGAGCTGTGGGCAGGGCCTGCCTACTCGAACTCACCTCCACCAAGCTCTGTACCGATACCCAAATTCTCTCTTCGCCCGAGACGAAGTATCTCACTCGAATTGCCACTTTCTGAGCCCGAAGTTGTGGTCCCAGCCGCTGCAAAATCGGCTCCATCTTCTCCTACCAGGGAGCCGGCCGATGGCTTCTTTCTCAACACTCTGACTGCTACCGAGAATTTGAGAAGGATTCTCCATTTGGATATTGCTGATCACTAAAGATGATCAAGGGCTTGGAGTTTTGTACATATTTTATGTGTTGTTGGTAGTTTCCTTGTTTTCTATTTTGTATAGAGGGTAGCGAATAGCTTGGTGGTGGTAATGGTGGGTTTGGAAGTATACTTCAGAAAGTGTAGCTTCAGGTGCAGAACAAGAATCTCCAAGATGGTGGTTTTTGTTATTGTAGGAAGGAATCTGGGAAACGACAACGGAATTGGGAAAAACGGAAGGATGTTAGACTGACTTAGAAATATGGAGCTACTTAGGGTGTGAAAAGGACTGTTCATGTCAACCGAAAGGAAGGGAATTAAGAGGTTGGTCTGAGTGTTGAGAAGAGAAGTTGGAATTAAGCATCAGTTTTACAAACTTGCCGTTTTCTTCAATTCCTCCTGCTAATTAGGTAGTTCTTATCCTCTGTTCTGTTCTAGTGTATGGTATTTAGTTAGGACTTCCCATCTTCATGGTTACTTGTATAGATTATTGTGTATATCCTTCAGTTTCAGTAGTTGAGGTCTCGTGTGTCACAGCATCAACTATCTGTGGTTCAGTTGCATCTCTTTCTTTTTAGCATTTGCATCCTGTCTAGTGGCTACATGTCTATCCCAAACTTAAAATTTAGGTTCATTTGGTTCTGTCATGTTTCCTTTTTTTTCTCTTTTTTCTTTTCCCCTGTCATGTTTGACCTAATATCTGACTTGCTGTGGTGCTCTCCGGGGGCACCAAGTTCCCTCGGCTACTTCTTCCGGCTTTTAGATGGAAGAAATTGAGAGGTAACTTGAGCGACAACTCACTCTCTTTCTCTGTCAGTTTGTCATCTTCGCCATGCTTATAGAGTCAAGCTGTCTGTTGTCATTTAGCATGCCATCTCTTGGTCCTTGCTATGGTCTATTAGGCTGTTCATATTATCCGGAAAGTTGCATAGAACGGTCATCATCGTTGGCTTCAATCTAAATCTGTCAGCCAAGTTCTGAAGTTAGTTCTTTTGGGAGGCCTTTCATAAAGCTGTTGAAGCTGAGAAAAGAACTGAGGTACTTCTTTTCATACTTCAACCATTTTTATTTTTATCCTTTTCTTCTACAAAAAACAAAGGTCCTTGGGATAGTAAAATTAATGCATCGACTAATTCACTGGTTGGCATGTTTATGCAGGGGTTATGTTGGAAACAACTATCGAAGAACAAAATACCCCTGTAGCTGTAGTTTTTTTAGGTACATGTTTGTACTGCAATTACTCCTGTGGCGGATGGTTGGTTTAATTCTTCCTAGCTGATTTCGTCCAGCCCGAGTTTTCTGCAGCTAGTTTCTGTGTGTAAGCGGTAGAAGGTCCTGTTTTGTTTTTGTTACTTGGTAGCACTTCTTGGCTATTGACCAGAAGATGTACTGTACTGGCTGAACTTGTGTAGTTAGTTCTGTAATATTTCTTTCTCATCAACTATATCCGTTCTAGTAAAAAACTGTTCTCTTTGAAGTCACCATTTCAGTTATTGTGGAACAGTTACACTTTTCCCAACCTCGATATTATGGGTGTGGGTTTGCAGCTTGAGATTCTATGTTCATCACGTTTCATCTGGACCAAACTAGAGCTAGGTCACTACCCGATGCTCGTTAACTTCTCATTTCCTTTGTCGATAAGGTTGATGTGTTGCCAGAATTTGAAGTTTGATATGTTTCGTGTGATTTTGTTTTCCATATACGGGTAGCAAATTCTCGTAGGTGTCAATATATGGGAGATTCTATGCCTAGAAGCATAGTGTATGAAATGTGGTCTCAGGTCGGCGGGTCGTTGAAGACGATCGTTGCATGGACAGACACACAATCACACAAGCAGGTTATTCCTCCAACGGACTGAATGTGAGTCTTTAGATGCTAATGCCTGTAAAAATCTATATGCTTGTGACTACATAAAGATCTACTTGAGGCTACATCAGATCTGGACATGTTGACAGAGTTGATATCTAGCAAGAGAAGAGCAGTGGCAGATTAAAATAGAACAGCTCCGAGGATTTATTCTGTTGACAATACAAGGTTAAACATTCTAGTTCTTGAATTATCTCTCTCACAAGAAATGAGAAAACTGTATGCATCATCGCTCTTGTTCTAATGGTATCACTCTTTCATGTTGGCTGAGTGAGTTTATCTTCTGTACTGTAGTAACGAGAGCCCGTGAATGAGTGAACCAGAAGCAATTTCCAAATCATCTGCTTCAGTTTCATCGCCATCTTTGAGAATCTCAATTTCAGCAGCTCCCATGTAGCTGGAATCATTCTTGGTCCCTGAAAGAGAGCACTCCTCTCGTATTCTAATACCCAGGTGTTCGGATCTAATTGCACTGCAGCAGAGCTCCACTTTTCGTAAGTCCACGAGCTGCTATTGCTTGCTCGCAGTGTAGACATCAGCTTCCCATCAGGCCACTGGTAGTTAAACGCAGTTAGAAGAAATCTAGGATTAGACTCAAAACTTTGCGACTACTCCAGTATATGCAAAGAGTTCTTCAGAGAAGCTAAATAATAGCATCTGTACCTCTGTGATTCTGCCAGAGAGAAGGGTTAGCCATCGAGGCAAAAACATGGTCGGAAGCAAGCCCGATGTCCTTAGGGGACTTCCCCAAATACTCACTTCCTCTGCTACGGACTTGTATATAACACACCTCCAGTGGAAGAAAAGGTGGCCTTCCTGCTATTATCATAAAGAACATAAGCCGGTTAAGGTAACCACATATTCATTTAAGACCTTAAGCTTTGATAAATTTGATGAACCTTTATCAATTTTCATACAGTAATCTGATTTTATTCTCGGTAATAACAAGAGAAGAAAAGAACCTGATTCAATTCCCAAACAGAATCCTGAGATCCACAATTGGAAACTCCCCCCTCGACCATTTCATCAATCTTCTTCTGCAAGACCTCCAACCTCCCCTTAAAATCACTCGCAAGCGATCGCGACTCCTCGCCGACCTGCCTGACCGCCTCCGGCGTCAATCTCGGTCCAAATCCCTTCAATACCCCCGCCGAGAATCCCGAATCGACAACCCATAACAAGAGGGCACCAACAAGAAAGCTCAACGCCCTGTGACCAGCAACCCAAGATCTCTCCTTTTCGACGATCTTCTTCTCCGCTAGCCTAGATTTCGCGGTGGATTCCATCGCCTGAGACAATTGGGTTTGTTTCGGCGGCGGGGGCGTTACGGGCACCATGACGGTGGAACCCGTTTCAGGCGTAGCTGGAGGTGTCATAGGATCCGATAAGACCAGCGGCCTCATGGGTGGTAGCGCCTTTTTGGCCGAGATCTTGGTGAGGGAATTCAGGGACACTAAGCTACCGGAGCCGACGAGATCTCGTGTCGCGCGGATACTGGCAAGGCACATGTTGCAGTGGCAATTGGTGTCCTTTCGGCATCCCGGGTAGTAGCAGCTGTCGGAGCTCCGGACCTCTGATCGGCTTCCAGCGGTGGTTGGTGTTTTTGCTGGTGAGGTTGGTGTTAGGGTCACAGACTTCATCCTTGACTTCTCTGATCTCGTTGCTTCTTTACCTTCCTCTTCCACTGATTTCTCTCTCAGATTCATTTTGGGAAGGAGTCAAAAGACTAAGAAAGAGGGGTTTTAAATTTTGAATCCATAACATTCTTCTCAAACGGTTAGAACACGTGGCACAATTGGCACATGGGCCTATTTGGTTCCACGTCGGCCCAATTTTCTTTTCCATTCAATAACTTTGAACTATACATATTAGCTCTGCAAAGGTTTAAACATTTTACTTTAGCTAAATATATTAAATCATTTAGTTTAGATTTCACGTTATGTTGTGTGTATCGCTAAATTATTATTTTAAATTAAAAATCAGTTAGATACTGCTATAAGTCGTTACGTTATTAAGTTGATTTCTTCAAATCAATCGTATTATCGAGTTGTTAAACTAAATCACTAAATTACTAAATAATTTTTTATATTAATTATTTAAGGTTATAGTTGATCCTACGAACTCATTGATAATAGAGGAGAACGAGAGAGTTGATTATTGTGGGGACGACAAAATGGTCACTCATAAGTTGGATCTTTAATAAAGATTAAGGAGTTAATTATATGTCGGGTCGAGTGTCTTTGTGAGTCACACAGTAGTTATTCATATGGTATCAGATAGTAGACCGTAAAAAATTACTACATCGAAATTGATGAGGACCAGCTTCCAAATAGTACATGGGCCAACGTGCAAGTATGCAATTGATCATTAAAATTATTAGCTTCAATAATCATATTAATACTTTGGTGAAGATCGTGTAGTTGTTGTGTGACACTTCCTAATAATCGATAGATAGTAGAATATCTGAATATTAGTTAGTTTTCTCCTGAGTACAAAAATATTGATGGACTGCACGTTATTTAAGAATTTAGAAAAAGGAGGAGAGTGAATTAAAATAATATTTATATATAACATGATAATAAAAGGTAAATTTTATTGATAAGAAAAATTTTAGAATAAGAAATTTGCTGGTGCCTTGGGTCGGCCCAGACAACACGAGTTCCAGTCCTAGTCAGCCCGGCCCATAAATAGGGTCGGAACGGACACCGGCGGAATTTGGACTCGTATTTAAAATCCCAACCTCCAGCCACGAGGGAAACCCTAGAGTCGAGATTTGTAGGGTTTTACAGTATGGAAGAGGATTTGATCGAAGAAGGAGAGAGCAATACGGGAGCGGAGGTCGCCCCAGCTTTGATCGCCGTCCACCCTCTCGAACAATTCATTGCTGTTGCTGTCGGATCCGAGCTCCGCGTCTTTGATTTAAAGTGAGGTTTTTGACCAGTCATGCTTTTTATTATTTTGAATTTTGATCAGTTTTCGTAAAGAAAATTTGTATCTTGGGAACAAATTTATGACCTTTGGATCAATTTTTGCTAGTTCATGTAAGAGTCAATATAAAATTATCACTTTTTTTTTCCCTTCAGAAAAAGTTTCTTTTCTGAGGCAGGTAATGCAGATTCCTGGTTAGTTCCCATTCAAGATTTTAGTGTATAATTTTGAACGTTCAGCTTCTGCAAAGGAAATTCCTATCTTGGGAACAAAGTTATGACATTTTGGATCAATTCATTTTAGTTCATGCCAGATTCAGTAGTTAAATAGTCAATCTTCCTTTTTCACGAAGAGTTTCTGCTTTGAGGTTGGTTAATACAAATTCCTGATTAGCTTCTATTCAAGATTTTAGCGAGAATTAGAATTCTGATAGAGCCGCAAATTTGTATCTTTATTGTTTTTATTATATATTAACTGCTGTTTCAGGATATACCAATATAGTATAGGAAAGAAGTTCTGATCACTCATACATAGAGATCAATGCAAGATCTTTTGTAAATATTATATGCAAGTTTGTCTTGATGTTGTATACTTCTTTTTAATCCTGATGGATT
This sequence comes from Typha angustifolia, assembly GCF_048772165.1. Taxonomy (NCBI): domain Eukaryota; kingdom Viridiplantae; phylum Streptophyta; class Magnoliopsida; order Poales; family Typhaceae; genus Typha; species Typha angustifolia. The sequence goes on from NC_133251.1 coordinate 233,562, forward strand.
TGCCTAACTATGCTCAAATTTTAAATATTTATCACAATAGTAAGTTGTCATAGCAAGGATGATAGTAGCAAACTTAGTTGAGTCTCTTCCATCTTCTCGAGTAGTTTTAAACTTTAGCACTTTTTATGAATCACTGTTGCTAAAATCACTATGATTTTATTTGCTGACATATTATTTATATTTAGTGGCTTATGCTGCTGTTTGTTCTTTGTCAAATTAGAGGTGATTGCCCAATTTGTCTGTTAGACGATTCTGGTGGTCCTTCTCATTCTGATTCTGTAAGAGATATTTCATTCGGTGCAAATGGCAACCTCTTTGCATCTGCTGGTGATGATAAACTTGTTAAGATATGGAAAACTGGTTCCTGGAATTGCATTCGGACTGTGTAAGTGATACTCTTCAGAGTTGCCATTCTACTAAATCAAACATTACTTAACCATTTTCCACTATTTTATGATATTTTTTCCTACATGTAGGTAAAAAGTAAAAAGTATGCATACTTGATAATACATCTACAGAGTTTCATCTAATAAAATGTCATAGGTTGAGACCTATTTTCTTTTAAACTTCCATTCACTCAACATCAACATACACTAGGTATGAACATTTATTAAATTTCAACCAATCAGATGTCATGGTGGGTGACGTTTTCTTCTTTTAAACTTTTGTTCTGTCATGATTTTGTAATTTCTGATGTACTTTTCTACTAAGTGATCAATGAAAAGAATCTTATTATGTGTTTGGCATTGTGAAGTGTAAACATTACGTTTGTTTCTGTTTTTGAGGCCTCTTACATTTTTTTTCAATTATTTCTGTTTTGTGGTTTCTGTCATATTTTTCGAGTAGTTGTTGATGGACATGGGGCATAAAATTTTTAAACAATCTAGATTTTAGGTGATTATTTTTTCAATAAGCATTTTATATATCTCAAAGTCATGTCAATGACTCCAGTTAACTTATTTGGCTGTTGATTCTTTTTGGCATTGAAGATGGAGTTGCTATGTCAACTCTTTTTTTTTTTCATTAAGAGAGTTCTTTTGTTTATTTTCATAAAGCATTTTGGTGCTATCATTATAACAAATAGTGGAAATCTTGGAGAATAATCTTATTAATTAGGTGCCTCAATGTGTGCTTCTAAATGGCTAATTGATATCTTTTTGGCTTTTATTCTCATTAACTAAAATCCTTGGCTATTAATAATCTTCACACTCCTTTTGTGTTTCTGCAGATGTGCTGAGAAACGAGTCAGTGCAATTGCTATAAGTAATGATGGCCAATTCGTAACATTTGCTGATAAATTTGGAGTTGTTTGGTTAGTGAGATTGGGTGAAGATGGTGATGGGCATGCATCAGTTGATAACAGGGGTGTGCCAGTTCTAGGTCATTACTGCAGCATAATTACTAGCATGGTGTGAATTTAAAATCTTACATCTTTTCTTATAGTTGTCTTTCATCTATTTTTATGACTAACTAATCTTCTTCATTACAACTAAAGATTCTCGACATGCCCTTTTTTTTTCCTTGAAAGATCCAAGATAGATGAATAATAAGAAGAAATATTGTAATCCAACTTTCCTTATTAGAAATGAGAAGATACGAGGTATTAGCAAAATTCTCTTTATAGGTTATTGTCACTGTGATTGGAAATAATACCGATAAAATATATACTTTCAAAGGATTCCTGGAGTCTACAAGTTACAGCGTCCCTTTTGTGAGCTATGGTGATTACTATATTGAATTGTATTTTTACTTCTTGACATGCAGAAATTCTCACCAGATGGACAATTCATTGCTACTGCTGATCGGGATTTCAAAATTCGTGTATTAAGCTCTCTGTGCTATTTAATATCTTCCTCTTCTCTCCATACTGCTTACCTATTTGACCTCTTACCATCTTTCTAATTGTAGATCACTTCATTCCCAAAACAGCCTTTAAAGGGTGCACATGAAATACAAAGTTTCTGCCTTGGCCATACAGAGTATGTTTTTGTATCCTTGTATTTGTGTTCTTTTGTAGTAATTTCTTCCTTTTCAAAAGTTTCCTTGTCCGTTCTCAAGATCTAGATCTTTTAGATATGAAGATACACTCGCAAGCTATTTGATTGCTTCTTGGAGCCTTGTCACTCACAAGCTATTTGATGGCTTCTTGGAGCCTTGTCACTAGTTTCTCTTAGTCATTGTACTCTTGTGAACACGAGATAACTTGATGTATGTGCCCTCTGGTTGCTTTAATACAATACTAGTTGGTTACATGAGATAATTTGATTGACTCACCCTATTATGACTATATTTGAATCTGTAGTATTTTCCATATAATAGCTGATGACCCTGGATATATCAGGCTTGGATGCAGCGCCATTCTACCACTTGTTCATATAATTCATGATTACAATTGTTGTTTTTTGCAGTTTTGTGTCATGCCTTACATTTGCATGCCCTTCAGCTCACGTTGAGGGATTTCTTTTATCTGGAAGTGGTGATTCAACTGTGGGTACATTCATGTCCTTTTCGTTTATCTGCATGTTATCAAGAGGCAGATTTTAATATTGTTTCATTTTGGTTTAAGGTTCGTTTGTGGGATTTCATTAATGGGCGCCTTCTTGATACTTGTGAAGTTGGAGCTAAGGTACAATGCTCGATTTTTAACTTTCTGTGGATGAAATGTCAATTGCGGTGACAGTGCTATAAGCATGAAAGAACATGAAATGAGATCAATTTGGAGGCTTTATTTTTGTACAACTTCTCACTTCTCATGACCATGCGAATTTGCAATTTCATTTATGATCGGTACTGCATTCTGGGACAACTAGGCTTTTTAGGGATTGCTCTTTTATGAAGAATTCCTAGTTAGCTCAAAGTATGAATATGCTTATTGATGTTTAAAGTAGAAGATTGTATTCTGCCATTTATTTGATCCATATTTATGAACACAGAACATATTGAAATATAACCAGGAACTATTATTGAAAGATGACTTCATAAAGTGAATGCTTAGCAATGAGAATGAGGCTTGATGATAATGGTTATTGTAGCTTTTCATTCTGAAAATTGGCAGTAATTAAGTTTCATCTGTTTTGCTGTGCTCTCTGCTTCTTCAGTTTCCTGCTTAACCCAAATATCAATATTCTTCCTCTGAGCTAATTTGTTTTCCTTGCATAGTCAGGATTGCTACAGCTAGATGAAATCAAAGAGAGTAACCCAGCTGTCACTGATATATGTGCCTCCTGTAATGGTTCACTAGTTGCTGTTACCATTCAAAGGCAAGTTTGGAATGTGATATATTGTGTGCTAAGGTATTCTTAAGTTCCCATTTAGTCAATCTTGACATATTTAGAATTGTTTCTGATTTGACTGCACAGCTTGAATGGAGTTATTCTTTTGAGCTGCAACTTCTCAGCTAAAACCTTGTCAATTGCCAAGGTGAGTTCTTAGGATATAGTTATCTGAAATGAACCGCTTAGAGCCAACTGATACGAAATCTTGGCTGCATCTGTCCCTTTCTTTTCTGAAGGAAATTTTAACATGTTATTACTGGAGCACCCGTTTCTGCACGGATTGTCAATTAATTAATCTAACTACTGTGATTGTTGGAGATGGGCAACTGTAATTTCATAATCTCATTGGTGAAGCTAAGTTACTCATATAGTCATATCTATTTGCAGGTTCTTACCATGGAAAAGAGTTATATCCCTACAAGCTTAGGGCTGAGTTTGTCTGCTGAACGCTTATGGACTATGATGGGTGCCTCTGATTCACCCACTTCGGGTTGTACTCGGTTGTTGACCCGTGTAAAGATTGTCTCTGGCTTCTGCAGAGACTCTTCAGCTTCCCAATCTCATGATCCTGTTGTTTTGATGGATGATGAAGTACCTGGTGGCGAGAAACTTCTCTTGCAACTGCAGGGAAGTGTAGACGTTGCAGAGCAAGAAGCAATGTTAGCATCGGCAGCAGCAGCATTGAGAGTTTCTATGCACAATATGTTAATAAAGAAGCAGTACTCAGTTGAGAAAAGAGAGCTCAGAAAAAGGAGCAGAAATGACAAGAAACTCAACAATAAACCCTGTTGAATCTACTATGCAAGGATTTTCCAGCCATATCGAACTCAGTTTATGTGGTAGTGCTGAATTTATTTATTTTTTGCTTGTGCCATGATGTACTTTATTCTAGTTATTAAACCTTGAAGGATTTCTACCTTGCTTCCATTTAAATTTGCTCGAGACTCACTCATAAGAGTCATAGCAGTGAACTTCCATAGCATCGATGTTATGAATATGCTTAATTATGCAAGCCCACGTAGAATCTAAGAAATGGCTGTAGAGAGTAGTAAATTTAGCTGTCTGCGATGATGACAGGGGGAAGAAACGAATATAAAGAGGAGAAAGAGTGTGTCGCTACTTGTCTCCTAGATTTGCTATGCGGGCTTAAAAACAATACAGTGGTCTATTAAGGCAATGAACAATGACCACTTTACTGACATCTTTCCTCACCAAAAGATGCCATGTCTCTCTCATGCAATGTTGCAATGATCACATTCACATTCATTGCAATACATACAGAAGGGAATTAGAACGTCATATTCGTAAGTTTAAGCTCTAATATCTACACTATCTTTATATCCAATTTAGTGCAGAAATTAACCCTCTCTCTCTCCCCTCTACATTCTTATTGATTGTGGTATATGTTAGGAACTTGGCATTAAAATGGTGCTCTGTTTCCTTTACAAAGGACAAAGACTGGGTGCAGTCTGTGGGTCATTTATGATGGTGCCAAGCATTTGGGTTAATCAAGGCTGCATGCAGAAGAGTGATGCCCACTTGAAAGACACATCCATTGGGGCAGTTGAATTGGCACTGTTGGTGTGAGGTCATGCAAACCAACATTTGGCATATTCAAAGGAGGTAAAGAGGGAGCTGTTGACAAAACCTAACTCCATTAACATATCAGTAAATTAGCAATACCTCATTAAAGGTGATGGTATGTGTCCAAGACTTTGAGAGAGAGAGAGAGAGAGAGAGAGAGAGAGAGAGAGAGAGAGAGAGAGAGATCTACTAGCAAATAGTAGAAAGTTACAAGCCACACAGGAGCTTAGACATGATTGGATTGGATGTAGACATTGAAGGCAGTGTTAGTTTCAGAAAGGGAACCAATAGCAGTGACATCTTTTTATAAAGGAAGTTGATGTGATTACTAAAGACAAAGGAGGCATGGTTGCATTCATCAACTACCCTAATGTAGCTCCATAGGCCAATGAGCTGTGGGAGTAAGAATAAACAAATGAAAGGGATGTGTGCCTCTGATCTTTTGAGTTCAGAGAAAAAAAAAAAAAAACTTAAATCTAATATATTCTCTACTCTCTTTTATTTTCTATAAAAAAGAGGTAAGAGACTAGCATTCAAGTACTAACTGTTGGAGCATGTGAGTACTAAGAGAGGATGGAAATTAGATACCTCTTCTTTCTTTTCGATATAGAAGATGTATAGGCCTGAAGCAATATTGGAGAAATTATTTGCCAAAGAGATAATAAAATTTGACAGATCTAGCAGCATTTAATATTCACATGGAGATGAAAAGGGATAAAACAATATATATATATATTTTGTTTGATTGTATGATGCTTAACTTTTTATTTCTTTCTTCTTTTTCCCTTCATCTCAAGTAAATTTACATGCATGAAAAGAACAGGAGATCAGAAACAGCCATAATTTGAAGCCATTCTGGTCCCAGGAAGAAACTGGAATAGTTGGTAACTTGTACAAATAATTCTCTTTATATCATTGAACCAAAATGTCCTTGTTAAGATGCTACTGTTGGATTTTAATGGTTGAGAACCCAAATCTTCCTACGCAACCAGATGTTGTATGAATTTGATACAGTGCTCCTAGTTGTCATCTATCTCTAGGGTCTCTATCCACCCACAAATGGTGCCTAGCAAATTGAGGACCCATCTACAATTCATCCACCCTCATCATTTGGGATGAGATGTCCACATTAGCAATCAATCTACAGTGGACCATTCTTGGGCCCAGTTTCTGCATGATGATGAGCACCCCATTACTCCACTCTTCCTGAGATACTATGTCTGATAACTGTAAGCTATGAAGGAAGTCATGCAAATTGGAGGGGACCTATAATATGTTATAGTGTGATGTCTCTTTCCCCTCTTGATCTTATGCTATATTTGTCATCTCCAAAGTTGGTTTCAGGCCTACATGACATTGTTATGTTGTTTTTTGGCTTAGAATTTAGATAATGGGTTCGCTCCAATGTCTACATGACATCAAGAGAGGCAAGTGGGAAGTCCAACTTGGTTAGCTTAGATATATGCACCAGAAAGTTATATATGGATTTCCTATGTAGGGCTTGGCCTTAGCAACTCAGTGGAGATTGTCTCAATCTTTCAAAAGTAGCAGCATGCCTGAAAGAGTATTGAAAGCCCCCTTAGACCACTAAATTAACCTGACCCATGCATGATTGCATCCAAAAGAAAGAACTAACACAAAAGTTTGACGTGAAAGACCAAATACAGGCATAAAATCTATTGGTTGGTGTCTGCAAGATCCGTAGAGGATAAAATGTATTCAATATTAATCCCATTGTTAGATAGGATATATGCTAATGTGATTTAAATACACCCATATACATACATATATATATATATATACAAGTAATGAATGTATGTACATATATACGTTATATTTGGATTGGTGGGTCATAGCAGTTCATTGCAAGCTTTATAGAAAGCAATTCAAATTAGAGATGAGAAGAGAAATGGGCCTACCCCCAACTTGCATCCCTTCGTAATGGCATGTCGTTTCCTAGCTTTTGACCTAGTGCAGAGGGCATAAATTTTACCCCAACTTTGTCATTCCTTCATTCATATTTGGATGTAAAGATGCTGGCAGTGAGTCAATCATGCAACCATCTATAATAAATCTCTGCATTAACTAGGATTTGTTCCTACTCTCCTACAAGTGAACAGAAAGAAAAGTTCCAAAGGGAAAAACAAAAACAAAAAAAGGTGCACAGCTTCTTGTCTTGTATTCTTTCATTTGAGCAGTATTCCTAGGCATGCTACTCCTTTCCTCTCTCTCTATTTCCCCCACCCCCCCCCCCCCCCCCCACCCCCTAGATTTAACGATATATATGCAATATATTTTGATCATCAGTAAAAGCTTCATATCTTGACAAATAATTATTTTTGTTTTCTAATTTTCTAACTATGAAGTGAAGTTTAAATGTTTAATGCATGGACCCATGTCTGGAGTAGTGCGCCACTAAACAAAACAGGAATGTTCTCAAACAAATAAAAAAAAAGAAAATAAATCAATCAAAAAGGTAAGGATTAAAGGGTGAAGTAGAAAAACAGTCAAATACCATTGTACTGGGCTGCTTTAATTGTTGATCTCAACTATTTCAATGAAGAGAATGCAGCATGAGAAACACATCCTAATACACCACGATATATGGAAAAGCTAGCTATATGATTGGCCTAAATTGGAGTAGCACAAATATAAGCTTTCTCTTTCTCCAAAGCATGCATAAACAAGAGGACCATAGAACTTGAGTCTATCCTAATCTTTTAGTTGCTTTAGCATTGCACCATGCCTACATGATAAGCTAAACGAAGAAAGAAAGAGATAACGATGAAAAAAAGAAAGAAAAAAGAAGAAGAAAAGAAAAGGACACCCTAGCTAGTTTTTCATGACCTACTCCTGAATTCCCTGCCATGCATGAGTCAATAATAAGGCATCATCCTATCAAGTTTAAGCCACTTCTCCACTAATGAATCCAAAAGAGTAATGCCCATGGCCCTCTCGCCCTCCTCCTCCTCCTCCTCCTCCCTAATGCCCATAGGTATCAAATGCAAAGCAATAATTGCAGCATAGGGAGGAGAATTCAATCATTAATTCCCACAAATCCACACTAATTTTACTAAGATGATGATGATGGTGATAATAATAATAATAAAAAAGAAGAGATTAGGTCTCACATCACTCTTTGTAGCATGAAAGATGGTAGAAGGGCTAAGAAGTCTAATGGCATTTATTTAATATATATATATATATATATATATAATAAACAAGCACCACTTTTAATGGCTTGTCTCAAGGATGGGTAGCATTCCCCCCACTTTGAATGCAAAGGACTTAGAATAATCTTATCCTTCACGCAGCTGCGTCGCTGCCACAGTGGACCAATCCGTGCGGTGGGGTCCACGTGGGCCGTCACACGTGTATGGAGCGGGCCCACTTGGCCACGTGGCGGGGGACGAAAGGGGAGGGGTAGATTGGTAGAGTAACTATACGACAACTTGTCACTTGTGGTAGGTAGTCGGGGTAGTTTTTGGCCTGCAGCAGTCTAATTTTAAGAGATGGAGATGGAGATGGAGATGGAGATTGAGGGGGGGGCAATGGGGGGGGATATAGTTAGAAGACGAGAGAAGTGGAACAAGTCAAGTGGGGGAGGGGAGGAGGAGGAGGAGGAAGTGGGCCCGTACGAATCTGCAGGGAAGTCCGTGAACGAGAGACGGACGAGTCGAGTTGAGTTGATGAACAGTGATGGGTCATCGTGACTCGTGTTAAAGATTAAACTCACCACCAATGTTAAGTGTAGTAGAGTGAGGGATGGGATGGGATGGAACCGTTGGGACTTGGGAGTGCTTCCAATTAATCCGGTTCCCACACCGCAACTTAACGGGAAGCCGAAACAGACCCCGCACTGACCGCCACATTAATCGTATCGTGCCGTCATCTCGTCGCGTTGCGCTCAACTCCCCCCGTAAAGTTACCGCCACCCTCTTAACTCCGTACCTCGCGCTCACGAGTCACGCCTACTGAGAACTAGGAACTGGGATCTATTTACTTGTTTGATTCACTGCCGCGAGTGATTGTACCGCTGAGAGCATGGGCTTTTGGGGCCCATGGGCCTAAACCTCTCGCCTCTCTGCGGAGCAAACGACTAACGGAAGTCCCCCGCTCTCTTTCTTTCTCTCTCTCTTAGTTTCTTTTCATATCTTGCAGACTTGCTCCTTAAATCGCCTTCAGAGCTGCATCAATGCGAGTCCATTAGAGAGGCAACAGGGCTGAGCCGTTCTCTATGCACTGCGTAGAATTGCAGAGAGAAAGAGAGAGAGAAGGGTCGCTTTATGAGTTGGGTGTTTGGGTAGAGGAGGAAGGAAGAGGAAAGGAGCAATTTTTATGGGGTTTTAACTTCTGTATTATCGTTTCGTGATCTGGGTCTCCCTGGTTTTCTTACATAGTTTAATCTTTTTTGTTTCTCCCTTTCTTAGGTTGTTTTTGGATAGGAAGTGCGTTAGTTTTATCAATAATCGATCCCTATATATGAGTAAAAATGCCCTCTTGAATGCGTCGCTGAGAAGAACCAGACGCTGTTGATATCAAGAAATCCTTTTCTTTAGTTTTGTCTACTTGACAAAGTCTACTTTTTTTGGTCGATTTGTAGTACATTGAAAGGAACAAAAAAATTTAATCTCATTTTATTAAGCTTATTCTGAAGTATCTTGGTGTTTTTGTTTTTTGACTTCTGGATCATTTGAAGTGGTTGTAGCATTTGGGTTTTATTTGTTATGGAGAGTGTCTAACACTGTTAAAGGTAGTATTTGTGTGTGTGTGTGTGTGTGTGTCTAAGACTGAGAAAGTTTGACCAAACACAAAGAGATCATTGAGCAGAACCGCAAGACAGTGCAGGTGATTCGCGTTTCTTCTTTTCTTTTATTAAATTATCGTACCCTTTATTCTTCTAAATTGTTTATGTTATTTGACTGTTCTTTATATATATATATATATATTTCAAATGGTAGGGAACATAAGTTAGGAGGAAAAGAAAAGAAAAGAAAAGGCAAGCTTCTCTTCATTTGTTGCGAGGTTTATAGTTGTTTCTACTTGGAATTTGCATTTGTTGCTCTATTGTTTGTGAGATCAAACACTCAAGATATTATGCTGAGGAAGAAGCCTGAATCAGTTAGCAGCAAACAGAATCTAATCTCTGAGACCACCACCTTCTCACTTGCCAATCTCAACAATAAGCTCACTTCCTCCTCTCTCTTTCTCTCTCCAAAGCTCTTTCTCGGATTCGCCATTACAAAGCGTTCCTTGGATTCCGAGTCTTCCACGAGCCCAACCTCCACACTGGAACTGGAAACCAAGCCCTTCTTCTCTGACAAGACCACAAGATGGTCTACCGCTCCCTCTGTTGTTGATGAGAACAAACGCCCTTGGGAGAATGGAGACTCGAAAGCCATTGGACTTGGCCTTGTTGATGCTCTCAGCAATGATAAGAGTGATGCAAGGACATGGAAACCAGAGAGTAGGATGGTGCTGTTTGGATCACAGCTTAAGATTCAAATACCCCCAGTTCGATCCAACCCCATATCTCCAACTGGGTCTCTGGAATCTCGTCACTCCCCTATAGAATTCGGCATCAAGAACAAGAGTTCTCAACTGGCTTTCTACTCCCCTGCACGCAGATCACCGATGGGGTCTACCAATCTGGACACTGACATGCTATCCTCCTCTCCGCAGCATTTTACCGGGTGCCTCTCGCCGCGAGAGATGGAGCTCTCGGAGGACTACACTTGTGTCATCTCGCATGGTCCGAATCCGAGGACCACCCACATCTTTGATAACTGCATCGTTGAGAGCTGCAGTGATGGATTCATCCCTCTGAGGAAGGACAACCGGTTTTCTCCTGATCATATATCACTGGTGTATGGTCAGGATGATTTCTTGAGCTATTGCCATGCTTGCAAGAAGCATCTTGGCCAGGGGAAGGATATCTTCATGTACAGGTTTGTTAGTCCCAACTCAATTTTATCTTTTCTTCTTTTGTTTCTGCAATGAAATATCTCATCTTGTTTTGAGGTAATATCTAGAAAATCAAATCCTATATATATATACACATAATTTTAAAGGTGAAAATATCCCCTCCAATGTTAAACCACCTGATGGCATATATATATATATATTTAAACTTTCATCAAAATTAATTGGGTGCTAAAAGGTGTTCTCCTGTACTTTATACTTTCACCCTTGTGTTTGCTTTTTTGCATGTAATGTTACTTTTGCCGTTCCAATCTTGTTCTTTAGCATCTACGTCCACTTGATATGGGCGTGCAGTTAGTCTTGGGGGTCTACATACCATGTGATCCATCGTTGTTGGGTCTCCATTTATGCATGCCTTATGGCCGACCCATGACCAGAGCTCTGTTGATGTTCTCCATAGCAGACCCAATGTTTGCTTGCTTCCTTCCTTCCTTCACTTGGATAAGCCATTATATAGCCATGTGACCAACTTCCTCATTTCTTTTACCTCCCTAACCTTTTTGCACCAATGACTGATGTACTCCGATGCCAACTTGTTGCTTCTTGTTAGATTCTAATGAATTACTCTAGCCTTAAGTAAGTTTATGACATCAAAGTTTTGTACAATTTTTAGGGGAGAGAAAGCATTCTGTAGCAGTGAGTGCCGATACCAGGAGATGCTGTTTGATGAAGGGCCAGAGAATTGCTCACTAGACCTTCTGTAGAAGAAGGTGGTTTCATTGGCAATGCTCCACTTGATTGAAAGAAAGGACAAAAGAAATTCTTCAGCAGGCTCAGAAGGGCATTTTCTTTGTTTATTTTTTTTTAAAATTTATTTTTAATGTAAATTGGAGTGGGTTATAATTGTATCTCCTTTCTTTGACTGCTTCTAATGGAGGAGGAGAAAGCTTGTGAGATGAGAGATGTTATTGTAGTTGTAGGGATGTCTGTTAAATTGCTGCCTGGGGTTCTATACATTTTTTGGGGCAGACATGTATGATGAACTTTAGTTCATGCTGTGTTAGGGTGGAAAAACCTGGTCAAGATTACTCTAGTCTTGTTTTATTTACCTCAGGACCCTAAGTAAATAGCATAACCACCACCTCCTTTTGTTCAAAATAATTATACTTTATTTACTACCAAAAACTCACAGCAGAACGTAGTAAGCAGTATATATTTGTAAGGGTAAAGAAGTAGCTCACAGGACAACCCTTCAAGATATCTTGAGCTCAAATATGTTGGCAAGCTAACAGACTGAAAGCAGTACATAAATGTTCTAATCAATATCCCCACAAGGACTTTCTGCAGCTATGACCTTGTTTACCCTTGGAGTACTACAAAGTAAAAGGCTGCAGCTTGTACAATTCACAAGATTACATTGTATCAAAACTACATTGTTCACGATGCGCTCCACATCCAAGAATGAAGATAAAATGTTGCTCATTTGTTAGTTTCCACATTAAAAAGGTATATGATTTGTGTTATAACATTCAGCTACAAGCAACTGATAACTGCCTAAATGGGTAACTGAATGACCTCTACTTCCTCTGGCCTTTCAGACTAACAGCATTTCTTAATAGCTTTTCAAGAGTACAATAGGAAAACAAAACGGCTCAACAACAGACCGTAAATTTTAAAATAAAATAAAAGCTCCCTGTACTCTAGTTTCCAAGTTTGGTACAATCTCAAATCCTTAGCAAAGCACACCCTAGAATGCTTCCACAGCAGCGGGACATGGGTGATCCTGGGCGCCAACTTGGCCTATCGTTCGTCACATTCAGGATATCAACATCGGATAGCTGCTTGATACACTGATTTCTTGGGCCAGGTCCTATAACTCCTCCCACCAAATATATATCATCCCGTACACCAATCATCCCAAAACCGATCCGGCTCTGGAACTCTGATGCAGAGGACACCAATTTATCTGGCACATTCTCCCCCCGCTGCTTCAAGATGCAGCTATTGCTAAGCACGTACAACTCCCCACGAACCATCGCCATAGGACCCTGCAGCCAACCAAAATCCTCAACCACCCATTGCTTTCCACCATCCTCCAATATCTGCACTGTCGACAGCCCCTTGTGCAAGACATGCATCTTCCCCTTAATGACCAACCCAGAGCATGCAGAACTATGGGTCTGCCGGAGATCTGGAAGAGGCTCCCACACATCCATCTCAGGGTCATAGATCTCAGCTTTCGATATAGATTCACGGCAGTTAGTAAAACCCCCTGCAACGATAATTTTGCCTTCTAATGTGCAGCATGCAAACATTGCACGGCGAACAATCATGGGAGCCCGTCGGATCCACTCACGACACAGTGGGTCATATGACCAAACCTCATTGCTGGCAAATATGCCATCATGGTCTCCAGTCAATGGGTCAACTCTGTCACTACCTCCACCGATCACAAATAGCTTTCCTGCAACAGAGGCCACTCCAAAACGAGCAAGATGCCTAATTGGGGATGGCATAACTGGGAGGGTTAGCCAGTGGTCTCTGACAGGATCATAGAGCTGCCAAATATTTTCAGGCTCGAAGGCTAAGACACAGAGCAGTTCTTCTGAAGCACCAATCTCACACCGGGCCTTGCAAAACTCAGGGCTGCGAAGGGTAGCCCTCCATGAATGACAGACTAGATGGAGGTGAGAATGGTCGAAGAAGGGCACCCTTGCAAGGCACTGGATAGCTATTTCATTAGGCAGACCATCAATCAAGCGAGACATAATGCCCTAAGCATTTAGAAAATTCCTCAGGCAAACTGATGCAGCAATGGTGAAATTCACAACCTAAAAAGTCACAGATTGTAGATGCTTGTTAACATAGAATAAACTATAGCAATAAACCAAAGGCAGATCATCTTTAATCAGGCAGAGAAAACAACTAAAACCACCAGATCAACAAATAATGATAAAAAAGTACAAGAAAAGAAACACAACAAGTGGAATCATGTCTAATTGCCAATTCCAATCAAGGAATAATATCTAGCATGGCACAAAGCTTATCCATCTGCATGAACCATTTTAATAGGCTGAGGAATGAGTCAAACACAAGCCCTGCTAAGCAGCAAGGCAACTAGGGCAGATGAGGACTAAGGGTGGGAGGTTAAATAACAGAAAATAGCATCTATTCCAGGTCGGTGTGTCAGGGAGATCTTACCGAAGATTGATTGGACAAAAAAAAAAGGTTGTCAAGAGAGACTAAAGATGGAGAAGAAAGTTGTAAGAGGGCCAAAAGTCCCGAGTTGACTCATTCATTCCTTGAAACTTGACCTATAGAGTTCAGCTTTAGGGGATTGATTCCCTGTGAACCAGCAAGATAAGTGGAAAAATAAAGTTCTAAGGCACTCTGAAAACCATCCAAAGTTTTTATAAACCTTTTGCTTGTTGCAAGACATAAATTATAGAACCGTCAAGAAAGCACTCAACTTGACTTCCAAAAGTAGTAGCCTTGGCAGAAAATGTGGTCTTAATTAGTAAGGATAACACAAGGTTCAGAATTGTAAGTTCAACTTAACCAGAAAGCTGACCAATTATGACATGAACGGGTTTTCTGGTCAAGGTAAAGCAAATAAGTAAACATCATGTGCACATATGCACGAACACAACAGCCACAAAAAGCTCTTTACAAACAAATGCCAAACATCCCAATTATTGAAATATGAATCCTCGGGGTCATAGACAGTATAGTGATCGTTGACTAACTAGCACAGACCCACAGACATGATTTTGACTATAGATGATACGTGTTCCATTCCATGCTCTAACTTCTGACCCAACATTTAGTCTCATACACTCCAGAAGCCACGATGGCACCATCCTTGATTTTGTGTTCTCTCTTATTGACCTTACAAATATTTTCCTAAGAAAAATTACATGCTCCCTTTTTTATCTCAAAAATATGTTATGGAAAACAAGAGCCCATATTCCAATTACATTTACTAAAGTACTTCAAAGGCAGGCATTTCCAATCTTGAGAATCCAGAGTTTAATTCTATGAGATTATGCCCACCATTCAAGAGGAAAGCCAAGAAGGATGATTTCAATTCAACCACAATTTGAACATGTAATGGTTCAATAGTTCAAGCAAGAACATTTGACGGATGGCTACATTTCTAATTTCTTGTGGAGGTCTTAGTGATCTATGAGATAATCTAATCTCTATCCATCAAATAATTTCCTGATATATTTTGACATAACTTTCTTGTGTACAAGTAAATTTTCCTCACAAAAATTCCACCTTAAAAGAAATCTAAATCACATCAATCCACATCATCATGTGAGAGAAGTAGGAGCCTAAACTGGTAATTTAAAAGGATATAAGAGAACAGGGATTCATGACGATGTATAATAATCTCCTAACTATGGGCATGCGCTATTCCCTCAAATTGCAGTTTAATAATAATTGGAAAAGAAAATCATGTATACTCTCACTATTTCCTCACAAGATGGTTTGTTGGAAGATTATGATGGAAAAATATATTCCTCTCTTTTGCCAAACGAAGGCATGCATAATATGCTTATTATGTGCTTTCTTGTAGATTCTCTTTAGGAAAACCAGTGCAATCTGACATCAAGCTTAAGCGAAATCATTAGCTTTGAGCATCTACTGGGTCAACAATGAAGCTTAAAAAAATAAATAAAAGGAGCCATGTGGAAAGCGGAACATTATATGATAACTTTGAAACTGTATCTATTCATTGAAAATGGTTATACAACAAAAGAAAACACTAGAATATCAACAAGAATAATTATTTCTAAAATTTTTGTTAAAGACACTGCTTCCCATTTAGGGAAATAAAAAGGAAAACAAAGTAGAGTGACGGATACTACATAGTCCAAAAACCTAGAGAAGAACATCAAGCCAAGAATTTCATAAATATGTGTGCCAATTAGAAAATCAAAGACAAATTGTTAACTTGAGCACCCCCAAAGATTTCATAAGCATAACATATAAATTAGAGGGAGCAAGAAGCATCAAATCAAACTGACACCTAGTGGCACAGGAACAGAAAAGTTTCCATAAGATCTCTCTCTCTCTCTCTCTCAAGGTTATGATGTTTCTACTCTACAGTTGTTCTTGTTTTACTGAATTGAGAATCATGAGACACAATAGAGATCCAACATCCTAAAATTTCTTCACTAGTTCTCTTTCAATAATGGCAAAGTAAGACATGTAACACATAAACCCTAAAAGATCATCCAATCAAGCGATCAACAAATCTGAACAAAACAATTAATTGCATCAAGACCAAAAGTTTCATGATTGGAGGCATTGCACAAAGGCAAATAAGATCACGCTGCTCTGCAATACAACATCATGGGAGCCGATACTTCCGAACGATGAAGCCCCTTATCGATTTGGGACAAAACCCACCTCTAATTACCCTCTAGAACAAATGGGCACCCGTCAATTTGAGATCTTTATCAAGACATTCCGAAGAAGGAACAAAAATGTATCAAGAAAAACGCGAGATTCTTAAGGAATTGGCTATTATTCCAATTTTTTATGCTCGAACTGGAAAAAATGCGGAGAGGAGAAAAGATTCTACCTTGGGGGAAAGCGGATTATTGTTTCCTGAGGTCCGTGGACTCCTTCGCTATTGGGGCAAGAGAGAGAGAGAGAGAGAGAGAGAGAGAGAGAGAGAGAGAGAGAGAGAGAGAGCTTTCGAACAGCGGCGTGTCCTTTGAGCTCTGGGACGGATATGCGCATATGCGCTTGGATTTGGTGCAAGTAATTGAAGGTTTTCTTCCCCATTTGGGTTTCGAGAGGTCAAACGAGGCCCCAATTAGTACACAGGATGGACGGCTTCGATTTTAGGAGTCGATTGATGGACGGTCTGGATCCCCTCCCTAAAGTCACTTGAGAAGATAGAGGTCGTACTCCAGTGACTCTATGGGCCTATGCTTGGGGGCCCAATTCCCTTAATATTGTTATCTTTTTATCCTTCATTATTTGCAGTATATATATCACCGTGTCACTTTGTTTGGGTTTTGGAATTATAGTTTCAATTTTCATCCAGCTGGTCTGGTCTGGTCTGGGGCCTGAACTCGACCCAACATCTGTGAGGTCCGTCCATAGCCTGTGAGATCGTATCGATCATTTCTTGTGCGAGCTATGTGGGTCACACTTAACACGGTTTAGCCAATCGGGTCTTCCAATCCTATTTGGATTTTGGGCCGACGGCTTATGAGTTATGACTCCCTGATCTCATACAAATTATAATTTCAGTCATATTGTGGCATATTTGAAAACATAGAATAAATATATGTTTCAACTATATCAAAGTACCCACTAAGATCATCTAGACAAGGTCCTTTGCTATTCCCAACAAACTCGGTGGATCTTACACTTGCTATAGAGTTCTTTGATTATGATTACCCACTTTGAGGTGGAAATTAACTCTTTACTCTTAATACATTGTTTGCATGGGGCTATATGGGTTGTGCTTAATATGATCTAGCCCATTGGGCTCATTCTTGGATCCAAAAAACAAAAGCCTTAGGTTCATCCCTATTAGGTTCCCGGATTATAGCTAACAGTGCAGTGGCATTTATTAATATTCTATCTCTACTGAGGTATTTACTCTATTATTTTTGCACCACCGCGGAGTCACCTACTTGAAGGTGGAAATCGACTATCTACTCCTAATGGACATTTTTAAAGGCCCCTACCCAGTGTCCCCCTCATTGAAGATTATAAATTTTTAACTTCATATTACAGTTATTTTACAGTCAAATATATCTATCATGAAGAAGCTAATAACTATACAGGCTGATTAACTAATTTAAATAGTGATATGAGTTATAGATGTACTTGGGAGGGATACCTTGGCATATATCTTGGTCGATGATGTTAGCTACACCCATCAGTTGGTGATGCCATGATTCTCCAAAGTAGTTGAAGCCTGGTACCATCCTTTGATATGTCAATAATATGTTAAGAGGTACATCAAGCTAACTCCTGACATTGCTCCTATGCAGTTACATTTATATTTATATCTATATCTATATCTAATGTGATCAATGCCAGAAATATTTTAAATGATTGCTCTCAAGAGATAATAATGATTAAATTATACCTTAGTAGAAAAGAGAGCAATACTGAATCTATCTTTTCTACTTTATTATTTATTTATTTATTTATTTTCAGACTGAGCGGACCAATAAAAACACACCGATCATACGAACATGCAAAATTATAACAATTTCAAAGGTGCTGATTATAATATTGTCCGACCTGATTTTGGTCCAAACGTAGAGTATGCACTCCTAATAATTGGAACACCTTTTGTATTTGAATCATATCATAGTCAAAATAATACTACCTGTAATAATATTATCTAAATTATCGTATGTTATGTATGATTCACTATGTCTGATAGTTCTAGTAGTACTTATTAAAAGATTAACGATGAAGCCCAATGCCACATGGCGTTAATTTGTTGAGGAGATATGAGTAATATTTTGGCCCATAATTTAAGAGGTGCAAGTGTACTGTGTACGTGGACTTTCCAAAATCCAAATTCCCCCTGTTCCTTTTTATTATTTTTTTTTTATCAAAACCCCTCTATCTAGAACGGAGTCCAACCTTTTATATATATATATATATATCTATAAATATATATTTATTTTAATTCCGTTCCGCAAACTATAAATACACTGCGCGAGATCTTCGCACTTTTCGCTTCTCTTCCTCCTCTAAACCCTCTTCAAATCGCTCTCCTCTCTCCTCCCCTCCCCTCCAAAACCCTAACAGACAACGATGCGTCCCCAGCGAGCCGCCTACCTCTTCCCTTCCTACGACTCCTACGATGTCGACGACGCCGTCCGCAAGCGTTACCGACTCTCCTGCCCACCTCACATCTCTGGCGCCGACGTCGTCACCACCACCGCCGCCCCCGAAAATCGGGCACCGTGCCCCGGCCCAGCCAAGGTATGGCGCCGCATGTGGGGCTTCCCGGCGCAGGAGTCCGCGCCGGAGAATTCGCCGACGCTCGAGCTTGAGCTGCGATGTCCGCCGCTTCTTTGGGTGGAATCGTCGCCGTTGCCGAACGTCTCGATCGGTGATGTTGTGGAACAAAGTGGGGATTTTTTGACGCATTGTTTTTTGTGCAAGAGGCGAATACAGAGCGATCTGTACATGTTTGGGTATGTCATTTCTAATCGCTTCACTTCTTCTTTATATCTTCCTCATTAAATTTGCAGTTTTTATGTAGTGTTGGTGTTGATGTAGATATAATCTGGTCTCTTCCTCGATCTGTACTTTTGGATCAAAGTTTGAATCTTTTTGCTCCATTCCTTCTAATTCGAGAAAAGCTCTCCTTTTTCTTGCTCTTCAGTAATATAATTACAAGCTTGTTGTTTTCAATGCTTACAATGGAATTACCGTTGTTTTAGGAGATCAATGATATCATCATGTTATAAAGGAACAATCTGAAGTGTAAAATCTATATATTGATCAACATATGTTATGTGGTTCCTGTAAGTATGTTTCATGGGATTTTACTTTTTTCCAATGACCAAATTTTATGGTTTCGTACCCGCCTTTCCAAGTTCTAACTCAACACTATATTAGTTTCCCCTGTTATTGATATGATTCATGATTGCATGTTGACCTGAATAATGGAATCACCAGGAAAACAATGTACAAGAACTGTATCTCTCTACAATAATGTTAACGGTACTTGAAAACTGGCCACCCTCTAAGATCTTATTATATAATCCATCATCTTCTATTAATCATGTTTTCTTGCAGCACAAAATTTGCATAGTAGCAAATGCAAGTTCAGAAAGATTTATTTCAGAATTTTAATTAATTAGCAATTTAGCATACCACTCAGATTCATCCTAATCCTGGAATAGCAATGGACTATGTTATAATTAAGTATCTTTTTTATTATTACACTGCATTTTCCTGATCTATAATTATCCTCAACACCTCATTCACTTTAGAGTACAAATGCATCTCATCAACAACAAAATGGTGCTTGGCCATATAAATATTTTTCCCCTGTCATAAAGGCATATGTCTGATCTTTTTTCTTATTTTAATTATTCACAATTGGGGTCAATGTTACACTTCTGTGGAATGATTACCTTAGCATAACTATAGCAATACTTGCAGAGGTCCAATCCAGATTCTTGCAGAAATCAATACATTAGTGATGGATTATATATACTAGTGACAGACATTGGATCCAACAAGTTGAAGTCCTTTGTTATGGAGTCCAGTTAAAATAATGATTTCAAGGTTCAGGAGAATATAAATAAAGCAATCTCTTAATAGCATACACCTTATTATTTAACAGAGTCGGACATTATCTAGCAGTAGTGGTAATTAGTCTGTTGAAGTGGGTTCACAGATAATCTACTGGGGGTATGACAAATTAATACAGAGAATTGCGCAGTTGATACATATAGCACGAGATTTCTGGAGGCAGACATTATGTATGAACTTTCTCATTGAGAGTCCGGGCATGACTTTGATGATGCCATGGCATTGTGGAGTAATTATTTCTCAATGGAAAAGAGTCAAAAGACATTGTCAACAACCTCAATGGCTGTGATTAAAAGGCCTGCAACTGAGAGTTTGGAATTAGAAGATAGGCCGCCTACTGTTCAACGGTGTGATAAGAAAAATTAGTATGATTTCCTTCGACGCAGAGGACAATCTACTTGGCATGTGAGGTGTGATTCAGCTTGCAGCTTTACAGGTCGGTGATCCCATCTAGATTGATAGGATTGGAGGTCCTATTTGGATAAATAGAAATGAAACACTCTACTGTCCTGATCCTGCATGATTCTAATGGTTTGTTTCCACCTCAAAATACCTTCAAAAAGTCATGACCATCATAATTTCGTTGATCCTTGAATTCCTTTTAGGTGCTTTATCAGACAGACTGTTCGATGGGATTGATTATTAACTTGTTATTCCATGCATACACTTAGTGATTTAGCATGCCCCTTTGCAATTGATCTATTTGATAATATGCTAAATGAACTGCTATTTTTCTTATGCAAGGCATTTTCGCACATTCTGCTCCCGTGAATGTAGGCGGTACCAAATGATCTTCGAGGGGATAGAGTTGCTAGATGATAACAAGGAAGCAACTGGTGGTATGCGATCTCGAAATGGTGCACGGTCCTAGCTGCGAGATGATCATTAAGCTTGATCCACTTACTGTGGTGATTTGAGTTGGCACATGAATAGCTTTAACCTGCTAAGCAGCATTCGTGCTCAAACTACAGGGTTATGAATAGTTTCTTTTATGCTTTTGAAGGACAGCTGATTTGAAGTAAAGAAGATTGATTCGGTTCAATTCAATTTGTAACTTCGTTCAAAAGTGCTAGTTTCATGGATGCTAATGATTTTGTACAGATACATATCTGATTCCCCCTTAGGTTCTTCAAAATATTTTCATCTACTGCAGGTGTTGATACTTGACAGAAGCTGCTTGGTAGTTGGTTGTTCGCAAGTATCGAGTGGATATTAACTTTATTTCTTCATCTGCTTGTAGATGAATGAAGGAAGAATAATAAATTAAGAGGATTCATATTGTGGTATAAGGCTAATAAATTAAGATATTCATAATATTTATATTGTGTAAATTATGACCGATTAAGTTAAGCCAAGAAGATAGTGTGTAATAGTTGTAAAATAAAATTACGATTGATAAGTAGTTTTAGAACTATTTAGTTATTTTCTATTCTTTTTTTTCAAAAAAAATAAATATTTATTTTGATTGTTTTTTATCTCTTATTTCAACTATTACCATGGTAACATTTTGTTTCATGTTCTTATTCCAGCATTTATTTTTCTTTCTTCGACCAAACACTATATATAAAATAGAATAAAAATATTTATTTATTCATGAACATGTCCTCATTTTACTTCAATTCTAAGCAAACCAGCAGAGCTGTTTCCCGAGCAACAAGGTTCCATTCCAAAACAATTAACAATTTGGATCTGTGTTTGTTGTTGGCTTCTTCTGTTTGGTTGACCTGACCAAGCTAATAAATAGGAGTGTACGAATCACAGGAAGGAGATAAGAGAAGAAGAGGCCGTGAGCAACACAACACAACACAACACAAAGAGAGAAGAAAACTCTCTTCAGAGTTCTGAGTCTCAGATGTGTAAGTACACGTGAACACGTACGGTTGCAGAAGTGGCATGGTTTTCTGGGTCACAGTGATCTGACTTCGTCCTCACCTCCTCCTATCAGATCCTTCACGCCAAACATCTCAAGCAATAGTTAATATATAAAGATACAATAAGTGAGTGACACACGTGTTCCAGTTCTTCATAGCAAACAGCTAGCAGCGGCAACACCGGGGGCTCCTCAGATCTTATTAATCTCTGCAGGTGTGTGTACTTTCTCTCCTTTCTTTCTTCTTTTCTTCCTTCCTTCCTTCCTTCCTTCAAGAATCTGACAACTTCTACCACACGCAAATCCCGCATTCCCAAGGACAACTTGTTCGTAATTATAATTGACCAAAATAATCTCCCAATAGACGATGGATTCTTAGTGGTATCCAATCATCAAGAGCAGGCTAGATTCATGCAGTTTTTAGTTGCATATCCATATGATTACTGTGGTTGATGTGAAACCAGATTCTTAGGTCCCATACCACTTTGGGCACACAGCAACTTGCCTGGTATTATGACTCTCGTCTACCTATCTTCCTATCAAGGTCAAATCATGCATACTGGCTTTTCTCTCCCATCTTCCGTTTTCGAAGTTGCATTTGGATGTCATTGCCATTAATTTGCTCTCCAAGTCCAACGCTGATTGAGATTATTTCCTCCTCCTCCTCCTCCTCCTCCTCCGGTCTATAATATTTGAATTTGTAGACTATTTATAAGCTGCACAGGATATTGGAGATCGATTTGAAATCTGCACGAATAGTTCTATATATTTAGATTTTTATTTATTTATATTTTATTTTGAACTCTTCAAATAAACTTCAGCTCTCAGTTATGTATTTGTTTTCACTTCCACCCAGATGGAAAGCAAAGCTACTCATCTAATAGTTTCTATGGGACGTCTCCAAAGAGGCTACTCATGCAATAAAAATACTTGACGTGACAAAAGATGAACATGCGCAGAGGACACATGGAGCAAAAAAAAGCAGGTGTAGACAAATCATGACTTTAAAACACACAAGAGTACTGTTCTGTACACAACCCACAGAGAGAAGGATAAGAACAATTCTCAAGGATGTAAGCAAAGCCTACCAAATGTTTAGTTGAATAGTCCATGCAACAACACACACACACACACACACACATATATATATAACAAGGTAAATATATTATTTACTTATGGGCTTTATATATCTGGCATAGATTCTTCTCTTTTTCAAGACATGGAGAATATGTTCCTAGAGATGCCAACCCTCCTGTCCTTTTTCTTGACTTTTACAATTCATACAAAAGAGAGAGAGAGAGTGTAGAACAAAACTATTCTGAAGACTTAAACTCAATGGAATAGCCTTTTTGCCGCTTAAATCATCAAAGACGTGCCCCTGAGCAACATATGATAACCTACACTCCTTTCATCTCCACAACAATGAGTATGCATCCAGAACTCCATTGCCCTTTCCAACTTCAGAAATAGAAAAAGAAGTATACACACTCGATAGGTGGTTGCACATCCATCCTCCTTTTTTTTTTCTCCTACCAAAAACTACAAAAATGTTGTACAGTCTGAACAAAAGAATCATATAAAGAATCCAATGTATATATGTCTGATGTTGTTCAGTTGCTGTACGCGTGCCGTCAGTGTCTCCGAGGAGAGCCTTTGTTATCTAGGGTTGCTAAAAATCTGTTAACTAGCAAAAGAATATATGAATAAAGCTTCTTCTGTGTCGGTACAGTGCTGCATCACTTTCTGTTGCTGGGAGCTCTGAGAACTTAGAGTGGGTACGATGAGCCTATGAGCAATATAATGCAGAATTACTTTCCAGTGATCATGTTTAAAGACTCTGACTTTGTTAAGACTGAACAGTATTCCTGCAAAAGATACCATGCAAAGTTTGACACATCCATCCCATATATGGGACATCAGTAAGAAAATATAGGGCGAATGGGCTCCTCTTACACCTCTGCAAAAGGAAAATCGACGCAGGATATGTCCGACTAGCCCGGGAAAAAGATGGAACTACAGGAGTTACATTTTAATGAGTTATTTGAAGTTTAATATGATTTAAGGATGAAGGTAGTACTAGTTTGCGGGAGAAAAAGAAATGGGGAAGTCAACAAATACAAAATAAAACTCCATTTGTAGAATCAGCAGTTCACAAAACAGCTGGTAATTATTTGTTGCATACCTATTTCCTCAGAAGATGTACCGTAAATAGGTGGATTAATGCTTGAAACTCTTCTTCTAAAATCATGATATTCAGAGCTTCCCAGTTGAAGTTAGCTGTCAATAAAAAGAAGAGAAAGATCAAACAAAATGTCTGCAGTTAGTTGTAGTATCAGACCTGATATATCTGTCACACCTAACGAAAAATAAATTATGGGTATTAAATCCTCATCGCTCACGTTAGAAAAAGCAGTAGCTTAGGCTTGATTCACTCATTAAACCTTTTGCTAATGAGATTCCTGCAGGAGATCAAGAATACAGATTCTGAGATGAGGAACATGTTGCAGGTTATGTAAATTTTTTGCAGAGATGAATGGAGTCAAAAGGACCTTTCTGTCTTATCAAATGAAAACTAGCATTGCTCCACAAGAAACTCAAGTTCTGAATGAACCCTTTCAATAAAAACCAAGTTCTGTATAGTCATGTGAATATGGAAGGAGTTCTTCAATATCTACTCGGGAGCTAGAGTAACTCGTGTTCTGGATTCGGCTATGGTTGATAGATTCAACCTCAGCTATGAAGATGCTATAAACTGGTCTGTGGTCAGAGAACCTAGACTCCCCACGAACATAAGAAAGCTGGTTGAGACCTCTTCCATACCACAAGATACGATCACACCTGATAAGCAAGCAAACTCATAAGATTAACAAACCATAAAAATGGTCAAAAGTAGTATGCTTTTAGTTCTAATATTTGACCATGCAGGTGTTCGACGCTTTTCTTTTGGATTCATGTCATCTCCAGCATATCTATCTGAATTGTTTGAATATTTGTATGTGGGAGGGAAATATATTCTTCCTTCATTCCAGCCCTCAAAGACACGTCTGCATCTTTGTTCTATCCGAAGCTGGTAAAGAAAAGTTCAAAAGGTTTAGACCAATGTCCAAGGATTACTTTAGGACCATGGCTTTCTCTACATCACAAGAAATCTTCTGTGAGGAACACAGCATTTATTTAGAGAAGGAAGGTAAAGTAAAGCATAAGAAAACACAAAGTATTCCATATAACACCAAGAAATATTCCAGCAAGGTTTGAGAAAGAGTTACGCTACTTTAGGGCTGCATCAAGGAAGAAATGATATAAGATGTATTGAATTAAAGGAGCACTCAAATACCTGATCCTTTTCCAACAAGGCTTTCCAATTGCGCATTTCAACAAGAGCCTTTGCAGATCGATATGAAAGAGCTATCCGGTAATTCAAATCCCCAAGCCATATGATTCGACTACAACATAAACACAGAAAGATATGGATAAATATATGATCAAATATAAAAAATAACATGTCTCAAGATTGGTCAGTGAGCTATCTGATGGAGGCTTACTCATGCTCAAAGATAGTTTCAGGCGCCTTCTCATCACATAGCCCATGGACTGGTGGAAATCTAGTCTTTCTCAGGATTTCCAAAACATCAGAATTTCTCCGAAGTTCATCCCCTTCCTTCTGCCCCGAAGTCAAATGGCTGCAGATGAAGCAGAAGCTTGTTTGGTGCAAAGACATGCTAATTGAAATTGAACCCTGGAAGAAACAAGTTTTAGATTGTCTTTTCTAAGAAGTTTAGATCATATCACAAGTTTAAACCAGCAAAAGAACCAGTCTTGAGAAGCACCATGTGGCTCTAGGAGTATTCCAAATTAATTTGGATATTGCATAAATAATCGATAAGGCGCATAAGATAATAGGTAATATAGTACTACCATGGCAATACTTTATAGTTCAACCATTCAAATAGGTAAATAACTAAACATGGATAGTCCTAGTTAATGACATATTAGCAGATTCAGGTAAAGTACCTTGAACCTTGAAGTTTTACCTTGTTTCCAAGATAACCCATTAGTCCTCTTCCAACACAAGAGACCTTCAGATTCCTTACATCGTCCCTTATTTCACTCCGGACCCAAACCATCAGAAATATCCCGACCATCTGTTTACTTGCAACCAGACAGTACCTAATAAATCCAAGAAGTTAGGTTGTTATTTTTCGGATGATGGCAACTTAGGAAAAAGAAGTTAAGAATTAGAATCCATGAAAGAGAATATGTAGTCCAGAAGCCACAATGAATGTGGAGAATACGAAATGAAGTTTGCTATAGTAGCTTTAATCCAAAAGAAAAAAAGAAAAAAAAGTTTTGCTATAGTACGAGCAAATTATTAACAGAAAATAAGTTCTGTATACCTAGAGCGTCCTGTTGACCTATCTCTTTCCTCCATTGTTGAGGCATTACTGTAGCCATGAGACATCGGTGAGAAGTGCATGGTACTGGGAGAATCCCCAGCAACATTATCATCATCAGAAGACCCACCCCATCTGAAATTAGGATCAAAATCACTTGGTCTGCTCCCAAAGATAACCCTGTCGCAGACGCTATACCGACGTTCCAGCCTTGGTTGTGGTGGCACTATATCTCCATCTATCCTTAAACTACGACTCAGGGCCTGGAAGGACCGACGGTGGAAGAATGATGAATTATTCTGTCTTGTTGATGAGCCCTCAAAATCGTCATCCAACTCCACAACAGGGTTAGGTACAGGAGAAGGCGTCTGATTGCTTCCATTGCTGCTTGTGCCTGGAAGATTGTTCAGCGTCTTCCGAACAAGTGCAACCCATTTCCTCGCGGGACCATTATCTTCAGCTCCCAGAACATTCCCGGCATTCAGAGGAACAATTTCCTGAAAACTAATAAACCAAAAGAACCAACAATTGGTCATTTGAAGTTCTGCAGCTGGAATATTGAATTTTCGATGATGTAGGATAAATTTAAAGTCAAAGAATATACCCCAATACATATATATCTGCAGGAGGTGATGTATGGAGCCAATCCTCAAGATTCATATGACTCGGGGGGGATTTGCCGCCCACGTTCCACGTCGCAACAAAGATCCTATCTCAAAGAGATTGGGAGAGTAGAGACATATCATAAGGAAATTACATTTAAAGCATGCCAAGTGAATTCTGATTGCGAAACTGATATGGGATACCTGTAGTCTAAAGTGACAGTAGCTTCAGCCGCATCAAGGTCAATCTTTCCTCGGCGAGCTCGATCCTTATTCTTCCTGGAGAATCTTCCTGCGGACCCAAATCATAGTTAGTGTGAGAAATGAAGAGAAGAAAAGGAACACCAAAGAGGCTACGATCCAAAGGAATTAGAGAGAGGAAGATACAGTAGAAGTAAAAGTAAAGTTAGCAGCCTTCTAATGTGGTCCAAAGATGCGAGGGTAAGGCATGCTACTGTTGCTGTATTACCTGTCTTGCTTTTCTTGATGGTGCATGCTTCCCTCTCTGAGAAGCTGCTCCTCCATTCCTCATCACCTCCTGTAAGGAACACACGTTTCAAGACAAAAGACAAAGGAAGACACTGCTGCTGCTAGCAGTAATATGCAGAAGAGTCAAGAATTTGAACGGTACCAACTATGAATTAAAAGCATAATTTTTTTTAATCTGCAGAAGAGTAAATTATAGTCTATAATCATCAAGTCGTATGAGAAGAAAAAAGAAAAACCCAGGAGAAGACTGAAACTTGAGAAATTAAAGGAACTTAGAATTTCGAATCAAACAAAGAGGTCAGAAGAAAGAAACCAGTACATGAGAATGCATGGATTGAAGAAAGAGATACCCACCTCTGCGAACAACATCATCTGCATGAAAGTCCTGAGCTTTGCTCTTTATGTTGAACCATTTCCTCATCAAGGACTTCGACCATGAGAGCTAAAAGAAGAAACCGAGGACCGAGGACATGATCAGTACGAGTGAGCAGAGCAATGGAAAAAAAAAACCCAGTGGAGAAAGAGATCGAATCTGCCAAACACCTTGCTTTTCTTTGGATTCTCATCTCTCATTGCTCCAGAGCTCCCTCATACAGAGGTTCGAAATGGTTGCCCCCCTTCCCCTGCTATAGCTCTCCGGACATCTGGGTTTGTCTTGGAATGAAACGAAAGGCGAGACAGTGATGTCTTCTGAGTTTTCTCTTAAAGGAGAGACTAAAGACAAAGAAGCCACTTCCCGTCCTCAAAACTATTTGTTGGATTCTTGTCAGAGGCAGTTAACAAGCAATGATTTGGCAGAAAACAGAACAAAATTTCCAAAAAAAATTTTGTCGTCCAATAAGACCAAAAAAGAAGAAAGATAGGATCTTTGCAGGATTCTATTTATCCAAGTAGAACGGGTCTTGTGGCATTTAACAAAGGGGTTTTGAGATTGAACTACGATGGTGACGAACTCAGGGATTGGAGCAGTGGAAGCGAAAAAGAGAACTCGAGGTGTATATGGAAGAACAAAGGCAGGACTTTTGGGCAGACGGAAGCAATGCAAGCAGCAGAGAGAGCAAGTCTACTAATTGCTGGGTGGAAGAGAAGAGAGGGAGTCGTCTCGCCTTCAAATCCTCGTTCCAAGGAGTTGATTAAAGTATCCAATTTTGAACAGAATAAAGTTCTCTCTCTCTCTCTCTCTCTCTCTCTCTCTCTCTCCTCTGTACTGTTGTTACTCCAAATCCAAGGCAAACCCAAAATAGGCAGCGAATAAAAGATGGTCCTATATAAAAATAAAAATAAAAATAAAAATCTATGAGAGAGAAATGGGATAGTACTGGTTGTTCCTGGGCATTGCTTAACTACTACCAAGCTACAAGACTCCCCTCCTCCGTTGGGCTCCCCCATTCGGCAGGGACAAGTAAAAGCAGCTAAAAGGAAAAGGGTAAAGGCAAGTAAGATCTCTCTTTCTTTTCTTTCTTTCTTTCGAAATTTTACCTTGTGTTTAGGTAACTGTGTCTGCATGGATACTGCTTTGCTTTGGGTGACGGAGAAGAATTTCCTTTAAATGTGTGTTTGGAATTTTTCCTAGTTGTGGGCATTCTCGGGCAGGGCTTTTCAGTGCTCCCCAACCTCCCACTGGTACTGGGACTTCGGAACTTTGGGCACTTCATCTAGGCACCTGTCTCTCCTCTCCTAGTACAAGTAAATAAATAGTTAATGGACTGTATAACTGTTTGTTAGCTTACTTCTCCTGCTTCTATTGAATCCAGGTTACCAATTATACACATACATTTACCCATCCATATATAATTGGTCAACTCGCCGTTGTCCTTTTCGTTTTCAGATAATAGAAAAGCATCTTTGCTTTGCTTAACTCTCTCTTCTAGTTGATCGAAACCAAAGAAAACTCTCTCTTCTCTAATTTCAAGAGGAGATTATTAAAAGAAGTGCTGTGGCCATTTCTTTTCTCGATAACCCACGGACGGCAACACGAGTTTTGAAGAATCCTAAGATAAGGTATAAAGAATTTAATCTAGTTTAAAATACATCTTTTCCTCCTCGAGTTTGTGTTCGCGATTTCAATAGTGTGGCGTTCTTGTTGAATTAATCATAACCTTTCTTTGTATATCTAGGCTATGGGCTCCCCCAATGCTAGCTTCCCAAAGATTTTTGACCACCATAGGACATTGTGCTCAAGCTTCATTATTTTTCTGTTTTCAGAGCATATAAGATTGAGTTCAAACTTCCAATTTGCAGGAAAACTTTAGTTTGCTTATCAAGTGCAGCAATAAACTAAATGATTGGAACATTAAAAAAAAAATGCCATACTAATGATAATGAACGCCGTGCATATTCTTCTCCTAATCTCCAAAATGAGAATCCCCAAAACTGATATCAGTATGCACCACCTCAACCTACTACTAGGCTACTACTTAAATTGGCTGCTGATCCATGCTCTTCTAAGACAATATCCAACCAAGATTTTGATTTTAAAGTGCCATGATGACGTGGCGGTCCGCTGCCCTTTTGATATCTACTATCCATTTCATAATCAATGAGTTGGCCTTAATTGGCCTCTATTCTATGATATGTCCACCAACCAGTCCAGATCAAGGCACTAATCTTCATAATAAAACATCCAAAACTAGATACTATGTTCTGGCTTTTATCGTGTATGCATATCATGAATATTGCTCCTGTTAACTAATTAGCATCTTCTCGTATATTCACAAAGACGATAATTATCAAAAAGTACTTTCATATGGAATGTTCTTTAAAACAGTAACCTTTTCATGGAGAAAATCTAAAATACAGAAGATGGCAACACTATTTATTTATATATATATACACACACACACTAAGAAGCAGTTTGTTAACCTTAAGAAGCTGGACGTATTTGATGATGGAGAGTGGGGGCAGTCAAACTCATACGAGATCCTTGGTCCGTACTTTGAGCAAAGTATCTCTCTTTCTTTTACTTTTCAGCTTTAAAAACTTCTCCCCAATCTCACTTAGCCCTCATTCCTTTAACGGTTCCTTAGTATCAACCAGAGAGAAAAGAGAGAAAGAGAGAGAGAGAGGGAGTGGATCCTGTACTCCATCTTGGCCTTTTTCTCCGTGTCATTTTCTGAAGCTCTTCACATAGAAAGAATGAAAGATGTATACATCTCCAAAGTAGCTTTGGCACCAAATTAACTATTAATTGTTAGCCCACATGTATGGTGTACCCGTGTACTGCAATCGTAGGCTTCTTTCCTCGTATTTTCTTAGATATCATTGTCATTCTCTTCTGTTGCTTGCTACCTATGATTGGCAGAGCCCCAGAGCTAAAGGTGTTTGTTGCCTCTGTATTTACTCTTCTTTCAAAGAGCTAGTTTTTTTTTTTAATTTTAATTTTTCCTTTATATTCTTCCTCTCCCGCGATCCCGTCACAAGGGAAGGGATGACTCTTGGGGTCTTAGGCAGTGCATAGGTCATAAGCTATCATCTTCGCTAGACGCAATTATGGAAGGCCAAAGTTGAGAGAGGCAGTAGCAGAGCTTCTCCCTATCGTGATCCTTGACCAAGTAGTCGTACCTCATTTGCGATGGTGGGTTGTAAGCTGAATGAAGAGTGAAAAGGAGATTTTTTTTGTTTTTTTTGGGGGGGGGGGGGGGGGGGGCGGGGAACCTATTCTACTGGATCTGGAATTCTGGATTATGAAGGATACACATATATAAGATAATATTCTTTCAATAAATAATACAAGAAGAGAGAGAAATAAAATATGATTTTAGAATGCATAGAGGAAAATTTGAGTTAATCTGGTGGTTTTGCAATTAGCATCACTAACCAAAGGAAAGCGTTCGTATGATTACTATTTTGCCCGTCGACATTGGACGTCCAGGATTGACCTCTCATCATCCTACATCAAGACTACACAAATCGACTAGTTTTGCCCTTTTG
The DNA here is from genome assembly GCF_048772165.1 of Typha angustifolia. Taxonomy (NCBI): domain Eukaryota; kingdom Viridiplantae; phylum Streptophyta; class Magnoliopsida; order Poales; family Typhaceae; genus Typha; species Typha angustifolia. Next base: position 264,946 of record NC_133251.1, read on the forward strand.
AAGTTCCCGACTGACGAGCGTTCCCGGCTGGAGCCCCCTCGGTCGTCTTAGTCTCTGCTCCATCCCCTTCACCGACTCTTTTTTCCCACCTAATTGATGCCTTCGAGCAACCTCGAAGACAAATTAGAAGAGAAATCCAGAGAATATCATCGATGACAATGGCCCGTTTTCTTCTGTTTCGCAAGTCCCCTTCCTCCTCTTTAATCCGTTCTCTTACTCGTGGTTCGTGTACTAATCGTCTTTCCGTCCGTTACTGTTGCCAAAAAGTAGCGTTTTGGATGATTAGTTCTTGATTTTGGTGTTTGCCCGACAAATGTTTGATTCTTTGCTCAAGCGGTATTGCGAAATGAACGATGCAATCTTGGCATGAGATAATGGGTTCCATTAGACGATCTTGTTCATGGATTTGGTTTTAACTGGTTGTTCGATGTAATGACGAACAGGACTGAATTTATTCTTCTCAATTATCTACGCACCTCTGAAGAGATACAAAAGTTTTTGTAGATACTAGGGTGGATTTGGTTGAAAATTTTGTCTAACATGGTATGTATTATTTGCAGATTTCATTTTTTGCTCGGTGGTGTTGGCTATTGACCGTAACTCCTGGATACACGCGCAATGCAATTTAGGGTCTTTGCGTGCCTACCACGACTTGGGGAAGTTTGACTTGACTGATTTAACGTAAGAATGCATTTGCTGCACTACTAGAATGATAAGGTATATAACCAAATTATTTGCGGATGGACCGAATATGGATATACAAACCTTTGCCTGGCAATTATTCCTATTGAGGATAACGTTTGCTGCAACATTTGAAATCTTTTGCCTTTACTTTTCTGATGTTACTCCTGTCCCCGTATCTGGACATGCTCCCAAGCATCTCCTTGTCAAGAACCCACCCCTTAGTACATGTACTTCATTATTTTTTTAAACTCCCTCATATTAATTTCATATGTATGCTTCTCTAGTTACACCTTGCCCTTACAATTCTTAGTTTTATTAAAAAATATTCCTAGACATATTTCTGCTACTCATATCCTCAGTGCCCATCTTGCCTTCACGGTTCTTTCATTTAAGTCAATTTAGTCGGGTCATCCAATATACATGACAGATGAGGATAAAATAATAATCACTGCTGCAAAATTTGTTAGCCCTTTCCCTGATTGATTTTAAGATTAACACACTTTAGAAAATTAGAGAATGAATCCAGTCTCAATATGCTCCTCAGGATGTCACTCTTTGCAATTACGAAATTTCTTTAAAATGTTAGGCTGAGGTGAAATATAGCAAATGAAATCCCATCGCTGTCACTCCTCCGCATTTGTGTGTATATTCATGCGGGAAGGGTGGATTTCGGTGTTTGTGCATGTGTGAGTTCTTTCTTACATTCACTTTATTTGTTGTACCGGATAATCATGATTTACCTTTCTCTCTCATTTTAGTGGTGAAAGGATAGAATTACTTCAAGAATTTTGCTCAGGAAACCATTCCTTTGTGCTTAGTTTCTAGGCAAAAATTTTCCTGTTCTCCGTCATCAATTTCAACTCATGAGCTGACAGTTAGTATGTTCCGTGAGATAAGAGTATAATGATTTTGTAAAGTGGCCTTTTGACTTTGTCAAATGGGGCTTAATGTTCGATAACATCTAGCATGCACTACATATCACAGCTTTGACTATTAGCTTTGCTTGCTTTATGTATTGATTATGAAAACGTTGTGATGAAATTTCCATTGCCAACTTTGATGTAGTCGTCCTCATACATGGTATCCAAACGCACGGAGAAAGAAGCGCAATGTATTTTTACACGTGGGTCCTACAAACAGTGGCAAGACATATAATGCTCTAAAGCGATTAGAATCTAGCTCTTCAGGTACTATAATTTTATTTTAATACTAAATCGCATGTTTATTCGCTCATTAGAAATTTAGAATTAGTATACTATTGTTTGTTGAAGGATTGTACTGTGGACCTTTAAGGCTACTGGCATGGGAGGTGGCACAAAGATTAAACAGAGCAAATGTTCCATGTAACTTGATTACTGGACAAGAACGAGAGGAAATTGATGGTGCAAAGCATAGTTCTATAACAGTTGAAATGGCTGATGTGACAAGTGATTACCAATGTGTTGTTATTGATGAAATTCAGGTATGTAAATTTTTTCTGCAATGTTTGCATCAAATATCGGTAGACTGTATTAAAGCTACATCGCATCTTCATAGTGGATAGCTATCTCAATGTCTTTTGGCACATTGTTATTTTGTAGTTTCTTATCTTCCCTTGTTATTTTGCTTTTAATAGATGGTCGGTTGTAGAACGAGGGGGTTTTCATTCACACGTGCGCTGCTAGGGATTTCTTCAGATGAACTTCATGTTTGTGGTGATCCAGCTGCTGTTCCTCTTATTCAGAGAATACTTGAGGTCACTGGAGATGTGGTTAAGGTTGTTTATCTTTAGAGTCTGTAGATAGTAATTGCTCGCCTGTATCATAATTCTCTTGTGTACCATATAATAAGTTTGATTAGACGTTACTATCCTAAAGATTGTTTAGTACAAAATTCTAATAGCATGCTTTGGTGTTTGATAGTATCAGAATTCAGAATAATGTAATAATTGTTAATATGTTCAACTTGAATATTGAAATAAGGATATGCATAATCAACATAACCCGTGATGTGCCATTAGTTAAATATCACCAAAGTGTAATTCTTTTGTGGTTAAAGTTATTGAGCTAATATAACAGTTTTGTAAATATAAAGATTCATTTTGCATATCCATCTTTAGTCAACGTCATCACTCTACCGAATAACCAAACTTTACTCCTGTAGTTGTATTTGACTTGTATGCTGGATAGCAATTGCAACTTATAATCTCTATATGACTTATTGCTGCTCGGTACAGTATTTCATTTTTCTGTGCGTTTTTCAGTTGTTGATATCTCAGTGGATTATATACATAGGAATATTTGGGATACTTTCAGGTATCTGTAGTCTCTGTTTACCATTCTAACTTAGATAACTACATTATGCTATTTCTCAGGTTCAATATTATGAAAGACTCTCCCCATTGATCCCTTTAAAATTTCCACTTGGTTCTTTTTCGAATGTTAAGACTGGTGATTGCATCGTCACATTTTCAAGACGTGAGTTATATAAGTTAAAGGTTAGTACTAAGTTTATGAATGCTGCTTGAGTATGTTCTTATCGTAGTAATTAAATCGAGTAATGGATGTAGCTATTTATGTAAACAAACTTGATAGAGTGTGAGGGATCCCATGCTGCATGTGATAGATCTGTCTATAGTATCTCATATTCTTTTTATCTGCTATACAGAAAAGAATTGAAAATGGGGGAAAGCATCTCTGTTCTGTAGTCTATGGCTCATTGCCACCAGAAACTCGAACAAAGCAGGTACAGTCTAACAAGACCAAATGAGTGATTACTAGGTAGTATGTTTCTGTTGTGACACAAGAAATTTTTCTCACTATTTAAATTGTTTAGGAATCAGGGCCACTAAACTGCTAAGTTTATTCTGCATATTTTCAGATATAATTTCTTCTGTTAAGTTATTCTTTCTTATGATTACCTGATTCTCTTAGGGATTTCTTGTCAAGCTAGCTATATCTATATATTTTTCATCTTTTTTCAGATGTCTTACATATAGTTGTAATGCTCATAATTAATTGCTCCATTGTGCTACTTCTTACAATTGACAAAGAAAGTTTTAGTAGTCTGTCTCTACTCAATCTGTGCTGATTGCAACAAGAACTCCTGCTAGTGAGCCCAATTATGTTGAGTGCAACTTTGTAGTTATACAGAAAAAGAAGCTTATGCCAAATTGCCAACTAGTTGGGCCATCAAATTCAATCACGAATTGCAAATTTTAGTTTTAGCCAATAGGTGCAATTAGTATGATTCAAAATTCATGGCAATCCCTGACAAACTGGTCTTAAAGTAGTCTCATTCTGCTGCTGAATGCTGTCATCCAATGGGTTAGCTGATTGACTTTGCTATTTAAGCTTCCAGGCAACTATGTTCAATGACGAAAGCAGTGAATTCGATGTTCTAGTAGCCAGTGATGCTATTGGGATGGGTCTTAATCTGAACATTTCTAGAATCATTTTTTCAACTCTAAAGAAGTTTGATGGTGTGTATACTCGAGAACTCACCGTACCCGAAATCAAACAGATTGCAGGTATCATAGTTACTCCTAAATCTTGATTATTATCATTTTTTACTCATCTTCAGAGTTATTTTAGTTTGAAATAGTAGTCTTTCTTATGATCTACCTGTCAGAAGAATTAAGAATATAAGAAACAGTCTGCCTAATTCTTCTTGTTGGCACTTAGCAACTGCTACCATACACATGAAACAGCTATGCAAGAACTGCTCTTCTGCTCTACTTGTGTTTGATGATCATGCTCCTTCAAATAATTTCTTGTTTGTATCATTATACTTTTGAGTCAAGACTAGGGAGTTAAGTTTAGATGAAAATTTAGATGTTTGTTGCAGAAAGTTTACTAGCTCTTTGGTAGGAAAATGATGACACAGTATCCTCTTTTTTCTTTTCTCTTTTTTAATCAACAAAAACTGGAGGCTAAAGGTCTACTTTCCAGAGGGGAAAGCTCTCACCATGTGCTATGTAAAATCATGTGTTGAGCCTTTTCTTATTTTTCTTTCTACCTTCTTCCATGTTAGTTTTGGTCGTCCCCTTCGCTTAAAGGTGCCTTCTACTTGAATGAACAGGGAGGGCTGGGAGGTATGGATCTAAATTTCCTGTTGGTGAAGTGACTTGTATAGGTGCCGAAGATCTACCTTTGCTGCACTCTTCTCTTAAATCTTCTTCTCCTGTTTTGGAGGTGAATTCTTGGTCCTTGCTGATTAAATAGAATTTGTAGGTGGATGAGCATACTCGCTAAATTGAAGTTATACTTATTTTGTGCTTTGACTTTATGAACTTGTGCATGTGCAGAATTAGTTCTTGATATTAAGTAGAACAATTTACATCGGTATATACTAAAAACTGTTAAAGTACAGATGCAGAAAGCACTATGCTGGATCTCCCTCTCAAGTTGAAAATGTTTATGCAAAATATTATATGGGGAACTGAGACAGGAATCTCATGATTTTAGTATTATATTACTCATAACTAGATGATAGCTATAACATATTCACCATAATTGGCTATTAATCAGTTGAAGAGGATGCACAAGGGATTGTACATGAGTAATCAGTTTGTCATGGATATAGAAGACATACATGATAGATAAATTGCTCTTGAACTTTGCCTGCAAGGTTTTGCTTAGGAATAATTAATCAGAAGAAAATTAAAGCTTGCTTTGGGTGCTCTTTACACCATGCCACAACAAATGAGAACAATTTTAGACAACTTCTGCCAAGTAGATGAGCTTGATCATGATTTATCTATTGCGTTACTTATAAGAATATTTTGTTACTACTTTGATATTGCAAAACAATGTGAAATGGTCCTATTGTTATTGTTCTTAATAGTTTTTACATTTTTCTGTTTGTTATGCAGCGTGCTGGACTTCTTCCCACCTTTGATCTTTTGTCCCTCTATGCACGATTGCACCCAACAAAGAAATTCCACCCTTTACTGGTATGTAGAAGTATATGATCTGGCAGTCAATTTACACTCTGATAGCATATCTTCTTGTTGTCAATAATGAATTATCTGAAAACTATTACATAGGCAAATCTTGTGTGGCATGTTTTGTTGGTGCAGTAATACTAGCTGGTTTTACTTCATTGCTACATCTATTTTGCCAATGACAAACTTGTTACTGTAGCAGTTGTCATTATGCTTGCCATTCAATCCAGATCAGCTCTGTAATTCCTTACTCGCCAACAATTCCTGTCAATGAAATCTAAGATCTACCTTAGAGCATTTCTGATCGAAAAGAATTTTATCAAACAATTTGAACCCAAGATTTTCTTCTAATTATTCACAGAGCTTCTATTGGTGTGGTCCCTAATGCCTTTAGTAGAGCCCAGCGAACCTTTAAATGTTCAATTTGTGTTTACTTCTTCACTTCACCTGTGAATGTTGTATTTATTCTGATCTACCAACATGGTTGCTGTACATACTCATGCTAATTTTGGAGCAATGGTTAGGCATCTAGTGATATAAATTTCATTCTAAAGCTACCTGGTTCTACTGCAGGAGGAATTCTTGGAGAAGGCTAAATTATCTCCTGATTATTTCATTTCTGACTGTGAAGAAATATTGGTAGACATCCTTCCTCGGCGCTTGACAATATGTTTTGTATTAGTGCAAGTTTCATCTATGTTATTTTGATGTCAGAACTCCTCTTCAAGTCATAACTAGGAAAATATTGAGCATTAGCAAATCATATCCACCACATTAGTGAAATGCTTAGCTGGAATATCTGTTGTCCTTTATAGACAGTCGTACACAATAGCATTTATAACCAAACTGACAAAGAAAGTCCCTGTTTAATTCATTGAAGTCACTCATTTTATATCAATTAAATTATCTTGCAGCTCTTGGAATAAATATTTGTTTACTCATTGTTTGACAACAGAAAGTTGCTGCAGTTGTTGACGAGTTACCCCTTGGATTGTATGATAAGTACCTTTTCTGTATCAGGTAAGTCAATACTTTTGGAACACCATAATAATAATTTTCTGGGTGTGACATCTGATTTCAAATGCTAGGACTTAGTGTTCATTGTTTTGTTTTGCAGTCCAGTAGACATGAATGATGATGTTGCAGCTCAAGGTCTGATCCAGGCGAGTAGGTTTCTTTCTACATCAAGATATCTGTTTTAAATGGAATTGAAATTAACTTTCATTGCCAAAATTCAGTTTGCAGAAAATTATGCAAAGAAAGGCATTGTTCGACTTAAAGAAATATTTACACCTGGTACGCTTCAAGTGCCAAGATCACAGACTGCACTCAAGGAGCTTGAATCGATTCACAAGGTAAGTATCCTTTTCTTTTGCTAGCAACTACAAACATATTCCATTCTGGAGAAAACCTAAATGTGTGTGTTGATTACTTCGGAATCTTCAAGAACTTACAGAAAATAGTTAATACACTGAGAAACATTTACATAACACTGAGAAATTTTTACATTGAGAATGAAAGCGTTATTTAACCTAGTCACCTGGGTTCTATTTAGACTAAGACAGGACCGATTACAGCTACAAAACCCACGTTGGATATAAGGATCAATCTACCTTTAGAAACAGGACTTGGTTTATTAAGCACAATGCATTTTAAAATTGGATTTAAATGTGCCCAACTATAAAGAACAGGATTTGGCTAGTAGGCACAATGTTAAAGGGTACAACAGCATGGTTTTGACATTGGAGAAGATTTGACCACTTTGCTTCTATGGATAAGAAAGTTCAAGACATTCTACTGTTTATATCCAAAAGAAATAATTTAATTTGACTGAAAGATGCCCAAATTTATAAGAAAGTTTTGAAATAATATGGTATGCTCTTAAGAATATACAGGAGTATCAAACACTATTATACTGATATCTGTAAATTAGATTGATTGGCTATCTCTTATGTCATAAATGAAGGTCTTAGATCTATATGTCTGGTTGAGCTTCCGGATGGAAGATTCATTTCCAGACCGTGAGCTGGCTTCTTCTCAAAAGTCAATCTGCAGCTTGTGAGTGTTAACCAAGCCTCTGAATTTTCTGCCATGCTATAGTATGCACTTCAAATTGCAATTAGTCTTATTTGATGGGTTCTCTCAGATTGATTGAAGAATTTTTGGAGAGGTTGGGATGGTGGAAACAAGGAAAAAGCCACCAGCATAATTCACGGCATTTACAACATAACTATCACAGAAAAGAACTGTAAGATCTTTGCTTTAGATATACCATTGTTTGTATTTTTCTTACTTGGAAGGATTCATTGTTTCTGTTGTTTCATTTATTAAGTCTCTTGTCAGATTTTAGCAACTGCATTCTCTTCTTTCTTTTTTTCCAGTAAATTTTAAAGCTATTTGTATTCTAATATGGTCCTGCTAATGGAAAGTCCAGCTGTCTAAGTACTTCAATTCTTTTGTTTCTTCAGTTTGGCTCTAGAAACTACCACCACCACAGTTGTTTTATTGAGCTCTTAGGTTGATCTTGCTTTTCGAAAAATGTGTCGCATTAAGACGATGTTAGGATTGAATTGCTGGATAACATTGATGTTGTTTACCCCTCTTGATTCAGCCTAGCTTTATTGGCTTGAAATGCTACTAACTAGAAGTAATGTACTTAGGCTGTTTGATGAGGCGCCTGCTTTCGTTCTTTATTCATATGATCTTTCATGCGGTTCAACATTGGTTAACACCTTTCTGTGTCAAATTTCCTTGATGGGTCTATAGATCATTACGCTAATCAAAACCAAAACATTTTGGTATATTTTCATTAGAATTCGAAATCCAATCATACTGTATTACGAATCTGTCAGATCAGATTTTTTTTTTTATTGGTCTTATGCTTTCATCTATTAAATGTTAATATAATCTAACCATTTTGATGGTGCAACGGAAAGTTCTTCCTTTAAACTGACTGGCTTATTGATAACCCTGCACAGGTGCTTCCCAGAAACTAGTGTGGACTCAGAGTGAGACGCATCCAAACAATGCCACGTTCTCACTGGATATCTGTAACAGAAATAGCTACAGCATGTTTATCTGATGCAACATTGGTAATCATCCGAAACTACACAGAGTAATGGATGCCAAAGATGGTATAGCTTCTCCTGTGGTCTTGTGAAGGTGCTAGCAGCATTGTAATCTGAAGCGCATCAAGTTCAGATATCTTCTGTATAACTACTTATCAGTGATCATACAATGACAGATTAACCTACAAAATAGAAGTTGTACATGTGATTACTTGTACACTTGTCTTTAGTGAAATCATTCATCTTTAGATTTTCTTTATATTACTCGTTAACATTTTTGTAGATTAGTACACTTTCCTCTGAAATCAAAGATACATATAAATTGTTATTTCTTACGTTATCCTATGACTTCATTCTGATAGCACAACCAAATCAGCCAGTGGTCGCTTCTCGTCGAGAATGTACATCGTACCATTACCATGGTCAGTTTCCAGCTGCGTTGTCTTACTGTGAAATGAAGAAAATGGAAGAAGAAGAAATGTATCACCAAAAAAACAAATCATGAGATCATGAGACTGACTAGCATACATTACAAGTTAAATCATAGTTGTCTTGGAGTTAGAATAATGTATCAATACGATATTAATACTAAATTAATAGAATTCGATTATCAAAAGCTCCAGTCATCTCAAAATTTGGGGCTGTGTTTACTGCCAACAGCAGTTGCTGGATGGAGATTATATGGTTTTGAGTCATTCGATCGGTTGAGATGTCAAGGTTTTTCGCTCTTGATGTTGCCGTCAATGGATTGGGGATGTGTCACCAATGGCACAGGAGATAGCCAGCAACAATTAATCCTTACAAGAGGCTTGGACAGGTTCGTCTCCTAACAGCACAATATTGTAGATTCTCCTTACTGACACTAAACAAAACCCCCGAATTTTGAGATGGCAGATACTTTCGGTAATCTATTTCTGTTAATTCAAATGCAATTAGCTATCAAAATTTATTTGACATGTCAGATTAGATCCGATCTAATAGAATTCCCACACATTACCCGACCTGAAGCAAAACCTTGTCCAGCTGCCCATGACTCCATTACCTTCTCCAGCTTTAAACTCTCGTGGCAATGCTGGTATCGTTCCCTGCACCTCTCACATGCTAAGCTAAGAGGGCATTCTACCATCTACAATTTCATAGTAATTCCAGCAATTTGCTGTGCAGAACCAACCACATAGCGTTAGGGTGATGTACTAGAGTGTATCAATCCCCTTTTCTACAGGGAGACACCAGCACTCCATTTCATTCTGATAGCTACCAAATCAGCCAGTCGTCACTTCTCATGGAGAATGCTCATCATACAACGGTCAGTTCCGGTTATTTTCAGATACATTATCTTACTGCAAAATGGAGAAAATGGAAGAAGCAATGTATCGCAAAAAGTGCATGCAAAGATATGTGGTCTAATGTAGGTCAGCTATAAGCCTATAATACACATACCTTGAACTAGCTGGTTAGGCGTTGATGACCAAATTGCTTCGATGCAGTTCTATATGAGGTAAGAGACATAGAACCTTATCCATCTGGTAAGAGAGAGAGAGGGAACCATGCCATACCATATGATTAGGAAATTGCTAAGACAGGTATAATGATATTCAAAACCCACCAATTGCTAGAGATTTTCTAATGGCAATTGTAAGTCTGAGTTTGTCAGTTCAAACAGAAACTTTTAAGAAGAGAAAATTTTGGCTTGAATCCGATGAAAATGCTTCTTTACATGGCATAAAAGAAACGAAAGAGGTTTCTTAAAATGTCCCAACTGAGGGATGTGAATCTCCTACGAAAAGGTAGAGATTTAACTATGACTAGATAACTATCTTGATACAATTAGAAGTTTGTACACATACTTAACAAGAACATGTGTTTATACTGTATCTTACTGGCACTAGCCTTGCATATTATGTGTCTGCTGTTAACACAGAGGTCCTTGTATCCCATCCCACGAACGTTGATTCAAACATCTTCTGCAAAAAGTTTAATTAAAATAAAGACGATAAAACATGCCAAAAAGAAGGTTGAATGAACTATGTGAGCATACATCTTCTGCTCCCTCTTTCAAGAGTACACCAAATCCCTCCTCACGCTGTTGATCAACATCCATTCTTACTGATATGTACTTAAACTGAAAAAACCAGGCAAGGGTTAAAAAAAGAAAGAAAGATAATCTTAAGATCATAACTAAGTTCGCTGCATTGACAATCCGATTTTAATATTCAATGGGAGAAACTACTGAAAAAGAAGAAAAGAACTGCTCCCTTGATCACTTCAATAGAAAGAAGCAGATACAACCCTGACACAGGAATATGGCTGATTTCTGTTAAGTGCCCAGAGTAAAAGCCACATGTCCTTTTTCTTATCTTTAACTATACATGTTCAATATAGTGATCCAGAAGCTTATATTGCTTGTATGAAGATACTGTCTATACACAATACATCTCCATCATATATGTTAACAATGAACATTTTTGCGGCTAGCAACTTTCAAAAGCCTCCTACATCTACCTGGTAATGTGTAACTGTTGGTTCAGATGGAAGGTTTTTTGTACTTTGGATAGCCTTATGATAGCATAACAAGAATGAAATAATAATAAGCAGAATTAAGGGTCAATTTGAGACCCAAAAGGTATATTTACAGTAGGCATAAGCTCATTTCTTTTTCAAATGATATATCGAGTGTTATGGTGTCTAAATAGGTATTCCTTTCATTCTTAGTAAAGGCAGTTAGGAAGTACCGAAGTACAAACAATAAAAGAAAGTATAGAGAAAGGGTTCATTTAACAAAGCAACAATGAGGCATGACTAGACCAAAAAATAGCGAAACTTACTCTTGCAATTGAGTGATATCAACATGACAATCCATTAGGTTGTCATCCATTCTGAATCTGATCAACCATCACCCTCTGAGGATTCTGACCAGATGGTTTCACATTTTTAGTCTGTATCATCAACTTCTGAACCTTTGTCTTTGGTCCATACATGTGCATCCTTTCAAGTGCTTCTACTAGATTATTGTATGTATCTTGTTTAGGAACCAAGCCCTTCAAGACCATCTCCTCAAAAAACAAGCATGACTGTATTAATTTTCCATTTCTACGAAGCCCATTTACCAAAAGAGTATATGTGCTGAAATCAGGGCTAATGTCCTTTCTAAACATATGAGCTAATAAGAAATAAAGTATCTTCATCCAGTGTCTCTTATAGCACAGTTTCAGTAAGGGGGTATAAGTCTTTATGTCAGGCTTGCATGAGCTTTCCTCTATTTTAACAAGTAGCTTTAATGCATACTCCTCCTGAGAGTGATCACAGGCAGCTGAAATCAAGGTATTGTATGTTGTCACATCTGGAGAAATTCTATTTTTACACATCTCCTCAAATATATTATTGGCATCACAAAGTCGTCCAGCCCTACCAAGTATATAAATTAAAGAATTGTAGAATGATGTGTCTGGAACACAACCATCCTTCTTCATCTTATCAAAAATTTCAAAAGCTTCTTGGTTTTCGTTTGCTTTCCCCAACGCATGCATGACAATAGTATAAGTGACAACATTGGGAGGACAACCTTGTGAGCGCATCTCACTAAGAACAGCATCAACCATTCTGAAATTTCGCTCCAAGCAATATGCTTCAATCAGACTAGTGTACGTTATTACACAGGGCTTAAAACCAAATTCTTGCATTTCAGTCATAGTCTGGCGAGCCTCATCTAGCTTTTGTGCCTTGCACCAACCATGAACCAAACAATTAAAACTACTAGCATCAGGTGGTATCTCACTCTTAAGCTTCAAAAAAGCATCTCTTGCTCGCATTACACTCCTCTCTTTACACAAGGTATCCAAGAGCACATTCATGGCAATTGTATCTTTCTTAACTCCAAAATGCTCAATGTCATCTAGTGCATTTATAGCATCATTCCATCTTCCAGCACCGGCAAGCCTTCTCATGACCCTTGTCATAGTTGCTAAGGAAACTAAACCACCAAGCTGAACCATCTCGCCAATTAATCCCCACATTACATCAAATTGTTTAAATTTACCTAAAATGTCAACCATCATATCATAAGAATCAGGAGGATGCTTATAACCTATCTGAGTACCAGCCCACATGAAGAAACCAAAGGCAGGAATCCAGTCATTGCTAAACCTGTGCAATATCTTATAAACCAAATGTTTTGAGATCTTCACAGAGCAACCATCAAGAGATAGAAAGACTGTCTCAGGAGATGTGGACTTAGACCTCAGGATGCTACAGATTTCATCAACATCAGCATCATCCTCGACGATATCATGTGAGATAACTCTAACATCAGCTCTACTACCATGGGCCTTGAGATTACTACCTCTATCTTCCAAAACCTCCAATTTCGTTGGGAGGACAAATTCATCATCTGAGCCCACATCGGAAGGATTATCCTGCGGGTTCTTGAACCAATCGGGCAGCTCGGGTGATTCAACCAAGTTACAGAAACCACACGAAAAGCTGCAAAGCACCCGTCTTTTTTGACTTCTAAACGCAAATAGCAGCGGCACCATAAGAGCTCGGTTATATACACCCATCGTTTAAATCCCAGATAGAAGTTCCAGGAAATAGCATAAATAGACAACCAAATCAAGGAAAAACACAGAGGGAATTTGATCGAACAGTTGAACTGCACCCCGAAAAGAGCCCAACACGCAAAAGCATGATTGCCGTAGATCCCCCCAGGGTTAAAGATTGCAACTTTTGGTTATAATCATGGGAAAGAAAATACATAGGCTTCTTCATAAGCATTGCAAGACGAAGAACGGATAAAAAGAGATGGCCAATTAGAAACGGGAAAGTATCAGGAAAAGATAGGAATATGAAGAAAATAGTGCAGATTTCGAGCAAAGGTGGCGCCTTTCTTTATGCTTTCCTTCGAACTGCGAAATAGATCAAAAGCCAAAAACGCAATATAACGAGGTGGGAAAGAAACCCTAGAACTTCGAACTCCGGTAGATGCACGCATCTCGAGGTGTTTCCGTATCAAGATATCTAGTGGAAATTTTACTTATTAAAGTTATATGATTTTGTAGATTCAAACCCCCCTCATTCAATTATTTCTATATATATATATATATATATATTTTTTTTTTTTTTTTCCTAACAAGCAATATCTGTTTTGATTACTATCGGCAGTAAGCACCACCTAATTGGTGTACCAAAACATTGTAAAAGAAATATAGTTTTGTATATTACAAATGATAGGTGTAGACGCAGTTATTTCCAAATACATGAAGACAAACAAACAGCTCGGCTCATAAGTCGTTTTGTCATGAGAAGTTAACAATGGACTTGAAATCAATCAAGATAACAAAGAATTGTACACAGTTGCACATAAACTGGAACTTATTCCTGGGCACATGGTACCAGCATGAAGATTTGAAAAAAAAGAGAGGATAATGTAACTAGTTTGCAGTTCAAAGATGATTACACGAAATACATCTCATTGGCATTTCAATAAAATCCTAGAGAGACGAAAAGATGGAGGCAAGGAACCACTGCCACTTCCCAAACATCGATTTCTTCAAGACAAAAATATGTATATTTGGATTGTAACATCTGCAGTAGAGGATAAAAAATGTTCGACAAATCCAAGGGAAACTGGAGAATCAGCATGGTTAGGAATTAAGAGCTAATGCTTGCTTTAAGAGAACAGTCGATATCGATGATCTGATTTAAGAACATCTGACGCCTTGCAGAGCCTTTGATATTGCTCTTATAGTGTTTGGAGTTGTCCTGCAGCAACCTCCAATAAGGGATGCTCCAGCTTCATACCAATTACTAACATATGAAACAAAATCTTCATCAGAAACACCTGTAGATGCCTGCAACAAGGATATGGGTGTATTAGGGGCTGTTATATGTATTTAAACATGAAATCAAGATAGGAAAAGATCGATTCAAATATAAATTTCATTTTTATGATCATAGAAAAGGGGTTATTATGCTGAATAATTTCTATATGAGAAGTTGATATTTATTATTTAAAGTGGATGGTATAGTACAAAAGAGGATATTAAAATAATGGGGAACATAGGAAATAACCCTATAACACCAAGATTTGGTACAGTATAACAACTATAAATTACTTTAACATCAATTACGTGTTTGAATTTGGAGAAGCATACTGCAGTAAGTGCATAATCAGGAGGGTCAAACCCAGCAAATTCTCAGAGTATGTTCCGATGTTCGATAAGCAATATAGGGCACTTGCTGTAAATAGCAATCTCAACTTACAGAGAAATAGATTAAAGTCATGCATGACATGTCAGATTCAAATTAACCAAAAAATTCTTTTTCTGCCAACTTTTGTGGTTTTATTATTCTAATAAAAAGCAACAGTCCAAAGTGAGACCATCATTTTGATCAGTCAAAACTCAAAAGAGAAGCTCAAGCTGTTTGGCACTCTAATAAAAATTCAGGACGGCATACTCACCACCCATTCCTTTTTCTCAGCATCATAACACTCTCCGCTGTTTGGATAGATCAGTATTGGTTTATCTGTCACCTGAGCAAAGAAATGCATCAGAGATCAAGTCTATAATTACCTGGACAATTGGGCCACAAAATAACAGACTGTGAAGCAAACTGTTTATAGAACCATTAAAGAACAAGATAATAGAAGGTACTAAGAGAAACACCATGAAATCCATCAGAAGAGCATCAATTCTTTAAAATGGAAATGATAAGTGCATTGATTGTAGTAATTTTATCACGAGCTAATAAAATAACAACTAAAAATACCGTAGCAACATCTAGCAAAGATTTTAGTGCAAGTACAAAAACTAATAGAGGAGGAAAAATTAAACCTTTACCAAAAACGTGTTGCACTTAGCTAAATTTTTAAGTTGCAAAATGGATATCATACACTCTAGTTGTTGGATTAGATGTCCACCAATGGGTTAATCAAGTCTTGCCAGCGTAACTTAAATTTATAGGCTTAGCATTTGCAAGAATTGTACTAAATGGCAGCTCTCACCAGACCATTTTAAATATCGTTGTATTGCAATTTACTTTCTGCATTTCTACAAACAAAGGTTTACTGTGTTTTGGAATTCCAGCTCAATTTATTGACTATCGCAAGCAATCTAGGGCAAATGTGCAACAGTAGAAAGGGCAACAATTAAATATCAGCACATCAGAAGCAGCTTAATCTGTTATTATAGTAATTGCCTGGGAAAAGATAACTTATTACTGGTTTAAAGTTTAAAAAGGCAAATTAGACAGTTAGAATATGGCATAATGGTACTACCGATAAGGGTATGCTTATTGTTGAACAGAATAATTGATAGCAGACAAAATATCAGGTTAAAGAGAGTACCTTTCGGATAGATAGAATTAATGCATGGATAAATCTTGGAGGAGTGCAGTTGATTCCAACTGCAGCAACATTCTTACATGATATAGCAATGGAAACACACTCGGGCAGAGAATCTCCACTAACTACATTAACTCCATCCTTTGAGCTAAAAGCAAACCATGCTGGAGTTTGTATATTACATTCCTCTAGCAGCTCAACATATGCCTGCAAAAGGACAATCATAAATATGGAAATCCGAATGAGGGGGTAATAAGAATACTTGACAATGATTGTAATTTCTGAGCAAGTAGGTGGGAGGCTGGATGGATAATTGAGACCTTATCACATGTTTCCTCAACAAACAAAACTTCTTTTTGTCTGAAATTAGTTTAAGTTTTCTCTCAGGCCTACCATTAGAATCCTAACTTTCAGAAAAAACAATACTAGATGCCCAAGCCTCCAATTTTATCATGGCTGTGTTACTGCAGATGCAACACAAATTGTATCTGAAAGATTTTGAGCATTCTAAAAGCTACTGTAGCAAGTCCAATGGAGAATGTACGAAAAGGTCCACAACCACAGCCATAACTTAATTAATGAAGCTATACTAATCACTATAGGCAAATCATCTAGTACCTGTGTCTCTAGTTTGTTAGGAATTGTTTCAAAAGCAATCAAATCAGGGCCTGCTTCTGAAATAACCTGAAGCCTTCTCCTATGAAAATCTTTAAGAAACTCCACAGTACCTTCCTTGCCATAGTCACCACTGCAAAATAGTAATAAATCAGAGAAACAGAGGCAACAACCTTGAAATAGATGGACATGCATTCACAAACATAAACAAGAAAATAAATGTGAACCTGCTGATGCTATGCAAAACTCACCTATATTCAGAGCCATCTGCTAAATATGCTCCATAGCTCCCTATGGATGCAGCAACCAATATAGAATGCCTTTTGGAATTAATTTCATCTTTGGATACATCGCAAGGAGCTGCTGGATATTTCTCTAGAAATGTATCCCGTGCATCAAGTGCAATTTCCACACTTCCTCGCAACAATGATTCACTTTCCTCCCGCGAAAATCCCTTAGATTCAAATCCCTGAATCGTAGCCTGCTTAATGCAGGATGATAACAGTTATACATTTCTCTGAGATGCTTTTGACCTTAAGGATGCAAAATGAAGAAAAATTACCTGATAGGATGCTGTTATCAAAATATCTGAACCTGCTTCGAGGTAATCCAAGTGAACCTGTTCCAGTAACAGTTGGAGGTTATCAGGTGCAAAGAGATGACAGAGAAAAATATTTAGAGAAGTGCGTAAGTGCTACAACCATAATAATGGAAAAGAGAATCGGAGAAAAATGAATCATGAAAACAATTACAAATAGATAAACCGACATAAGGTGGGCCAGATGTGTACAATTTCCCTCTTGATGGATGATTCCTGACCTAATTATATATAAAACCATAAGATAAACAGGGTTTTCATTTGCTTTCATGCAAGCATAGAATATTTTGTTTATGGATCTGAGAATTTTTTGGGAGCATAATATATTCCAAAAAGAACGACTTCATACTAACAACAAATAGATAAGAAGAACGCAAGTAGATATAAAAATTCAGTGACAATTACGATAAATGACAAATATTAATTTTGTAACAACATCCATGACTACGAGAACAATCACCACCTTTATTAATAAACACTGCAGGAGAAAGCATCGACCTATTCTTATACTACAACAAATTTACTGAAAAGGGCCGTTTACTCTATCCCTAAAGCACAACAAATTCCAATAAGTCCATAAGCAGAATTATCCACTTCATGAATTAGTTTCTTCAAGCACTAAGACATGCAGAAATCAATATCAGTCATAACCGTACATTATTTTCCATTTCCTATCATGAAAAGGGTAAACTTATGTTCTTGAATTCAATTTTTGAAAACATAAATGTTCATCCATTCAGGTAAAAGCGCAAAAACGTTCAAACTTTGCTAGCAGATGAGCAAGAAAGAGAGCAAAAATACCTTCTTGATGAGATCAGGGCAGGTGAATAGGCATTTCGAGCTCCAAAGCGCATCCTTTATGTCCGCGCCATTGGCTTCGAGCTCCGTCCCAAGCCCACCGTCGATCACGGCGCACCCCCCTCGCTTCCGGAGGAACTCCCGCATCCCAGCCGTCGGATCTGTGGTACCCAATGCCATCGAATCTCCAGAAGAGAAAGAGTTCTCAGCTCTCTGGGTTCTTGAGGGACAAAGAGAGAAGAAGACCCAAATCACCAAATGCCGCCGCAACGCCTCTTCTCTTCTCTTCTCCTCTCCTCTCTGTCTCTGTCTCTGTCTCTGTCTGTGTCTGTGTCTCTCCTCTCTTCAATCTTATATAGAGGAGCTAAAAAATAGTATTCCGGAAGTGCCCCTGTGAGGTATTTTGGGAAGAATGAGGAAGTTTCAAACTGTTGGGAAAGAGAAAACCATGGGTAGGAAGGCAGCAGTCCAAGACTGGGGACCAAACTTAGTTGGCAACCGTTTACTCATTAGAAAAGTATTCACTCATTTTTAACATATTTTATCTTCTTTTCAGCATTAATTTTATTCTAATATCCGAAGGCAAGGCGTCAACGTTAGATTTCTGATCAGATGAAATAAAAATTTAAGGAAGTTAATTATTATTATTATTATTATTATTATTATTATTATTATTATTATATTCCATAGCTTTCTTTTTTTCCAAAAAAAAAAAATCATATTAATTCAGTTTGAAAAAAAAAGGAAGAATTTAATGGCAGGAGAATTCTATTTCCAAATTCTTACCTTCTTGGGTGAGGAGCATTGAATGAAGTGAGTTAATTTTCTTCTGAGGGAAAAACGTACGGTGGACGGGATTGAGACTAGATGCATTGTTCCCGAGCTGATGGGAGGGTCCAGATACAATGAATCTCACAGGCTAATTTTTGCAAATGTTCCACTCCCATTATGCTAACGCAGTGCACCCAGAAACTGGGAGTAAGAATTAGATTCGATTCATTCGGTTCGATCCGATCAAATTGGATTAAGAGAAGCCAAGTTGAGGATATGGAACTATTCTCCCAACAAACCTTATCTGTACGATTGGATTCCTCTGTGGTGGCGTCCATGCAACTTGGGTGTCAAAGTGGGCCCACATAACCGACTCTATCCTTCGTTTGTTTCATATTCCAAGTCAAAATACAAGGAGAACTCTGTGGTTTTGACCAAGAACTGATCACAAACACTGTTGTTTTTAGTCATGAACAATTGAACACTGTTCCTAGTTTGCAGACCAAAAGGAGCTGGACTAAAGCTTCTTTCCATGGGGGAAGACTTTTTAAACTATGATCATATTGTCGATATCGTGGAGAAACAGTTCAATTAGGTAAATGTTCAGTCTGTTCGAATTCATAAACTATGGACTAAGAATCACAGTTCCCAGTGAACCTACCAGAATTCAGATACTCCTGGTTTGAACTTTAACAGCTTAGTAATCTTTTCTTCTTAACAAATAGAAGAAGAAATGTTCACAGTACCTTCATTGAGTAAAAACCATGGGCAGAAATTGAGGATTTAATGAGCACACAGCTAACAAGAAGCATTGAAATTTTTAAGTACACTGATTCAAAGAAAGATGGTTTCATACTTTTAACTTTCATGTACTAAACCAAAGCATCCAAAAAAATGAAGCTCGCTAGCACTGACCTCAAATGACAGTATTAGACAGATCACAATTAGCCCACCAGTATATTGCAAAACAATGGAAAAAAAAAACTTTGGTGAAATCATCATGGACCACGGGTAGCATTAAAGCAGAAGCATCCACCAGCCTGATCGTCAGGTATCATACCCCCGCCTTTGCTGGTGTCGATTGCTTCCAAGAGCCTCACGACTTCATGCATCTCTGGTCGTTTATCAGGGTTTGAGTCCCAGCATTTCTTCATAATATTTGCCAATGAACTAGGGCAGCAACGAGGAATATCAGGCCGCAAGTTCTGCCAAAAGGCTAGAGTATGTCAATGTATGTTTAACATCTTATCGAATGACTGGATTCTATCAATTCTCAAATCTCAAGTGAGGTATAGGATTCACATACGATTAAATATTGATTTGGTTATCTACAGCAACTAGTAATTATTGAATCCCTCAAGTGTGCTTTCACATGAAAACCCCATTTTCAATGAAATGCATGCACTTTGCTTCAATCCTTAAATCTTTTGCAAATATGGATCTACAAATGAGTGAACGACGTCCAGATATATTGTTGTATGGTGCATCTAAGGAAAATCATACGTGCATGAGTACAATATGCTTTCGCCACTGCAGGTTTGATTATGGAAGTCTCAGATGTGGGTTTCTGGAAAGGCGAAGAGAAAAATATAGTTGACATAATTATTGTTATTAGTAATGAGAAAAACCTGTCGAACAACAGCAGAGGATATTTCAGCAAAGCTGAGATCAGGATATGGCATATCGCAGCAGTAGATCTCCCATAAGCATATGCCAAAGCTGTAAACATCACATCTTCTGTTGTATGGCTTGCCTTCAAGAACCTGCACATATAAGACAGAATTCCATCCAAATTAGACAACTAGAATATCATCATACAGACATTTCACAATTGATCCAATTTTTGGTCAGAGCATTTTCCTTTCTACATTAGTTCATCACGACATGCAGAGAGCGAAATATTGAGATATAGACTCAATAGAGTTGTTTGAACTCAAGAGACAATTTGTCCTGTCAACCTTCATCTATAAAGACTAGTTGACATGGAAAAAGGAAAGAGCACCTCTGGGGCCATATATCCAAGGGTGCCAGTTTCACCAGTCATGTCCTTGGGATTTTGTGCCTCAACACGAGCAACACCAAAATCAGCAATTTTAAGAGTTCGATTGGTATCCAATAGCATGTTCTCAGACTTGACATCACGATGTACTATCTTTTTCGAATGTAGATAGCTCAAGCTGCAAGATAACAGGATAATTACATTTTTTGTTTTGCCACTTAAGTAAAGCAGCTGCAGAACATTGCTATTGGTATACTCACCCTCTGGCAAGATCTAGTGCTAGTTGAATCACAATCTTATAAGCAAGTTTCTTTCGCCGATTTTTTATTAAGTATTGCTTCAATGTTCCACCAGCAAGATACTCGACGACTACACAGCATGCTTTAGTTGTAAAGGAGCTGTGGTCATTGCTTGTGGGACATTTCTGTGGAATCTTCAGGTCTGATGTGCCCATCGATGCCCCAACAAACTGAAATAATTCAATCAACAAGTGAGTTCTAACAGATTTACTTGCAATGGCAACATAGAAATATTCATATGCCTCTTCAGGATTGAGTTATAAGTGAAAAAAGGTGTACACTTTGAGACTATTTACCACTAAAATAAGTTCTTAGTTCTTACTCTAGTAACGTTTGCATGATCAAGCGTATGCCAAACAGCAACCTCTTGCTGAAAAGATGTTCGAAGAGCAGCAGATTCAGAATCCGAAACAAACCCATCTTGTCCCCAATCCAACAATTTCACTACAGCATAGGAAAGGGAAAACAATTACACAATGAAAAGTTTAGGGAATTGCATATATATAATCAATAGATACACTTGGAGGACTGTATGAAACCATTTTGCTGGATTGGTATAAGAAAGGAAATTTGTGCACAACAAATGCCTCTCATTAGTGTTGGTTAACAAGAGATAGAGAATGGTAGTAGGACTATCACTACAAAATGCTTAACTGAGCATTTACTTGATGCTATGATAGCATGAAACAACCAACTCCAAGGACATGCATAAGGAGTATATTCTCTTTCTCACTCCTCATGAGAAACATGCTCTTTATATCATGCATCCTTGGCTATGGCACCAAAGACTATTCATTTGACTCATCCTGAGCCTACTGAAAGTTGAATGAAACATTCTTTTGCAAACAAAACTACAATCAAAGACCTAGTAATGGAAAATTGGCGGGGCCATAGCTAAAAAGGGCTCTGAGGGAACTCAATTTATCATCTTTTTTGACATCAAGCATCAACAAGCTGGTATGCTCAAAATTCTTTTGGCAGAGATCTCTTTCTTATCAGTATGTCTCTGAGGAACATTATATTTCCTCCACAGCAGCTTTCATCTGACTAAGAAACTATTTTTTGTTTTTAAAAAAAAAAATTCCTACACATGTATTTGCCTAGAATAAAATAACAAGGAAATCTGTATAAATCATGAAAATAAACTAGCATCGACAGACCATCAATGTACTGTTCCTTCTTGATGCCAAAGCAAAGAATTTAGTACCTGCAACATCTTGCCCATCATAGGTACCTCGATAAACCGTACCGTACGTCCCTCGTGCCAGGACGTACCTTATTTCCAGCTTAGATAGAACAATTTCCCATTCTTCCTTGGGCTTCTGTGAAGCACTATTGTCCTTTATCCAAATCTTAGAGAGTGTCTTCTCCAGTTGTATATCCAAGCTCTTGAGATCAATTTTATCAGCTCTCACGAACATATCTTTGCTGCTGAAGCTTCCCACACCATTCAGCTTTGAATTTACTCCCTCCTTCCTTGAATTCTCATTTTCTTCACCTTTATTCGAATCCATATCGCCAAATCAAGCAGTCCCAGACAAGACAAAGAAGAAACCCAGATGAAGGCCCTCTTTAATTTTCTGCACTCTAATACTACAAGATTGTTTCCATATCGATCCAGAGACCGGAGAAAGGCCTCTCCTTCACCACACCTGCATTTTGGAAGAGAGCTCACGACTTTCCTCGATTAATTCCTTGAAAGGGTAAAAACCTAAAGAAAAATGAAAGACCCAAGGCCCACGGATTAAAAGACTAAAACTTCACGTCAGAGAAGAAGAATCGCAACAGCAAGAGATGAGAAAAACAGAATTTAAGCTAGAATAAGGATCGTGACACCAACTTCCCGGGACGAGAATATAATCCGATGCAGACGCGGTACGAATATCACTTCATGCCGGCAATAACTTCGGAGAACTTGGATCGAGAATACGCATCAGAATAGCGAAATCCAGAAACAGAGATAGATAAAGAAATCGGAAACGGAAGAAAACGAGAGACCCGAAAGAAAAGGCGGCTAATTTCATTGATTATTAGCAAGTAAACCCTAGAAACGATCTCATGCAGGAGGCAAAGACGATCTGGGATTGGGGAAAACGGGGGGGCAATAAAAGGAAAAATATATGCGGAAAGGAGGCACCTTTGATAGCAAGCGAGCAACGGAAAGAGAGGATGGTGGAGAAGAAAATGGCGCGAGATTTCTGGCCTTAAAATAGTATTTCCAACAACCGCTTCCAAACAAACACCCGGAGGACGACAACAACCAAATTAAGAAACACAACAACGACGAGAGAGAGAGAGAGAGAGAGAGAAAAAAAAGAAGAATTTATCTTTGGAAAATCACACTCTCTGACCTTCAAAATATTTGACGAATAACCAAATAAGTATAAATTTCTCAGACTCATCACAACAAAGCTCTACTTATATCTGTTGTTGGCATTAAACTTTTGGCAAGCTTTCAGCCATGGTAATTAGTAAGAACCAACGATCCTGCAAGTCTCAGCCTTAGTTAGTTTTTAAAGATTCTATTCCGTTGAAGCAAATCACTCTTATTAGCTAGATAGGAATGAATCCCTATCAACAAGTATGGACAACTTGAATCTCATACTATGAATCGGATTGTATGATGTCACCTATGAATCGGATTTGTTGGTCACTAGGAATAATTAAGAAGTCATCGTCAAGTACAAGTGTTGTCAGTGGCATGACTACAAGCACAACTAAGACACAAAGGTGGCAACCTGGAAATCAAATGGATTCAATATTCTCCTATGTTGGATTCCTTTCTTGTTCCTTGCTCGCATTGCTAATAACTCCAAACAAGGAAATTTGTTCCCTCTGAGCAAATGGGCAGATTAGTGATCTTAATTAATTTAATCATGAACGTTAAGACAACCTTACAAAATCTCTAATTAAGATATATGAACTTGTTATTTTACCAAGGCCAGAATTATGTCTTCTATTTTGGAACAATATAACCATCTTGGGATTTGGATCTTCCTAGGATTGCGTAAATATTACTTCATGCTAACATCACCAAGGGATAAGATTAAGGGATCCTTTTTCTAGCTAGCTCTCTCCGAATTATCCTTACAGATAGTTTTAACGGAATATTCTATGAATATGGCAAACAATTACTTATTAAAGTTAATGAATATAATAGGCAAAGCACTAAAATATCCTTTATTTCTTGAAGTTAGAGCATAAAATATTTTACCACTTTAACTAACCTACTAATATTTTTGAAAGAATTTAATAATTTGATAGTAATTATAATATCTTAAAAATGTAATGACTCTTATGATATTTAAGAAGTTTTAGCAAATACTAGTAGGATAAAATTGGCCCAATACATATCCTTTATGGGCTTATCAAGTAGCAAACTGGGCCTAATTTTAAAAAATTTGGGCTTGTAATGTGGGCTTATCATGGTTAATGAATACGATCTTGACATTAAAATAATAGTTCCTCTATCTCTTACTTGCAATTCTTGCACTTTGGACTTTGGAGGTTGATATAAAGATTTGTAGGTGCAAATGTTGATATATAGCTACAAGACAAGGAGCCGACAATAAAAGAAGTGTTGGCATCTTATAGTTCTAGCACATAAATAATTCAGTCCCCTTGAATACCCAATAAAAATGTGATATTTCTTCCTTGTTGTTGTCAAATGAGCTGTTCTTCTGTCTTCATTCTACCAGATGGAGCATAAAATTTGGTACGCGTTGCTGTAAAGGACATCAACTTCTATACGAATGCATTAAATTTCAATTGCAAAGTTAGAGTAGACAACCTCAAATTTCCTAATCCCTGTGCCAATTACTTCCAAATTCCAAATGCTGCTGTTGTTTGCTATAATTCAAGGCCCCCGTCTGTTTCAAGTGACATAAAGCTAACCTTCTTTGTCTTGATCACCTGGAGGAAAAAAGAAAAAGGAAAAAAATAAAATAAAATAATTGTCACCTGGTGATGAAAACTGATGGATTTGTTCTTTGTTAATCAGAGAACCTGTCACTCTTGTCTTGGATTGGATGTGAGATGTTTAAGTTTAATTATCATGTATGTAAGAGTGTGATTAATTCTCATCCTTAAGCATCATATGGTAGACAGAGGTGTGAGCCATGTGAATATGCAGTAGGAGCACATGTGAGGCCCCAATATAAATGTCTCTTCTGATAATAATTAAAAGGAAGGAAAGAAGAAGAAGAAGAAGAAGAAGTGACATTATTATGCTCACAATATTCAACTTCAGCAGTTCCATTAACTGTCCAACAGATGCATCGATAATAACTTGATAAAAAGAGTATTTTAAGTATCAAATCCTATCTGAGAAACAGCAAGGAAGTGTAGAGGTACATAGGAGGAGAGTATGTACACATCAGCTTCCCGACCTAGTGGGGCCGGCGCCACCGCCCACCTATAAGAATTCCACCAAAGTCCGCGCACTAGCTTTACCTACTAAATGCCCAAGAATTGGAATCAGAGTTACAAAGATGCCATTTTTTAGTCTTTAATTATTTGATATAATATGGAAGCAGAGAGGGAATAAGAGAAACATTAGAACCTTGGGAATCCAAACCAATGGCATTAAAAGTAAATGAAATATAACATTGGAGACTCGAGTCCTTTGCACATTCATCCAGGCTAGGCCAGGCCAGTCCTGAGTCCTCCCATAGAAAGAAGCATCTCTCTCTTGGCCATATCAATGTCGCCAGTAGAGGGCTGGATAAAATTTCCCTTACTCTCGGCAAGTTGGCATTAACCCCGATACCCTCTAAATAAAATCCACTCGCAAACCTAAGATTTCTCCTTTCGCTGTCTTGTCGTATGGATACCCTTTTCCTGTTTGGTTGCAGCCTTTGCTTTCCTCTTGGCAGTACGAAAAAGGAATGTAAAACAAGTAAGAGGGAGAGTGAGTGAGAGTTACGAAATGGGGTGAGAGTGGGTGAAAAAAAAGGGAGCTAGAGATCTAATATCATCACTGCTACTAGTGAGAACCCACTACATTTTTTTGGGCTGATGGTAGGCTTCTGCTCCCTAATAAAGTTTCAATCTTTATCATGTTCTTTGTGAGAATCTTGTCATATTATGCGATCTTCTGTGTTCTTCTGCAATCTTCTTATGTTCTTGCGTTCTTAAGTATCGTTCTTTGTCTCGAACTTGGGATTCAAATCTTCTCTGATTTGGCTTGTTTGCTTGTTGTAATGCGGGCTACTAGTTCTATAACAAAGACCACTCTTTTGATATTCTAGGTTGTCGGTTGGTTCATTACGGACTTAAATGGGTAGTTGGGATCCATCATCCATATTGGCGGTAAGATTCAGTAGTGTTTTCTGCTTTCTGATCTCTTCTTTTGGCTCCTGGCAATTGATCTTTTCTCTCGTGTAGTTTTTAAATCCAACAGAAGTAGGTCTCTTTTTTCATTCCAGTTGCGAATAAATTCATTTCTCTGTGTTCTTTGTCTAAATTTGTTTTGCAGGGGCGCTGTATTTGCAGGTATTTAGTTTCTTTTCTTTGTTTTGGCACATGGAAGTAGAGGTGTTAATGAAAACTGAACTGGTGGATCTAGCTCTCAGGTTTGATTTTTAAGATACTACCAGTGATCTTTTTACCGGATATTGTCCCTTTCTTAGTTAGTTCACATCTTTTGTTCTTACGTTTACTCTTGATTGCGGTAGGTTTTTCTTTTGATATTGATGGGAATTTGAGACAGATTTGAATCCCTCAGTACAATTTCTGTCGAACTTCACTGCCAAATACCTGGTAGGTCCTTTTGCCCCACTATATTCCAAGATATCTTTTATTCGTTTACCTCTTGGTATGATCTAAGTTTCTAAATTCTAAATCCATCCCAGAGAACCATATCATTACGAGTTCCTTTATGCCACTACTACACTTCCAGTGATAATGTGTGTTTTGGAAGTACCAATGCAATAGTCAAATTTTCTTCACAGTTTTGATGAAAGTGATTCCAAAATTAAAGGAGATACAAAAGAGAAAACAGGACAAGTTAAAAGGGCCAAAATATTATCTGATAGGCCTACTATTTATCTACTACTTTTGGTACTGACATTGATAAAATAGTTAAAAGTTCAACAGATTAATGTTATTCTGACCAGTATGCTGACCAAGTAATTCCATTAAAATTTCAAAAGTAAAGGGGAAATTCCTTGCCTCTCTTATTTTATTCTTCTTTTTCTAATTGTCTCCATTTATTAGATTAATTATTTTTCATTCCTTTTGGCATTCAAGCAGGTTTTTGTTAGTTTGTATCTGGTCTCCTGTATCAAGGTTTTGAAAATATTATTTGGATGTGACTGATTCCTGTAAATTTACTTATTCTTAAGCAAGTAGTCGAACTAATTTAACTTCTGCCTGTATCTTGTTACCTGACTCTAGATTGTTTTGCTTTGCAGAAAAGCAATACAGTTGGTTACATATTCTGATGGATTTGTAAATGTGATTTCATAGGTTGCTGTTCTAAGTGAGGGTGTATTGCTCAAAATATTGAGTGCTCCAAGTTTGCTATATTAATTATGTGGCACAAAGGTCTCTTCAGTTCTCCTTCTGGCTTGGATCTAGTTCTTAATTAGCTCCAGTTCTCTCATCCAAATTAGATTATTTTGGTTTGCTCTTTTAAAATCATGGCAACTTTGTCACACCCTGAATCAAGAAGACTGTCCTCATGGTGGTTGGGCAGCCATATCAATGCAAAGAATTCTAAGTGGCTTCAGGACAATCTTACAGGTCTGTCTTTTTATCCTAAGTGGTCTTACAATGGAGGGATTGGATTGAAGTTTGAATGACTTTCATGTTATTGAGCCTCTAAAAATCTTCTATAAGTTAACCAATCAAATGCAAATTTTTATGGGTGGATTGCATACTTGCATTCTCCTCCCCAAATGAAATGACACTCTCTTTTACTTGGGAAAAGCAACTAGGAAAAATAACATGCCACGCAACTAGGAAAGGTTGTTTGCAAAAGTTGCCATTGGTGTTAGGTGTATCCAGTACAAGTTGGGGTAAACACCTACATAGGACATGCCATGGGAGAATGATTATGTTCCGTAAAGAAACAAACTTTATATGCTCAACAGCTCCCCCTGTACACGACTCACTGATGTTCATCATGTTTGGAATTTGGATGTACTCATTGACATAGTTTCAATACTCGTATAGAAACTAGAATGTAACAAAAAAAGACAGAGATAGAGTCTGGGGTGTCTGTGACCCAAAAGGGTAATGTATAACCAGTTTTCACCAGAATAGAATTCTTTCTATCACCATCGTTGAGTGGCATTCTAGTGTATGTTTCAGTTATTGATGTTATTTTTATATGATACAAGTGAATCTTTATAACATTCTTTATCATTATCTCCCTGAATTGGCCTGAATTTTCAGTGTACTTAGAATGACTTTGTGATAGTAGATATTGCAGTAATTTTATGTTACGGATCAGTCTCTTAATGGAACTAAAAGATCCTTCTCACCAAAAAAGAAAAAAACAAAGGAACTAAAAGATGTGCTTTCCTGTGACAGATATGGACATGAAGGTTAAAGCAATGATCAAGCTCATAGAAGAAGATGCTGATTCCTTTGCAAGAAGAGCAGAAATGTACTACAAGAAACGCCCCGAACTTATGAAATTGGTGGAAGAATTCTACCGAGCATACCGTGCTTTAGCAGAAAGATATGATCATGCAACTGGAGCGCTTCGTCAGGCTCATCGAACGATGGCAGAAGCATTTCCTAACCAAATCCCTTTACTATTGCCTGATGAATCACCATCCAGTTCTTCTGGCATCGAGGAGGAACCTCACACTCCTGAAATGGCCCCAACCATTCGTGCAATTTTTGACCCTGATGATGCATTAGTATTGTCCTCACAGTTCCATGCCATTAAAAGGAATGGGGGATACTCTGAAGAAAGTGATGCCTTGTCAAGCAGGAAAGGTTTGAAGCAGTTGAACGCAATGTTCTCAGGCGGAAACTTATCTGAAGGTGGAGTTAGGAAAGGTCTCAATTTTAAAGAGGAAGAGATAAATGTATCTTCTTTGGAGTCCAAAGACCTCCAGAAGCAAGTCCTTAAAGAGAAAGAGGAAGTTAATAATGAGATTAGGCGTCTACAACAAGAAGTATCTCGTCTATCAACAGAGAGCCAACACATGAAAGATAAGATGATGTCAGAATCTGAGCGTGCTAATAAAGCTGAAGATGAAATCGAAAGCTTAAAGGACATCCAGTTACTTTTGAACTCTGAGAAAGATGCGGCTTTACTTCAATATCAGCAATCTGTTGACAGATTGTCTAATGTGGAATTGCAACTTATTAACACACAGAATGACCTTAAGAAGCTTGCAGATGAAACAGGAAGAGAAGTTGAGAAACTGAAAGAAGCTGAACAACTCAATAACAGCCTAAAGGCGGAGTTGGACATGTTAGAACAGAAAGTAAAGATGGGAAAACAAGAACTCGACCAAAAGCAGGAAGAGATGGAAAGGCTCCAGATTACCCTGAAAGATCAGATAATATCAGAATCTGAGAATGTTAAAAAAGCTGAAAGTGAAATACAAAACTTAAAGGACAGCCTCTCACTAATGAATTCTGAGAAAGATGCATCTTTTCTTCAATATCAGCTATCTGTTGAGAGATTGTCTAATATGGAAGTGCAACTTCTTAACAAAGTTGAGAAGCTGAAAGAAGCTGAGCAACTCAACAACAGCCTAAAATCGGAGTTGGACATGTTAGAACAGAAAGTAAAGATAGGACAACAAGAACTCAATCAAAAGCAGGAAGAGATGGAAAGACTCCATATTACCCTGAAAGATCAAATAATATCAGAACGTGAGCGTGCTGATAAAGCTGAAAGTGAAATCCAAAGCTTGAAGGGCGCACTCTCAATTTTGAAGTCCGAGAAAGATGCAACTTTTCTTGAATGCCAGCTATCTGTTGAGAGATTGTCTAATATGGAAGTAAAACTTCACAATACACAGAATGATCTTATGAAGCTCACAGATGATAAGGCAAAAGAAGCTGAGAAGCTGAAAGAAGCTGAACAACTCAACAACAACCTAAAAATGGAGTTGTACATGTTAGAACAGAAAGTAAAGATAGGACAACAAGAACTTGACCAAAAGCAGGAAGAGATGGAAATACTCCAGATTACCCTGAAGGATCAGATAATATCAGAATGTGAGCATGCTGATAAAGCTGAAAGTGAAATACAACGCTTAAAGGACACCCTCTCACTACTGAATTCTGAGAAAGATGCAGTTTTTCTTCAATACCAGCTATCTGTTGAGAGATTGTCTAATACTGAATCACAGCTTCTTAACACACAGAATGACTTTAAGAAGCTCACTGATGATACAGCAAGAAAAGTGGAGAAGCTAAAAGAAGCTGAACAACTCAATGAAAGCCTAAAGTCAGAGCTGGGCATGTTAGAACAGAATGTAATGATGCGACAACAAGAACTTGAACAAAAGCAGGAAGAGATGGAAAAGTTCAAGGTTATCCTGAAAGAACAGATCATGTCAGAATCTGGGCGTGCTGATAAAGCTGAAAGTGAGATTCAAAACTTACAGGGCATTGTGTCACTTTTGAACTCAGAGAAAGATGCAGCTTTGCTTCAATATCAGCAATCCGTTGAGAGATGCTCTAATATGGAATTGCAACTTATTAACATTCAGAATGATTTTAAGAAGTTCTCTGATGAGACAGCAAGAGAAGTCGAGAAATTTAAAAAAGCTGAACAACTCAATGAAAGCCTAAAATTGGAGTTGGACATGTTAGAACAGAAAGTAATGATAGGACAACAAGAACTTGAACAAAAGCAGGAAGAGATGGAAAAGGTCAAGGTTATCCTGAAAGAACAGATCATGTCAGAATCTGGGCGTGCTGATAAAGCTGAAAGTGAGATTCAAAACTTACGGGGCATTGTGTCACTTTTGAACTCAGAGAAAGATGCAGCTTTGCTTCAATATCAGCAATCCGTTGAGAGATGCTCTAATATGGAATTGCAACTTATTAACATTCAGAATGATTTTAAGAAGTTCTCTGATGAGACAGCAAGAGAAGTCGAGAAATTTAAAAAAGCTGAACAACTCAATGAAAGCCTAAAATTGGAGTTGGATATGTTAGAACAGAAAGTAATGATAGGACAACAAGAACTTGAACAAAAGCAGGAAGAGATGGAAAAAGTCCAGATTATCCTGAAAGAACAGATAATATCAGAATCTGGGCGTGCTCATAAAGCTGAAAGTGAAATACAAAACTTAAGGGACATGCTCTCACTTTTGAACTCTGAGAAAGATGCAGCTTTGCTTCAATATCAACAGTCTGTTGACAGATGCTCTAATATGGAGTTGCAACTTATTAACAGACAGAATGACTTTAAGAAGCTCTCTGATGATACTGCAAGAGAAGTCGAGAAGCTAAAAGAAGCTGAACAACTCAATAATACCCTAAAGGTGGAGTTGAACATGTTAGAACAGAAACTAAAGATAGGACAACAAGAACTTGAGCAAAAGCAGGAAGAAATGGAAAAACTCCAGATTAACTTAGAAGGTGAGTGCAAGAAACGCATGGAGGCTGATGTGGCTCTTCTCTCTATTGAGAAGCTGCATTCCCAGTCTCAGGAAGATGTGAAGAGGTTGGATTTGGAGATCTGCAATTGGGCTGGAAAGTTGAATGAGGTGCAACAGCATAACGTTGATCTGGAGGAAATAGTCTGCAAGCTTGAGGAGGAAACTAACATCCTACATGAGCAAAATCTTTCTTCTGCTATGATGATAAAGGATCTCAATACTGAAATTAATTTGTTGACGGGGATGAAGGAGAAACTTGAAAATGAAGTGGAATTGTATACAACAGAAATGGAAGCTCTTCAGCAAGACCTGAACTGTGAGAAGGGAGAGAGAAATGATCTGGAAAACAAGCACCAAGAATTAACAGAGCAAATGGAGACAGTAATGAAAAACACAGAGAACCTCCAGGTGTTAGTGGAGGAGTTGCAGAATGGGAGTGCCGAGCTGAAGGAGGTTTGCAAGAAGTATGCTATTGAGAAAGACTTTCTTTCAGAAAAGTTGAAAAATATGGAGGAAATTTCTAAAAGGAATACAGTCTTGGAAATTTCTCTTTTAGATGCAAATGTTGAACTAGAAGCACTGAGAGAGAAGAAAGAAATGCTGGAAACTATAAATAACTCTCTTAATGTTGAGATTTCGACACATATTTCTGAAAAGGCTGATCTTGCTTCTCAGTTAGAGATCTGTGCTCAGACTATTGATAGGATATCAGAGCAAAATTCTTTCTTGGAAAACACATTATCTGACATGAGTGTGGAACGCGAGAGTCTGAGAGCAAAGTTACAAAATTCTGATGAATACTGCCAGTCTCTCCTAACTTGTAACTCTAGTCTTCTTGGTGAGAAGGAAGATATCGTCTTGCAGGTAATCTTTCAAGATACACTCTCCCCTTGGTCCTCCACTTTACAACCTAGGGTCCTCTTTATTCAGATTTCTTAAATCAGATCTTTTATTGACCAGTTTTAGCTTTTATATATCTATCATCTGGTGAAGTGACATTCCAATCAGTCTTCTACTGGATTATGCTTTTATGCCATCGGATAAATCCTGATTTACAAGTTGGTTTCAGGTTGAAAACATCACAAGCATTCTAAAAGACCTGGAGAGAAGACATGTAGAGCTAGAAGAGAAGCACTCATGCCTATCATGGGAGAAAGATCTCACACAAAATCAAGCCAAGGAGTTGCAAGATCGATTGCATTTAAAGAATCAAGAGCATGCAACTGTCGTCCAGTCGCATGAGATGAAGCTGCTCTCTTTAGAGAACCAGATTCACTTTCTGCAAGAAGAAAAACGGCTAATGAAGGAGGAGCTTGATGAGGAGCAGTTAAAAAGCATGAATGCTTTTCTCAGCATATTTATCTTAGAAACAAATGTGCATGAAATGAAGGAGAAAATTTTGATTCTTTTGAAAGAATGTCAGAAGCATATAAACACATCTGAACTTGCAGAGAAGCTAGTTTCAGAGCTTAAGCAGGAAGTTTTCTTGCAATCAAGAGAGGTCGAATCATTGTCAGCGCATAATGAGAAGCTACGAGTGGGGATTCATCAGCTTTCAAAGACACTTAACATCAACAAGGAGTTGGAAACTTCAGATAGAATCAATGCCGAAGTCCTATTGCAGTGTATTTTGTATGAAATCAGAAATATTCTAATTTCAATTGCAGACACTGAGGATACAAATCATTATCTGGATCTTGAGGTATCAGTTCTTACCACCCTTCTACGGCAAATAGGACTGGATGTGGCAGATCTAAAAGCAGAATATTGTTTTCTTGAGCGAGAACTTGAGACCAGATTTGAAGAACTATCAGCTTTGCAAAGCAAGTATCATGAACTCTTGGAGTTGAATGATCAACTTAGGCAAGGACTGCAAACGAGCAACCAGAGTGAAGAAATGTTGAAGACCGAGATGGAAGTTCTTAGCAGAGGCTTATCTAAGTCAGAAGAAGCTTACCGGAAATCACAAGATGAAGTTAACAACTTGATTAAGAAAAATCAATCAACACTGAAAGATTTTCTGCTCCTGAACGAGGAATGTGATATTCTGAAAAAGGAAAACAGCATTATCATGAGAGAGAGCATGATGCTGGATCACCTTTATTTGTACTTCAGGAGTCTTCATAATGACAGAACGTCAAATTTAAAGTTGATGAATGATGAGATGGAATCTCTTCACTTGGCCAAGAATGAACTTGACTATGAGGTCACAGAACTGAAGGCAAAAATGGGAGTACTAGAAGTAGAAAATATGCACCTCAAGGAGTCTGTTGCCTACTTGGAGGAGCTCAGGGCTCGCTTGCAGATTTTAGAGAATGATTTGAACACCAGTAGAAATGAGTTGAACCTTGAAATTGAAGGTGGAAGGGCACTGCTGATACAAAAGGACATGGAGCTTGCAGAAGCAGACAATAAGATTCAGTTTATACAAGAAAAGAACTTGGAAATATGCAAAATCCAGGAGGCCCTTCAACTGGATATCAAGAGAGCTGAATTGACAATAAAAGAGCAAGAAAATACCATTTCCACATTATCTGAAGGGAATGCGAAGAAGGATACTGAGATTGTGCGTCTTCATCAAGCAAATGAGATGATGCAAGGAGAAAACGGTAGATTGCTGAAAGAGGTTAGTGTTCTTCTAAGCAAAGAAGAGCATCTGCATTGTGAACTGCATAACAGAAGAGATGAGGTCGAACAATGTGAAAGGGAAATTGCTATCTTGCTAACTGAAGTTATGGTTTCTACAATTAATGCTGCGGTGTTGGAAGAAAAGATATTTGAGCTCATAATAGAAGGTGAGAGTAATATGGTAAATGGTGCAATCCAAAGAGAGATGCTGAGGAGGGAAATCATATTAAGAGATGAATATTTAGATGACTTGAAGAAAATGCTTTTTGACATGGAGGAAAAAAACATAAAATTGAAGGCTGACTTGAATGCATATCTTCCCTTCACAAAGCTACTACGGGATCACATTGCTTCTCTTGAACTACACACTGTTTCACTGTTAAAGCTTCAGAGGTTGAAAAGCAAAAAGGTAATATCTATTCTTGCTTTCTTATCTTCTTAGGTACTATTATAATATCATCTCGGGGAACTTAGGTACTGGTTGGTGATCCTAAATTAGAGGATTACACCATAGCAAGCAGAAGATTTTCCACTCGGATCCTTCCGGTCTGAAACACAAGACACAATCAATGCAAGAGATGCCATTCAAAATAAGATAGATCTTTTACTCTGGTCGTGTTTTGTCCTCATACAAGTCTGAACCATTGTACATTTTTTCTCTCCCTAAAACTTCTATCTGGTGCCTTTTCAGGATACATCTCTGGTGCTTCATCAGCATGAAGAAAGCAGTATGCAAAACGACGATCAAGCCCCTGAGCTGTTAGGAGCTCTTGAGTTGCAGAAATCAATTGCCAAAGTTGAAGCACTGGAAAACTTGATAGTAGATACCAGGATTCTCTTGGAGCGTGAACTGTATAATTCCATTGCTGAACCAGAGACCACCAAGAATGAAATTGAAGAGCTTAAAGCAGATGGTGGCTTAGGCAAACAAGTCAAGGAACTAAATAAATATGATAATCTTCAAGATGATGATGCTGAAAACTGCAAAGTAAAGAATGGACAGATGATGAAAGATATTGAACTTGATCAGGCATCTAAGTCTTCATCATATTGTAACACTGATAGTCTATTTAGTATGAATGGACATGAAAATGCTGACCTTGATGATCAAATGCTTCAACTATGGGAAACAACTGAAGGTGACTTCAACAGAAAGAGCGGAAAGTCATCATCAGTTGCAGGTGAGCATGATATAGAGGCTGTGGTGGAAGTGAAGAGTGGGTACCCTTCTTCTGAACTAGCAGCAGAAAAAGAGTTGGCCATTGACAAGCTTGAGATATCTGAAAGAGCTCTAAATTCCGAGCAAGAGTGGAGCAGAAAGGTGCTCGACATGCTTGCTTCTGATGCTCAAAGGCTGTCACTTCTTAAAACAAGCATAGTAGAGTTGAAGAGGAAGATGGAAGGATCTGAAAAGTGTAAGCGACCAGTGAGTATTGAATTCAATACGATCAAAGTGCAGTTAGAGGAGACTGAGAGAGCTGTCCATGAGCTGATTGATGTCAACAGCAATTACACAAAGAAAGCAGGAGATCGCGTTTTATCATCTGATGTTATAGCTACTGGACAGGAACATACTGGATGCATCAGCAGGAGAAAGATCTCCGAACAGGCGCAGAGAAGTTCGGAAAAGATTGGAAGGTTAGAGCTGGAGTTTCAGAAGATCCAATATGTCTTGCTGAAACTTGAGGAAGAATACGAGAACAGAAGAACTAGATTTCCAGATAAAGCATCTCGAGTCCTTCTGCGAGATTATCTCTACGGGAGGAAAGATGGACGCAGACGCAAGATAACAGGCACCTTATGTGGGTGCATGAGGCCTAAAACTAAAGGCGACTAATTTTTGTGCTCAATTTACTAGGATATTTATTAAACTTTGGAGCTAGATCTACTAGTTCAAGCAATTGCTGTTTCTAGACAGGAATAAAGGATGTATCGGCTCACAGAAGCATGCGATTTTTCTTATAGTTTTTACAGGCTATAGTTGCATTACCTTGGTTAAGTTGGAGTGCTGTATTCTAGTATTTATCTTCGTGGAAATAGTATACAGTAGGCTTGTTATATAATTTTTGCTGTTTGGTGATCAACATTCAATCATTACTGCAAAAATTAATAATAATCAATAATCAAATAGAATATAATTAAAAGGTAGCTGATATCGAATGGTATATGCTAGGCTTAGTTGTAATTGTTGCAATTTGACAGGAATAAGTTGCTGTATTCATATCATACAACTGGGATAATTATAAACCAAAACCAATAGCGAGTAGTCCGACCTCGTCTAGCTCAGAGGAAGAGAGACAATGGAACCGGAGGCCGGGACGCTCGAGCTCTTCGAGCTCTCTTTCTCCGATCTCCTCCTCCTCTCCTCCCTCGCCTCTAATGAAATCTCTCCTTCTACACGGGATCTTATCCGCCTGCAATCCATCTCCGCCGCCGTAATGCGAACACTGGGGCCCTCGGGACCCGGTCTCCTGTCGATCTCGGGGATCCCGAAAGCCGCCGCTCTCCGGCGATCTCTTCTACCTCTTGCTCGAAAGCTAGCCCTCCTCGGCCACAAGGACCGCGTTCGAGTCCTCAAGGTAACAATTTTTTTTTATCTCTTTGGATTCTGTCGCCGTTCTAGGGTTTTACATTTGATTTGTGAGGAAAAAAATTGACTTTTAGCGAATTTTCGCCTCCTTGGACTGCTATATTATGCCATCATTAAAAAAGCGGGCTTACATTTCGCTTTTGAACTACTCGATGGATCGTTTAATTAGTGTTCTAGGAAATTTACAGAAGCATGGATTGGGCAGTGATGTCTCCTTAAAGAACCTTGGAAGGAGTGTCTCCTCCTTTGCCTTGCTACTAAGATATGCTGGAGAATCTAGATCGGTGTCATCATCAAGTACTCCTGACGACATGGAGAAAGACAAGGATAATGTAGAACGAAATCCAATTATCCATATGTTCCAGGATTTCAATGATGATGACTTCGAGCAGCTTGGGGATTATTTCAAGGAACTTGGTCTTTGCATGATGGAACTTGGGATCCATCTTGCACGAGTTTGCGATATGGCCATTGGCAGCAAAGAGCTAGAGAGAAGCATTGTGGAATCGGGCAGTGCAAAGGGACGGCTTATTCATTATCATTCGGCACTGGATAACATTACTCTAAAAGAGACCTGCAGAAGAACAAAAGCATCCATGAAAAAAGTTGGACCAAATAAACTCTGCCACTCACTTGCATACAAGTCTAGACCATTTTGTAACTCTCCCACCAGATTGGAAGATATGATTCTGGATGAGCAGACACCATTGAAGCAGGAGAACATGTTGATTCGAGATAAATTCAGCACAACTTCTTTCTCCAATCTGTGGCAACAATGGCACTATGACTATGGAATCTTCACTGTTTTAACGGCGCCTATGTTTTTTTCATCTTACCCTGCAGAAGATTGTTCTTATACATCAATAAGTCAAGAATGTCCTTCTCCAGATAGGCATACATATTTGCAGTTATTTGACACTAAGAAGAACAAGGTCTTTGTAGTCAAATCCTCACCTGAGAACTTCATCATTCAGGTAGGGGAAGCAGCTGACATCTTGTCGAGAGGTGAACTTCGATCTACACTTCATTCTGTTGGCAGACCTCTAGAACTAGGAAACATCAGCAGGGAGACTTTTGTTGTTTTCTTGCAGCCAGCATGGGACAAAACTCTCTCTTATTCTGGGTACTCGTTAGATGCTGAAGATGAAACAAACAGTGAAGAGAAGTTGGCATCAAGAGATGGGCCATCTGAGCCTTGTAAACGAGATCTGCTCTTGAGTTCGGACATCTCAGCTGATCAATCGATGCAAGAAATACTTAAAAAGATCCCACCTCTGACATCTCGGCTGAAAGATGGAATGACATTTGCAGAATTTTCTCGCGAAACAACAAAGCAGTACTATGGTGGCAGTGGCACACAGTGCAGAAATTAGCAAGTTTTTCGAGTCGAGGTTCTCGCAATCCATTCAAGCAAACTAATCATCAAGAAGAATTCGTGCTTGTTAGGAATTGAAGAGCAATTCTGACTTAAAGGCATGTCTGACAAGCTCAACCAGGCTGTTTATGGTTAACTGCAGTAAGCTGTTGAGAAAAACAACAGATGACTTCCTTTTCTTTTCTTTTTCTTTCTTCTTTTTGCGAGTGTGTGCGTGATAAAAATCTTCTTCAGCCTGACTGCAACTGTATAGAAGGTGAGAACGACGACTACGGTAGCAATTTAGAATACAGCTTGCAGGACAAACAATGCCCATCAGTCTTGTAATACTTTAGTTGAAGGAAAATGAGCATAACTTCATGCGGTCAGAAGGTCGTTTTCTTCGTTTAAGCATATATATATATATATATATATATATATATATATATGTATGAAGATAACTACTACTGTACATAAAAGTATACAAGCCTTCCCACATGTAATCAAACAATATTGTCTATAGGAAGGCTGGTAACATGGAGATGAAAGAATAACAAAATCAATTCACGGCAAAAGTTGAGGGTAGAAAAGCCTAGTCTCATGGTAACAGAGATAGGGGAAATAAGAATCTGAAACTACTAGTACAAGGGATGGAGGGACACACGGAGGGATTACTGCAGTGGCCCACTTTGAGAATAATGCTGTCTCGAAAAGAAAACTCTCGACATCTATGAGTCATAGGGGTGCAGGGGGTACAAAAGAGCCGAGCTTGAGTTAGCCTGGCCCAGCTCGGCTCGGCTCATCTCGTTGCTTAATGGACCTACATCCAAAATCTAAATGTTATATTAGGTTATTTGGAGGAATGATGCATATAAAGTCATATCTATATTATCAAAATTTTGATATGAGACTAAACATCGAAGAGTATTAACGATTGAATTAATAAAAATTATTTTAACCAATTATATTATATGTTATTTATACTTTTATTTTGATGTATATATATATATATATTATATCGAGTCTATTCAAGTTGAGCTCGGTTTAGCTCAATTAATCTTTTGAGCTCAAAATCCAGTTTGACTCTGGTGAGTCTCGAGCTGAGCCAAGTCCCCATTCCATAAGTATTGACCATTCTAATTATTCAGGGCAGACTAATATTTAATACATGGTTAAGGAAGAAAACCTCAGTGTTCAACAAATAAGGGGCAAAAATTATTATACTTCGGCAGATCTTGGTGGCGGAGTGTGATTGAGGTACTTTCAGCCTTTCAGGTAAACTTTGTGTTCAGGACTAAATCTAGCTAAGATGGAAGTCCACGACAGGAGGAGCATTGTTGGAGTCCGAAGTGTTCGTCATACAAGGCTTATGAAAGTAACCATATATAAGTAATAATTTTCCTCCGGTGAAAACTTTAACAGGAAAGTGGGTTAAAAAAGGGGGTGGTCAAAGTAGCAGTATGCAAGTATTTATTTGATCGTACGTCTTCAACGTTGCCATGACCAGGTGGAGTCAAATGTCAAATTTCCATCTTTTCCAATTCATAAAATCTTAAGTTAACTACCATTATCATGAAGACCCATGCACTCGTGTCTTTAAACCTACAGAGAAATATGAAAGTTATGGTCGGTCATACCTTCCTTGAACGTAGACGTGAGTGTACAACGGAACAACCCAACCCCACGGGTAAGCTCTCGAAGAACGTGAAACGCTGCGAGGCAAACCAAAATCGCAGGAGGCTGATGTCGATGTCGATGTCGATATCACAGTATCGGCCACAGAGCTGTCACCAAAATCCATCACAAGAAACCCCAAAATCTCAGAAACCCAGATGAGAAATCGTATGCTACCCATTAGAGGAGAGAGGAGCATAAAATCCCATCGAAGCCCAAGAACTATGTAATTTTGAGGATTAGATAGTGGAAGAACCAAACCCAGAAAGGATAAAGAGCTTTTGTCTTCTTCACCTCTATTAGAACAAGAATAATGCACACTGTCTGTGTCCGGCCAGTCTCTGATCCTCCTGTTTGTTTCAGGCGTTGATAGAGTTTTCTTTTTTTACTTGCATTTGTACGAGGAGAAGTCCATAACTGGTGTTCACATGGCAATAGGATTGAGCTTTACTTCGTAGATACAATTTTAAAGAATTAATTCGCCTGATTGCCAGAAAGAATTATAGTCTTCTATGAGTGCTCTTTTTATTGCTCTTTTGTTGGAAGTGCCGTCATTAGCCTGAATGCTGTTTGGTACTTTTGTTATTGGACGGTTGTAGTTAGAGACAATAAGGATCTACATCAAATGTTTTCGAATTGTAGAAGAGACTGATTCAGAGACTACGCGATTCATTTAGAATTTCATCTCAACCAAGCTAGCACTTCTTCCACAAAGCATCACATCTATACAGAGAGGAAAAAGGAAAACACAAAGAAGAGAGAAAGTACATGAAAGTTACATCTATTTATCTAGTACAACAATTGCTATTGGATATGTTGCTGCAAAGGGTTAACAACTTGAAATCAATTATCTCATCAAGTTGATCAAGTACGAGAAACAGCTCTCATGAATCGGCAGCTCGGAACAAGGTAAGGAGAGATAAGAAGAGGTTGATGATATCCAGGTATAGAGACACCGAAGCCCAGACGTATTCATCGTACGAATAGCGCTTTATCAAGTTGTCGGTGTCATAGATGATATAGCCACAGAAGATGATCGCAGCAAGTCCGCCATAGATCATGAGAGAAATCCTCCCAAGTGGAAAGAAGAGCTGGAGTTCACAGAAGGAAAACAAAGTGATCAGCTTCAATATAATTCACACGATTGGACAAAAAAAGTATAAGCCAAAGATAAGCTAAGCATTACCTGGATGAGTGCAAAAACCATTAGTATCATGATTGCCGCGAACAGGAAGGGACCGAGGAAGTTGAAGTCATGGCCTCTTCTCGCCGCCCAGAAAGTGTAAAGAGTGAGACTGATGACAACTACAGCCGTGAGGATGACAGATTCAAGGATAATTTTCCCTGCAACCAGAGAAAATGCACACAGTTTCACTCCAGATTTCAAATATCCAAACAATGATTTTACCCCGTCGCATCTATAGGATACGTTGAGTAACTAAACTTTTAATGATTTCTCGTATACCTTTGGTGAAGGCACATGTCAATCCAACTGCGAAGCTGATGGACACCGTAAAGACACCGAGGAGCAGCAGATTCACCGGATGACGCTGGTAGTAATAATACAGAGGACATAACACTGCAACGATTAAAAATAAAATTTTGTTTTAAAATTTTAAAAAAAAAAACGAAAAGAAAGAAGAAGAAGAAGAACATTATTGAGTCAAAAATAAACGACAAAAGGAATCACAGGGAAAGGCAATTTCCACCGAGGAAGAAGCGTACCGATGAAAGGAAGGATTATAAGGAAGATATAGAGCGCAAATCCGCCAGGGGACGAGACAAAGAAGAGGGCGACGGGGCGCACGAACACGACGACGGAAGCCACGGCGACGGTGATCAGCATCTGGATGGTCAGGATCGAGTAGATCTTCCTGATGAACGCCCATCGCAATTCCGGGCTTTCCAGCATCATCGGGTACAGGGGCCTCGCCCCTGACTCCAGGTCACCTCCCTTCCCGTACGGCGGTCGGAACATCCTCGCCGGCGACCTCCTCGTAAACAGCGAAGAAATTAACGAATCAACGATGGAGACAGAGACCTTCTAATTTTGCGATGTCGATGGAAATCTTTGGCTTCCGGATAGGGGATTTATTGAAGAGAATACACGAACAAAGAGAGGAAGGGAGAGAACGCGAGAGACGCGACGAAGGTTCGAGACTGGTCTGGTACTAAAAACTGCCTCCCATGGCGAATGGAAACGTGACAGGTGTCCACCAGCACCACCAGTTGAGCGCATACTATACTTTGCCTCGAAGGTATTAGATTCTTTATAGAATCCAAGGGGTTAGCATCTAGTATGGATTGCAGGCCCACTATACTATACTCTTCTTATGTTGTTGGGCTTAAAGGATAGAAGCCCAGCCCACTAAGAAAGAATTAAACAATTGGCAAGTGGTGAAAAGCTTTCAAGGACTTTGGGACGTGGGGAGTTAAAAAAAAAAAGTAAATCTTTCTCTTTTCGGAAATAGACTGCATGATTATGTCAACAAGTTGACACTTGTTGTTTTTTAGACAATCGATGCAGCATTAGTAATAAATAGTTTACTAGAAGCAAGTGTTTTGGCATCACCTGATAAGGCTGACAGTTGTCTCCCATGTCACTGGCTAGCTGTTCTTTTTCACAGCTCCGTTTATTTTAAACAGACATATATATAGATAATGTATATCGCCAGATCACAAGGATAACCTTTAAGCAATCCACTAGCCTACAATTAATCCAGAGATGGTTCGATTAGATTTGGATCAGGCTACTGGATTATATATAATCTTATCTATAGATCAATTGATGACGCTAGCTACTCAGTAGATACAAAAGTCCAACACGTGGAATCTAAAGTAAGAGGGATTTCAAAAAAGGGAAAGGCCACTTTATGTCCGTCTCTTCTCACAACAATGTCAAATCTAAAGAGTGGTTGAATTTACCCAGGTGGGGTGGGGTGGGGTGGGGTGGGTCTACAGTCTACTAACTTTGTTGATAAATATTTAACATTTGACAAAGCCAAAGCTAAAAGATAAAGAAAGGAAATAAGTGATTAAGGCAAGTGGCAGTCAAAATTAAATTTCTTGGAGAAGGACAAGTGGTGTCTAACTTTAACAAGCAAAAAGTTGAAACCCAAGGCCATAAC
Source organism: Typha angustifolia (assembly GCF_048772165.1). NCBI lineage: Eukaryota > Viridiplantae > Streptophyta > Magnoliopsida > Poales > Typhaceae > Typha > Typha angustifolia. Next base: position 307,998 of record NC_133251.1, read on the forward strand.
ACATATATCACATATCAATCACCACTACTATCATTAGCAAGTCCTATATGAAGAAGTAAATAGACTACTCACTCACCATGATCATAGAATAAGCTCCAATGTTGGATGTCAAAAAATCAGTATGGATATCAGACAACAATAATATTATCTGCATTAATGCCACTATATAGGAAGAAAGCATCATACGCTCTTACATACATACATAGATTACAAAGAACTTGTCAATGGAAGTCAGGGGATTCTTAGCTCTGGTTGCATAAGAATAGTATTAGACATCAAAGGTGGGATTTCTTCTTCTTCTTCTTCTTCTTCTTCTTCTTCTTCTTCTTCTCAGGGCATGAAGAGCTTGTTGCCACACTTGCATCTCCAAGCCTCAGGGTAGTACTCCAATAGGATGCTACGGCCTGGTTGGATCGCCACGTGTACTGGCCGGCAAGGGAAGCACTTGCCGCACCGGGCACGACACGTCGGAGGAGACGAGCCTGGGCCCGCCAGGCGTCGTCGGGCCCACACGGTTGGCTCCCAGTTGTCCTGATCGCCCTCTTGAACGAGTCCTTCCAATGCACCTCCTACATTAAGAAACCATGCCTAATGTTATAGATTGAGGAAAAAGTTTGGCTTTTTATGAGAATGTGCAGACGGATTCTTAAAATTTTACATAAAAAAGGCATCTCTGAGAAGAAATCGGGAAAAGTTTATCTTTTTCGGTGGCCAGGGGAAGAAAGGAGTGATATTGGAGCTGATCAACTGAAAGAGTTTAGTGGGTAGAGTTTGAGAAATTATACAAATGCAATCTAATGTCATCGAGAAGAGAAAATGAGTGTTGAGTTCTTTATGACAATGCGCCGATGGGTCTTGAGATTTTCTATCTAAAACGCATCTTTGATAGAAAAAATAAAGATGGAACTTTTGCAGTGAGCAGGGGAAGAAGGGTAGAGAGTTCGATAATGTTAGTAGTAGCCTTACCTAGAGCGGCACCAAAGAAGAGAATGGCCAAGATGGCTGAGAGGCGATGCTTCCAATGGCGCAAAACGCCCATAGCCGAGCTCAGAGTCGTGATCTCAGAGAGACAGAGATAGGGGAGAGAGAGAGAGCAGGGATGGTGCAAATAACAAGCTAGTGATGTTATTGCAATGGCGTGCGTGTCAAGTCACAGAGAGAGAGAGAGAGAGAGAGAGAGAGAGAGAGAGAGAGAGAGAGAGAGAGAGAGAGAAGGGTTAGAGGCTTAGAGGTAGGGTTGTTTTCCAAATTGTGGAGGAGACCGGCAGAGAGGTGTGGGGGGAACACCAAACATGGGGATTTGGGGGAGAGGAGATGACTAAATACCCTACCACATGACTCTTTAGGCTGACCCTACTCTCTTTTACTAATTGCTTGCTATAGATATATATTATAAACACCCACCCACCCAAGAGTAATTTACTATTTTATAAAATTACCACATCTCATGGATATATGGAATTTGGAAAGCATCCAAATCCAGAACCCGTCTTCCTATAAAAGGGTACGCTAATCAGCATGTTAATGAGAACCACAATAATTGTAGTAGTGAATGCATGCATGAGAGATTGAGAGTTCACTAGATCTCTAAGATCAAAAGGAGAGGGGTTTAGGGGGAGATCTAGGAGCAACAAGGTAAACCATTTGAGAGGAATGGAGGGTCCCAAATGGGGGAAAGGGAAACTTGAATGAGATGTAGCTGTCACTCGTGTGACCTTGTGCATGTGCGTTCTCTGTCACGTACGACTTCAACATCCATATGTATGTGTGCATAGAGAGAAAGTAAAAAAGAGGCAATGGAATTATTGACCCCTTTTTTTAAGGCACACTCACACTCCTCTCTCTCTCTCTCTCTCTCTCTCTCTCTCTCTCTCTCTCTCTCTCTCTCTCTCTCTCTCTCTCTCTCTCTCTCTCCTCCTGCGACTAAGGGAAGGGGGCAGAGGTGGAGATGGGGAGAGGGCGAGAGAGAGAGAGAGGAGCAGAGGAAACGAATCCCCGGTGACTGCGACGGCTTATTAAATGCGGGTGGGGGACCCACGCCTCACCACCTGCTTCCTTTTCGTGGGCCCCGCCGGTGTTGTTCCATATGTGGCCAAATAGTGGGTGTGGGATGGGGACTTCTCGGCCAACCTCTCGATCACTCACCCGCCTCTGTTGACTGCCAATAGTAGCAGGTTCGGATTTGCCACGTGGGCCTCCAACCCCTTTCGCTCTCCTGGTCCACTCCCTTTGTTGACCGACCATACTAAAACCCAATCGTGTGGTCGATCGCAAAGTCCTCTATATCCGATCGAAAATTTAAAATAAAAAAAAAAGGTGGTGGATGCCATGCATTGTTACTTACCGTGTATATTTTCTACCTACGTGAAATTAATAGATTACGAATATATATATATAGACAAGTGTTTTGATCGATCGATGGTGATGTGAAGTATCCGGTTGACGGGGTTCTGTCACATTGTCATGGCCGTGTGATCGATCTCTCTTAGGCCAACAGCGTTGTGCTACGTACTGTTTGGTTCGATGCACTTCCCAGCTTGTGTGGCTTCTACCTCTTGTCTCGTCCTTAATCAATACGTGCTACCAACTCTCCAACCACCACCTCTCCTCTCCTTTCTTTTGGGTCTTTGACACCAACAGCTTAAAGAATATATGTATGCAAGTATGCGACAATGAGATCCACTTAATCAAACATATATCTACAGAACTCTCTCTCTCTCTCTCTCTCTCTCTCTCTCTCTCTCTCTCTCTATATATATATATATATAGTGATCAAGTGAGTATTTTATCAACTAAAAAAGACCACCTCAGTGCACAAGGATTCTGCTAATGTACATGGATAAAATATAATAAGATACTGCATATGGTTCGTATATATTTAACCTATTCGAACCTGCTAGTCTTTTATGTGTGGATTGGACACTGCGTCTTCAAGTCCTTATACTATTGATGATATGACTTCTTATTCAGGTTGTATTATAGCACCCCCTAATGGTCCTACCACAAAAGTCAGAAGATAGGAGTGTCCATGTAAATACTGTATATTTATATGAAACTAATACTTAATTATGACAATTGTCCAACGAACTAAAACAACCAAGTTCAGAAGTTGAAAGCCTTAAATTACTAGCTATATATATCTATCTATCGATGAGCGATCAAATCAGATGCATTTGATCTTTTTCTCGCACAGCTTTTAGTGCAGAACAAGCTACTGCTCCATGCGACCTTAGGAGAGGTAGCTATTGAACCATGTCATTCATTCATGCATCTCTGACAAGAAATTTCTTGGTATTAGCTCAAACAAGTATGGGCCAACAACAGCCAAAGTAGCCAGGGTTGGTCTTTTCCCCTAACCTTTCCCATCAAGTTTGGCCACACCTGAACCCCTTGCTTACTCTCATTTCAGCAAATCTGAAGAGATATCGTAGATTGGGTATGCATGTGTCGTTTCCATAGTGTACTCCTTTTATTGCTCCATGTGAATGAACAATATTGCAAGAGCCCACCTCTTTAAACCATCCATTCTTACAGAGCCAAAGAGAACAATCCATTCTTGGAGATCCAAAGACAACAGAACTTAGTCTACGGACTTTCAATATATATATATATATATATATATATATATATATATATATATATATATATATATATATATGTAACAAACTTAGTGGGCTTCCAATACCACTTGCGTACATATGTCCGCGTTACCAAGGTGAAGGCCCAAAACACAAACCTTACTGCAGAAAATTCCTGCAACCGGAGCTGCAGTGAATCTTGGAACCGCCCGAACGGGAACGTAAATGCAGCAGCATCGGATTTGCCCGTCATGAATATCTGTCCAATAACCTCGCGCCACGTACCCAGTCCCCATGCAGTGCGAGTAAATGCGTCCAACGACCCCGACCTAACGCCCACCGTCCCACCTTAAATTCTCCCCCTCCCGTGAATTAATTACTATAATCTATCCATATATAATAACCATATAGTAATGGTTTATACTTTATACCTTCTCCTCTCTTCTCTCTCTCTCTCTCTCTCTCTCTCTCTCTAGGAGTCAACATGACGGCCGGTGCAAGGAGTCGAGTTACTATATTGGCCAAATCCACGGCGGTTTCGGTGACGCCGGTCCGACCCGGTAAGACGTACCCTCTATCAATCTTAGACCGGTCCATGGGCCGGCACACGGTTCGGTTGGTTTTCTACTACCGGTCCGGGACCTGGCTGGACCCGGTCAAGCTCAAGGAGTCGTTCTCCGAGGTGTTATCGTACTACCCGGCGATGACGGGGCGGATGACGAGGCAGGGGGAGGAGGAGGGTGGCGGGTGGCTTGTCAAGTGCAATGATGCGGGCGTCCGTATGCTTGAAGCGCGTGCTGATGCCACGTTGGATGAGTGGCTGCGGTCGGCGAGCGATGAGGAGGAACTGGAGTTAGCGTATTGGGAGCCCATGGGCCAGGATCCGTTTCTTTGGTCTCCCTTCTACGTCCAGGTAATTTTGCAGATACGCCCTTTTATTTTCTAATGAGAGTAATTAAACGGGCTCACCTTTCTTAAATTTTGGGTCATCGTAGTTGACAGAATTCAAAGACAAATCATACGCCATAGGACTCAGCTGCACCCACATGCATGCGGATCCCACGTGCGCCATCCTCTTCCTCCACGCCTGGGCCGACATCCACCGCCGCCTCGCCATCGTCTTCCCGCCCTTCTTCCACCCCCCTGCTTTCCTCCCCCGCCCCTCCCCCAACCCCGTCTCCCCGCTCCTCTCCCTCAAATCCATCACCACCTCCTCCGTCACCACCGCTGCCGCCGTCTCCTCGGCTACCTTCCTCTTCTCGTCCGCCGCTGTCCGCCGTCTCATCGCCGACTGCTCCGCCTCCTCCGCCTCCCCGTTCGACGCCCTCGCATCCCTCTTCTGGCTCCGCATAGCACGCGCCTCATACGTGAAGGGCGGCGCCACTGCTCAGTACCTGACCCTCGCCGTCGACTTCCGGAAGCGATTGCAGGCGCCGCTTCCCTTCGGCTTCTTCGGCAACACCCTGCTCCTCTCCCGCGCGAGAGCGAATCTCGAGGCTGGGTGGGGCAGCGTCGCCGACGAGGTCGCGCGGCACGTGGAGGGGATGCAGGAGGAGGACTTGTGGTCGGCGGTGGAGTGGCTGCACGCGCACTCCAGCAGCGGCGGCGGGGAGCCTTTCCGGATGTACGGGCCAGAGCTCACCTGCCTGAAGCTGGACCACGTGCCGGTGAAAAGCGTCGAGTTCGAGCCCGGTGTGGGGCCCGAACACGTGGCCTGCCGGGTCGGCGATGTGGAGGGGGAAGGACTCATCGTGGTGATGGCGGCGCCGGCGTCTGCGGAGAAGGGGGAGGGAGAGGGGGACGCGTCGTTGGCTCGGATGGTGGTGTTGACGCTGCCGACGGAGTTGACCGCTGAGCTCTGCGACGATGATGTCATACTCCAGTACGGGCCTACCATTGCGTTCCCTCCAAAGGCGTAACTGGGGCTTATTAAGTTGGGCTTAAATGTGGGCCGAGTCCATTGGGTTGTTGTCATGCTGTGCGTAATGCATGCACTACGCACAGATCAGAGTTGCCATTGATCACAACTTAGTTTCAACTTTTGAACAATCTTAGGATATTTTGTCTTCTTTCATCTTAAAGCGGACAGAGCAATCAATAGTTTAAACCACGCAAAGATGACATGGAGGAAAAAAATGAAAATAAATAATAATAATAAGAGTATACGAAGGCACGTGAGGTGTTCGATAACACTAAAACTGGTTTCCCAACTCCCAACGTGTGTGTAGAGAAGAATAGGCTGTAGTGGTCTATTATTGTGAGTTTGATGAAGGTAGGTAGACTTTGAAGCATGCAAGCACGGAATACCACAATAATGGTGAAATGAGAAGTGACAGGAAAACAAAGGACGATATCACTGCAACCGCCTTTATAGTTTCACAGAAGCCACCAGAAGAAGCACGTGGAGGTATCTATCACTGCATATATACTATGTCAAATTTTTTTGGGATTATTTTATTTTATTTTTTCTTTCGTTAATGTAGAAAAAAAAAAGAAGTGTTAGTGTTGTTTTAGACTTGATTACAGGGCCACTACCCTCCCCCAGTTTGCTTGTTTCTTTAATTGCAAGAGTGATTTATTATTATTATTATTCACTTGATACTTATTATTATAGTTTAATTGGTCTAAACGTGTGAAGATGATTTCTAAAATCTCTCTTTATTTTTTTATTTATATCCTCGTATATTAAGTTGTAACGAAGAAAAAAAAGAAAAAAACACACATGTCCAAGTAGTTGTCATGAATTTGGATAATAATTTTAAGATAGGCCGTTTGGCAATTTAAGCGGTTAGGTCGGATAGGTGAGCATAGGCATATATAATTGGGGCAGATTGAATTGGACCCTAATAAATCCTCTAATTCCGCCCTCAACTTGGCTGATAAAAACGAAACGGCGATGGTTTGTAAAGATCCAAGTGTAAGGTCGGGGCCACTCGTGTTGATGTGCATGATAACCCTCTGCATGCTTCACGTCACCATCGATCGACCCAAGTTGCGGAGGCAAAGGTGAGGAAGATGAAGCCCCACGTCGGCCCGTAGTATTTTTATTTTTATTGGGCCTCCCGCTGTACGGCCCTGTCACCTAAAAGCCCAACAAGGTGGGGCCTTACCTATCCAGGCCACGGCAAGAGGGAGTTTTGATTGAGAGGGAATTATTCGAGGAGGAGGAGGAGGAGCTGTTCATCCCCTCGGATAACTTTAGTTATCCTATCCGGAGGGACAGGCCCACCAAATTAAGGTTCGATAGTGTTGTATCAGAAAAGAGCAAGTAGAGTTGGGGGATTAATAGTGAGACGACGAAAACAAAGAAGAAGAAAGATTCTCTAATTTATTATTATTATTATTATTTATATAAATATAACTGGGATTAAAATAGTAGTGAATTCACTTGTTTGCATCAATGATATGGTGGGGAATGGGGAGAAAAGAGGGTCACTGGACTGGGGGACTTGGGGGGGTGGGGAAGACATGGCATTCCCTTAATATTCCCATCCATTCCATGGATTAATATAGATGAGTAAAATGAAGAAAGGATAAAAGGATATTATTGTCGGTCCATAGAAAACAATGGGTAAGAGGGGGGTGACGTGGCACGACGGGGTTGCAGCAGTGCCCCCAAATTGATGGGGAAACTCCCCAAGCCAGCGTTACACTTACATTACACCCGACGAAGCGCAGACGCCGCGCCCAAAAACCCTCACCTCTCTCTCCTCATGATTCTTCTTCCCCCCACCCGCCCTCACTTTATTAAATTTTTTTTATATATAATTTTTCCTATAGATTATTATATTATTCTGTCACTTTCCAAAAATAACCCCACTCAGAACTTTTTCCTACTTAAAAAAAATAAAAGGTAAGCTCGAACAAAGATCCGGGAGAGAGGAGAGAGGAGAGAGGAGAGAGGAGAGGGATCTTACCGGAAACCTAATCGATCGCCGGGATTGGTCGCCATGAACACCGGTGACGCGGCGGGTATGAAGTCACCGCTAGAGAAGCCTCTCGCCGAGCTCACCGAAGAGGACATCGCCCAGCTCACCCGAGAGGACTGCCGCCGTTTCCTCAAGGACAAAGGTGCAGCACCTCTTCCTCTTCTTCCGATCGCTTCTCTGGGCTCTCTTTCCTAACCCCTAGGTGACCCCCACGTACCGGTTGGCGCAGGGATGCGACGGCCCTCATGGAACAAGTCGCAGGCGATCCAGCAGGTCATCTCCCTCAAGGCCATCCTCGAAGGTCGCCAAGAGGAAGGCGATCCGCCCGCTGCCGGAGCCGCCGTCCGCAGGAAAGTTCATCCGTCTCCAGCTCCGCAGCACGTGAGCCGCACGCCCCCGTTCGAATGCTGACCTCCTTTTCCTTCCTCCCTCTCATATTTCTATCTTTAGGGAATTAAATAATCTATATATGGCTAACTCTAGCTCCCTTTCCTTAGATCGCTCCTTCCTCTCCGCGGAAGGAGGCCGCCGGCGACTCACCCGCTCCGGCGAATGATCCGTCGCCCTACAGGAGAAGAGACCCGATACCGCCGGTCTTCTCCGCCGTCGACCCCTCCTGCCGGATCCCGCCGGAAACTCGCTGTGTCTCTCCCAGGTCCCCCCCCCCCCTCCCCTCTCTCTCTCCCTCTCCCTCTGTGCCTAAGCTTCCACCACTCTGTTGCTAACTTGCGCCATTCAGTGAGTGGAGTAAGATTCTTTTTTGTGTAAAGTATTTTATCCGATCCTACGGCTGGGAGAACCCGATTGGATGGACTCCCGTTCATCGGGACCGCTAAAAGGAGTGTGATGGATTGGACGGCCTTGATTGCATCTGATACGTGATATTTTCAGGACTGCGGCGGAACTCCCGTTTGGGCAAATGACCATCTTCTACGACGGCAAGGTCAACGTCTTCGACGGTGTAACGCCCGATAAGGTAACAAAACCCTGGTATGTCTCCTGCGGCGGTGACCTTAAACGAACCCCACTTGAACCCGGTTTAATAAATTTCCAGGCTCGGGCGATCATGCATCTCGCGTCGAGTCCGGTTCGCTACGATTGTAGACCCGTTCCGCCTCCCCTGAGCCGGCAGCCTCCTCCTCGCTTCCCTCCGACATTTCTTGCTCCGCGTCCGGTCCATCCCGCTTCCCCAGTCGCCGGCATTTTTCCAACCTCGCCGGCCGGTAAACAACTCTAATTAGTAATTACACTATATTCCGCCACGTACGATCTATGGATACGTACGTTCGTACGAACGTTAGGAAGGAAAAAAAAATGTATATTATACATACAGAAAAGAGCGTACCAGTTTTTATCGGCTTGAGATTTGATGGGACGGCTGTGATTCAGGTTTAGGCAAGTCGCCTCGGAGTCTCCAGGTCCAGGAGAGCGTGGAGTGGAGATCCCTGCGGGAAACCGAGCATGGTAAGAGAGCGGAGCAAGGCTACCGGGTAAAATTTGCTGCTATTAATTATCCTTAATTCGCCTTTGCCTTCACTCACAACTCACGACTCACGACTCACGACTCACGACCAAGTAAAATGTGACCCCTCCTTCCCGTCCGACGTGGTCGAAAGGGCGACCCTTCGGGGCGTGTGGTTGGGCTTTAGTGGGCTGTGGGGCCCAGTGAGGCGATGATGAGTCCCACACATTGACGTGATTTGTCTTAGATTGGTGGGGCCCACCCACCACTGCGTCGTCCATTCCTCTTGCATGGTCCACCACACCCATCTTCCCGCTGAAACCAAGCTAGCCAGCCAGGTCCACCGAGCCCCCTGTTTATATTTGCCTAAAGATTTGGATCTGGTCACCACCTTGCTGACCCCATGGCCATGGACCATGGTTCCCCTCCCCCTGCAAATTGCGATATTACACACCTACCCATTCCGTAACACTTGTCGCTAGCTACGCCCCTATCACTCCTTTCTCATGGATGGGTGGATGGATGGACGGACGGATGTCTCATCTCGGAATTAATTTTTATTTTAATTCCCTTTGTTTTACAAGTTACGGGTGGGTGGTGTTTAATTACAACAATTTGTAGTCTCTGCCCAGTCCGAAATTAAGAATGAGCCTAAGCTCCATGGGATTATTAATGGGTCGGCACTGGAGTTTGCGTCCCACCCTCAACCGACAACCCTTGTTATTGGTGGAGTAACCCAAGTCAACACACCAAAATTTTCAAATTTCTAAGAGGTGCCGATTTCTTTATGTAAATTCCTCTAGTACAAAATCCAGGACATTCCAACATGTACGATTGCACACTTTTGCTTTCCCGTTGTGATTTTAAGCGCTAGTCAGCTCTCCGGTGTAAAAGGATTAAAAAAAAATAAAACAAGACAAACGATTGTTGCCCGTTTGATTTTTCTCTCTTCTCAAGAGCTCCAATTCTTCCTTGCTCCTTGTTTTCCTAACGCTAGTATCATTATTAATGAGTCCTATGTTATCAATTAACATCGAAAAGGTTATTGACGAGGCATGAAGTTATATATTCGGTAAGGTTCTTTACCTATCAACGACACGAAAGATAGGTTCTTTACTTGACTGCTGGGGGGCATAGTACGTATGTTATCTGTTTCCTTCACTGTTATTATAACTTAATGTCGTTCTCAACGTGCAACAGAATGTCCTACAAGTAGAAAAGCATCACTGCAAAGGTACATAGAGAAAAGGAAAGACAGGTACGAGTTTCTTACATTAGAGTTGACCTGATACCTCTACTTGGATTATTAGTTCTGCGGTGACAGGCTTCAATGACATATTGCACCTGAAGGTTTAAGGGAAAAAGGGTTCATGGAGGTTCATCTTCTTCGAGAACGGAAATGATGTACTTTAGTCAGAAGATCCAGGGCCAGACATCAAATGAGCAATTAAACAGAACAAATATCAGCTCACTAGCACCACCGAGACCACCGGGCACACCCACTAGGTGCAGCTCAGTGGAAAACCAGGCAGAAAAGATCTGCTTCTCCATCGATCTTAATGATGAATGTAAGGAAGTGTGATCTTTCAGAGTTACCTAGCAGATAGTTATTTTCTAAATCACATATCTACAGAAAGTCAGTAAAAACTGGAATCTGGAGTGAGTGCATGAGGTGACGCTTTATAAAATAAACACCTTACAATCTTGAGTTAGCTCGTTGACAATGGCTTATCGAGCATTTTGTTGGTTTTTCCTTTCTCCCTTTCGTTCTACTTACCATCTATCTTTTCTTACAACATTTTGATTCCCCTTCTGCCTTGTGTCTTCTCTGCACCCTGTAGGGTGATTACATTATTTTCTCCCAAAAAGCAAGGGACTAAATCTACCAACTAAGAAATCATTAGGGTGTAATATGAGACTGTCCATGCTAGTTTTCATGTTTAAACATTTCTAGGCAAATGTGAGCCATAATCCTTGCTTATTACTATAGTAATCTCAAGAGCCGAATATTTCTCTTGGGTGTGACTACTGTAATATACTAATATCACAGTGTTGGAAGATTAAAGTCGGAGCTTTTTTATTAGCTTAAATTTTAGAGAAATCAGATGATTTTTATGGTAACCAAGATGGAGATACTGAATTTGATACTTTCGAGGTCATTTGTGAACAGGATCTCGGCCCATTTAATTTAAATCAATATCTTGAACCTATTGAAGTCTCAATCTCAAATATATAGAAAGGAAAATTTGAATTCACTATTCTTGATAAGCTCGAGCTTTTACAGAACATGGTGATTCCAGACACAGCTTATACTAGTTAGTGCCACTAATATAAGAGAAGACTCACTGTAGCTATCTTACTGGAAATTTGGTTGTGTTTGGTTTTATGGTTATAAGGTCAGTTTCTATAAACAATAAAGTAGGGTTAATTTCTGTATTGAAAGTCCAATTTGAAGATTTGGTTTACCACTTTAAGTACAGTGATAAGCTAGTTCTAATTCGTCTTGCTTTAGCCTTATGGCCGAAATTACAGCATCTCTATAGGGAAGCTTAAGGAGATCTTGTATGAAGACAACTTACATATGGGAAAGGAATGATTGTCCCTTGCAAATTTATGTAATATGGACTTTAATTTAATTTGTTGAGCAGAAGAAGTTTTACATATCACAGTAGTTTTTACTGATAATTTGTTCATCTAGGCTGAACCATTGTGCATCAGGAACATGCCGTCATGCTGCATCATGCTTTATGCTATCTGCTTTCTCACGCATATTAAGTGTGTCAGCCATTTTTAGTCAACTTCCTCTTAGCTCAGGTTCAGCTGGCATAGACATATGGCTTCATAAATCTGGTACCATATTGTTTTAATTTATACATATTTCTTGAGCATCAAACTCTGAAGATTTGATTGCTGCTTCCATCTAAATTCAAACAGGCGGTGACAATTAAGGAGCCTATTTTTCATCGATCAATTGTTGCTGATTAAAATCTTTTGGTGCGAGAATGAAAGCCCAGTCCTTTTGCAGGATGGATGTAAATTTGTGGTCCACTTTGTTCTGAAGTCCCTACATTTTATCATTATCATGTCCTCTTACGCATTGAAAGTTATTTGCCTGCGGAGGCTGTCTCATCAATTGGGATGCTACAAGCTTGTTTACAGCTTACCAGAGAAGTAAGACGTTGGAGAGAAGTAACAAGCCAATCTGAGGACCACATGTAAGAATGCAAGCTTCATCCTTAAGTCTTTATAGATGAGGGCCAAGTATTATAGCACTTTTGGTCAGATGAACTCTGATGCAGATAATACCGAAGTGCCTAGATTTAGGCCTGTGTTGCAGTTCAATCTGGACCAGTAGTGTCTCCACTATTAGATGAATGTGACATGAGTTTTCTTTTATGTAACGGGAGATGAAGTTATAATAATCTTGCATTAAGCTTCTCTTCTAAAAGCTAGTGTTAGTTCATTTTATGCTAAGAGTGTTGAGCTGCTGAACACTAATACTATCTCCGACGTCTCCTTTAGTAAAAGGGGGCCCTCTATATAGTTAATATGTATAATATTATGGTTAGGTATGCTTGTTAGAATGCAGATATGTTCAATTCTTGGAAAGCTGGTGCATAACAGGCGAATAATTGTGATGTACTATCATGATTGTTCAACTAGAATGCTGCAATTTGTTTTTGCTTTTTTTTTTCAGAATATATTGTATCATTGTATGGCCATTTAAATGTGTGTAAATCCTTTGAAACTTTCACTAGAATGTATGCTCTGAATTTGCTTCTTTTTTTTTTTTTCCAGTGATGCCTGTTCATGTGGGTATTAATGTGAACACATAAATAAATGTCTAGAGGACTTCCCTTTGTTTGTGGTACTATTTCTTTTGAAGTGTTATCCTAGAGTTACAAGTGTACTCCATAATATAAATTTTGTGCCAATAGTATAAGACCAGGAGTCAATTTGTAGACTCCTTATTCAAACTACACTTGATATAATAAAACAACAGCAAGATCCTTGATCAACTGATGTGGGCCTGCTCATGTGATTTTCCATATCAAATATTGCCCCCCTGCTTTCAGTGAAGTAGTTGAGCAGATGTTGAATGCCATGGACATCAACTTATTAGACCTCTATTTTCTTTTTCTTTTTTATCCATCAGTTGCATTAGTGATTCAGTTTATATATTGTTTCTGAAGAAATCAATCATTTCATGATGGACTTACTAGGTCCAATCTAAGTATAGTAGCTTATCTACTGAACTAACCTTGTTAAGTATACGAAATAGCATGCGCAAGTATCTTCACTGCAAACACTTGATAGTTGACATAGATTAGTATATCTTAACAAGAAAGCCATAATTCTTCGATATCTTATCTAGGTGAATTTATTATACTCCTTTTCTTTTCTTCTTTTATAAAACTTTTACCCCCAAGAAAAAAAAGAAAATGTTCATGAAAAGAAACGCCACGCCGTCTCCCAACCACTTGGTATACTTTAGAAGTGTAGATGATGATGGTTTACAGTTAGGAAGGCACGTCGCTGAACACGAGCCAGGATAGAAAACTTTTAAATGCTTTGTATTTAGTAAATCAAAAGGTTAATATAGAAGTCAGTTAGAGGGTTTAGATTATTTTTGACAAGGTAGTCCCACCTATTTGGAGCAAGCAAAGAACTAATCAATCCTATCTTCAGACCAAGTGAAGCGAATGCATCTCTTTTCCCGTACCGTATTTGGTTTAATTTTGACCAACGCAGCAACCTACTCTTATTTTGCTAAAAGATTCCCAACTAAAACAAAAGGCAATTTAAAGATATAACAACTAACAACATTAACTCTCTAAACTACTCCAAGTCTGACCAAATCCTCCATGGTTAAGAGGACAAGAACAGTCATGGGGTCAGTGAGTGACTCTAGTTTTACTTCATCATCATCTCCCAACTGCTTTGCTTTTTAGGTTAGCTTGGTGATCAAATATAACCAAGTGAAATTAAAAAGGGTAGGTGAGTGAGGGGATTAGTTTGAAGAAACTCGAAAAGAAACCGTTGAGTTCAAGGTGGCCAAATCCTCACCTACTACTACTTGCTCTTCTTCTATGCCCACATGAGCTTGTCGGCTATTCTGTGATATATAGCCGTTATTATGTCATTTGTCTCCCTTCTTTCCTTTTCCACAATTTAAGAGCCACTAGAATAGGATTGAAAAGAATAATGGTACTAATTATTCATCTAATTGGTATTAATTAAGTTAAAATCTATTGATTGATAGCTCTGTCAGTGTCACTATCCTACTATGCAGATTATTTGTAAAAGGTCTTAAGATGTAGAAAAGAGTTTTTGCTATATAACGCATGTAACTTAGTCATAACGATGGTCAATTTTTAGATCATTAGACTTTGAGAGAGAGAGAGAGAGAGAGAGAGAGAGGGCAAAATGGTCACTTTTGTCAAAGTTTAAAGGCCTAATTACATAATTATGTGATTAATTATGATGCTAATACTCCAAGGTACATAATTTTATATTAAGACAAGAACATGGGACTACCAATTGGACTCAAGCACTCAGTGTTGTTCTAGTGCTTATCGAATTAAACTCCTTTCCTTTCTCGCCCAAAAAGAAAAGAGTACTACCGCTGCAGGATAAAGAGAGGGCGGGGGCGGCTCCTCTTTTCAGGCAAAGAAAGAAGAGATCGAGAGCTTTGGATTCCTCTGCGGATTTGGGATTCGGAGCCCCAGTCGGAATCGTTGCTTCTCCCAACAGTGTGGGCTCTTCTGCTGCTTTCTGTCTCCTGTCCTACTTTGGTCGGTTTGGCCGATTTCTATTTCTGTTTTTCGTTATAAATCTTTTGATCTACGAGGATGGTTTTTGGCGATTCACCGTAAAGGCCTCTCCTTTATCAATTTGATGCGAATCATAGGTTCACCATTTAGATAAAAAAAAAAAAAAAAGGAGGCGCCTTTGTTTATTCTAATGTGTTTAGAATCGATTTCTCCGTCTCATTCCCCAGACCCAGACTTTCGTACCCCCTTTTGGTCTGAAACGATATTGCTTGAGAGGATATAAATCATACGGAAGCCATCTTATAGTTGGCTGTTGGTGTGGGAAGAAGAGCTCAATTTGTTGTAGAATCATTATTTCTTCTTTCTAATTTTTCATATTTTGGGGGAAGGAAAATCCCATTTGAGAATTGTGGAGATTTGGGGGTCTACTACTCTCTCCGATGCCATGAGGAAGCTCTTCTTCTCTGGGTCCTCTTGCAAAGAAACCCAACTCCATTCTATGAATATGAACCCTCAGTCTTGGCTGAAAGTTGAAAGAGGAAAGTTGCTAAAGTTCTATGGTCATTCTCCTTCTTCAATGTAAGCACTCTCATTCTTTCTCTGTCACTTAATTTTGATTCTTTGCATCACTTGCTTAATCCGCTTGGATACTAATTTGCTTCTTTCTTGTCCTCAAATCTTTGTAGGGATTCTCTCATAAAGGTTCCAGAACCACCTGTTCTTCCACTCTTTAAGCCAGTCGACCATGTAGAAGTCTTAGCTGCAATACATGAGGAGCTAGAATCTTGCCCACCAGATGAGAGGTCAAACCTGTACTTGCTCCAGTTTCAGGTGTTTAGGGGTCTTGGAGAGCTCAAGTTGTCTCATAGGAGCCTCCGCTCTGCGTGGGAGAAAGCTAGCACCATATATGAGAAACTCATATTTGGAGCATGGCTGAAGTATGAGAAACAAGGAGAAGAACCTATATCAGATCTTCTTGCTTCCTGCTACAAGTGTTCTCAAGAATTCAGGCTCTTGGACTTTGTTTCTCAAGTCTCTTCTGAGGAAGTCGAGAGAAAGAGTACACGTGATCTTAATGGATTGCAAGTTTCCTCGATCGTCTATTTTGAAATAGGAGATCAAAGGATAGCCTGTGATCGAGAAAAGATTGCAGCTTTGTCCACTCCACTTCACAGGATGCTTAATGGGGGTTTCATGGAGTCACAGCTTGATGTCATAGATATGTCTCAGAACGGTATCTCCCCTCTGGCTATGAGAGCTATCTGTGAATTCAGCTTTTCAGGTAGATTGCTTGACTTGTCTCCAGACATTTTATTGGAAATATTGATATTTGCAAATAAATTTTGCTGCAATGGGCTGAAAGATGCTTGTGATCGGAAACTTGCATCTTTTGTTTCTTCACGGCAAGATGCTATAGACTTCATGGAGTGCGCACTGGAATTAGATTCTTCTATCCTTGCCACTTCATGTTTGCAGGTGTTCTTATATGAACTTCCTCAGTGCTTGAGTGATGAGAGGGTGGTCAAAATTTTCTGCAGTACAAATAAACAGCAAAGATCGATTATGGTTGGCCTTGCCTCATTCTCTCTGTATTCCTTGCTTAGCGAAGTTTCAATGAGCAACAATCCAAGGTCAGAAGTTACAGCTTCTTTCTTGGAAAAGCTAGTAGAATCGGCAACAGATAACAGGCAAAAGCAATTCGCCCTTCACAAACTTGGTTGCGTGAAGCTTTTAAGAAAAGAGTACAGTGAAGCTGAGCGGCTGTTTAATGCAGCCTTTGCTGCTGGGCATGTCTACTCTGTTGCTGGCTTGGCAAGACTGGCTCACCTCAGGGGCAATAAACATTTGGCTCATAAGAAACTTAGCTCTGTTATATCTACCTGTTTGCCACTTGGTTGGATGTATCAAGAGAGAGCTCTACATTCTGATGATGATAACAAGTGGAAAGATCTTAATAAGGCAACAGAGTTGGATCCCACTCTTCTTTACCCTTACATGTTTCGAGCAGCATCTTTGATAAACAAGCAAAGTGTTGAAGCTGGGCTTATGGAGATAAACCGTATTCTGGGTTTCAAGCTGGCCCTAGAATGCTTAGAGATAAGGTTCTGTTTGCACCTTGCTCTTGAAGATTATAGAGCTGCTCTACGTGATGTTCAGGTGATCCTTACACTCTCTCCTGACTATCGAATGTTTGAGGGGCGTGTGGCAGCTAAGCAATTGCAAATTCTTGTCGGGGAACATGTGGAGCATTGGACAACTGCAGAGTGCTGGCTGCAACTTTATGATCGTTGGTCATCTGTAGATGATATCGGTTCACTTTCAGTTATTTATCAGATGCTAGAGTCAGATGCACCCAAAGGAGTATTATACTTTAGGCAATCTTTGCTTCTCCTTAGGTAATTCTTACATATATATGAGAGCAAAATCATAATCAAGATTGTAATTTGCATTCTATCATTTCTTTGTGCACTTATATGTAGGAATTTGATTCTTTTTATCAGATTGAACTGTCCTGAAGCAGCCATGCGCAGCTTGCAGCTTGCACGCCAGCATGCAGCAAGTGAGCATGAACGGTTGGTATATGAAGGATGGATTCTGTATGATACAGGTCACTGTGAGGAAGGGTTGCGTAAAGCGGAGGAGTCAATCTCCTTGCAAAGGTCATTTGAGGCTTTCTTTCTGAAAGCCTATGCTTTGGCAGATTCAGGACTTGATCCGTCATCCTCTGCTACTGTCATTTCACTTCTTGAAGACGCTTTGAAGTGTCCTTCCGACAGACTCCGTAAGGGTCAGGTATATAATATTAGACTTACCATTCTTCCACTTTGAAGGAACATGTATATCCTATCCAGCACATTAAACTACCATTTGATCTCTTGTTATCAACACTCATGACATTCTGATTTCTCTTTATTCATTCATCAGCACCATCTTTTTCTTGCTTAGATTACTTTCTGTGCCACTGAAGAATTTATATAGTTTAATATTCCAAAGATACTGCTCAATTGGTCTGTGCATATTCAACCAAGTTTGTATTTGTTAGCCTTCAAGATCAACCCTAGAGCTTAGTCTGAGAGCACACAATGGGTTGATATGGTTGTAGATGTAA
Source organism: Typha angustifolia (assembly GCF_048772165.1). Lineage (NCBI taxonomy): Eukaryota > Viridiplantae > Streptophyta > Magnoliopsida > Poales > Typhaceae > Typha > Typha angustifolia. Next base: position 325,850 of record NC_133251.1, read on the forward strand.
CTAATGGCATTTTTCGTTATTGTACAGAACTTGAAACTTTTCTTTGTTACCTAACTTCAGTTTCCTTTTTGGATGCATTATGACTTTCATTCCTTGATAGAAGATTTAAGACACCATCTAATGCTTGAATATTTCACCCTATCTCCTGAATGAAACCAACTCAATTCATTGCTTTAGTGCGTCAGTTCAAAGACAGCAACTAATCTGTGACTGATTTGCAAGGCAATCACTAATTATAGTGAATTATAATATTCTTTTATGACTTATATATAAGATTGTTCTAGAAATACAGGAATGTACTAGGCACTGACATGCTTTGTCAGTAACTATATATTGCATGATATAGCTGTATGAAAGAAAAAAAAATATTTGAATGGTCGACATGTTTTACCATGATGCAGGCCCTGAACAATCTTGGAAGTGTTTATGTTGACTGTGGGAAGCTAGACCTGGCAGCTGAATGCTACATCAGTGCCCTAAAGATCAGACACACACGAGCCCATCAGGGTCTTGCTCGTGTTCATTTCCTTAGGGATGATAGGAATGCTGCATATGAGGAAATGACCAAATTAATAGAGAAGGCCCGGAATAATGCATCAGCATATGAAAAGAGGTCAGAGTACTGCGAACGTGAACTTACAAAAGCAGATTTGCATATGGTGACCAAATTGGACCCTTTACGGGTGTACCCTTACAGATACCGTGCTGCTGGTAAGCCCCATTCCCTCTAATGCCTACTTGCACAGTCTGCTGTATTCTAGTTAGTACTCAGCTTAATCTCGCACTTTCTTTGGCACAACCCCAAATTTGTGAATAACATTGAGCTGCTTACTGAATTTGTAAACCATGTTGATCTGTATTGAACTCCTCAATCCATTGCTAGCTTCTCTTCATAGTTAGTTTCCCACTTTCTCTACATATGAAGGGCTGGCATCTGTTTGCCTGTCACTATGTTGTTGGTTATGTCCGTGCCTTTTCTTCACCTGACATGGAAATAGATCTACTTTAATATCAGTGTTGATGGATAACCACAAGGAAAGAGAAGCTATAGCAGAGCTGACGAGGGCCATAGCCTTCAAACCTGACCTCCACTTGCTTCACCTGCGAGCTGCCTTCCATGAGCACGTCGGTGACATCTCAAGCGCTCTTCGAGACTGCAGGGCTGCTCTTTCCGTGGATCCAAACCACCAAGAGATGCTTGAGCTTCACAATCGCGTTAATAGCCAAGAACCCTGAGTCCAGTACATGCAGCAACAGCAACTACATTTTGCTTATATTTTTACCCTATTTTGTTTGTAATTTATCTCTTGTAATAAGCTATTTTATTGTAGCTTCAGATATAAATATCAGAGCTGTTTACCCTCAGTATTTTGTATTTTGTATTGTAAATAATAAAACGAAGTGGGAGAAGATAGGCATCAAATATTTCGATGATATTTTAAAAATATTATGCATGAACTCCACGGTAGGAGATTTATTATTGAGACTGGAAGTTAAATAGAGACGGCTTGATGCGACCTGAGGGTTTGGGGCCAGCCGGTTAAGGCTAAGTTTCCCAAATTAAAAGGTGGTTACTTTAGCCTAATTTTGTGCGTAGGGTTGATATGGGCTACGGGTAGAGGTAGGTGTGTCTCATTTTGTAGGGTTTGGACAGAAAAAAGCTCTGACTTGAATCTAGGTTGATCAGTTGGCCGCATATTTGCCAATTAGAGCTTTTGGACGTCATGGTTTGTTTGGATCGAATCTAGGCTGCAAGTAGTTTTGGTGGATAGGTCTAGATTTTGGTAAGAGATAACTCTGAAGATACCTAGCGAGGCACTTATGAGAGATGGGCTAGGGTTTGGGCCACCACTATCTCTCGTGGGTGCATATGTAAGCTGGCTTAGGTCGGCTTGGTCCTGGGGATGCCCCTTGCATGTAGTGCCATGCTTGAGGCTGGAGGGTTGCCGACCTTGACAAAAAGAGACCGACCTAACAAGGGTTTTGGGGTGTAGTGGTTCAAAGAGGAAGGTGGCTAGGTGGTGGATGAGGCCACTGTACCAAGAAGGACCGGCAACGACTCGGAGGATTGCAACTAAGAGATGGAGATGATGTGGCATAGAGCCGAGGTTGTGGTATGGCTAGAAATGGAGGTTAGTCGTGAGGAGATGCTGGAGGTGATAAGGTGGTTAGGCAGGGTAGTAAGGATGCATCAACAAGGGATGGTGGTGATGACTTGCGAATGCGAAAGAATTCTAGCAACTATAGTTGGTCGATATCGGTGGCAAGCAAGCAAGAGCCATACTGGAGGTAGAGACAAGTAGAGCTAAGAGGAATAAAGGGTGATAATTTAAAGACGAGAGGGATTAGGAGAAGATTAGTCCGACTCAATTCATCATTCAATATTCTTACTGGGTTACACTCCATAACTATTTATAGAGGCTAACTTACTAGATCAAACTAACTTGTGGACTCTGATAAGACTCAACCAAAGCAATACATAATTAAATAGGCTTGGAATGAACATTACATAGACTCAACTCAATAAAATAATCAAATAACTAGAGTGAATTCAAGGCTGTGCATCGGCAAGGCCATGGCAACTATGGTGGGTGATTCGATGGTTTGAATTCACTTCTGTTCTTTATCTCGAGATAAAGACAAGTATTCTCTATGACGATCATCTCCAACTAAGTGAGGACAGAGCACATTATAACTATTAGAGGAGTGATATTAGGGCTTACTGTAGTCAGTCTCTCCTCGTGTACACCCTCAATCTCAGGTTCCATTGATGGATTGAGTGGTGTGAGTGTCAACGAACTCAAATCCATGATGTTCTATTGAATGAATGGTGGTTATGAGGAATGTTAGCTCTGATGCCATTGATGTAACTTAAGAATTTGGGGCAGCCAACTAAGGCTACGGTAGCCCAAATTACAAGGTGTTGATATTGCGGACTAAGCCCGAAGATCTGATTTGGGCTAGCAGCATGTCTCACAGTGAGATACGAAAGCATCTTTTGCAAGTTTGTTGCTGCTTGGGGACGTATGTGGCTGCTTGTGGTTGCCATTAGTTAGAGCTCAATCATAGAATGCATGGCCATCGTTTAATCTCATTAATACTCTTTATCTTTTAAATTTTTTACGCCCAATTTTCTTTTTAATTTTAAAAGCATATCATATCTCTTGTTAGTTCATAGGAAAATAATTACTCTGGTATAGTGTTGTCTTCTTTTTTATTCCATTAAAATGTTCTTATCCGGTTCACATCTCCACTGGGACCACCAACATTGCAAACGAGAGCAGATCTCCTTGATTAACGGAGAATATACATTATATATCGATGGTGATTGATAACCTTCACCCTCTGCAGTTGGATTGCTTGCCCTAAGATGTTTGCACATTTGGTACCAACCAACCCTTGAACAGAAAAATAAAAAAAAAACCTTCCCACCAGTCGAACACGGAAATGGCCTGATCAGAAGCATATGCATGCATACAGAAATAAAAAACAAGAATGTTGCAAAACCCACAATAATAAATCTTTACCCCCTCAAATTCACTTCACCTCAGTTACAAGTTTCAAAGCATGGAAAAACTGAAAGAAAGAGAAGCTTTACCAACCGTTAGAGCCACGACGACAATTTAACTAAATAAATATGTCGTGTAGGGCTTTTGATTCTATTATACAACTCAGGATACTAAGGAGAGAGTGATGAAGCCCATTTTACCACTTCCCAGAAAAGAAGCAAAGAATACTACGTTTCATCAATAGTCTCCTTAAAGGAAATGTCAAGATATTCAGCAAGGCTCAACTCCGAATCCAACTTAAGACTACTCTGGTTAGATATGCCTTTTGAATTAGTCAATGATTCTGGAAGCCAAGACGTAGAGATATTTCTGGGCTTCAGTATATCACCAACTACAGGTTTCAATTCACGCCATGGGTCTTCTACCATGGCCTTGCTGTAGTAGTGCTCCGGTTCCTCCAGGCCTGAATGGTTGTTGAAGCTTTGGCCCCTCCCACCTCTTCCTCTGGTATTAGTGCTGCTGCTGTATTGTCTGCCCTTGCCTCTTCCAGAATATGAGTGAGGGCTACCTCTGATTCCAGGATTACCCATAGGACTGCCTCGCCCGTAATGTGGGCTTGTGAAACCACCTCTTGATGAATTAGGATAAAATCCATGCATCAAAGAACCAGCAGATGCATTCCAGGGACCTGGACTACTTGAATAAGTTCCTTGGTGACCTGAGAAGGGACTTTGGAATTGAACTGATGCATTCCAGGGACGTGGAGCACTCGAATAAGTTCCTTGCTGACCTGGGAAGGAACTTTGGAATTGAACTGGACTCCTCCATGGACTGTTTTGGGGTGCTTGTGGTAACATCGGAAATGGTACGTTGTTATCCGGTAACCAAGCTGTATTAAACTGCTGTGCAGGAGGATGGCTTGGAACCTCGTAATGGCTCCTTGGTCCTGCTAAACAAGTAAAGATAACAAAAAAATTAAACATGATTAGATGTTCTAATTTAGTACTTCAGAGAAATAAGCAATAAGCTACAACTAGTAAAAAGCTTTTCTTTAGTTCGTAAGATCTACTCAGGGGAAGCATATCTGAAGTTGCACTTTTCATGGTAAAGCCACAGCCAATCTGAATTATACTTCTACATCATGCAAAGGTAATGAATTACAGAATTAAGATGGATATTTAGTTCAGCTCTGCTGAAACAAGAAAATCTCTGTAACAGAATTTCCATATTTAAGCTGACTGAACAAGACGAGTAATGGAGAAAGTTTACACCTTTAATTACTAGGAGTTCAAGTGACATTTTTGCATTTACCCAATATATATTTCCTTACAGTCAGCCCATTGGATAACATAATGGTCCATTTCATCAAGTCTTCAAGATAATGATACTCATACTCTACTGAAAGTGATTAAAGATTAGATAAAGTACACATCACACTATGTACATGACCAAAACGTGTAAGTAATCTTTAAAGACAAGAACCTTTATTTAAAAAAACCAGTCATCAGAACTTCTAAACCCAAAATTTCATGATCTATATGCAAACTAATTTGCAGCAGCTTCAGTGATTGCATTTTTAGGCGTGGAAGGGGTTGATCATTTTCAGTTTGCAGGTGATCTTAGCATGCAATGCACATATGCAATAAAAAAGGAACTCCTCATTGACCAAAAAAAAAGAAGGATTTGTAATTAACAACCATCTTGCACTATCTCATGAACAATTGAATACCTTCCCAACTATCCCCAAGACCCTAACTCTTGTATCTTGCATCCCAACTGGTATTGTGAATTGTCCCTTTTGCTATCAAATTCATCTTCAATGACCAATGCCCCATGCCAATGCCACAGAGATGGTAGTGGCTTCCTAAGTCTCAGCTAGTGACTTGTGTTTGTCATTAGGATAAAAGATTCTTAAATTATGTCAGCATTAACCAGTGTTGGCAAGGTCTAGAAGTTATATGTAATGCAGTTTGTTCACAATTTCATTCTGCATACATCAAGATAATGCATAAGCATGTAGAAATAAGGAGCGTAAACATATATGGGCATAGTAGAGATCTGTAGAATTGTGCTTGCTATTGTACTAAAAGGAATATTATTTACATCTATTGTGCTATTGTGCTCAAAGATCTTTTCTAGATAAAGTTCAACAATACGGGAAGATTGAGAGGTAAAGGTCGAAGGTTGTAGGTAAAAGCATTGTTCTCTAACTAACTCAATCAAATTGAGGAATCGAAGTATCAAACAAATTAGTACAGTTGTACTCTGAAGCCGATTCAATTTATATTAGACCAACTTAACATTGAATTCAAATTTTTGCTAATTCGGAATCAGTTTATCACATATGCTGAATAAATGGAGGTAAATTAGTGAACAACGGAGAGGATTTTGGAGAGATTACCATAAGCGCGAGTAAATTGAGTAGGGGTAGCACTCTTCCTCTTGTATCCTGAGAACGCTGCCGCAGGATTGTAGTTGTCGAACCTAGGGGTACGTGGCGACATATCCCCCGCCGGCGCCGCCGGGAACATAGGGTTCGGAAGCTGCTCCGGCAAAGGAGGAGCCGGCGACGGAAAAGGCATATGGGGTGTCGCGGTGATTCGGGAGGCGGCGGGGGCCTCCGTACGAAGGCCTACGAGTCTCTCCTCTCGCCTCGCCGACTCCTCCATGGATTGAAGAAGAGATGAGAGAGAGAGAGAGAGAGAGAGAGAGAGAGAGAGAGAGAGAGAGACGCCGCTCTGCTGCAGTCCGTACTTAAGAAGACCTGGTTTACTAAATCCGACTCGGATCCGAATCAAATAATTTGTTTTCTTAATCATTTACCAGTATAGTAAGTCTGTGGGGCCGGTAAAGGCTCGGCCCATCTGTTACACGCGTGGGCTTTCATATGGACGGTCCTGATGACAATACCATTTCATCAACCGGTAAAAAGGAGCTTTGGACGCTATATCCTAGTCGCTGGAATCTAGATAGCCGCCGTTGCCCCGCGCGTTTCGTTTCGATCTATTTCAAGCCTTCTTCCCATATTCCCGTTATCATGAAGCTAGCTTTCAGAACTTTCCACAAGAGAGAGAGAGAGAGAGAGAGAGAGAGAGAGAGAGAGAGAGTGAGATCGAGGAGCGCGGTGGAGAACGTGTTTCAGGTTATTCTTCTTCTTCTCATATATATATATATATATATATATATATATATATATATATATATATATATATATATATATATATTTCGATGATCTGCATCGTGTTCACCATGATATATGCAGGCCCTGAATAATCTTGCAAGTGTTTATGTTAACATTGAGCTGCTTATTGAATTTGTAAACTATGTTGGTCTGCATTGATCTCCTTCATCCATTGTTGGTTTCTAGATCTTCATAGTTATCTCACTTACTCTACCTATGAAGGGATGACATCCTGTTTGCCTGTCACCAACGATATTATTTTTTACGGCCCTTGCTTTTTCTTATCTGACATGAAAATTGATCTGTTTTCATAATATCCGTGCTGATGGGTATAACCAGTTAACCACAAGGAAGAAGAAGAAGTTATAGCAGAGCTAGCAACGACCACATAGCTAGCCTCCAAAGGAGACCTCAGATCTCTAAAGTTTTGATCTTAGTCAAGATATGATAAGATAGATGCAAAGTGCGACATGGCCAGACTAGTTAGTACTTGGTAGGACTTTAGTAGTGTAGGACCATCATGCACCCCACAGCTTAGAGAGACTAGCTACTAGTTAGTAGGAACAATAACCAGATGTTACTTGGCTAGTTCATCAAATAAAATATATTTTATGTTATATAAAAAAATTATTTGCGAGTTTTGGACTCTCTAATTTCTACAATACATTAATACTACGTGCAGCATCAGTGCATCACCAATTATATAAAATTTCACCCTATTTTGTTTGTAATTAATCTCTCGTAAAAATATAAATATAAATATTAGAGTTGTTTATCCTCAGTATTCTGTTATGTAAATAAAAATCGAAGTGGGAGAAAATGATGTCAAATATTTCGTTGATATTTAGAAATATGCATGAACGTGTCCTGTCGCCTCGATCAGATCCTCAATCAAGCGATCAAGATCTCTGTCCGAAGTCCCCCCCTTGTCCATCGCCTCCGCTATCCGTGCGAGCTCCTTGGCCTTCTCCCCTTCCCCTCCCTTGGACACAGCCCTCTCAATCACCTCCCGGCTCACCACCGCCCTTTCCGCCTCTCTCTCTCTCTCTCTCTCTCTCTCTCTCTCTCTCTCCCCTCCTACCCTCCTCCCACACACTCTTGCACCGCTTCCCGTCACCTCAACCACCAGCCTCTCATTTATGAACTGCTCGAACACCAGTGGCCACGTCAGCATCCCCACCCCAGCCGTCGCCGCCTCTAGCACTGAGTTCCACCCGCACTGAGTCATGGAAGCCCCACCGCGGCGTGTCCCAGTATCGCCACTTGCGGGGTCCACCTCCAGACCACCATTCCCTTCCCTTTCGCGTTAACCCTCTCCTCCCACCCCATTGGGATCCACTCCGTCTCCACGATGGCCTTATCTTCTCTCAGTGCCCGCAGAAATGGCCTCTTGCAAGCCTCCAGCCCCAGCGCCAGCTCGGTGAGCTGCTCCTCGGAGAAGTGGCACCAGCTCCCGTAGCAAACGAAAACCACCGATCCGGCCTCCCCTCCATCCAACCACGTCAGACAATCCATGTGGGACCCACTGTCTCCGCCACGTAGGCCGACCCCTTCTAGATCCGATGCGTATAACGACAGCGCGACCGGGCCAACGAAGTAGGACCGCTTCGCATCCTCCGTTGCATATATCACGCAGTACTCGGGCTCCAGCCCGTAGAAGGTATTAACCACGTCCCCATGGCCCTTCAACTGGACCTCCTTTATCCTGGTCCACGGCCAGCTGGCGTGGCTCTCGGGAACCAGATTTGTTTCCCAGGGAGACCCGGGACTGTAACTACCGGATTATCGGATGCGGAGTTTGCGATCTCGGATCGCATGCTGGAAAGTTTGTTCAGGATTCGCTCCGGGAACACGCCGATGGCGTGGAAGGTGAGGCGCGGGATGCCGAGCTCGTCAGCCACGACGCCGGCCCACCAGAACGGGATGTCGGCTATGAATGCATCGGGGAGGTGGTGCCGGATGAGAGCTTCGTGGGTCTGGTGGGCCGAGTCGACGGCGGAGTGGATGAGGTCGGATTCGGAGGGGGAGGAAGCCGCAGCGAAGTTCTCGATGCCGGCGGGGAGGCCGACGGTGAGGATACTTATGGGGTTGGAGGAGTGGGAGATGGTGTCGGAGATAAGTGCTGCGTTGGCCGGGGTGACGACGATGGTGGCTTCGACCCTTGGGTCGCGGGCCAAGAGGGCAGCAAGGTCGGTCATGGGGATAAGGTGGCCGGTGGCGAACAAAGGAATGAAGAAGACGCGTAGCTTTGCTGGGTTTGTCTTCTTGTAAGTGGTGTTTGCGTGCGGCAGGGTGGATGATGCGAATGCGGAAGCCATGAGAGAGGAAAATGGAAGGTGAGAGTCGCTGCAGGGTAGGAGGGTTTTTGGGAGACGTTGGACTATATTATTAAAGGATAACTTTTGGATTTAAGTGAATTTCACTAATGTGAGTTTAACATCATCTGAGCCAACGGTTTAAGACCTTAAACGGTATTACTTTACTAGTCAACGGTATGAATATTTTAAACGTGCATCGATCATCAGCCTGTCTTTCAACTTATTTTACGTCCAGTTGCATGCCTTTCTAATTTTACTAGAGCTGCAAACCGCACGCACATCTCTTGTTAGTTCATACAATATATTATTTTTTTCCATTGAAATGTTTCTTAGATAAGTAGATTTTGATTAATTTAATGGGGGAATAAATAAATGTTAAATAATATTTACATCTCTTATACGGCGGTGGCAGAGCCACTTGCATGTAGAACATGCACCTTCTAAACCATACAAATTTAATACACTTTTTATAAAACAATTATTAGTATGTTAATATACTAAGTAATCCATGCTGAAATTAGAAGCGGGCTTTGGTCTGATCGGCATTAATTGGTGCTCAATGATGAAGAAGACCATCCTGTACTATCATTAATTTACAGTCTTTTCTTCTATTTCTTTCTTTTTTAACGTCCAGTCTCCTTCTGATTTTAATGCGAACCACACTGCATACATCTCTTGTTAGTTTATGGGAAATATTTAATCTAAGTTTACCATTCTTTTTCCATTAAAATGTTCTCGTCGGAATCGCATCTCCAATGAACCACTGTCTATCAATTAATGCTTCATCAAAATAAAATCTACACTTAAAAATAAAAAATTTCTCTTCTTCTTTTTTGTGTGTGTGTTATTTATGTTTTGTACGTAATAAACTATTTTATTGTAGCTTCCAAAATAAATATCAGAGCTAGTGTTTCCCCTCAGTATTTTTGTATGTAAATAAATGTTCAAAGTGGGAGGAAACAGTGTCAAATATTTCGTTCATATATAGAAATAGGTATGGACTGAACTAGACGACGGTAGGAAATTTATTGAGATAGAGAAGGCCAAGGAGCTTACACATGTCCCCTGGCGTTGATTAAGTCCTCAATTAGATGGTCGAGATTCCTCCTCGACGTCCCTCCCTCCTCTACCGCCTCCTTGGCCATCCGTGCGAGCTCCTTGGCCTTCTCCCTCGCCTTCTCCCCTTCCCCTCCCGTCTCCATGAATCGGGATATTGCCCTCCTGATTACCTCCCGGCTCACTAGCTCGCTATCCTCCTCTCTCTCGCTCCTCCTCCCCCCCTCCCACACCCGAGCGCCGCTTCTCGTTACCTCCACCACTAGCCTTTCGTTTATGAATTGCTCAAACACCAATGGCCACGTCAACATCCCCACTCCGGAACTCGCCGCCTCGAGCACCGAGTTCCATCCACAGTGCGTCATGAATGCCCCAACCGCTGTATGTCCTAGTATGGCAACCTGAGGGGCCCAACCCCAAATCACCATCCCTTTTGCCTTGACCCTCTCCTCCCACCCCTCCGGGATCCACTCCTCCGCTGCGCTCGCCCTATCTCCCCTCACCGCCCACAGGAACGGCCTCCCGGACTCCTCTAGCCCCAGTGCTAGCTCGGCGAGCTGCTTCGGAGAGAAGTGACACCAACTCCCGAAGCAAACAAACACCACCGACCCGACCTCCCACCTATCCAGCCACGTCAAACAATCTACATGGGACCCACTGTTGCAACCACGTAGGCCTCCCCCTTTTGGATCCGACCCGTATAATGAAAGCGCGACTGGCCCCACAAAGTAGGCCCGCTTTGCATCCACCTTTCTATACATCTCGCAGTACTCGGGCTCCAGCCCGCAGAAGGTATTAACCACTACACCATGGGCCCTTAATTGGGCCTCCTTCATCCTGGCCCACGACTCGCTCATGTGATCTTCGGATACTAAGAATTGCGGGAGTTCACGTCTTGGGATCCGGATCTGTTTTCCCGGGAGACCCGGGACGGTCACTACCGTGTTATCAGATCCGGAGTTTGCAATCTCGGATCGGATGCGGAAGAGGTTGTTCATGATTAGCTGCGGGAAGACGCCTACGGCGTGGAACGTGAGGCGCGGGATGCCGAGCTCGTCGGCGATGGCAGCAGCCCAGAAGAACGGGATGTCGGCGACGAGGGCGTCTGGAAGGTGGCGGCGGAGGAGGGCCTCGTGGGATTGGTGGGCCAAGTCGACGGCAGCGTAAATGAGGTGGGATTCGGACGGAGAGGCGGTGGCGAGGTTCTCGATACCCGCGGGGAGGCCGACGGAAGGGAATGGGTAGGTGAGGAGGCGGATGGGATTGGAGGAGCGAGATATGGTGGCGGAGATGAGAGCGGCATTGGAAGGGGTGACAACGATGGTGGCTTCGACCCTTGGGTTGCCTGCGAAGAGGACGGCGAGGTCGGTCATGGGGATGAGGTGGCCTGTGGCGAAGAAGGGGATGAAGAATACGCGGAGCTTTGCTGGGTTTGTCTTCCTGTCGGTGGTGTTTGCATGCGGTGGGGGCGAAGGAGAAGCCATGAGACAGGAAAAATGAAAGGCGCCAGAGAAGTGAGAAGGGATGGAAGAAGACGGAGCATATTATATAATCCATCTAACCATCTAGTTGGGCGATGGAAAACTCGTGCGAGAGGTTAGGTGCTCACGTCTTCTTTCGAGGGACCTATACGTGTAAATATTCTCCATTGTTAAAAAAAAAAGAACTTGCTTAAAGTCTACTATTCTGTAATATAGACAGTGGCATATGAATGCCACTGTACGTATCTTGCTGCTTGCGGTTGCTATTAATTAGTGCTCGATGATGAATGTTTCATACGTGCATGAGCATGCCCCATCGTTTAGTCTTACTTATAAAAAATATATACATCCAATTTCCTTTTAATTTTACTACATATCATAAATCTCTTCTTAGTTCATAAGAAAATACTTACTCTAATGTAGCATTCTCTTTTCTTACCCATTAAAATGTTCTTATCCGATTCACATCTCCATCGTGACCACAACATTGCTAACGAGAGCAGATCTTCGTCATGATGTAATGGACAATTAATATTATATACACTTTAACTATTTGCAGTCGGATTGCTTGCCCCAAGATGCACGTTTGATGGATGGTTGAGTAGGTTTATTATGCCCAACCAAACTTTGCCCACCAACCCAACGCGCATACAGAAATAAAAAGCAAGAATGCAGCAAAACCGGCGACAAATTTACTTCACCTCTTTAACAGCATAGGAAAAAAAATACTTTTACCAGCTAGTTTTGGACCAAAATATTACTACAGTAAAAAATATTTTATTACCATAATAAAATTAGTTTATCTATATAAATAGCTTTCAGACAACGATTTTAACTATATTATTTATATAAATCACTTTCGGACAACGAATTTTACCTATTTTATTTATATAAATCACTTTCGGACAACGATTTTTACCTATTTTATTTATATAAATCGCTTTCGGACAACGATTTTTAATTATTTTATTTATATAAGTCTCTTTCGGACAATGATTTTTAATTGTTTTATTTATATAAATCGCTTTCGGACTTTTATTTATATAAATCGCTTTCAGACAACGATTTTTAATTATTTTATTTATATAAATCGCTTTCAGATAAAGTAATTTTGTGGTTTCCGATGAAAGCGATTTATATAGAAATAATGGTGAAAAAAATTAGTTGTCTAAGACAATAATTTTTCTAACAGTTAATTATAGTATAAACAACTTACTTCCCATTTTACTAGACCTGACACCGGGCGGGCCAGGTTCGAGCTGGGCTTTTTGGGTCAACCGGGCTAAAGTATTTATTCATGACCCGACCCACCAATCACTCAGGCCGGATTGGGTTCGGCCCAAGCTAGAATAGCCTAGCCCGTTACCGCCTGTTGGGCCCGGACCGGCACGACTCACTAATCACTAGGCACAACCCATATTTTAGCTATTTTTAGAATTTTTTTAACTATTAACTTATTTTTTTAAAAAAAATATTTATATTCCTCCATTTTAAAAAAATTTTAAAAATTAAATTTTTTTAAAGGTGTGCTTAAAATAATATAAAACGGTATAATACCAAAATATTTATACTGTAGCAGTAGTAAATAGCTGTAGCAAAACGGGCAAAGTACTGTAGCAAAAGGGAAGGCTTTCGGGCCAGGTCGGGCGGGCAAAGGGCTAGCCCGTGCTGCCCATGGATAGTTCGGGCTCGGGCTAGGCCGGGTCTAAACCAGGTCCGGGCCAAGCTTAGCCCGATCCAAACCGGGTCGGACACGGGCGGGCTGGACCGTTTGATCATGTCTACATTTTACCCATTTTACCTATTATACAACTCCGGATATTAAGGAGAGCACGATAAAGCCCATTTTACCACTTACTTCCCAGAAAAGAAGCAAAGAATACTACGTTTCATCAATATTCTCCTTAAAGGAAAGGTCAAGATATTCAGCAACGATTCTGGTTAGATACTCCTTAATATCCAACTTAAGACTAATCTGGTTAGATATGCCTTTTGAATCAGTCAACGATTCTGGAAGCCAAGACGTAGAGATATTTCTGGGCTTCAGTATCACCGACTACAGGTTTCAACTCACGCCATGGGTCTTCTACCATGGCCTTGCTGTAGTAGTGCTCCGGTTCCTCCTGGCCTGAATGGTTGTTGAAACTTTGGCCCCTCCCACCTCTTCCTCTGGTATTAAGGGCTGCTGCTATCTTGTCTGCCCTTGCCTCTTCCAGAATATGAGTAAGGGCTACCTCTGATTCCAGGATTACCCATAGGGCTGCCTCGCCCATAACTTGGGCTTGTGAAACCACCTCTCGATGAATTAGGATAAAATCCATGCATCAAAGAACCAGTAGATGCATTCCAGGGACCTGGACCACTCGAATAAGTTCCTTGTTGACCTGAGAAGGTAGTTTGGAATTGAACTGATGCATTCCAGGGACCTGGACCACTCGAATAAGTTCCTTGTTGACCTGAGAAGGTAGTTTGGAATTGAACTGGACTCCTCCATGGACTGTTTTTGGGGTGCTTGTGGCAGCATTGGGAAATGGTATGTTGTTATCCGGGAGCTGAGTTGTATCAGACTGCTGTGCAGGAGGATTGCTTGGAACCACGTAATAGCTCCATGGTCCTGCTAAACAAGCAAAGATTGAGAAAAATTAAACATGATTAGATGTTCTAATTTAGCACTTCAGAGAAATAAACTAATAACTAGTAAAATCTTCTCTCTAGTTCATAAGATCTACTCACGGGCAGCATATCTAAAGTTGCACTTTGCATGGTAAAGCCACAGCCCATCTGAATTATACTTTTATATCGTGCAAAGATAATAAATCACAGATATTAAGATGGATATTTAGGTAAGTTCTGCAGAAAACAAAAAAAAAACTCTATAAAAGAATTTCCATATTAAAGCCGAATGAAGTCATGAACAAGACGAGTAATCGAGAAACTTCACACATTCAACTACTAGGAGCTCAACTGACACAAAAAATCATGCATTTTCCCATTCTAATGCTGCCCTCTTTACGGTCAGCCCATTGGATAAATAACGGTCCATTTCATCAATTCTTCAAGATAGTGATACTCATACTCTACTGAAAGTGATTGGTGAACAGATGAAGTGCAGATCACACTTTATTCATAAACAAGGCGTGCAAGGAATCTTTAAAGACAAGAATCTTCATTGAGAAAAGACCAGTCATCAGAACTTCTAAACCCAAAATTTCATGATCTAAATTATGCAAACTTACTTTCAGCAGCTTCAGTAATGCAGTTTTAGGCATGGAAGGGGTTAATCATTTTCAGTTTGCAGGTGATCTTAGCATGCAATGTGCATATCCAACTCCTAAGAAAAGTGACAGTCATCATGCAACTTACATCCCCGCATAGGTTTCCAATGCAGCATGTAAAGCCCCTTATTTTTAGCAACCTCCTAGAAAGGCTATCAAGCCAAGTAATTTGCTCTTAATTTGGTGAAAAAAATTCAAATATTTTCATATGATAAATTGACAAAATGAAGGAATTCTTTGTTTTCTGCACATAGAATTATCACAGTGCACAGAAGTTACGTGATCACAGAAGTATAAAATTTAAATCATAAAGCAAGATTTGTCATTAGCAACCATCTTGCAATATACCATGAACAACCGAATTCGTTCCCAACTATCCCTAACTCTAGTATCTTGCATCTCAACTGCTATTGTGAGATGTCCTTCTTGCTATCAAATTCATCTTCAATGACTAATGCCCTACTCCAACACTACGGAGATAGTAGTGGCTTCCCAAGTCTCAGCTAGTGACTTGTGTTTGCCATTAGGATAAAAGATTCTCAAATCATGTCAGCATTAACCAAGTTGGTTTGCAATTTCATTCTGCATACATCAATATAATGCGGAAGCATGGAGAAAGGAAATGCATGAATATTTATGAGCATAATTTATAACTCTATGGGCTTGTGCGTGCTATTGTACAAAAAGGAATATTATTTGAATCTATTGTGCTACTGTGCTCAAAGGTCTTTTCTAAATTAAGCTCAACAAGACGGGTAAGATTGAGAGATAAAGTTTGATGGTTGCAGGTAAAAACAGTATTTTCTAACTAATTCAACCAAATTGAGAAATCGAAGTATCAAACAAAAGTAGTACAGTGCTACTCCTAAGCCGATTCAATTTATATTAGACCGACTTAAAATTGAATTCAAAGTTGTGCTCATTCGGAATCAGCTTATCAGATATGCAGAATAAATGGAGGTAAATTAGTGAACAAAGGAGAGGATTTTGGTGAGATTACCTTAAGGGCGAGTACATTGAGGAGGGATAGAAGATGAGAGGCTACAAATCCACTTTTCCTCTGGGATCCTGAGAAAGCTGCCCCGGAATTCGTGTAGTTGTCGAACCTAGGGGTACGTCGCGACATCTCCGCCGCCTCCAGCAAAGGAGGAGCCGGCGCCGGAAACGGCATATGGGGCGTCGCGGTGATTCTGGAAGCGGCGGAGGCCTCCGTTCGAAGGGATAGAAGTCTCTCCTCTCGCTTCGCGGACTTTATGGGAAGAGAGAGAGAGAGAGAGAGAGAGAGAGAGAGAGAAAGAGAGAGACTGAGGAGGAGAGCGACGCAGCTCTGCTGTAGTCCGTACTGAAGAAGACCGGGTTTACTAAATCCGACCCGGATCCGAATCAAATAATTTGTTTTTTTAATCATTTACCAGTATCGAGGTCTATGGTCCGGTTAAGGCTAGGTCCATGTCCACGTGTTAATGTATACACGGCTGGGCTTTCATATGGACGGTCCTGATGACAATACCATTTCATCAAGCGATATGGAGGAGCTTGGGCTCCATATAATATTAATATCCTAGCTCCGTCTATTTATAGGCTTCTTCCCATCATCGCGTTGTCCTGAAGCTTTCAGAATTTTCAGGGGAGAGAGAGAGAGAGAGGAAGAGCGCCATGGAGAACATGTTTCAGGTAATTCTTCTTCTTCGTTCTTCTTAATCTTGATCTATTTCTTTTCCTATTTGCTTCGATTTATACCATTCGTAAGCGATTGCGCTTGAAAAAAGACTTGCTACCTTAGGAATGTTTGGAATTTGGGTACGATAATCGATAATAGGAATTTACTCCAAGGGGTAAGGAGTGACCTTGAGAATTTTTCCTCCTGGTATTTGATTTATATGAAATAGACGAGAAAATGGATCTTTAGATGTGTCAAAAAATTAATGCGTCGGCGTGCGAAAATTTGTAATTAATGGTGTATTGACCTATCAATTCTTGTTCTGGGTGCCTAAAACTTGCTATGGGTGTGCGAAAATTTGTAATTAATGGTGTATTGACCTACCAATTCTTGTTCTGGGTGCCTAAAATTTGCTATGGGTGTTTGTTAATTTTGCACCAGTTTAAATAGAAAAGAATAATAGGGCTAAAAGATTTTAAGAGATTTCAGTTAAATTTCACTGGATTGATGAATGGCCTTGCAGTTGAGAACGTATTTTTGGAACAAGAACATTATGCATGTGTTCCTTCTTGGTTGAGATCTGAGTCGTTTATAAGTTTGTGTTGATTGTATTGCCTTCCTCTTTTTCATCTTACATGAAGTTAAGTGGCTATGAATACTATGCCTTAAGGAGTAAGTGTGGACTGTCTATTTGAATCCAAAATTGAGGACGTGTATCCTGTAAATGGTAATCTTTTAAGCCACTTTTTCACTAATGTAACCCAAAATTGTGAACAAATGTTGGAGAAAATATTGTCAAATATAGGCTAAGTGAATTCAGTAATATAAATAATAGAAGCAGTAATTGATCATAAATCATATATTAAAATATAAGCAAGACAAAATTCAGTCTAACTTAAACTTAATAAATTAGCCAATCTGAAATCTATAAGCCAAAGAGAACAGTGAGTCACTATTAGTCTTAGATCAATCAAGAGCAGACTAAAGATAGGTCTAGGCGTCTAGTACTCATAGATGATTGCAGGATGTAGAACCAAGGTAAAGTATATAAGCAGTAGAAGGCTATTGGATCTCACTTGATATGGATGACAGTGTTTAGCTTTAAGCCTTGCCCTTGTCTTCAACTCTAGAAACCTATTGTCCTCATTCTTTGCATTAAATTCTTCAAGACAGCGCAAATACATGGAAATGGAGCAAAGTGACAAAGTAGACTGATTTTTAAAAAGGAGATAAATGATGGAAACTCACAATGACTGTGGGAGGGAATAGTGTGGAATGTATAGTAGAGGAGAGACTTGAGTTTTCCATGGATAAGAAAAATATTCAATGATCCCTTAATAGGGGCTGCATAACATTTATAAAGAGGATGGGAAGACCAAAGGATTTTTTAGGAGGTCCAGTTTTAAGAAGTTAAACAATTATGTTGGGAAGTTAAGGAGTTGCATTGAGAAGTTTAAAGAATTTTTAGGTCCAAAGGTTGAGAAGTTAAGGATTTATGTTGGAAAATTCAAAGATTGAGAATAAGTCTTAAAAGTCTATTTGGATAGCCCAGATTCCCACTGGATTTTGTGAGAATAAGGGTTAGGAAATTTTTAAAGGGATAGAAAAATTTCCCTGTGCCAGTGTTTGGATGATTTTTTAAAATAAAATATTTCTATAGGAAACACCCCTTTCCTGAGGGAAAAAATGAATTGACTTTTGAGTAAATTTTTTTTCCTACACTCATTCCTTCAATTTCTTCTCACTTTCTCCCTTCGCATCTCTCCCTCTCCTTTTCATATCACTATTTTTCTCTCCTCCTCAGCCAAACACCACCATCACCACATTCTCCTTCACCTTTCCACCACCTCCTTCCCCTCCTCCACCACCAACAGCAACACTACCTCCTCCGCCCACCACCACCTCTTTCTGCTCCTCCACCCACCAGCACCAGCATCACCTCCTCCTCCGCCCACCACCACCACCTTCTCCTCCTCCCCTTTCATCTATCACAAAATCCTCCTCCCACCACCATAACCACAACCACCACCCCTCATACTCCTCCTATCTCTTTATTTCCCTTTTTTTTTTGCCCCTCCAAAATTTCCTAAACTATCCAAACATGATAAACCCATCCTAAGGAAAATAACTCTATAGGATTCCTTAGTTGCAGTTTTTAATTTTTACATGCTAGAATTCCTCTGAATTTTTTTTCTTAACTTGCCCTAATAGACCTTAAGAGGTTTCTTGAGGATTCTCAAATGGTTGAGACAACCCATTAACCTTACTAAACCTAGCCAAAATTGACTACCTAGTCTAATAACCAATTTAATGACCAAGTAAAATGGTGTGGACATTTCCCACATTATGCTAATGTTTTAATTGTTCAAAGCATGTATATAAATTAGATAATTGGATTGAAAATTGATGTCACATGAACCATGAAATTGAATTGGCACAATCTGCACTGTCACCTCTATTACCTATGGAACTTCTTTGATTTTTTTCACACTTCCTATTATGTTTTTATTAGTTGCAATGTTGTCTTGTTTAAATATCCCTGTTATGCAGTGTATATGTAATTATAAACATTAATTAATACAATGTTTTGTCTCTGTAATGACAATATAGGATGGCAAAGAGGAGGTTCTCCAAGCTTGGTATATGGATGATAGTGAAGAAGACCAGAGACTTCCTCATCATCGTGAACCAAAGGAATTCGTTTCCTTGGAGAAGCTTGCAGGTTCACATACTTGTTTTTGCAACCTTTGTTGACTGTACATATAATGGGCTAATTTTTTGGAGGCTGATAGTATATTGCATTTTGAGACCTAGTAGTAGTGGAGCACTTGAACTTGCTGAGACAAATAGTATTTCCCTTTCTGCAGAACTCGGGATAGTCAGCTGGCGCCTGAATGCTGATAACTATGAAACTGATGAAAACCTGAAAAAAATTTGCGATGCGAGAGGCTACTCTTATATGGTTTTCTTTGTTTTGCTCTTTCATTTTGGCAAAGGAAATAGACAGGTTAAGAAATAACTGATGAATCAATCTATTGATATTGTTTGCACAGGACATATGCGATGTAAGCCCAGAGAAATTGCCAAATTACGAGGCCAAGATAAAGAGCTTTTTTGAAGAGCACCTTCACACTGATGAAGAAATACGATATTGTCTTGAGGGGAGTGGTATGTGGTCGTACATCTGATACTGGATAAACTTTCTTGCATGACACAAGTGTCGAACATAATTTGGACACTTTTTTTTATCTTCTTATCCCATTCAATGGTTTTTCAAGGGTATTTTGATGTGAGGGATCAAAATGATTGCTGGATCCGGGTGGCAGTGAAGAAAGGGGGTATGATTGTCTTACCTGCAGGAATCTACCATCGCTTTACACTGGATGCAAACAATTACATTAAGGTACTAGAACATATCTGGCCCTACGCTATAACTAGTTCTATTCAGCACTTGTATATTTGGTGCTACATCAGTCATGATAACTCTTACAGTATGAAGGCATAGTTGTCAGGAGACGGAAATGTCTTGAACTCTTGCTATTTCTACTCCTGCATCTAAACCTTCTCTAGATGTTATTTGTTTTTTTTTTAACTTTTTTCACATGCCTTTGAAAAGCTATTCTATTGCCTTAAATTGATGATGACATTGCTAAGTGAATATTTTGTTTCAAGACTAGTTACTAAAGTTCCTTGTGTGTTAGAATTGTAATTTTGGCGGCGAGCTGTTAATTAAATGGTGCTACTTGTTTTTCTAATTTAACTACTTGGAAGCTTGCTTTTAAAGGAGTTCCTAACCTTTAATATGATAGTTGATGTTAATTTTCTTCGGAACATTCAGAATGTTTAGTTGCTAGTGAAACTATTTCTCTTTTTACTCCTTGTACTTGTGACAATGAAGCTTCTCTTTGCAGGCAATGCGTCTTTTCGTTGGTGAGCCAGTTTGGACCCCTTACAATCGTCCGCATGACGACCTTGCTGCAAGGTATAGGACCATTAGGTTATTAATGCTCTGCATTCTTTTTAGGTCATGAGCTTACATAAACTGTTCGATTTCAGGAAAG
Organism: Typha angustifolia; assembly: GCF_048772165.1. Lineage (NCBI taxonomy): Eukaryota > Viridiplantae > Streptophyta > Magnoliopsida > Poales > Typhaceae > Typha > Typha angustifolia. The sequence continues at coordinate 346,391 of NC_133251.1, forward strand.
ATTATCTTGGAGCTCTATCAAAGAAGCAAGTTGGAAGCCTGGCTATTTAAGCTAGTTGATCACAATAGAGTACATTTCTCCTACGTGTGTTAATGAATAAGATGTACTTGTGTTAAACATGTACTTGCACAAGGTTATAGTCGAGCATGAGGCTCCTGTTGTTATGAACTAGATCTTGGCTAATCTGGATATAAGAAAATTATAAAAATTTATTTAGTGGTAGTCTTGAAAGATAACATTCTAATGATTTTAGTTTCACTTAAATCCGAGTTCGAGATAAAAAAAATATGAATAAAATAATAGAGAAATGTTAGTATTGGATAGATTGATAATTATCCGATATTGTGATCATCGAAAGGTGGCGAACGGCCAAGAGTGTTGGTGGACGACCGTAAGATAGGGTGGCTCGCGAAGGTGATGGTGACTAAGATTTGGAGATAGAATCAGGATTTTAAGTTAGATCTACTTCTAGGAAAATAAATGATTGTGATTAATTTACTTTTACTCATATATTTATTATTCTTATTCCTAAGATAAACTCAAAGCTAAAATAATTTTTTTAATGTTTGGATGCTTAAATCATTAAACAAAAAAAGTCAGCCCCTCTATATATAAAAGTCGGGTAAAATGAGTCATACTTAGATTAGTTACAAAAGCTAACATGACTCAAACTAGGACTTATCTTAAAGGCTTACATGACTTAATTGGACTTGCCTTAAAGGCTTATATGACATAAGTAAATTTATCTTAAAAGCTTACATGACATGATATAAGTAGACTTGCCTTAAATACTTACAGAGAGATAAATATAAATAACTAAAAGATAATAGACCTGATCTATTAAGTCCAATGTCTTTATAATGTGATTTAATGTGACACAGTTCACACCTGTATGCCAATGTAAAATGGGTTTTTAATGTACATATTGTCTACTAGACTATCATCTTGTATTGATGTCTGGAATAGTAAACTGCAGTTACTTATCATAATTAATTGACTAACTATGTCGTCTTATGTGATCTAATCCTAATTCTATAGGACTAATGTTGACACCTGTGTAGTTTATTTACCACATCACTTTGCATAGAAGAAAGACATCCTTTTCCCCTTGTGTGCTTCTGTGCGTCGCGAACTTGATCCTATTGTTGTCTGGAATATCTATTACCTTATCCCCCGACATTTTTGCATAGTTTGTTAATTCTCTTTTCATGATTCATTCAGATTTCTTTAATCTCTTGGTATGATCCACTCAGATCTCTTATCTACTAGCTGAAACTTGTCAGTCTCTTCTTGGTCCAGTTTAGTTGAAACGATGAAGCATTAAGAGCCCTTATAAATTGCCTCTCCAGTAAGTCTCCTGTATCTTTGTGAGCCTTGTAGATGCTGGCCCGTACCCCACCACAACAGCTTCTGCACTGACAAGGGACTGCTGCATGTGTGGTTTGTTACCTTCTCCAAATGCTATTCTGTTGCTTGCGGTTTGTTAATCCTAAAAGTTGTTAGTATGCTTATTTCATTTATCCATGACTACCTTCATTTTCAGAAATATTGCCACAGGCTCACCATCTCTCTTATCGCTGTGTTTTTTAGCCAGGAGTTCTGTAGAATGTCTCCCATGTTTCTTTCTTTTTTTCTGGTTAAAAAAGGCATTTAAACAATATTCAGCTGATTAATTAGTCTTTCTTAAACAATAGTTAACAGATCTCTTGTGAAAACAAGTCAAAAGGTGACAAATATGCACTTAATGCTATAGGGGTATCTTAATTACTGCAATATGTTCTATCCTGGAAGATCCAATTTTTTGCATCATCCAACAGTTTTCTTATCCCAGTAGGATTAAATTATTATAGTCATATTTACTGCAGCAAATCTATCGTACACATGATATTTAGATTTGTCTTTGTATGTCTGTTGGTCAACACAGAATATTTTATGTGCTTTTACTTGTTTGAATTTTCTTAAGGAGAGTTTGTTTACTCGGGAATTCGCTTTAAGGCATTTGATTTCTAATGTATTTTTTACTTCACGTACTATTATCGTATTAAGGTACAGATCCCTATTGACAACAAATATAGTTCTAATTGAGGAGGACCTATCAATCGCATCAAGAAAAGAAAAAGGGAAAGAAGTAAAGAGATCGTTGGATATTCCATTCGAAGTTCCTTTCCAGATATCCATAATTATCTGTAAAACGACACATGGCTGGAAGAAATTAACTGGTAGCTATGTTCTTTTCTTTTTAAACCAAAAAAAAAAAGTTCTCAAATTTCTTGAGATTTATACTATACATTCATGTACTAAGTTGAATTTGGAATATATTGCTTTTGTTTGATGAGACCTCACTATATTCTTTGGTCCCATTCTATAGAGGTGGACAGTTAACTTGCCGGTTAATGTCTTAACTAGTTGCCTCAGCCTGACATATCGATTTATAACTTACAATCAACTCTTTGGATAGATTTTAAACTATCGGAATTTGCTAAAGTGAATTAAGCATGTTGCCAAGGGTGGATAAAAGAGTACGTAAAGGTTGATTGATAATTTCCAATTAAACTGATTTCAAGATACGAGTTTCTGAAAGATTTAATATAAGCTAGCTCCTGATGTTTGTAACAGATACAACTTATGTGTGTGTATATATATATATATATTTAGCACTAGAGAAAACGAAAAGCAAAAGAAAAATTGGAAAAGTATCTCAAATTCTATCCAGGGTGGGGCTAACTTCTTGCACTTTGGCGAAGGCAATGAAAGCTTGGAGAGAATAACAAAAGGAGGAGGAGGAGCACACGAAAAGAAGGATATAAAGATGATAAGATAGACACAGGACGAGTTAATTACCCTTCACTAAATACCTGAGGGAAGCAAAAGAACGGATCAATCATGCGTGTGGAGGTCTAGTTAAAAGGCTCTCCATATTAGCCTGAGATGCTTATGAGTTATAAAAAAAAAGTTTTGTTTCCTTAGATCATCAATATCAACTCGACTTCTTTTTAGTAGGCACTCCAGATCTGTAAACAGAGGAATCGTATTGAGTCATAAAAAAATAAACTCCAGATATTTGCTATCTTTAATTTGAAGCGTTTATCAACGTGAGGCCTTTGGTTTAATCTTCACAAGGATCTACAAGTGCAAACAGTGGATGAGTAGTCTGGGTGTGAACCTTATCTTACCTTGCTTTGAATCTCTCTCTCTCTCTCTCTCTCTCTCTCTCTCTCTCTCTCTCTCTCAGTTCTCTGAGCAGCACTTTTGCTTTCTGGACCTTTCTCTAATTCGTCAGACTCTTCTTTTTTTTTTTTTTTTAATTACCCCAACCTTGAAGAGCAATTATAGCTGACCCTCATATTAGAAAAAGAAAACCCACTACCTTCTGGACCCAGTTCCTAAAATCTCTCTGTTATGTCCCTTTTAGAGCAAGGGAGAGAAATAGAACTCTCGAAATAGTACTACACATTTGATGTCCTAAAAAATCGAAATTTGTATTACTTTTATTATTTGACTGCATGTGTTTGAGAGCACATGGAAAGAGATGTTTGCTTATTCCAGCTGCAGAACTGCAGGCAAACTGCAGCCCCTCCTCCCTCCCACCTTCACGAGATCTTGACATAGAAATCGCCACCCTTCTAATGATGCCTTTTCTGGTACTATAAGCCCACTGTCATCTGTCCCTCTCCTTGTAGCCACCTACAAACAAACCCAATTGCCTTCTCTCTCTTTCTCTCTCTCTCTCTCTCTCTCTCTCTCTCTCTCTCTCTCTCTCTCTCTCTCTCTCTCTCTCTCTCTCTCCCTCTCTCTTCTCTCTCTCAAGACCTTTGGATAAGAACACAAACCACATACTCCTATTTCGGCACTTTTCAATCCCTGTTCATCTGGTGAAAGAAAGAAACAAAGACAAATTCACCATGTTCCCATCAGCTGCCTTGTCCAATTCCACCTCCATGTCTGAAGAAGGTAGTGCTTCTTCTGGGACCAGAGCTCTTGACTCCAATATCTTAACCTATGTCTTCCCACTAACTTCTCACAACCACCACCATCATCAACAGGCACAACCTAAGACCAAGAAGAAAAGAAACCAACCAGGGAACCCAGGTAGGAATCCTCCTTCTTCAACTTTTAAGTTATCTAAGTCTCCTCTCAAATTTGTTTATTGTGTAAAGACCCAGATGCTGAAGTGATAGCACTATCACCAAAGACCCTGATGGCCACCAACAGGTTTGTTTGTGAAATCTGCAACAAGGGATTTCAGAGAGATCAAAACCTGCAGCTCCACAGGAGAGGGCACAACCTGCCATGGAAACTTAGGCAGCGGAGTAGCAAAGAAGTGGTGAGGAAGAAGGTGTATGTTTGCCCAGAGCCATCGTGTGTGCATCACCACCCTTCAAGGGCTCTTGGGGACCTCACAGGGATAAAGAAGCACTTCTCCAGGAAGCATGGGGAGAAGAAGTGGAAGTGTGACAAGTGCTCCAAGAGATATGCTGTGCAGTCTGATTGGAAGGCACATGTCAAGACATGCGGAACCAGGGAGTATAGATGTGACTGTGGAACCCTCTTCTCTAGGTTTGTGCATGACTGACTTTGATGATTTAACTTTCATTCTTTATGCTATCATCCTATGATAATCTAATTTGGTAGAAGAAGTTGATCTTTCTCCTGTATACTTCTCCTCGTGTTCTTCCATACAGTATCCCTTCTCCACTGATCTATTATCTTACGTATTCTAGTTTTTTTGCTACTCCAATTTACATGCTCGAATCTTCTTAATTTGTGACATCAAATTCTACACCCTTGTGTTGTCTTTCATGTAGGTTTCAGTTGATTTTCTATACTCTTCCCCCTCTTCTCATATTGTACTCACATCTTGCTCAAGAATATGACTACTATGTGTGCTGTAACTCTGTGAGGTATTTGTTGTTGTTCTCTTCACTTAGCCATCATCTCATTCCACTACTTTCCTTACTACTAGAGAAGCAGTTGTATCACAAAAACAAAGGAGTGTTTGAAACGTGTACCAGAATAAGAAGAACCACAAAGGTCCTCAATTATGATGGACCCCTCGTGATGTGATCCATAGAGCTGAATAGTCTTGACTTTTTAAATTCTGTTAGGGTATTCATGGAGTGCTCTTCATCTTTGTCTGCCTATGTAGATTTTTGCTAATTTCTCATTTAATTTGTGGTATCTAAGGCAAAGCTGTATGAAAAATCCTGAGAAGTGGTAAATAACCAGCTCATGTCATCATGTAATTCTTCTTAGGTCAAAGAGATCATGGGAGTTGTTTCTGAATGGTCCATCTTCTTCCACAGATAGCTGCATCTAGAAACTAGCTAGGCAAGCTGCATGCATGACAGCTTTCTTGAACCCTAAGTGATAGCTAACATCCGGCCAGTTGAATTTTTATTCACTTCTCAGCTCAGCTCATGATTGCATTGTGGTCAAGAGAAGCTGACAAATTAAACTCTCCACTGCCATAATCTATGCTGACAACAACTGGAACCCTGTTTTGGCTATATTTCGCAGGAGTTATAATTATGAAAGGAAAACACACACACACACACACACACACATATAAGACAACAAGAAGAGAAGAATATGTTATGATTATTTGATGTTAATTTCCAGTATACTAATTCATATTTTACTTTATACTTGTTGTTTTGGTAAATGTGCAGGAAGGACAGCTTCATCACCCACAGAGCCTTCTGTGATGCCTTAGCAGAAGAAACTGCAAAGCTCATAGCCAACAGCACTAGCACCACTTCCACCATTAACCCACCTCCACTTCATCACCAACACCACCCTCTCTTCCTCCCCTTCTCTTCTTCATGGGACCCACCACTCACCAACCCCAACCCTAACCCTAACCCTAACCCTAATCCACTTCAGTTCAATTACCAAGGATACCCTCCTCTCCAACTCCCAGCAACCATCTCCTCTCCTCCTCTCTCGGCCACCGCGCTCCTGCAACGAGCCACCTCCATGGGCCCCATAACCACCACCAACGTAGCGCATCTCTCCACGTGGCATAACAGCGACCGTCTGACGAGGGACTTCCTCGGGGCGGCGGCCGGGGACGAGGTCGGCGAAGTGGAGGAGATGCTCCCGCTCACGTGTCTCGACCTGGTCACCTCCCTTCGGTGCCCCGGGACGGCCACGAGGCACTTCTCCCGGTTCCCGCCGGTGACCGGAACGTGGGGCGACTGCTGAGCCAGCTATCTAATGTTTGTGGCCCTGAAGTTTGTGTTATTTTTCGATGATGCCACTCGGACTCTCTGTAGCTCTCTTTTCTCTTTCCTTTCCGCTTTTTGTTAGAATTATTAGAAGTTACGAACGTGGAATTTCGTTGTAGAATTAATTTGTCTTGCGGAAAGTGGTTGTCGAGGTAATGGCATTATGGTAGTTTATCGTATAAAAGATGGTAAAATTCGGGCAACTTATGCATGCATGAGATGATCTCACGTGACAAAGTAATGTTCATGTGCATGCGAACTTTGTCTATAGTACGTGGGCACGTGAATATATATATATATATATATACGCCCGTATAAAAGAAGAGAAATAATGGCTATTTTCCTTGGGTTATAATTAATATATTATCATCTCTTTGATATGTTTTGGTCTTCTTTGCCTTCTCCTTGATTAAGAAATGTTGGATAAATATGGATATTGAGCACTTGTTGTTATTCAAAATAAGTAATACTAGTTACCAAGTTATGGATATCCGAGACTCTTCTTAGTTTGAACAATTGGGTGGTTGTGGTAGGTCCATCGACCACCGACCATGCTTCTTTAAATATCTCGACTAGAAGAAAGGATTGCAATATCTAAGTTATATACCCTCAGGTTTATATTCCTATAAACTATATATATATATATATTCATGAAATATACATTGATTGGTGTTTAATTTATTACATCAAAGATTCATCACTTTGATTCAAATTAATCATAGTACTGCTTTTATTAAAAAAAAATCTACTAAACTCTTTTCGATCTCTTCTTCCGATCTTTTTTTTAAGTATTCAAGAGAGACGTCGTCATCCCCAGGAGTGGTCCATCATCCTTGGATAAGTTAGAGATGGAATTATTGTACCAGGGATTAAGAAGGTGGAAATTAAGAAAAAAAGGTGCAATAGAAATGTCAACGCGTGATAAAAAGATGGTCAGAAGGGATAGCCCAACGGTTAACACATAGTTCTCACGTCCTTTTCCTGAATCAACTTTCTTAAATTACGAGCCAGTTTTGGGATTGTAGGAAGCTAGCTTTACCAACTGGGTTGCAAAAAATTTCAAGCATCGATCTCTTTTTCCTTTTATCTCCTTTCATATAATCATATATGATTCTAATCCCAGCTCTTTGAAATATCTAGTCCTTTACTTGGTGCTTGGAATTGTTACTAGATGTTAAAGTGGAATGAATATTCTCGCCTGTGCTTTACTTTGGTCCTTCTCTCTCTCTCTCTTTTGTTTCTTTTTATCTTATCTATTCATGAGAGGGCATATAATCTGATGATTAAATTAATTTCAAGGTCGACCGTTCTTGTTGATTAGCTAAATTAACTTAGAGATTAAAGAGGTAGAAATAAAGGAAAAGAAAGATACACCTATCACACAGAATGCAGCCCACAAGTACACGTATCTCTAAAGTTTGAAACATCATAGATATTGGATATTATACATTGCCTTAATGAGAAGAAGATCTAATTGACTCTAATTCTCTTTCTAGAAGAAAGATATATTTTAGAGAAAAAAAAAATTTTAAAGTAGGAAACTTATTCTTGAGTGGTTAATATATATTTATGAGAGATTAACTAAAGATGGATGTAATTAATTAAGGAAGTTGCATGGGTGGTATATACTTAACTAGCTTTTAAAAAGTATGTGGGGTTAAGGTATATATGCATGCATGTGGACTGCAGCTTAGGAGTACAATTTCATCCCAATTGCCTCCTAAAAAAGACTGCTCTACCTTTTCCTCCTTTTCTTTTCTTTTTTTTCCTTTTCCTTCTTTATTCCTTTGCCTTTCACAACCAGACAAAACCAAAAGCTCCCTCTCCATCTCCCTCCTCACTCTCTCCAGGCCTTGCCCTCTTCATCATTCTCCTAATTATTCAAAGACCAAATCATTACGCTCCCATGGGAAAAGAAAAAACTAATGAATTGAGAACTAAGTTGATCCATACCAAGAGGTGAAACAATGTCAAGAAAGATGTACACTCAATATGATGGTGATCTTCTGCAGTACAAGTGACTTTATGTGTAAAAAAATTTTCACGAAAGGTGGAGATGTTACATCACAATATCACACGATGCAGAGGCAGAGTTCCAGGCTTCTATTTGACTCACAGGTTCCAAAGAAGGAAGGGGGTAAGAAAAAAAAAAAAAAAAAAAAATATATATATATATATATATATATATCACTGCATGCAGCCAAAGGTGTTGGTAAATTTTATGTCATCATAGATAAGTCAACATATGTACATGTGGATGTTTGAATTGGGAAATGATTGCAGTGGTCCAATTGTAAGTAAAGCTCCATTGGGTCATATATATAGTGGGCTTCACATTACCTCTAAGGCTCGGAGTGCGTGATGGGTAGCAAACCAAGGACATGTTTTGTCTCGAGATCTACCAAGAATACTGGGTCAGCTCCAAAGGTGGTTGTCTAGCCTTGCTGAGAAGGACGGCGTGGGTGCGATAAGCCCCACCTGATCATGCCTTCATAGCTAAAGTTTATTATCACAAGAAATATACCTCACCTCACCGAATAGATTTGATACAAAATTAATACATTCAAAAGAATGGCTTTATAGAGAGAGCACTGCATGCACCAGTAGTAGATTACTGTGATAATTCTATTCAGAGAGTTAGGAAATGCTCAAAAAAAGAATAGTATAATTAATAGGCCTATAATTTTTCTTTCTTCTTCTTCTCCTTTGCTGTATATATGTTTGTATGTTAAGCTCCAAAAAATTCCCATGGATATTCTTGTTAATATACTGAACTACTGAAGCAGGTATATCCAAGAAGTGAAAATTCTCTGTACAAGTTCAGCAGGAGTCCTCTTTAAGGCAGGAAAGAACCAATGAAGGAACAGAGTTCAGTTAATATACTCTGTCACCTCTTTTATTTATCTTGACTACTTCATTGCTTCTGAGTATCTGCTGAAATTTCCAGCATGTCAGCTAACATGTTTGTCAGTTCTGCAATCTTTTCTGTCTACCATCTGTACCAATCTAAGTTTGAAAATGATTCAGGATAGGATGAGATAGATAGGAAAATTAAATTTATTCACCATGCAAACATACATGACCAAGTAGTTGTACAGAAGGAAGTATAACTTTCTTAGTATCAAACAGGTATTCGCCAGTCAAATGAGACATATAGATGGCACAGCATCATCAGGGTGCTGCATTCATTACCCAGAATCCTAAGACAGATTATTGCTATTTTTGTATGGAGTGTTTGCAAACCTCCACGAATAGTCCTCAACATGTTCAGGGGCCCTATGACCAGCCACCTCGTTGGCACAAATTGCAGCTGAAATCTCTTCTATGTCCTTCTCAGTGAGCTTCACACTCAACGAGTAAATATTCTCATCAAGATTATTCACTTTTGTTGTCCCTGATAAATAGGAAATAAAGAATCAAACTACATGAACAGCGATAGTTTCCACTAACATTTGAACTTTGAGTAACCATAGATTACGCAAAGTCCTATGAAGTCGCGAGTGTTCATAAATTCTCAAAGTTAATAAAAGGTTCAAGAATGAATGGCTGGGCAGTCTTATACATCCCTTGGTGAGCTATTATTCATAAACATTAAGTACATGGCAGCTGCTCTTGCCACCATCTAGACAGCTACATGTTGATTTTGTAGGCCTTACTTCAGCTTGATGTTGAGACAGAGTAAAACTTATTGTCGCAACAAACACCAACAAGAGAGTGACTGATAATAAACCCATGCATCTCACCATACCATTCTTGGATATTGGAATTAAAGCTGAAGGACCATCCTCTTCTACTTTGATGGCACACAATACCAAGGGATCATTAATCTATGAATGCTCTGACAATAAAGGACTAGTACTATGTGGAATGCAAACTATGATGCACGTGCAAGGAGTTCTCAAAGCCAAACCTCCTATCCAATCTTAACAAGTCACTAAGGTATATACAGCAGAATGAAAATGACATCAACTCTGACCATCAAAAATAAATTTGTCCTAGATGACATATGCAACTATGAAAGTGGCCTAAAAGAAATTAACCAAGGTGGAAAATGAAGATAATACTACTGAAGCTATTATCAAGTCCAATAGGCAACAGAAAATGAATATGATTTAGAAGATAACTCAAGTCAACAGATAAGGACAAAATTGCAAAAGGTTTATCAGTAATTACAGATACTGATCAGCACCAAATACAACTCGCCGTCGTGAGCCTCCTTGTCACTCTGTTGCTCGCCACTGGAGGGAGGAGAGACCGAGAGAGCTCGAGAGGGAAGAGACTCAAGAGGATTTAGGGCTTGATTGGGGAAAGTAATGAGTTTTTATGGGGAAAGTGATGAGTTTTTATCTTTATAACTAAATCGGGTAGACCGCACCTACCCAACCCACTATGAGGGCAAAGCACCATTGCTCTGCCAAGTCTGCTAAGGCGGTCAGACCGCCAAATGACAGCCGCATACGTACTGATGAATATTACCAAAGACTTGTTTATTTCTGGTACTTATAAAACAAGTGATGACTGAGTAGAGAAACAAGATTCCCTAGCCTAAATATTTTCTGCTAATTCAATATCAGATGCATCAAAAAGGTTTACCATGAAGGAACCTATGAAATGCTATCAGAACAGAATAAGCAAGTTAAAGAGGGCATAGAGTATATTAAAAGCTTTCTGTTATACAAGGAGCAACTAATTCAACCGGATGAAAGAATAAATCAAAGAACAGTGCCATCTGAAGTTAACCTAATAATGCAATTAACAAATAGGTCAGGCCATCAGGGTAATGCAATATCTCATGCAAATGACGCAGCTGAAAAACAGTCATAGCCATATCTCTAAAAGATGACACACAAGGTGAAGTGCATAAAGCTAAACAAAATGAAGAACTTGAATAATACACCACACTAAAATTTGCTGATGTGCAAGCATCTGTAGAAAGTTGAAATCTAAGAAACACAAAAAGAATGAAGAGCAAGAAAATGCAATTCATAGCAACATGCAGGCAATTAGAGAAACTCTGATGAAAGTCTAAGGGAAAGAAGAAAAATAAAAGGTTGCACATCCAACATCAACATTCTGTGGTGTCCAGAAGAGAGTTGGGTTGTTGGCTGACCAACTCTTGTACAATATATTGGGCTGCATGAGGGGATAGGCGGAAGAGATAAAAAGAAACTCTCCATAATTCTCCACCACCTTGTGATCAACCGGGACAACCAAGTTTGTTCGTGACATTCGTATTCAGTAAATCAAAGAGCTGGATTAGTTCTTTAAGAGTTGTCATGAAGGTCATCTAACAAAGAAATCTAGCAACTACGCTCACATTGCTCTTAATCATAACAAACAAATATGGAACATCGAAAGATGTGTAAGACATTTCTATAAGACAACAATCTTCTGTATGTTTCAACAAAGCAGTGAGATTTCTCTAGCATTTATTAGACACCATTTCTGGACTGTCACTTTTAAATTTCAAACTTCTTACCAGGTATAGGAACCACCCCATCTCCTTGGTGCAGAACCCAAGCTAGAGCAAGCTGAGCAGGGGTACAGATATGTTTCACAGCTAAGTTCTCTAGTCGTGCATATAGAATCTTATTCTTTTCCAAGTTCTCTCCAGCGAACCTTGGAATTATACTCTGAGAAAATAGGAAGGACAATAAGTTGATGCACAATAATTTCAGCATTTATAAGCAAAATCTGGTATACTTGACAATAAAATAAGTTAAAGAACAACTGCCTTATTATTCTTTGTTTACCAAGAAACTATTTGCAGGCAAATTCTCTTTCACTCCTCTTCCACCAAAAAACCCACGTCCAAGAGGACTGTAAGGAACTATTCCAATGCCAAGCTCCCTGAAGTCAAAATCGTCTATTTCAAATATCAGAGTGACAACATCCAATGTTGGAAAGTATAACGACTTGAGCGCAGCAACCAAGCAAAATATGTTTAATAAGAAAAGGGGCAGTGTTCAAGGAGCTGATTGTCTTCGAATTTTAGGTGGAAAATCCCATCTAGCAAATATTAAGGGGCAGTCACTCAAGTAACTTGTGGTTGTATAAATTGATGTATGAGGAGCCAAGTGGCTATAAAAGCTTTCCACCATGTCTTATTAATTCTCTGATCAAGCTCCTCAAAGTTTAAATTTGAAGAACATGTTACATATTTTTCCAAGGTGCAGCTAATACTTAATAGAGATCTTAGCTAGCAAATTTGAGATTTTCATGCAATGAAAATTCGGAACTATTTTTGCCCTAGAATGGAATTAACCCATTTTAGGAGGAAAAAATTAGAAGTTGCAAGGATAAGTAGTACCAATTAGGATTACAAAGGTTTTGGAAGTTGAAACAACGCCAGTTGTTGCATTTTCAAGGGCAGACATGAATATCTGATTTACTTTTATTATATAGGAGTAAAACATATAATGTAAAACCAACGACGGTTTAAGTATTCATCCTAGCTGTAAGAACCACTACTGGTTGTGAAAAGAGAACTACTATTGTATATTCTCATATCATATCTTCTATACAGTGATCAGAAGCCATCTAAAGAGGCTTTAAGATCCTTGTGAAGTCGTAAGAAAATGCGGCACAATTCATTCAGTAGAAAATACAGAGCAGACCTGCAAACTGGGACTATCTCCTCTTCAATATCGCGAGTCCACAGTGACCACTCCATTTGCACTGCCGTGATAGGATGAACTGCATGAGCACGCCTAATGGTATCCGAGCTGGCCTCTGATAGACCAACATATTTCACCTTCCCTTCTTCCACCAACTTCTTCAGCTCCCCCATCTACCTTAACCAGATAAAAGAATAGCCTATCACACTTACCATCCATTCACTGCAAGACCAGAACAACATGAGCAGATGCAAGTAAAGTTAGTTCTCACCGTTTCCTCAATGGGCACTGATTTGTCTACCCTATGCTGGTAATACAAATCAATGTAGTCAACACCAAGACGCTCAAGGCTCTCTTCACAGCACGCCCGGACATACTCCGGCGTGCCTTTTACGATCATGCCGTCCTTATGAACACCTACGACGCCAAATTTTGTTGCCAACTGAACTTTTTCGCGTGGCAACTGCTTCAGCGCCTACAAAGAACCATTTTATTTTTTTCACTTCTTGCTCACTACCCACTAATCAATTCCTCACATGAAGAACTACCAAACATCCAAAATCATGAAATTTAGTGAAGAAACATCGAGTTCAACCTTTCCGAGCAAGATTTCATTGGTATGGGGGCCGTAAACATTGGAAGTATCAAAAAAGGTAATCCCTTTGTTGAACGCATACTTGATGATGGAAATCCCCGCTTCTTCGCTCATCGGGGAGTTGTATATGCCGGTGAGGCCCATGCACCCAAAACCCAACTTGGAAACCTGGAGGAAAGCATGAGAGAAGGATTTGGGTAGTACGAAGTGGATTAGGGAGAGAAGATAGAGAAGAAACGACGTTACCTCCAAGCCCTGAGACCCCAACTTTACTGTGGGGATTTGGATTTGGATCTTGATTGGCTCTTCCATTTCTCCGGTCTCTTTTTCGGAATAGTGGAGTTCTCAGAGAAGAGGGAGAGAGAGAGAGGAGTCGGGTGTGCTAAATTCGTGGAGGAGATCATGAGCAAGTAACGAGAGTAACTGGACTGCTGCCTCTCATGTTGACCTTTCCAAGCAGTGTATATCAGAATAAAAATAAATAAATTTGGTCTATATATATATATAATATCAGGTAAAAAATGTTTTGGCATTAATAGCTTTCTGACATATAAAAGTTATAGATAAATATTAAATCTTATTCGACAAATATACTTTAAATTTATAATAAATTATAATACAAAAACTGTATAATCATAATAAAAATTTATTACAAATTCTTTCGACATTTTTATACAAATATCACATGTATATAGCAATGCTAATTTACACCGCCAGAACACGATAAGCAGAATTAAATTCTCGTGATGCCGTTTTAGCCCGTCCCCGATCGTATCGATACCTTAGGTCGAAGAAGAGGAGAACACTATCGATCTCGGGTCGAAGAGAGACGAAGAGAGGGATCCATGGAGAGAAGGAGAAGGATAGGATCGATCGGGTCCGCGGAGATCTTTCTAGTCCTGGCGCTTGTCGCGAGCTGCCTCCTTCGCCGCCTTTCCGCCCTCTCCGTCACTGTCAGTGAAATGGAGTGCGTCTACGAGTTCGTCCCCTACGAGGGCGACAACGTCTCCGGGAACTTCGTCGTCGTCGACCACGATGTCTTCTGGACTTCCGATCACCCCGGCCTCGATTTCGTCGTAAGTGTAGCATTTCCCCCCTGGTTTCTCTTTTCTTTGTCATAAAGTTTGGACTTTTAAAAAAAATTATGATGGATCCAGTGGAAAAGGCGGTGGTTTTGAGTTTAGATCTGTGATTTTTGTGCTTCTAGCGTTCAGAACTGCTAGAATTAACTGCATCAAGTTCTGAGAGTAAAGGCTAAACCGTTCGTTTCTAGTTTCCTTCAATAATTAGCCTTTGTGATGCTGTGATGATGTACCCTTTGTGATGCACGTCTTCTCCTATAGCAATATAGCTAACAAATTTATATTGACTATTAGATAATTTTCATAAATTTAACAAGAAACATTCACCTCCTACGCAGGTGACATCTCCTGGGGGAAACACAGTGCAAACAATGAAGGGGACATCTGGTGACAAATTTGAGTTTAAGGCTCCGAGGGCTGGAATGTACAAGTTTTGCTTCCATAATCCATATGGTGCACCAGAAACTGTATCTTTCTACATACATGTTGGGCATATTCCTAATGAACATGACCTAGCTAAAGATGGTTAGTAGCATGTAATTGTAATAGCTCCTCTAATTATGATAAACAGCTGTTTATCTTTCTGTGCAGTCAAAAACAGATGCCAAATTTAGTTTTTCAGTTTCCTTTCTTTTCAATAACAATAAGCTGCTGGACTTATTCAAATTGTTTTATATTTGTTTCTCTCTTTATATTGCAGAACATTTGGATCCTATTAATGTGAAAATCGCACAGCTTAGGGAAGCACTGGAATCTGTGACAGCTGAGCAGAAATACCTGAAAGCGCGTGAAGCTCGGCATCGTCATAGTAAGCTAAAATTTATTACTTATTGAGAACAAAAGTTTATTGGTTGTTTGTATTCCCTTAGGAGTATTCTCATATGACTAGACGTTATTTCTTGCGCGGATATCTTGTCTGACAACTACAAAGAAGGAATAACTACTCTTGTTATTGCCTTGGTTAATCTCTTTTAGCACCTATGTTTAGGAGTATTCTCATTTGACTAGATGTAATCTCTTTGCACGGATATCTTGTCTGACAACTACAAAGAAGGAATAACTACTCTTGTTATTGCGTCGGTTAATCTCTTTTAGCACCTTTATTTAGGACTTAGGAGTGTTCTCATTTGACTAGATGTTATTTGTTTGCGCGGATATCTTGTCTGCCAACTACAAAGAAGGCATAACTACTCTTGTTATTGCCTTGGTTAATCCCTTTTAGCACCTTTGTTTAGGAGTATTCTCATTTGACTAGATGTGATTTCTTTGCACGGATATCTTGTCTGACGACTACAAAGAAGGAACAACTACTCTTGTTATTGCCTTGGTTAATCTCTTTTAGCGCCTATGTTTAGTAGTATTCTCATTTGACTAGATGTAATTTCTTTGCACGGATATCTTGTCTAACGACTACAAAGAAGGAATAACTACTCTTGTTATTGCCTCGGTTAATTTCTTTTAACACCTTTGCTTAGGACTTAGGAGTTTTCTCATTTGACTAGATGTTATTTGTTTGCGCGGATATCTTGTCTGCCAACTACAAAGAAGGAATAAATACTCTTGTTATTGCCTTGGTTAATCCCTTTTAGCACCTTTCTTTAGGAGTATTCTCATTTGACTAGATGTGATTTCTTTGCATGGATATCTTATTTGACAACTACAAAGAAGGAATAACTACTCTTGTTATTGCTCTTTTAGCACCTTTGTTCCCCCAAGCCCCACCCACCCACACACTCACAAAAAAGAACTTCTCTATCACCAAGTGAACAAAAGCTCATGATTGAGTGAAATATCTTGTTGTATGAAAAAGTTATTATGTAACCTCTTGGTGGCTCGTTTCCCTGAATCATTGTAAGCCTATCAAAATTGTTTATTTTCATTTCGATGTCACATGTGACTTTGCTGTTGTGCACCATACTAGGCCTTGCACACACTCAAGCTTCTCTATTGTGTCTCTTATGGGATACTATTTGGGTAGGCCATCCTATATCTGTTCCAAACAGCCTGCTTTTTGGTTTCGGATAGATTGGAAGCTTGAGTTTCATTAAGCTCAGGTGAAGTGCAAACCCAATAATTCAATCAATATACATACCAATTGAAACCCATCTCCATTTGTTCTTCCCTATATGTTAAAGAATTAACTTCATATTTGTGGGACATATATACATTTCTGTAAATGCTGAGTATTCTGTAAATATGCTTTAGCCTTGGATCCATCATGAAAACCACTGAAAGATATTTTTGCATTTAGTCTGATCAACCTAATATGTATGGGTTAAGTTGCATATTGATATTGAAGTCCATATACGGACTGGGTATAGATTCTTAACCCTCAATAGAACCAATCTCCCAATTAGCAGTCCTATATTATATCTCCAATACTGTAGCTTTTAAGTGCTGAGTGGACTTTTGTATATGATATTTCTTTATTTCAGTATGTGGCCCCTTTATTCATGTGTAGCTTACTTGATGCAGCAAATGAGAGCACCAGGGGGCGACTTATCTTCTACACACTAGCAGAGTACCTTGCACTTGTCTGTGCAAGCCTCCTTCAGGTAGCTTACATCCGGCGCCTGTTTAGTAAGGCTGCAGCATACAATAGGGTTTAGTACCTAATTTATTATGTCTTGTATGAAGAACTTCCAGCACATGTCATTTTTCTCTAATTAAAACAGACTTGTAAGTTATAAATCTTGTTATCAATCAACTTTGCCAAAACCGTGCAGCTAAGTGTAGAAAGTTGTTGTATCTTGAGGGTGTGTTGATGTACTTCTGGAAAGTAAACAGGTATTGCTTGATCTTAAGAACAGAGGATTTTTTTATTTTTTTTGGTTTCGACAATGTGGTTATACAATTCTAGCATACTCCAGCATGTCATCTGAGAATATGTACCATTTCCTGGAGTTCTTTTCTCTTTTATAGGCTGATTGCCCGCCCATGAAATGGGCGGTATCTGGGACTTCGTTCTTTGTTTTTCTTTTTATTGGGAGTTTATAGGAAGGGCTGTTTCATTGAATAAACTGTGAAACGTAAGTTAGTCAGTTTGAGGTACTGATCCACTTTGGCTATTTGAGAAAGTGGAATACCTGGAAGGGCTGGAATTGACTTCTGAAACATGAGGTATCTCAATACAGGGAACCGACAAACATATTTGTATAGAAGATGAAAGGAAACTCTTATAGTACGACACAGAGGTTTTACAAATGTTACTTCTATAAACAAGAACTTGCCTTTCGTAATCAATAAGCTTCAGATACCATTGCCCCCTGCCAATAGAAGCTCATATCAGGTAAGTTGCATTGCACACACAGATCACCCTTTTGCTTTCACAAGATTACATTTGATTTTGCTATATAAAGGAGTGGTTCCCATCGAAACAAGCATATTAGAAGTTCTCTCCCATTTCAATGACATTAAAAGCTTTGCAGGAGACGTGTTTCATCGTATAAAACCTGTACAGCTATAGGGTATAACATCTGTTACTCTAAACTCTTGGCCATTGTGGGCTCACTACCTGCAGCAGCAAACAGAACGCTGTCAGAGGACTTCAATTGGAATTCCAATTGTATTGGTCAAAATATATATTGAATACGAAGAACATATGTAAACATAGGCACTTGCAGTGGTATTCTGTCCAAAAGAAAAAAAAATTGCCAGTAAGCCTACTGGGCAATAGGTAGCTACTAAGCAATTAAAAAGCTAAAATTTCTGACTAAGCTCATCAACAAGTTGACATGCAAGAAGGGATGTGAAAAATATTCTTGCTCTATATTTTGACAGGTAAAGGGTGGTAAATCCACAAACCTCTAATGTGCTGAAGACTAATCTCATCCGGCTAGCTACAACTGATGGCTCTTCCGAACGGCCAACCACAGCCATTTGTTCTAGCTGCAGAGTCTTCACAGGTAACCTGTAACAGCACATGTAGATAACAGTCACAACAGAGAGACCTAACTCACAGCTTAACAAGTCAAAATATGATAAAATCTAGTCGAGCCAGTCAGCAAGGTGATTTCCAATTCAAGTAGCTGGCAACAATCAGCAAAGTATAGAGTATACTCAGTTGACACAACAACACCACTAACTCATTTTATTACATCTTATCTACTATAGAGTATACTCAGATAAGGGGAAGAAGGCACTCTAAGATCATATATCTGTAGAATTAAGAAAACTACAATCATGTACCTTTTTTAAAACACGATGTGCTTTTTAGATAACAAAATGCTAGTATTTACCATTGATTGAGACAGAAACATTACAAGGAAACAATGTAACAAGTCCCTTCTAGATGTTTGTTAAAGCAATTGCTAGAGAAGCAAATCTAGAAAAGGAAAACAATAGGAACAAAAGGTGTCTAAACTCTGGAGGTAGTACAAAGAGTATCATCTCAGAACAGAATACGTTTACCATGCCATTCCTCTTATATAATAAGCATTTGCAATGAGAGCACAAAACCCTTTCCACTGATGCAAGATCTCAGTCGACACTGGTGGCGTAGAAGACCATCTAATAACGGTTGGCTGTGGAGTGCATAGGATTGTGATAAACACAATACTCAGCCATAAAATACATTCATGAACCTATATGAGACAAAACAAACTGGCATTACATTTTGAAAATTTTATAATTTGACTATGATATTGCAAGTAAGATGCTTCAAAATATCCAACCCGCTGCTCTACCAGTTGAGTAAAAACATATATAATGTTTGTTTTCTTTGAGAAACTAAATTTTATCTATTCAAAGTAAGATGACTACAAGCAGCTGCAGAGATATCAGAGCTCAACAATTGTAAGAGATCATACAGCCAATCATGATGGAGCCATATACATCCTGGGGGGCAACGGCCCGATAGACTTTGAAAATTTTATAACGAACTTTTAGTTAAGGTTCCAATATTCTGTACAATAGAATGTGACCAAAGCAGTAGTAGCCCCCTTTACTGGTCACTTCTGGCTCTGCCGTTGCAACCAGTTATCAATCCAAATACAATTATACATGTCCACATTCCACTCTTTAGCCTAGTCAGCCAGCCATCATCCAATTTACCCAAGTACAGTTAGACTGCCTTTCAATTTGCTAATGAATAGCACATGCAGAAGAATTGTTGCGTTACAAGACAAACAAAAAAACTTAGAGTCACAGCTATTAACTATAACAGAAGTTTAAAAATCTCCAACCTCCTCAGAGAAAATCTTGAATTTCACACTAGTTCCTCCTCCAAAGGTTTGCAGGCCTTCAATCTCATCACCAGAATCTTTCATATCCATTAGTTCTTTCCTTAAACCCTCATCAGTACAACCAAGTGCATATGCATTGACACCAGCGCTGATGAATTCCTAGTTGAATGAACAATGCATAAGTTTTTAGACAGTAAAAAGAATACACCACGTCAATAAGATGCATCATATATGGTGTACAAAGTTATCAAGCCAGAGGACATACTTTCAAGTTGTCTCCACCTCCACGATCAATAACAATTCTATACCGCCTAAACAGGCTGATTGCTATGTTGCGGGATGAGCGGAAATCATCATCTGATGATGCATTAATATGAAAACGATGCTACACAGAATTTAAAGATTGGAAAAATTAAGACAGAAGCATATAATTAATTTCTTCATAAAGAGCACTTTAGGACACTGCAAAATAATTAAAAAAATATGCAAGAAAATAGAGTACCAGCCAGTTATTTTTGCTTCTTTCTTTAAAACTTCTATATAGATGAGGATTCAGTCTGGTAAAGCTATTCTTAAAGGTATTATGCAGCTTCGGCACATAATGGCTTTCCAATGGATCATGTGCTACATTGTTGCTAACAAACTTAGCATGCAGAGCATTGGCATGCACATCCTGCAAAAATGCTTTTGGTTCTTGATCGACACGCAGACTTCTTAGTGATGTTGCAACATTTAGTGTCAGCATGTTGCTTCATAGCCAAGTGAAGTATTAGACAGAGATCTTTTCAGATACAAGCTCCGGATTTTCTACATATTTACCTGACAACAGGAGAACCTTTTTATCTGCAAAACAGTATGTAGTGAAAAAATTTATAAATCAAGTTTTATATGTCTGAAAGCAAAGGCAATTTTGAGCAAAAAGGCTTCAAATATATGTCAAATTCACTTGATTCAAAGTAGGTGCCATCAAGCAGTTTTGTTTTTCTTTTCTTTGTGTCAGAACATTGATATATTCCATATGAACTTTTATATGCCTTCCTAATCTTACTGTATTTTCACTTGGTTGGTTTGCAAGCCTATCATCATATATGTAAAGGAGATGGCTTTCACTCACTAGCACTTCATCCATGAAGATACACTTCATCCATGAAGATATATCAAGGGCCATAATTTTTCTCATTCAATGTTTTGGTGCTGCTATGCACCATTGTCCATCATAAAAACCATATAAGGAATATCCATAACAGAACATTTCAATCAAATAGAAATTCCACGATAATCAACTCTGTGTAACAGATAGCACTATTCTATTAACAAAAAAAGTGTTACATATTCTCTCTCTCTTTTACAATGCTTTAAATACACCCAATCTAAGCAGTCTATTAGCTTCATCAAAATAACACATGCAGATACAAAAAAAAAAAAAGCTGATCAGAACGCATTCAAGTGGTTTACTAGCTTAACTTAGTCACAACCCACAACACTGCATCAACAGTATAATAGCGAGTAAATAATAATAATCTCCGAGTTGTCCACAAGCATCCAAAAGAAGAAGAACAGCAATGAGAGAAAGAAATACCAGAAATCATCTCCGAGTTGTCCAAAGCAAAGAGAAAGCGGCTTCGAATAAACTTCTGGGCGAGAAGAGGTGCGAGAGAGGAGAAAAAAAGACGAAATTAAATGGGAGAAATAAACAAATAAATCTCTAACCACAAGCAAACGAATGGTGACGGCCGCGGAGAAGAAAAAGAAGAGGAGGAGAGCAGCGGAGAAGCCTTCATCGGGCTCTCGCTGTCGCGGAATCTAACCGGCCCAATATTAAATGGGCTGGCCTACCACCACGGCCCAATAACTAGGCTTCGGGTCGGGTTACACCCGTTTACTAAAAATTACAAGATCCGAAACGAATGAAACTTTGGCCAGAAGCATACCATCCTCCTTGTCTAAACTCCATCGGTCAAATCACCACCGTCCATTCAGTGGAGTAGGTAGGGTCAAATAAGGTTGGCAGAGAAGATCATATATGCCAACATATTAAGAGAATGCATGCATGATACTTTGCACCTTTCTATTTCCCTCTTGTGAGATCCATAACACGTCATAATTTAACATATTCGCATGCACAGTTGTGCTTCTAAAGATATAGAGTTATGCTTAATAGGTAGCCAGATTCATACACATCGTATATGTTAGGTGGACCTTTTCTTATTCTTCTTAAATTAGATATGAGCCATCGAAATATATAGAAGTTGAGACTGACTTGGCCAATTACAAATATATATATATATATATATATATATATATGTATATAGATTGCAGTTGGAAGTCAATCTTCTCAACTTTATATTTATTTATTCAAAATTCTTATGGATTATTGTACGCATCCACTATGTTATGCAACGCTTTCATTGTCCTCCCAAGTGAATCATTAGTCAATGGATTGGAGAGATAGTTCTAAGAAAGATAGCCAATGGCCCGTAGGTGTAGATGTACATAATTAAGGGTGCCAATAGATCTCAATTAATGTATGGAAAATAAGAAGACAATGTAACGGTTGAAGGATTCAAAAGCCACTTGCTAAAACCAATTGAGTAGATGGATAATTGAATCCATGACATGCAAAAAAATCTACTAATAGTTTCTAAACTATTGCACGTCTCCGGAGTAATGTGAGCTTCCCCCACCCCCTCCATATTCTTTAATTATTTCCGACGTGTCATGTTCTGTTGGATATTTTTCCAAAATAACACCCAGCAAACCTTTTATTCCGCAACTCGCGCGATGACTCCCCGGCCCGAGACTTTTTCCACTTTTGCTGTTTATTTAAAGCTCGGCCACTCTGGCCCCCACCAACCAATACTAGCTTTCCTTTCACTGGGACCCAGGGAAATCCCATGCTATTCTTGTACGCCTGAGTTCCGTGTGCAGCTTTACCAGACCATACATACATGATTAACTCTCTCCCGATCCGTGCAGATAGAACCTCGTATTTTCTAAAAGTATAAAGAGATCCCCGGTTCCAAGATTAGGACTAAGAAACGAATGGTTTAGTTAAGGTCGCACATTTGACTGGAGGTATTGACTTGATCTATTCTTAGGCATGAGGTTTTTAAAGATGAAGTCAGCGGAACGTGTAGGATTCATTTAGTGGCATCACTTGCCCTCTTTTAAAGCAGAGACGTTCGATAAAGACGAAAGGTAAGAGACCAATCCATCGTCTAATATTTGATGTGGAATAGAAAAGACGTAATTGGGACTTTTAATTTTACCTATATATATATATATATATATTAACACTGGGCTAATAACACAGGTGCTGACGTGACAAAAACCTCATTAATATATGCCATTTTACCGAGGTTTTAATGAATAGGTAAGGAGTCGCAATTAAGAAAATAAGTATACTTAATTATCACTCGATCTACCTGGCTTAGTTAGATAAGGACTATTTGGTCTGAGATTTACTATATAGTCGTTTTCTTATTCATCAACTATTATAAGTCTTTATTATTATTTTTTATTATGTAGTATATTACTCGAGACCAAGTCTGATGAGCTGAATGCTTCTCCTTACGCCTCCATTATAATTCACATGCATGTTGCGTTTAAATTAGATAATGACTCTTTTGTATGTATATGTATATATTGTTTTAAATAATCTCCGAGATCTACACTAATCTAATCGTGATCGATTGAGAGAGGCAAATTAGGAAATTGTGATTAGTTGATTGGATTTATACCACAACATATGATATAATTACAATTAGATAAATTAGAAAAGTGTAAAATTAACGTATTTATTCCGCCCCCCCCAAATGTCGTCGTTAAATACAACGACGTAGGCGTCCACTCATCTGCATTCACACCAATAGCGGTCTTTAAATCCTTTGTTTAATGCGACTCGATTAAATTAAACGAATCCACTAACCCCCTTCTCCAATTACGGCTGGTGCGCCGCGAGGCGAGGCACATCAAACGACTCCATCCCAAATTAACGGGAATTTTACAGTCCACGTCTCGCGTGGTTTAGGTGGGGCAGTAACAAACTCACACTGCTCATTGGACTAGTTAACCCGGCCGGTGGGACTCCATTAAGAGAGAGGTCCGCACGTCCGCTCCGCGTTGGCACGTGGCACGCTTTCGTCATCCTACGTGGCGCCGGCGACATACCGAGATGAGATATAACTCTGAGCATTCGCAGTTCAAACCCTGCACTTTTATAAACATACGCAACACCCCCGCTTTTCGCTGAGGGTTTTTCAACCGAATCGACCGTAATATTCTGTAAATATCGGGGTTTATTTGCTAATTTTATGGAAAAGAAGTATAATATATCATTTGTAAATACCGGAAATACTGGGCTTCAATGGAAAAGTTCCTAAAATTGGGGTGTTCTTTATAAAATGTTCCTCGAAAGAAAAAAGAGGGCGCGTCCGACCGGAGCTCTTTGTATTCGGAGCTTCTGACAGGGAGAGAGATAGAGAGAGAAGAAAGAGGAAGAGAGAGGAGAAAAGGAAAAGAAAATTAAAAGAAAAAAAGAAAAATCCCACCGTATCGCCTTCGTTGCCCAACCGAAATCGTGTATTCTCCCATCTCTTTTTATCTCTTTTAGCTCTCGTCTCCTCTGCCCGATCCCAATCCCCGTTTCCCCCAATCCGAATCTTTCAAATTCCAAATTTTCTAATTTAAACGAACTCTCTCCAATCCTTTCCGATCCGAATAAAACCCCCTCGCATCCAAGATCTGGCGTCAAAGTAGACTCCATCGGTCGCCTCCCCTTCCTCCGATTCGATCCCGTGAGGAGAATCGCAGGCGAGGCGCGGCAAGGGATCGATCAAGAGGCGTTCGTATCCTTTGGATCGGATCTAGGGTTTTGATCAGAAGAAGCGAGGAGGCTGGCGGATGAGAGAGCCACATTATGTTCCAGTCCTCGCGGAAAACGATGAAATGGTCGACATTGCTTAAGGACATCAAAGAAAAGGTTGGACTCGCCGGTTCGCCGCAGCCTCTACAATCCAATCAGCTTTCGTCCTCGTCGCTCGCCCCGGTTTCGGATGCATCTGGAGCTGGAGCTGCAGCGTTTGATTCATCGGCGCAGTCCGGGAATGCGTCACCTGGCTTGTCCGCTGCGAGGTCAGCGGATCTTTTTCTCTCGTTGTGTAATAAAGTTTGCTCTTTCGTGGATTTTATGCGTGTTAGGAAGTAGATATCAATAGCCAGCTATGAGCTTTCTAATATAACTAAGGTAAATATATGGTTTTGATGCATCCTTCTATTAGAAAGTGATGGACAAATGGAGATCACACTGAACAATTCCTTTGCTATCTTTTATTGGAGGAAAATAAGTTAGTACACACGGCTTTTGCTTTTGCTGGTTATGATCTTTAATTTCGCAGCAAAGCTTACTTACAAAATGGTACGGTGGGTGAATCTTATGTCTCCAAAGACCAACTATCATGGTTCTAAAGAAGTGTTATCTGATATTTTTCTCCCCTTTATCTGCACTGATAGGCCGGGTTGATTTTTTTTTCTTCCTATTTCTGCTTCATCTTTCCTTTTGTATTCTGTTGTCCTTTTGAATGCTCTCACTTCTTACCGAGAAAAGATGAAGCAGCCATGAACGTTTTGCATGTGATTCATTTTAGAGCTTTTATGCAATTGATTCAAAATTTTGCTTTATCTTATAAACAGAAAGTTAGTGTTCTTGTTATCGCAGACGATGTGCTGCAAGTAATTTTCTTTTCACTTTGTGATGAATTGCAGAGGTAAGCATGAACTGGAATTGGACTTTAAGAAGTTTTGGGAAGCATTCCGCTCTTCCAGCTCTGAAAAGGTTTTTTAATGCTTCTTCTTATGTGTATTGTTTTTATCTCAATAATACTTAATATCTGCTAATTATATGGATACTTATCCTTCTAAATTTCACTTGCAGGAGAAAGAAACAGCCTTGAACATGGCAGTAGATGTTTTCTGTAGACTAGTCAAGCAGCAGTCTAGTGTAGCGTACTTAGTTACCAAGTATGACAGCATCTCTTTTTCAATTTGACACTTTAGTTACAGTTCCCATACTGTTTGCTTTACTAATACGAGTTTAAGCTTTCAGAAGCATTTGACTTTGGACATTCGTATCTTTTGCTTTAAGAAATATTATCTGGAAACACATAGACCCAATTATCTATTGCCATTTGAGATGCTTTCAGAAGTAGTTCCTGGAAACATCAGAAAATATTCTACATTGAATCTGTCATCTTGGTGGCATTATTTTATCATGAACTTTAAATGTATCTGTAGTGTTGTGTCTGTGCCACATTTTACTTCATGATGGTTCAAAGGAATAAAAAGTGTATAACGATGCTTTATTGTTTTAATTAGATTACCAGGTAGCGGTGGAAATCCACAAGGTCTGATTTGAATTCACCACATAGGATTTAGCAATATTGAGTGTTTGACCAGATTAGTTAGAAGAAATAATTTAGTGTTTACTATGCTGGATCAGTTTTCTCTGGGACCAAGTTGGCCATTTCATTGAAGAACACCATATGAAATTTAATAAGGAACAGACCTATATTTCAGAATCTCATTCTTGTTTGTCTAGAAGCCAGCTTTGATTGATGCTTTGTGTAACATTAAGGATGACGGCTGAGAGTATATGTAAACTTTTAAAGAACATAAAAAGCAGTGGAAACTTGAAACAGCAACCTAAGTTTATAAATAATATTTACCAAATCATAGGGCAAATTACTTTGAGTGTGGTAAAGTATTACATGTTTTCAATTTTAGGGTTGAAGTTAAGGAATCTTCTGCTACCTGAGTTATGTTATTTCATTTATAAGGAAGATTCTGCAATGTTGTTGTCCTAAATACCAGCTTTTAATGACTTATTGGTTAATTGCCTAACAATTTCATGTTCACTAGTGGCTCTCATGCCTGCATAATTTTGATCACAGGTTAGTCGAAGCACATATTTTTTCTTTTGTTGTTGGAAGAGCCTTTGTAACTGATGTGGAGAAATTAAGAATTAACAGCAAGGAAAGATTTTTGCATGTTGCAGATGTCATTGGTTTCTTTTCGGAAGTCACAAAGGTCAGTAGTTCCAGGCTTCCAGCAACTTTGGTTGATTGCAGTTCTCAAAATTTGTATCTTAGTAGGCCCGTTATGTTGATGAAGTATTGATGTTGTGTGACAGGATGGTCTTAGTCCTGGTTCAAGTTTGTTATACGCAGTAGAAGTTCTGGTGACAGGGGTATGTGCATCTCATTTTTATTAATTCATAGAGATGGACTTATTATTATTTTTTTCTACTGTATTATTACAAAAAATGTCCTTTTATAGAATTTGCTGAAAAAGTGAATATCATGCTGGCCACTTGTGTCCTTGTAGTTTTGTGTGCTTATATCTTGAAGGCTGAAGCTTTTACTCCTTCAGTTTCTAATTTCTGCCTAAAAGCATGGTAGTTGTTGAAGTATAGAGTATCAAAGAAGAAGATGGCAGAAGTTATGGTTAATACTTAATAGCAGCATACAAAGTTCCCCTCCCTAATTAAGGAATAGAAAAATACAAGCATGATAAGTGCTTGTACAACTGATGATGAAATAAGGGTTTAATCTTTTAAGTAGAAAAAAGCTGTTGCCAAGAGTTTGCTGCTTGATATGGGAACAACTTGCTATTACTATCTAACTGAAATTTTTTCACACAAATAATATACTTCTATGTGTGTATTTACCTCAAAGGCTCAAAGTAATTGAACTTTAAGACCACATTCTTTATTTGTCTCCAGGTGATTGATAAACAACCACTTTTGGATTCTGGCATTTTCTGCTGTCTTATTCATATTCTTAATTCTCTATTGAGTACTGATGAATCCAAACAAAGAGAATTAGTGGCTGGCCAAGAAGGATCACTTGCAAGTGAAAAAAGTACGGATGCATATGCTGTACGGGTGAGGCGACTTGAGGTATGATAAACCCACTGATAATATTAAGTAAAATGCTACAATTTATGATCCTAACAGTTCAAGGCTTCATAAATGATCTCTTTTCGAATATTTGTGCTGCATTCTCTAGAAAACATTTTTGAAGCTACTGTAGCATATATATGATACAGCTTACTTGAGGCTAACTGCTATTTAAGGGATCACTGTTGATATTTTTCTGCCGAAAAATAACTGTATTTCTAATGCCAGCCAATTTTTTCATGATGCTCTGGCATATAAAACCTTGGAATGTCCTAGGAAGCCTCAAAATGTTTAGGGTTGTGGTGGTTGGTGTTATATGGTTGGTGGGTGTTGCAGCCAAGTTTGTGGGCTTGACATATTGTAGAACTTGATTTACTCTCTATGATCAGTTCATTTTAGTATTAATTGGAGCTAATTGTTTTCTGAATTGCTTGTTTGATCATCTTAGTCTATGATTGATTGATTTATTCTTAATTCTTTTGTATCCAGAGCAATTATTCATGCATATATCTTTGGTTGAAAGTGTAGGTCTACTTGCACTATATCCTAGAAGTTTCTGCCAAAACTGTCATTCTTACTGCTCTTATCTGGGCATTGTATTTTCTTCCCTGATTTATTTGCTGACCAGGTCAGACAAAGTATTTGTCTCATATTTAGATATGCGTGGATTGATTAGTTGAATAAAATTTAGTGTACAGGTGATGCACTTCTCATGATATCATCCTTTTTATTTTTATTAAATCCTTGATAATGGTTCCTGTAATAGCATATTATGTTTTGACCGTGTTACTATCAATTTTTACATTATCTTGCTTTTCGGGTGAAAAGGCAGCGTAAGGGTTTTGAATTTTTGATCTGCCAAAATTATGTTTTGATAACAAATATATTTCTCCTGGGATTAGTTTGTGTACAAGAAAAATGCAGATAAGAAAGAATAGATCCTTTCATCCTTACTCTTGTGATTAGGCTTTTTATTAGGGTGTAACTATAAAAGGTGCAGAGATGAGGGAAATCAAGTCTTTAGATACAGTTATATCTTAAAGGAAAACATGAAATCCTTGTATGATTGTATCTACATGAAAGAGTTTGTGTTTTACTCTATATTTATAATGTACTTCACCAACAAAAGAGCCGGCCTATTTGTTTCAATATTCCTAGGCAAGTAGTTTTGGTCTTTTCTCCCTCAGGCATTTTCCACCAAAATTATGTCACTTCTTTCCAATGCACTTGGAAGAAAAGTTTTGACAATATTTCCTGAGATGAATAATTCCATGTGATAAGTTTTCTGTCAGTTATAGCGGCATGTTTTTTTTTTTTTTTTTAACATATATGATACTATGCAGATAGAGGGAAGCATAGTGCATATTATGAAGGCATTAGCGAGCCATCCATCTGCTGCACCAAGTTTGGTTGAAGACGATTCACTCCAGCTTCTGTTTCATATGGTTGCAAAGGGCTCATTGACTGTATTTTCTCAGTTTAGAGAGGGCCTTGTTCCTTTACATACAATTCAACTACATCGACATGCCATGCAGGTTCTTACAGCAGCCTCTTGTGTATATTATTATCAGTTCCCTTCCCATTTCAACTTGCTAATATATTGTTGTTAGTATACTACAGATTCTCGGTCTCCTTCTTGTGAATGACAATGGAAGCACTGCAAAGTACATACGCAAACATCATTTAGTATGTCATTTCCTTCTTGTTCATGATAGCACATTGTCCTCTTCTGACCTTTTAGCACAATATGTTTCAAAATTTTACTTTAAATTGTGAAAATGATTTCTTTTGTACGTCCTCATGAAAAGGTAGTCATGATATTTGGTACAGTTCTTTGGTTTGATATTAGAAAAGCAGTCAAATTCTGCTTTTGTCCTCGGAACAAGAATAGAAAATGTAATTTTATCTCTTTCCTATGTTTTACATGTTCTGCATATCGTTCAAGTTGAATCGAAATGCATCATACTTTTTCAATGGATTAAACAGCTTCTTTATTTATTTATTTATTTATTTATTTTCTTTTGTAGATTAAAGTCTTCCTAATGGCAGTGAAAGATTTTGATCCTGAGAAAGGTGATGCTGCTTACACCATGGGGATAGTGGACTTGTTACTTGAATGCGTTGAATTGTCTTATAGACCTGGTAAACTTCTTGTGACAGAATTAATATTTCATCTTTTAGGTTAGAGGTGACCAAAATGCAAAAGCTATGTGCTTATTTGGAACTTTATTTTTTATTTTTGTGTGTAGAAGCTGGTTCCTTCAGGCTCAGGGAAGACATACATAATGCTCATGGTTACCAGTTTCTTGTTCAGTTTGCTTTGACACTTTCCATCTTGCATAAGAATCAGGGTGTTCAATCTGCTACTTCAAAATTATTGCCTCAGGAGACTTCTGAAGGTGATGGGCTGAGTGCATCTTATAAATTGTCACAGCAGGAAAATCGAGGGGATACTTCTCCTGCCCATCTTTCTCCAGTACTGTCCAGGTTACTTGATGTTCTTGTAAATCTGGCACAAACAGGTCCTGCAGAAGTTTCTGGGGGGAAAGGTTCAAAATCTGCTCATGGTAAGGCTGCAGGCCACAGCAGAAGTCGTACACCATCTTCTGATAGACTTAGTGATGATATGTCAGATAAGGGTAGCGCAAAGGTTAAAGATCTTGAAGCTATTCAGATGCTGCAAGATATATTTCTAAAGGCTGAGAACATTGAACTTCAGGCAGAAGTTCTCAATAGAATGTTCAAAATTTTTTCAAGCCATCTAGAGAACTACAAGTTGTGCCAACAATTGCGTACGGTGCCCCTATTTATCCTAAATATGGCAGGTTTTCCTGCTTCATTGCAAGAAATTATTTTGAAAATTTTAGAATATGCTGTGACTGTTGTGAACTGTGTTCCTGAGCAAGAGTTGTTGTCACTTTGCTGTTTATTGCAGCAACCAATTTCTTCTACCCTTAAGCACACAATTCTTGCTTTTTTTGTAAAGCTCCTGTCCTTTGATCAGCAGTATAAAAAGATTATTAGGGAAGTTGGAGTTTTGGAAGTTCTACTAGATGATCTAAAACAACACAAGCTTCTCTCTGGAGCAGAGCAGCAAAGTAAGTTCTCTAGCTACTTAGAAAGCAAGTCCAGCTCTAGTAGCTTTCAAAAGCACATGGATAACAAAGATGTAATCCTTTCTTCTCCAAAGCTAACGAGCTCTGTTTCTGAAAGATGTCCTATATTTGAAGATGAGAGCACGATTAATGTGGCATGGGATTGCCTTTTCTATTTGTTGAAGAGAGCTGAAGCTAACCAGCAATCCTTCCGATCATCTAATGGGGTCAGCATCATTCTTCCATTCTTGGTATCAGATAACCATCGTTCTGGGGTTCTTAGGTTGTTATCCTGTCTGATCATTGAAGATACTCTTCAGGTTTGTAGCCGTGTCTTATTCTGCTTCAATTGTCTTATCTGGAATCCTTTTGTTGCCAATTATATACTCCCAAACTTTTGAATTGCATACTAATTGATCTTGATCCTGGTTATCCAAGTACTTTGCAACTGAAGATATAGGAGTATTAACTACAGGGTTATGGCTGTACTGTTCGATTTGCTTCTTCCTCCAATATATGCTAGATATCTATATCATTTAACATGCCATTATATCAATTACCACTCTCTTTATTGTTTTTTATAGATCATGAGCTCATAGACCAATCATAGACTAGACAAAGGGGCTAGTGTTTAGAGAATAGAATTTTTTTTTCAAGAAACGGATCACAAGAGACAACCCATACACACATAACCTTCAGTGGAACATTCACTAAATATTGACCCCAATATTTATTGGGTATCAAACTCATGACCTTTGTTATGGACCGGTAAGACTTGATCACTGAATTACAATGGTGACTTGTATGACTATAGTTCTCTCCCATATTTTTCCAACTGTACAGTCTTAAACATTCAAATTTGCCTTCATTTCTTGTTTAACAATGGACTTGTGATCTTTTCTATAAATTCCCATTGATTCCGTCTTGTTATCTATGTTAATCCTTACATTACATAATTGGGTTTTCAAAATAAAATACTTTCATTTATTCATTTAAGATAATTGAGGGAGCCATTGGTATTGCTCTTTTTCTCCTTTATTTACTTTTTTCATTTCTGTTATAACTATATGGAAGTCATTAATGCATTTCTGTAGTTATTGTTTCCACATCTTACTATCATTTGTGTTGAGATTTTTGGTAGTTCAAAAGAGAAAAAAATTGTTTCCACATCTTACTATCTTGACTATTGCAGTTTCTGACACTAGAGATCAAATTTTTTTCTTCTTATCAGCCATATTTCCTAAAAAGAAAGAAATAAGCAGTGCCTGTCTGCCAGATATATCTAATTTGCTTTTTTTAAATTGGAATGCAAATGAGGGTCATGAGACATAATTCCAGTTTTCGAACATGCACAATAAAAAATACAATAGAAACAATGCCAAAGAGGCCCTTAGTTTTTTTAGCTGTACTTTCTGTGTTTTCTGGGCACTGCACTTGGTAAGCATATTTTTAATTAATGGAACAAAAACATTAGATGTTACAAATTCTCTTCATCAGACTTTCACAGCCTTTGTCTCCTACCAGGCTCATCCTGAGGAACTAGGGACACTGATTGAGATTCTTAAAAGTGGAATGGTAACTAGTGTTTTGGGGTTGCAATACAACCTTCAAAATGATGCAAAGTGCGATACGTTAGCTGCATTATGGCGTATTCTTGGGGCAAATATTTCAGCTCAGAGGGTTTTCGGAGAGGCTACTGGATTTTCACTTCTATTAACAATATTGCATAGTTTTCAGAGCAGTGAAGAACATACAGACATTCAGTCATTTTTGGCCATTCACATGAAGGTTTACAGTTTTCTCATGCGAGCTGTGACAGCTGGTGTCTGCAATAATGCAATTAACAGGTTAAGGATGCACACAATCATGTCATCACAGACCTTTTATGATCTTCTATGCGAGTCTGGGTTGCTCTGTGTGGATTGGGAAAAACATATTATCCGGTTGCTGCTTGAGCTTGCACTTGAGATTGTTCTTCCACCAACCACCAATTTTCAATCGGAGAATGTTTCATCTGAGACAAATGAAGATGTGTCAAGTTTATTTTCAGCTGCATCACTTGGAATATCTAGGCTTGATAGGGAGTGGGTATATAATGCTAGTGCAGTTGCTGTTTTGATCCGTTCCTTGCTACTCTTTACTCCAAAAGTTCAGCTTGATTTGTTAAGATTTATCGAAAAGCTAGCAAACTCCAGCCCTTTTAATCAGGAGAATTTGACATCTGTCGGTAAGGACCCAGACAATATCCTCTTCATTGTAAGTTCTTTCATGCATTAGTTCAATCACAGTTAATCTTATATGTTTGCTTGTCCAAAAATTTAGGGTGTGTTGGTCTTCTCCTCGAGACAATTAACCCATATTTGGAGGGTTCATCTCCACTTCTTAATCATGCTTTGAGAATCGTGGAGGTTCTAGGTGCTTATAGGTTAGTTTTATGCTTTAACGTTACATGTTCCCTTGCTGTCGACTATGAAAGGAAGAATATTTGGATTTGTCTAATTATTGACTCATTGATGTATATTATGGTATCAGGCTGTCCTCTTCTGAGCTTCGTCTGCTTGTAAGGTATATTCTTCAACTGAAAGTGAAGAATTCAAGTCATCTTCTTGTTAACATGATGGAGAAGTTGATTCAAATGGAAGATATGAGGTCACAAAATGTTTCTCTAGCTCCTTTTATTGAGATGGACATGAGAAAAGTTGGACATGCATCCATTCAGGTGTCATTGGGAGAAAGAACATGGCCCCCTGCTTCTGGGTATTCTTTTGTCTGTTGGTTTCAGTTTCATAATCTGTTAAAGTGCCAATCCAAAGAATTTGAGCAACTGTATAAGGGCAGTTCTGGCAAAAGAAGTACACCAGGTGGGCAAGTATTGCGGATCTTTTCCGTTGGTGCAGTGGATGAAGGGAATACATTGTATGGAGAACTCTACCTCCAAGATGATGGTGTATTCACTCTTGCAACAAGCAACTCCAGCCAACTGTCGTTTCCTGGCATAGAAATAGAAGAAGGCAAGTGGCATCACTTAGCAGTTGTTCATAGTAAGCCGAATGCTTTAGCTGGACTTTTCCAAGCCAGTGTAGCACATCTCTATCTTGATGGAAAGTTAAGACACACAGGAAAGCTTGGGTATTCACCGTCTCCATTTGGTAAATCATTGCAAGTTACTCTCGGTACCCCTGTCACCCGTGGAAAAACTTCTGAGCTATCATGGAGGCTCCGTTGTTGTTATCTTTTTGAGGAGGTATTGACATCAGGTAGCATTTGTTTCATGTATATTCTTGGTCGAGGATACAGGGGATTGTTCCAGGACGCAGACCTTCTGAGGTTTGTCCCCAACCAAGCCTGTGGTGGTGAGAGTATGGCAATCCTTGATTCGTTGGAATCAGAAATGCCCTTGGCTTCAAATAACCAGCGAATCGATAGTGCAATTAGACAAGGAATTTCTAGGCTTGACGGTAGTGGGATTGTCTGGGATTTGGAAAGATTGATGAATCTCTCTTTACAACTTTCTGGGAAGAAACTCATATTTGCTTTTGATGGAACATCTTCTGAGGCTTTTCGAGCATCTGGAACATTGTCCTTGTTAAATCTTGTGGATCCAATGTCAGCTGCAGCTTCCCCTATTGGCGGTGCGTATACCCTCATCCAATGTAATATTATGAAATCTGTCATCATGCTGCAAAATTTTGTGAATTTAACAACTCTTTTTTATTTGCAGGTATACCACGGTATGGGCGTCTTAATGGAGATATTTACATCTGTAATCAATGCACAATTGGAGATAGTATTCAGACAGTAGGTGGAATGGCAGTTGTACTTGCTCTTGTTGAAGCTGCTGAAACTAGGGACATGCTGCACATGGCACTAGAGTTGCTTGCATTCTCGCTTCATCAAAGTCCTCAGAATGTGAAGGACATGCAAGCCTTAAGAGGTTATCATCTTCTTGCACTTTTCCTGCATCGTAGGATGTCATTGTTTGACATGCAATCGCTTGATATCTTCTTTCGAATTGCTGCATGTGAGGCTTCTTTTCCCGAACCACAGAAGTCACATGTAAACCGAGCCGTCAGTTTTCCAGTTGGAATCTCCTCGGAGGACAGCCTCGATGATCTTTCATTACCAAAATTTTCTGATGAAATTTCTTCAATTGGATCTCATGGAGATTTGGATGAATTCTCTGTACAAAAAGATTCATTTAGTCATCTTTCTGAGCTTGAGAATACTGACCTATCTGGAGGACCTTCTAACTGCATTGTCTTATCAAATGCTGACATGGTTGAACATGTTCTTTTAGACTGGACTCTCTGGGTTACAGCTCCTATTTCAGTTCAAATTACACTTCTTGGATTCCTTGAAAGGATGGTATCTATGCATTGGTACAGAAATCACAACCTTACAATTTTGCGTCGAATTAACCTTGTTCAGCATCTCCTTGTAACTCTGCAGCGTGGTGATGTGGAAGTTCCTGTTTTAGAAAAACTGGTTGTATTGCTTGGTGTCATTCTTGAAAATGGTTTTCTGGCTCCCGAGTTGGAACTTGTTGTCAAGTTTGTAATTATGACATTTGACCCACCTGAACCTACTCCGCGTAATCAGATTATTCGTGAGACGATGGGAAAGCATGTGATTGTCAGGAACATGTTATTGGAGATGCTTATTGATTTACAGGTTACTATCAATGCTGAAGAGTTGCTTGAGCAATGGCATAAGATTGTTTCGTCCAAATTGATCACATTTTTTCTAGATGAAGCCGTACATCCTACCAGTATGAGATGGATCATGACCCTCTTGGGAGTGTGCCTTGCTTCCTCTCCTACATTTGCTCTCAAATTTCGCACCAGCGGAGGTTTTCAAGGCCTGACACGTGTGCTTCCAGGATTTTATGATTCTCCTGAATTATACTACATATTGTTCTGTTTAGTATTTGGGAAGGCAGTCTATCCAAGGGTGCCAGAAGTTCGCATGCTTGATTTTCATGCTCTTATGCCTAGTGATGGAAACTATGGAGAGTTGAAGTTTGTGGACTTGCTAGAAACTGTAATTGCCATGGCAAAAGCTACATTTGATAAACTAAGCATGAAGTCAATGCTTGCACATCAAAATGGTAATCTTTCACATCTCAGTGGTAGCTTAGTTGCAGAGCTTGTTGAAGCAACAACTGACTTGACAGGAGATCTTCAAGGTGAAGCTTTAATGCATAAGACATATGCAGCAAGGTTAATGGGTGGTGAAGCAGCAGCCCCTGCTGCTGCTACTGCAATCCTGCGGTTCATGGTTGATTTGGCAAAGATGTGTCCTCCTTTCTCTGTTGTATGTAGGCGAACTGAATTTCTTGAAAGCTGTGTTGATCTATATTTTTCTTGTGTAAGGTATGTTGAACATGCTTTATTATGTTTGACTTTGTTTTTTTGAGTTTCTTGTTAATGTTGTGTATATTGTATGTTTAATTAGTTAGCTCTCTCAACTATACAGTTGCATGAGTATGATTTTATTATCATCATTATTGTTTTAATCTCATATAGGGCTGATTGTGCATTGAAGATGGCAAAAGATCTTACAGTTTCACCATCAGATGAGAAGAGTCTTAATGATATTGATGATAATGAGAGCTCACAAAATACGTTCTCTAGTTTGCCACCAGATCAGGAACAGTCTGCAAAAACCTCCATGACTGTTGGAAGCTTCCCTCAAGAGCAAAAAAGTACTAGCTCTGAAGATATTGGTACACAAAACTATCCTTTGGATGTTGCTGAAATAAAAGGTGATGACTCTTCTCAGGTGAATATTGGTGAATCATTTGATGGCGAAGATGCCCAAACAATTCCGAATTTTGATGATCAAGATTTAGGACCGATCTCAGTAAACTCTGATGCTTCTGAATTTAAATTTCATAATTCTAATGGGGTTCCTGATCGTAGCCATCCAATGGATTCTCCCAGCTCTGCTTCTATGAATATTCTTGGTTCTCCTGCTCTATCTGAGAGATCAAATTCCAAAACAGTGACTACACCTAATGCATCACCTGTGCTTGCATTGACATCCTGGCTTGGTAGTACAAAAAATAATACTGACACCGGAGCACAATTTTCTGCCACCCCATCCATGGTTTCGACATATTCTTTGAATGACTCTGATGTATCTCCTGATGTAAAGCAAAACTTGCAAGGTACATCTACAGCAAATTCATTTTTCCCAATAAGTTCCAAACTGTTGCTTGAGATTGACGATTTGGGCTACGGAGGTGGCCCTTGTTCTGCTGGAGCTACTGCCATTTTAGATTTTATTGCACAAATCCTTGCTGATATTGTCTCGGAACAACTCAAAGCAACCCTTTTTGTTGAGGGTATTCTAGAGTCTGTACCTCTCTATGTGGACGTTGATTCTGCTTTAGTTTTCCAAGGGTTGTGTCTTAGTAGATTGATGAACTTTCTTGAAAGGCGACTCCTGCGAGATGATGAAGAGGATGACAAAAAACTTGATAAGAACCGTTGGTCTGTAAATTTGGACTCTCTTTGCTGGATGGTCGTAGATCGTGTATATATTGGTTCCTTTCCTGAACCACTTGGAGTACTACGAACACTAGAGTTTTTATTGTCCATGTTACAACTTGCAAATAAAGATGGCCGCATTGAAGAAGTAGCACCTTCAGGAAAAGGCATCCTGTCCATTGGAAGGGGAAGCAAGCAACTTGAGGCATATATTCATGCTATTTTGAAGAACACAAACCGCATGATAATGTACTGTTTCCTGCCTTCTTTCTTAAAGTCTATTGGAGAAGATGATCACATTTCAGGTTTGGGCTTTCAGATGGAAACGGGCAAAAGCTTGCTTGTTAAAGCACCACATGAAGAATTCGCTATTGATATATGCACTGTTTTGCAGCTATTGATTGCTAACAAGCGACTTATACTTTGTCCAAGCAATATTGATAATGATTTAATTTGCTGTTTTTGCATAAATCTGATCATTCTTCTTCATGACAAGAGATTGACTGCTCAGAATCTTGCAGTTGATTTGATTAAGTATTTGTTATTGCATCGTCGGCAAGCTTTAGAGGACCTACTTGTGTCTAGACCAAATCAAGGACCACAATTGGATGTCTTGCATGGGGGTTTTGATAAACTACTGACAGGAAGTCCCTCTGTCTTTTTTGAATGGCTTCAGAGCTCAGAGCAAACTATCAATAAAGTCTTGGAGCAGTGTGCTTTCATTATGTGGATTCAGTACATTGCTGGATCATCAAAATTCCCTGGGGTGAGAATAAAAGGCATGGAAGTCCGACGCAAGAGAGAAATGGGAAGAAAGTCACGGGATGCTGCAAAATTAGATCTAAAACACTGGGATCAGATAGTTGAGCGGAGATATGCTCTTGAGTCCTGCCGTGATCATATGTCCACTAAGCTTAGAGGCATTCGTCAAGATAAATATGGATGGGTTCTTCATGCGGAAAGCGAGTGGCAAAATCAGCTTCAACAACTCGTACATGAAAGAGGAATATTTCCCATACGACGTTCATTCTTGGAAACTGAATGGCAGCTCTGTCCTACCGAAGGACCATACAGAATGCGGAAAAAGCTTGAGCGTTGCAAATATCAAATTAATACAATTCAAAACGTTCTTACTAGGGGTTTTGAGCTGGAAGACATAAAGGTGGCAAAGGAAGATCGTGAAAATGGTATAGGCATATCAGGATCTGATACAGATTCATGTTTGAATAATTCAATTGATGATGCTAATCAGAAAGGACTTGATAGTGCTGACTATGAATCCTTAAAAGAAGACAGTGATGGATTCAAAGTTGGAAGCTCAAAATCTGCTCAGACTGGTTGGAATGATGATCGGTGTAGCAGTTTGAATGAACCTAGTCTTCACTCTGCTATGGAGTTTGGTGCCAAATCAAGTACCTTCTCTTTTCAAATAACAGATAGTATGAATACAAGATCTGAACTCGGCTCTCCTAGGCAGTCATCTTCTACAAGGGTCAATGAAATGAAAACTGCAGATGACAAGTCAGAGAAGGAATTGCTTGATAATGGAGAATATCTTATCAGACCTTATCTCGAACCTTCAGAAAAGATAAGGTACAGATACAATTGTGAACGTGTCGTAGGACTTGACAAGCATGATGGTATATTTCTAATCGGAGAGCTTTGTTTATATATAATTGAAAACTTCTACATTGATGATTCTGGGTGCATTTGTGAAAAAAGTAGTGAAGATGAGCTTTCTGTGATTGACCAAGCTTTGGGTGTGAAGAAGGATATTTCAGGAAGCAGTGATTTCCAGCTAAAGGCACCTTCATCATGGAGCATAACAGCTAGGTCTTTGGCTGGTGGAAGAGCTTGGGCATACAACGGGGGTGCTTGGGGAAAGGAGAAGGTCTTTAGCAGCAGTAATCTGCCCCACCCATGGCATATGTGGAAGCTTGATAGTGTTCATGAACTCCTAAAGCGTGATTATCAGCTGCGTCCTGTTGCAATTGAGATATTTAGCATGGATGGATGTAATGATCTTCTGGTTTTCCACAAGAAAGAGAGGGAGGAAGTTTTCAGAAACTTGGTTGCTATGAATCTCCCAAGGAATAGCATGTAAGTACTCTAAAATAAGCTTTACATATGCTATTCTGCATTGCTAATTGAGAACTATGCATGTTACATGATCATATAGAACTGTTTACTGGATGTTTAATTCATGTGTAAATTTTGACTGCATTCTTCATTTGAGAAAGGTATTTTAGAGTTCTCTTCATTTTTAATAAGGTAATCTAAAAATGATATGTGCATCATTCCACACCGCACAAGAAGAAATGATAGAAAACTTGGATTAAATAAGGCCAAACGAGGTTGAAACTTTAGACCTCTAGAAGATTAGGCTCTGGTACCATATTAATAATCAGTTGATCCAGAAGCTTAGGTTGCTAGATAATGAATCAATAAAGTTTGTACTGTTAACAGCGAGGTCCATACGGTGGTATATTAGCTTTATATGTTGCTTACTGAATTGCTAGCTTGTAGAATATTCCACATGTTCAAGTTAGCTTCTTCTTATGGAGGCTCACTGGCTGATCTATATTGTGACATCTTTGAATAGCTTTGTCTTATAAAATTATTTTGTGAACTTCAACTTTGCTGCTGTTACTTTTATGTCACCTGTGTATCACATCAGAGGAATTGAACAGCAAGTTACATGAACTTGTTGAAGTAAAAGTTATATGAAAAGTTATTAACAGTTCGAAAACCTTCAGATTGTGTTCATCTCTTGATATGCTTAAACTTCGATTATGGAAACTTATAAGCATTAATTCAACAGGTTAGACACAACGATTTCAGGTTCATCAAAGCAGGAGAGCAGTGAGGGAGGTCGTCTTTTCAAGATCATGGCAAAATCATTCTCGAAGAGGTGGCAGAATGGAGAAATTAGTAACTTTCAGTATCTTATGCATCTGAACACGCTGGCAGGTCGTGGATATAGTGACCTCACTCAGTATCCAGTATTTCCATGGGTTCTCGCAGACTATGATAGTGAATATTTGGATCTGGCAAATCCACGAACTTTCCGTAAGCTTGATAAGCCAATGGGTTGCCAAACGGCAGAGGGAGAGGAGGAATTCAGGAAAAGGTTTGTTTCTTTTATCTACTTAAGGCTCTTAATCATTTTCATTGCTAGGAAGGTTACCATCATATTTTACTTAAGTTACTATTAGTAGTTTTTTTTTCTCATTATGAACAAGCTAACCTTTCTCCTTTGGGTCTTGTGTTCTGTTCCCAGATATGAAAGCTGGGATGACCCTGACGTTCCGAAGTTTCATTATGGTTCTCATTATTCTAGTGCTGGGATTGTTCTTTTCTATCTCTTAAGGTTGCCGCCATTCAGTACTGAGAATCAGAAATTGCAAGGTGGGCAGTTTGACCACGCAGATCGTTTGTTCAATAGTGTGAGGGATACATGGTTAAGTGCAGCTGGAAAGAGTAACACATCAGATGTGAAGGAACTGATTCCTGAGTTCTTCTATATGCCAGAGTTTTTGGAGAACAGTTTTAATCTTGATTTGGGAGAGAAACAATCAGGAGAGAAGGTAAATTATAATAAAAGTTTTAGTTGGTAGCTACTTCTGATTTTAATTGGATCTATAACAATGAGCCGCATTTTACTGGAGATAATGTTTAATGCTTTTATGAGGGTGTTTTGCAGGTTGGTGATGTTGTTTTGCCCCCTTGGGCTAAAGGCAGTGTGAGAGAATTCATAAGGAAGCACCGGGAAGCCTTGGAATCAGATTATGTTTCTGAGAATCTGCATCACTGGATAGACCTTATCTTTGGATATAAACAAAGAGGAAAGGTGCGTACTTGTCTGGGTTTAAATTGATCAGTGATTACTCGCAAGTCTTGTGTTAAATCTTGAATAGATTGTCATGGTGCAGTAATTACCTTTTTATTGTGCCCTTACTCTTGACGCTTTTATGTAATATCTTTTTATTTGTCTATGACTATGTATCATCAATTACTAACGCATTGGAAGATGGGAGAAATGTGATCTCATCTGTTTTTCCAATCCTTATTCTAAAATTTTTCATCATTTGGTTTTGCCACTTGTCGAGCTATCTTTGGTGATCTTCAAATTCTTAGCAGTGACACAAGCTAGGTTATTTTTACTATTATTTGACTCCTCAATAGCCAAATTTGTTTTAATAGGATATTAACTACAAAAATCTCAAGGGTAACATATGAAATGCAATATAAAATCACTTCTTAGTTTATGGATTGTAGGAAATATCCTTTTCAAGAGCTTCCTTACTGTCTTATCTATTTTTAGTACAAGATAATACGTAGGCTTGCAAATTGATCATGGTCAGATATGATCTGGCAACTGGAATTCTAGACACCCATCAGGACAATTACTAGTCTAAGGATATCCCGTGGAATGTGTATGATATTACAACGGATCATCTCCAATGAGATATGAGAGAAGTAGAATGTTGGGATTTTATGTAAATAGAAAAAAAGATTTCCTTGAAATTTCAAAAATAAAAAAGGTCTTCCTTAAATTTAATTGTTGACTGATAGAGGACAAATTGTGTAGGTCTTTCCTTTAATGAGTCATCTCCTTCAAGATGAAACATTAGGTCAAGTTGAGAAAAGCTTAATTTCTCCTATTTGTGCACAAAGAACTT
This sequence comes from Typha angustifolia, assembly GCF_048772165.1. Taxonomy (NCBI): domain Eukaryota; kingdom Viridiplantae; phylum Streptophyta; class Magnoliopsida; order Poales; family Typhaceae; genus Typha; species Typha angustifolia. The sequence continues at coordinate 388,317 of NC_133251.1, forward strand.
GAGAAATCTGAAAATAGGCCTAAAATTAGTGGAAGTGATGATAATTGATGGATAGATCATATGCATTTCTAAGGATTATCTCATTGAAGTATCTAAAAATGGCAGCCTGAACTTTGGGTCAAATTAAGGAAAATCAATTTCCCTATTTGTTAACCCAGATTCAAAAAATTGTAAATAGAAAGCTTGGTTAAGATTGATGACTATTGAAGGGAAGATCATGTAGATCTACCTTTAATTGCTAAACTTGCAGAAAATCTTTGGAAGCCATCCTAGTTCTGATTTATCTGATTATTGATACTGGACCAGCCTAATTGTCAAGCTACTGCTTGGAACCGAGATTAGTTTCAGATTTGGTCTTCCAATCTTTTCGTCATTATGATTTTGCTACATGTTTTTATAGATTTGTAAAAAAAAATCTAAATTAGTTCTTTTATCTATTTTACAGGCAGCAGAAGAAGCTATCAATGTTTTCTACCACTATACTTATGAAGGAAATGTTGATATAGATGCAGTTTCAGACCCTACCATGAAGGCCTCAATTCTAGCTCAAATCAATCATTTCGGTCAGACCCCTAAGCAGTTATTTCCCAAGCCACATATCAAGCGGCGAACAGACAGGAAACTTCCTCCCCATCCTCTACGTTATAGTGCTTATCTGGTTGCCCAAGAAATTCGCAAAACTTCTTATATCTCACAGATTGTGACTTTCAATGAGAAGATTCTGGTTGCTGGTGCCAATAGCTTGCTGAAACCAGTAACATACAGCAAGTACATCTCTTGGGGATTTCCAGATCGAAGCCTGAGAGTAGTGAGCTATGATCAGGATAAACTTCTCTCCACACATGAGAACCTCCATGGTGGAAACCAAATCCAGTGCACCGGTCTGAGCCATGACGGTCACATTCTCGTCAGTGGTGCTGATGATGGAGTGGTCGCAGTCTGGAGATTTGTAAAAGATGGCTCCCCTGGTCAACGCCACTTGACATTGGAGCGAGCTCTCTGTGCCCACACTGCCAAGATAATTTGCCTCTATGTCAGCCAGCCTTATTCACTGATTATAACTGGGTCTGAAGATTGTACAGTGATCTTGTGGGATCTAACAAGTTTGATCTTTGTGAAGCAGCTGCCAAAATTCCCTGCACCAGTGTCAGCTGTACATGTGAACGACCTCACGGGGGAGATTCTGACGGCTGCTGGAGTTCTCCTTGCAGTGTGGAGCATCAATGGGGACTGTCTTGCTGTTGTCAACACCTCTCACCTTCCTTCTGATCTTGTTTTATCCGTGACAAGTGCAATGCATTCAGATTGGCTGGATACAAACTGGTATGTAACGGGGCACCAGAGTGGTGCTGTCAAGGTCTGGAAGATGGTGCATTCTTCAACAAATGAGACGAATGGGAAAAGTAAGTCACCCACAAATGGCACTGGAGGGTTGGCATTGAATGGGAAGACACCAGAGTATAAGCTGGTTCTCCAGAAGGTGCTCAAGTCACATAAGCACCCCGTTACAGCCCTTTGTCTTACAACGGATCTAAAGCAGTTGTTAAGCGGGGACTCAGGGGGCCACTTATTGTCTTGGACACTGCGAGATGACAGTTTTAAAGCTTCCAACGGTCAAGGATGATGATGATTAGACAAATAGACCTCTGACTATGTTCCATCTCCTGCTTCCTTTTCTTTGGAACTAGGTTTTCTTGACTCGATGATGTCTGTTCGGTCAAAGAGTGCCGCTAAGAGGTGGCCTAGAATCGAAGCAGACGGTTTTGTTCACACACTAGGCCATTCGGCAGCTATGTCAATAAGATGAAAAATTGGGACAATGGGGGTACCAGGAAAGCTGCTAACGGATCAAAAAGATGGGAATTTATACATCCGATGGGCTTAACAATTTATATGTGGCAAGTATTGGAGATGAGGAGTTACCTTAATGTTATACCGCGTACTTATCTACTGGTTTTACCTGTTTTGGTGTAAATAGGTGGTATCCAGTGCATGTAAAGTTGTATAGGGTGAGTAAATGTCTTGAGGTTGGGGGCTGTGGGGGCTTGTAAGGTATTATTACACATAGGGCGACGTGTTTCGGGTGAAGGGGGTGACAGAACATTATTTACTTTTGTTCTTCTTCTTCTTTTTTTTTCTCCTTTTTCTTTTTTGGTTTCATGTTCATTCTTTGACAGGGTGTAATTTGGCATCCCTTTGTTCAGCTCATTTGCATGGGATACATGTAAAAGATTTTGTTCCTGTTCCAAATTTTAATTATTATAGTGGTCTCTCACAGTCTATATAAGCTTTTGTTTTCCTTTTTTTTTTTTTTTGGAAAGAAAAAGAACTGCTACTGCGTCGAAACAAGAGAGAATTTATGTCCGGAACCAAACGCCAAAAGAAAACAACTCTCGCTCTCGCTCTCGCTCTCTTATGTTTATCATCTGAATAACGGCTTAAAAATCAGAAAATGTCTTGCATTTACTAGCTCTTTCACTCTAGTCATCTATAAATAGAATGAAATTTTATCAAAAGAAAACGGAATTAGTTGACTAATGTTAGACCGGTACGAATGCTAGTAATATGCGGCCTGCCTAATGTTGGGTTTCCGCTTCCCACTTTTCTCTCTCCCTCTCTCTCTCTTTTCCTTTGTCTACCTTCTTTATTCTTTTGGATGATGCGGGCGGGGCCCTCACCGCGTCTCCTTCATTTAATAGTGTTTCTTTCTACCCATTAACCCCGTTCTCGCTCCTTCGAAACCCTAACCCTAAGGCCCAAAACCCTCAAATCTCGACCAGCGCCGGATTGATTCCTGCTCCAAGGAAAGGACTCTGGCGATGCTCCAGCCCTCGAATCCTCCCAACTTTTCATGACTTTAAAGCTGCGGCAGTTTCATGAAGGCATCCCCGTCGCCGGAGATCGCGGACGTCATGGCAGGTGAGGAGTCTTCTGCAGCCGAGGAGGATAACCCCAGATCGGACTGCCGGGATGAGGCTGTGGCCGACGTCTCCGGTAACACGTGGGAGGTGGCGCTCTTCGAGAGGTCTCCTTCGGAGAAAGGCGTGCACGAGGGCTTGTATGTGTACCACAACACCTTCCATTTGTTCCCGAGGGCGATCGGTGGATTGGGGACGCTCAAGACACTCAAATTCTTTGCCAACGAGATCGAGGTGCTTCCTCCCGAGGCCGGCAATTTGGTCGAACTCGAAAGGTTGCAGGTGAAGGTCTCGTCGCCGCGGATTTCGGGTATACCGTTCCAAAAGCTCAAGTCTTTGAAAGAGCTCGAGCTCTGTAAGGTGCCGCCTAGGCCGTCGGCCTTCTCGATACTGTCAGAGATCTCAGGGCTTAAGTGCCTCACGAAGCTCGTTATCTGCCATTTCTCTATCAGGTGGACTGTTTTGATCAAGAATGTGATGGTGATTCTTTTCTGGGTGTTTTTAATGGGTTTGGATAATTCTGACCTGATAACTCGGTGACCATTTCAGATTATTGAAGTAAACTAGGTAGTTAATTGAGTAAAGTGATTCACTTTAATTGTTGATGGTTGTCTTGTTGGTTGATTCCATTAGCTATATATCGTTGTTTTGTTTTACTGTTAGGGGAATTATATTTTAAATTTATTTCGCCCTCTTTAGTTTCAATGTATCACTTACTGGAGCTGTTATTTTTTTCCATGATATTCGACCAATTTACAAGTAGAAATTGAAGATACTTATTAGATACAAAGTTGCAGAGATTGAAATAACTTTTTAATATATCTAAAATAATACTAGTCGGATTTTAAATGACAAAGATATGTCAAAAATATATATATTCTCAATAATTTATCATATCTTTCTTATTTGAAATTCAATCAATATTATTTTAGATATATTAAAAAGTTTATCTAATTCTTTGCAACTTTGTCTCTATTTAAGTATTTTTAAATTCAATTTGTAAATTAATATAAACTATTGGGGGGTGAAGTAAATTTAGGCCAGTCATATGAGGGTAAAATATAATTTCCTCTTATTGTTATGTCTCAGCTCTAGGCAAAAATTTTCAAGTCTTATCTTGATTTCTTTGGTTTCTTACTAATATGCATCTTAATTTAGATGTGAGTTAATCATCCTGAAGTACCTGCTTGCTGCTTATAAATCCCCTAGAAAGATATTGGTATTGTATTGAATATTTAGGCATTGTATGTGTTTTTTTTTTCTGATTTTTTTTACTTAATCTTAACATTGTAGTGGGTATCAACTTTACTTCTAGCTCATTTTTGCCTAAAACATTCAATATGTAAGGCAACCTGCTGGAATACTTGCTATAAATATTTTTGATCTTTGTGCTTGTAAAACATGTTGCTGAGTTAGATAATGATTTGTTTCTTGTGAAGGATGTCTAATTTGATGTTTTCCTTAATCTGCAGATACCTCCCCCCTGAAGTTGGTTCCCTTAAGAAACTTCAGGAGCTTGATCTTTCTTTCAATAAGTTGAAGAACTTGCCCAACAGTATAGCGGAGTTAAGTGCTCTCAAGTTACTGAAAGTTGCTAATAATAAGCTGGTAGATATACCCTCAGGAATCTCATCTTTGAGATGTCTAGAAAGGCTGGACTTGTCAAATAACAGGCTGACTTCATTGTCATCGCTTAAACTTTCTTCTATGCTTACCCTCCAGTATTTAAATCTCCAGGTAACATACACTACAATTTCATGATTTATCATTGTACTTATTTTCAATACTTTGAATTTTTTGTAAGTTTGCTATAAGTGTTCTGGTGAGCTTATCTACATTCAGCAGAGTGTTGACTTTGTTATATTGTTGATGCATTTTCTTGTAATGCAATCCACACTTCATGTTGATGCTTTGACTTATTAATGCATGCACTTTTGCTGCAAACTTCTGTTGCTGTTTCCAAAATAAAAAAATGGTCATAATACATATCCACCATAAGTATATAATATGTGCATGCATACATAGATGTACTCTAAGGTTGTTCACATAAATGTAAGTAAAGTTTACACTAGTAAATTTACATAGATATCACTTATGCATACTTTCATCTCCACACATTCTAGGTGTACTTTTGTATGTGAACTCCCAAACAAAAAGAGAAAACCGGCTCTAGATTGCTTTCTATATGAACTAGTTGTTCCATACCTTCACTTTGTCTCGTTTGTCAAATATTGTCTTTTTTTGTTCCTAATTTGACCTGAGGCAGTAAGTTGCCAAAAAAAGGCTTTTGTCTTGCTTTTTTGTAAGTGGCCTTGAGTTTCTGCACCTTTCAGTCTCGACAGAGGGAGAGCTACCTACTAAAGAAGAATACTTCTATTATAGATAAAGGTAATACTAGGTGCTTTTTGGGAGTAAAGTTACTAGTCATTCTTGTGGTAACCTTATTTTATTATTAAACTATTGTTGTGCTAAAAGCCAAATGGGTGAGGAAAGCGGAAGCAAAACCTTCATTCCCTAATTTAACCAATAGAATAGTAATAGCAAAACCAACCAATTTAGGGAAAACTCTAATATAGTGCTAATATTAATAGAATAGCAATAAACAACTTCTAATCACGTATTAGACACCCTATGCAAGTAATCTTAAGAATAGAAGTAATAGAGACAATAGAAAGAGAGAGACAAAATTTACATAGTTCAGCGATGTTCCTACATCTACAGTAGAGCAATCTTCTTCATTATGCAAATCTCCCAATTACAAAAAGTTTCTCAACTTTAATCTCTCTTAATACAATGGTAGCTAGTTCTCTCTTGATTTTTCCCAAAGCATAAAAGCCCTAAAATCCCATTTCAGAATTTATAGGGTTGACTTAAGATGGGAAAATCCTACGGGGCATTCGAATGCCTATAGGCCCGTTTGAACGCCCCCAGAATTCAAATTCAGAACGCAAAATGGCGTTCGAACGCCTGCAGAATCCGAATGCTCTCGAAACTTTGCGTTCAAACGTCTGCAGATACAATTACTCTTGGGTTATTGTGTTTGAATGCCTCAAGGGCCCGTTCGAACGCCCCGATACCGCAGGTCTGGAAAATGCTGAAAATTGAATTTGAGCCAACTCTTAAACAACTATATTGTCATAGATGAATAGCCGCTTATTTTCAGCAGTTAGTGAATTTCGAAAGATGATCTGGAACTGACCTATGCATAATTGTATGACTCTAGTACTCTGTTACGAACAGTTATGAAAGTAGTGAACAAGAAATTGAAAAAAATATGGCAATACACTATGAAGTACTGTTATGTTACATGCTCTCCTTTACTTCGGAAAAACTTATTTCTTAACTTTGTTGTCTACTTGATTTATCATATAATTTGCATGGCTTTTTGGTGGGTTATCTTATATGTGCCTTTTGTGCTTTGGAATGAGAATCTTTCTGTTATTTATTTATTTAAAAAATTGTGACAGAACTTTTCTTTCATTTACTGAATCGGGTTAGAATGGAATTATGGAACCCTAGTAGTTCCTTTATTTCATATACTATTCACTAAGTCTATTCATTTTTCACATATCCTTTCTAATAGTAAAAAAGATCTTCAGAAAATATTATGTCATGTCTGTATTTTGCAACCCATCTCTTGAGGATAAAAATTCTGTCATTGTCTTTACAATTGCTCACTTATGGGGAAGCAAAAACTTTAACTATTAAATTTTCCACTTGTTTTATTGATGTATTGTGACTTGTGGACCTGATTCTTATTGTCTTTTTAAAATTTTCTGTAGTTTAACAGGATTCCCTCTTCTTGTCAATTACCTTCATGGATACGTTGTGATTTCGAAGGAAATGGAAAAGATGTTCAAATGGGTGAGAAATTCCGATCTTTCGTTGAGGTGTGTGCTGATGATGCTGCAGCGTGTAGGAACCGTGTCAATCACTCACGTAATGGTATTGATCATTGTCTTATTTTTTATTTCATCATCTTCAGTAAGTAGGATATTTGTCTATGTTGCTGGATTTGATCTCTCCTTTTATTCTGAAGCCAGATTCTCATGGAACTTGTTCATGTATATATTCTGAAGCTTCATCAAGTTTAAGAATTCATGCAACACAAAGAACAAGGAAGGGCTGGAAGCGCCGAAATTACCTTCAACAAAGAGCTCGTCAAGAATTTTTTAACGGTAGCAGGAACTGGAAAAGTGAGGATGACAATGATGATATGACAGTGAAGATGGTTGAAGAAAATAATTCTTGTAAATTGCTTGATATGAGAAGCAAACACTCTGAGTTACAGGTGTCTGTTGCCGAAGAAATCGAGTTTTCTTCAAAATCAAGTTTTGTTTCAGAAGTTATGTCAAGCACCGTCAGTAATGATGTATGTAGCCTTGTCAAAGATGGTGATTTGACAGTACATGGTTGTGCTGAAGAAGAGGAAATTTGCCTGAATAAGAGAGGTTATGAAGATGATTTCTCATGCATTACTACTGAGTCTACCTGCTTGAACAAGGATTATGATTTTGGAAACGAATTAGAGGACAGTGGTTCCTCAGTCTATGCTCTTAACGAAGTTGAGGTGGTAGATGATGAGGCATCTAAATTCACTCTAAATTCGAAAAGGCATCCTGATAGGGACAGTAATCCTAAACCAAGCAAATTCCGTAAACCTTTTGGTGGGTGCTCAAATCTATCTTACAAGTATAATACAGAATCATTTTGCAGCTCGGATGACCATCTACCAGATGGGTTCTATGATGCTGGACGTGATCGACCCTTCATGTCGATACAAGAATATGAGCAGAGCCTCTGCTTAGAGTCACGTGAGGTTATTCTTTTAGACAGGTTAGCGTATATGTTCTTTTTGTAATTTCTGTTGTAAAATTTTAGGACTTCAAGACTATTTGCAGAATATTGATTTTGATTTATGTCTACTTGCATGTAGTCACAAAAACACATTTTCTTTGTTCATTTAGGAAAGAGGATGCAGAGTTGGATGCAATTGCTTTTTCAGCACAACTATTGTTGTCCAATTTCAGAAGGCCAAGTATATCTGAATCAGAGGACTATTCAGCTGACGACTTACTAAGGGCCTCAATTCTTGCTCTCTTTGTGTCCGATTGCTTTGGGGGTAGTGACCGAAGTGCTTCTCTTATGAGGACCCGAAGAGCTGTTGTCAGTTTGAACAAGCAGCAGCCTTTCATATGTACTTGTTCTGTCGGTAGCTTTTACAACAACAGTGAATCCTCTAAACAGATGCTTGGCCTTGTGGGAAACCTTAGTTTCACTGATCTGTGTGACAAGTCTTTACAAATTATCAAGGAAAGGCGCAATTCAAATGTTGTGCCATTGGGAGCAGTACAACTTGGTGTCTGTAGACACAGAGCAGTGTTAATGAAGGTTACTTCTCAATTTCATTGCTTCTTTCTATGGACATACGAGCTCATTATCCATATATATGTGTGTGTGTGTGGATGTGCTGATATTACTATAATTAATTTTGTTGCAGTATCTTTGTGATCGGGCAGATCCTCCAATACCATGCGAGCTTGTAAGGGGCTATCTAGATTTTATGCCCCATGCTTGGAACACTGTTCTTGTCAGAAGAAGTAATACCTGGACACGGATGATTGTTGATCCATGCTATCCAACTAACATACGAGAAGAAACGGATCCAGAGTACTTTTGCAGGTGAGCTATTGGTGTTCTCATGGTGAAATCTTTCTCATAAGTGGAAAATTCTTCCATAAACCGCAGAGTAATGTGTATCTTTCCTTATTTCATATGTTCCGCCATATCTATGGTAGACTTCATAAATGTCTGCCAAGAAGGGTAGTTTGTCGGTATTCTATTTTATGACAGAACTCAGTGGATCATCTTCTCCTTGATAATATGAAACGAAAAGGAAACACTTTGAACTCTTTTTGTTTATTGGTGTATTTTTTTTCATTTTGTTTGATCTTTTAGTGCAAAATTTCTATCTGTGTTTTTTTACTTTTAGTTTTTTTTTCTTTTTTATTGGAGATACTGTTGGCATCTTAATAAATGAAAAGCATAATACATGTTTGCCATCTATTTTCCTTTCCTATCATGGAAAGGGAGAAGTGGCACACGATAATCTTGGTGAGGTTTCAGAATGGTACATTGCAGCAGGTGCAGTGGTACACTGTGTTGTTGAGGGAAAAAGAGGGATGTGAGAAAACATTAATTTTAAGGAAACAATTAAATGCTGTATTTTATGTCTCTGAATCTAATCTAATAATTGTTGATTGCTGCCTTCTCTTTCAGGTATATTCCACTCAGTCGAGTTAATGTTCCTTTTGAAAGCAAGAATTCCTCCATACCTGCGTGCTCTTTTCCTTCTCCTTCAACATGCCAAGAGATCAAGAGTACATCTGCCTGTTCTGTCATCTATTGCAAAATTGGAAATTCTGATGCCTTTGTAAAGGTTAGTATAATATTTTGAAACTTCCACTTTGCATTCTTATCAATCGTAACTTGTCTACACTTATAGAGTTTGTATGGTAATCATAATATTGACTGACTCTTCTATGCAGATGCGGAACCTAGATTCACGTGTGGCATCCAATGAGGAAATTAGAGACTTCGAGTACAAATTTTTAGGGGAAGTAAGATTGCTAGGTGCTTTGAGGAAACACAGATGTATAGTAGATATTTATGGCCATCAACTTTCTTCTAAATGGGTTCTTCCAGCAGATGGCAGCAAAGAGTATAGGTTGTTTCAGTCTTTAATTGTAATGGAGTATGTAAAAGGGGGTTCCCTAAAGGTAAGTTGGTTAGTGACATGCTTGTCAATTTTCATTCTTAGTTGGCTCTTAATTACTTGAATTCTGAGTTTATCTTGCTTCATGCTTCACAGAGTTATTTGGAGAAACTATTTAAAGAGGGCGAGAAACATGTCCCAGTTGAGTTGGCTCTTTATATTGCTAGAGATGTTGCCTGTGCATTGGTTGAACTTCACTCTAAGCTCATTATTCACCGCGATTTAAAAAGTGAAAACATTGTGATAGATCTGGATTGCAAGGGAAGTGATGGTGCACCTATAGTCAAACTTTGTGATTTTGATACATCAGTCCCTTTGCTGTCTTCCGAACACACATGCTGTATTGCTCACCTTGGCATACATCCACCCGATGTCTGTATTGGGACTCCTCGTTGGATGGCACCAGAAGTCGTGCAGGCTATGCATCAGAAAAATCAATATGGACTGGTAAGTCCTGCTTATTATGGGAAATATTGATTAAGTCAATTGAAAATAAAGGAATGGACAGCTACCAAACTTGATATTAAGTATTTGAGGCCTCGTTGTTACCTGTTTTTAAACAAAGTACTTTGAAATTCGAGTGATAGTACTTATTCATGACTTTGGCAATCTTTCTTGTCTGCAGGAGGTGGATATATGGTCGTATGGGTGTTTTCTGTTGGAGTTGCTAACCCTTCAGATCCCTTATCAAGGATTGTCTGAATCAGAAATATATGATCTCTTACAGGTGAATTATTTAATTGGAATAATTTGTATAGTTTCTTCTCTCCTATATTGTTACTTAATTGGCATAGCATGTTTATGTTAGTCATATCCAGCACATGACTAAATTGAATCTGTATGTGTTTTATCTTTCTCTCCTTTTTGTACTTTTCTGCTATTATCTCACTGTGCACTCTAAAATTGTGTGACCTAACATGAATTGGTGTTTTCTCACTGAGAAGGGAAATTTAGGTGATTTCATATCTCTCTCGATTGACTGTGCTTTCTTAAGGCTGTAAGCAGTCCACTTTGTATGTCTTTTCTCATTTGTTTGCTGGTTGAGCTGACAGAAATAAATAAAGAAGCTCTAAAGATAAGTTGGTAACAGTTTGAGCCAACGAAGTTTGTGATGTTATCCATTCAGTAACTGAAGTATGCAGTACACAAATAGAGATTGCATACATAAGGACCTCCAGTAAAGTTTTTAGATAGACCTGTTCACAAAACCAATTACTTAAGTGGTAAATATCTTGGTCCAGGTTGGTTTCTGCACTAAAAATAGTTATGATTAGTTACTAGCTTTTTAGTTGAACTTGCTTATCCGTGTACTAGAGCTCAACAAGCTCAATAAAGAAAAGTCCCTACTGTCAGCTCCTTTAATATTGCCAAGTACTAAAATTAGCTGAGACCTTGCATTCATTTGGGAGTGCAAGCTTGAGATTGCCGGTATCACCACCCCATGTTTTGGTGCTGACACTTCATGATTGCAGGCAAAAAATGATTAACCATTAGAAGTTTATTCTCTGCTTGATTTTGTACTGAGAAATGGGTTACTCGCCTCTATTTAATATTTTTCCATTCATGATTTTGTGGTTCCTTTGTGCTCAAGGTTTTTATCTATAATCAATAGGTGAAACAAAGTCCAAGTCTCACGCAAGAACTGGAATTACTATCATCGTTTGATGAACCAGTTACACGGCTGAAATTGGGGATCTCTTCTGATACTGATGCTGATATACTAAAGTTACTGATAGACCTTTTCCACCAGTGTACTAGAGGAAATCCAGCTGACCGTCCTACTGCGAAGCACATATACGACTCACTTCGTTCTGTTTCCCGGCATCCAGATACTACTTCGACTTGATATTTCAGAATTAGCTCTAATCATGTGCAGCTCCAGGAAGTTTTGTAGTTTCGAATTCTCTCAATTTATTTATTGTTCCCCTTGTGCCAGATGAAGTGTTGTATTAGCAACAGTGTCTACATGATTATCTTGTTTTATCCTCTCTCTCTCTCTGTGGTTTGTTAACCCCAACCCCCCTCCTGATTCCCTCCAATAGCTATTGCTTATGCAAGTACCTCATTGTCACAGGAGTGATGATCTAAGCGGTGATGTAATCTCTCGAGTCTTTGTAATGAATAATTGTGCTTCCAGCCAGAGCAACAGTAAGAAGGACAATTTACTTATCCAAATGTGCAGCTTTTCGTGAGTTTTTATTTTTGACGAGGCCAGACCTCCTCTAGAACGAGAAGAAAAGAAAAGAAAAAAAAAAAAAAAAAAAAAAATATATATATATATATATATATATATATATATAATTTTATGCTTGATTATTTACTTTAATTAAAAGAATTTTACGTAGTTGTAAATATTAAAAAAAAATTATTTGTTAGAATAACTTAGTCATTCTTTGCAGAAAAAAGAAAAAGAAATTGTAGCTCTTCTAAACTTTAAATGATTAACTCTTAAATATTTTTATAATGTAAGATGTTAATATAATTAATATTTTATTTGTGTATTTTATATAAGATTATAGTGACAGCAAACCTATTTTAGTATTAAATTAAGGTATAATTCATTTGCAGAAATAAGTTATAAAAGATGAGCTAGTTTGGTCAAAAGTCGGTATTCGTTGCTAATGACACTAGTAGAGAACACCTGACATGCTTAAAAAGAATAGCCTGCCTCAAGATAATTCCCAAATAAGTATATTTGGTAGACGGATCAAACGTAACGAAGTTGATTCTGAATTCTTCTGAGCCGCCTCTTGAATTTGAGAGAAAGGAGGTATTAAAATAAAATAAACCTCACCCAAAAGTAACAAATGTGTAACACCAAAATCCACAATCCACGGGTCCAAGATCTGTCTTGTCTTTTGTCACTTTCCCATGCATGAACATACCTCTCTTTCTGTACCACATTCGTTCCCATCCCTCTTATTAGTAGAATATATCATAAATTTGAATGAACGAAACAGCAGTCTATCAATTTGTCACCCAACGAAACGGAGAAAGCTCCTTCCTTTTCGCATTTTCAATGGTTTCCATGTCCACCTTCTTCGCTAAATCCGCGACACCCACCCAACCATTCCCCACTTCCTCTAAAACCCACCTCCAATCTCGCCCTCGGATCCCTTTCCCCCGCCTCTCCGCCCCAATCCGGAACCCTCGGATCCATCTCAGCCCCAGGATCTCGTGCAGCCTAATCGAGCCGGACGGTGGAAGTCTGGTGGATTTAGTGGTACCAAATGGCCTCGCGAGAGATGCAAAGAGACGAGAGGCGGAGGAGATGCCTCGGATCAAGCTCTCGAGGATCGATTTGGAGTGGGTCCATGTGCTCAGTGAAGGGTGGGCCAGCCCGCTTCGAGGGTTCATGAGGGAAGAGGAGTTCCTCCAAACGCTTCATTTCAACTCGCTTCGGCTCGAGGATGGGTCGATCGTCAACATGTCGGTGCCCATCGTGCTCGCGATCGATGACGCTCAGAAGCGGGCGATCGGGAATCGGAGCAGGGTTGCGCTCGTCGATTCGAAGAATAAGCTCGTTGCCATCTTAAGCAAGTGAGTGCACTTTGTCTTGATCTGTTCTTATATAGACGTTGTTTAAATTCCTCTTTTCTCTTGTAGTGGGATTCATTGTTTATTGTAAAGTTGGTTTCTTTGTTCATGGGAAGTTGAATTAAATTGATGGGCTTTGCTTGGATAGAAATTTTCGGACTAGTGGGGATTAGAGTAATGTAAGGTAATTGATTTTGGAGAGTGTTTTTGTCATGTCTAATATTTATGCCATTGAATGCTTTTGTCTGAGTATTAAATCTTCACATCGGGAAGATAACAAAAGGTGAAAAAGGGTTTATATACTCTTTCGCCATAGCTTAGGCCTCTTTTACTTTAAGGGAAATATCAATTCTAGAATATGTATTTCTTTTTGGTTATTCTAGGTTTATATTATATAAATAACTAATTTTATGTTCACCTTATTCTGGAATATAGAGTTGTATTCCATAATTTTTTAAAAAAAATTCCTAAAGTGAACAGGGACTTACGTTTTTGGATTGAGATGGGTCTTAAAATTTCTGTCTTCCCAACAATTGATATCAAAAGTGATTGGTTTGACAATTATGGGCTACTCATAAGTAGGTGGGACCAATTTGGTGGGGTCCAACTAATAGATCTAAACCCTGCGATTGGGCTCAAACATACGAGATTGGTATGCCAGCTCGATTAACTCGGGGGTAAGAATCCTAGATTTAGGACACTGTGACTCATAAAGAGTATGGAAGCCAGAATGATAATCGGAAGAGAAATTGACCTCAAGATTTAGTTGAAAGTAATAGATTCTCAAGAGTGAACTGTTGATGTTGGACAAAAATGTGAAGGGAAAGATCATCATATATGAGAGTTTAATCTCATGTCGATGAAGGAGCAAAAAGTAGAAAAAAATTATATAGGCTCTTGGGCCTTCATAATTTATATAATAGCTTAAGATTTAAAATTCTATGTCTTTGACAACCGTTTTCAATGATCTTTTTTTTTCTTGTTGTTTGACTGGTTATTTATTTCAGAGTTGCTTTCCTCTTGAGGCTCTAATTCTTCCTATTAAAAATAAGGAATTTTTTTATTTCCACCTTTTCCTATTTGACTATTTCTGATTATAACCCAACATTTTCCCAAATCCACCTCTACAAGCCCCCTCTTCTTCAACTACAGAGTGTTTGTAATCTCCAAAATTATCTTGTGATATCATGGTTCTTGATTTAGGGTGCATCTTTATCTTGTCATGTCATATAATTTTGAGTATGATGTTTTCTATTACTTTTTGGTTTCAGCATTGAGATCTATAAGAACAATAAAGAAGAACGAATTGCAAGAACATGGGGAACAACTGCCCCAGGCCTACCATATGTTGAGCAAGCTATAACTAATGCTGGTGACTGGTTGATTGGTGGAGACTTGGAGGTTATAGAGCCAATCAAGTATAATGACGGCCTCGATCAATATCGTCTTTCGCCAGCTGAGTTACGTGAGGAATTTGCTGCACGTAATGCTGATGCAGTATTCGCTTTCCAGCTTCGGAATCCTGTACATAATGGGCATGCTTTGCTCATGACTGATACACGTCGACGTCTTCTAGAAATGGGGTATAAAAACCCTATCCTATTGCTTCATCCCTTGGGAGGCTACACAAAAGCAGATGATGTGCCTCTTAGTTGGAGAATGAAGCAACATGAGAAGGTACTATGGATGAACTTCTACTCATTTTTTTCTATAGTAATATCATGCATTTCTCTTTCTGCCACTGCAAGAAGACTAGACTATCTGGTCCAATAATTAAACCCCATGAAAAGAGATGATGGTCTTCTATTAATGGAGTAGCCAAGATAGAGCCAAACAAGGCAAAAGGATTCATAAGGCAAAACCAAGTTACTGGGAGAATCAGAATTCCTTAATGCTCGGAAAGAAATTCACATATTCTGTCACATTAACTAATTTTCCTCCAATATATGAGTACTTTTGTGCACCTTTTTGTTTTCTTCATAAATGAGAGGGAGCATTCTGACGCTTGTTTCATCCATCAATATTAGATCTATTGTACTATGTCGTTCAGTAGCGCCAAGGCAGCATAGATGCATAAAGATTATCATAAAGGTACTAACAGGAATTTCGTTTTTCTCATATATTATAGGTTCTCGAGGAAGGCGTTCTTAATCCTGAAACAACAGTTGTTGCAATCTTCCCCTCCCCAATGCATTATGCGGGCCCAACTGAGGTACAATGGCATGCAAAATCTCGCATTAATGCTGGTGCAAACTTCTACATTGTGGGCAGAGATCCAGCAGGTATGAGTCACCCGACTGAGAAAAGAGATCTCTTTGATGCTGATCATGGGAAGAAGGTGCTTAGTATGGCTCCTGGACTTGAAAAGCTCAACATCCTACCCTTCAAGGTAACTCAAATCTTCGAAGTAGTACTGCTAATTATGTCTTACTATTGGCAATATTTTTACAAAATGAATAAGGATAATCTTCCAGGCAGACATTATTATCTTGTCTATATCTAATCTTATTTCTCTGACTTCGGATCTAGGTGGCTGCCTATGATACAAAGCAGAAGAAAATGGATTTCTTCAATCCTTCAAGAAAAGATGATTTTCTCTTCATCTCTGGTACAAAGGTAGTTGTCTATACTGATGAATACTAGTATCAGGCAATGAAAGATAGTATTTTGAAATAGTTCCTTTTCTGATTGTTTTTAAAATGACCTGATTATACGCAGATGAGAACTCTAGCAAAAAATCGGCAAAATCCACCCGATGGTTTTATGTGCCCTGGTGGTTGGAAAGTACTTGTTGAATACTATGATAGTTTGGTTCCATCAGAAGGCAGCAAACCCCGGGAAGCAATTCCAGCTTGACCTGCAAACTATTTTGGATTCCTATATGCGTCCCATGGAGAGAGATATAATGGTTCCTAGGTGGATGAAGAACCAATGAAAACTACAAACTTTATACTTGGTTTATTTACTTGTGGCAAAAGAAACTTAAAGAACGTGTTGAAGAGCAAGTAATGCCATTAGCTTTTCGGAAAAGTTAGTGGTGTTGTACAAAATAAACTTTTCTTGTAACATTACAATGTTGTTGCCAGCTTTCATTAGTGTATAGAATCGAAGTTATCCAGTGAGCCATGAAGAATATTTGCATCTTAGTGTCTTATTGGATGTATACCTCTCAAAAGCTCTATACCCTCTAAATTAATAACTCTCCTGCTTGGTCGACGATGTAATCTATGGCTTGTTTTATAAAAAGGTATCTGTGCCTCTTGGGCAACTTTGCATGAAAAAGACTGCAGTTCTAATTGTTTTAAATAGCAAAGTTTGGCTCTTTTATTTATTTAGTATTTATTAAAAGCGTACGCATCTGAACTTTGACAAAATAAAATTATATATATTATATTCTAGGTTGATGTGATGAAGGGGAAGGACCCCACAACATTGAAAGGAGAAGAGGGAGAACAATCTAAATATAATCTCTCTATATATGTATAATTTACATAAGTAATAAGTGTCTTTTCTTTTGGTGATAAAATTAAAATCGTATTTTTTTGGGTACAGTTTTAGAACAGACAGTATGTTATTATATTGTTTGGGCTAAAGGGATAAAAGAGGTTAAAATTCCATCGTGGCTTGCTTGTTTTCTTGTACTTTAATACTATATCTCTTAGATTGACGCTGTAATCTACGGTGTGGAAGTTAATAAATTGGTCTAACTTTCACTAGAAAGAGAAAAGAAAAAATATATATCAATAATTGTGATTGGGATCTTCAATATATCATCTGGGCCCAAGTCGAATTTGGAAAGCCCACTTGATTGAGGCCTAAAATATGCTTTGTGGGTTGGGCTGGGCTGGGATGGGATGGCCCAAATAGCTGGATCACCTATTACTGGATGTCGCCGGTGTCGACTGGTGATAGCCGGTGTCGACTGGTGATAGCCGGTGTGGACTCCCCAGCTCTGCCTCCGTGCTCGGCTACTTTAGGAACGGCATAAACATTAGACACCACTTGGAAGTGAGGAAGTAGACTAACTCCATTAATTTGGTATTAATTATCTTGTTTATCTTTTAGCATCACAAAATGACGGATGACTACATATTTTACAGACGTACTACTCCAGTTCATTAATTGACAGAGATTAACTAGAATCAAACTTATAGATGTAGTGATCTTCATGAATCAAGTTTAAACACCCTTCATCATATGCACAAACTCCTCATAATTCACTTGCCCGTCGCCATCCATGTCAACCTCCATGATCATCTCTTCAACCTCTTCATCAGTCATTATCTCCCCAAGATTGATCAGGACACTCCTCAGCTGTATAAATGAATTATAAATACATGAGTTGGACAATTGCAGATACTAGAAATAAGTTGTCTCCTTAGTCCTTACAAATGGTCTATATGCATGCAATATTATACCTCACTGGGTGAGATAAATCCATTTTTGTCCTTGTCAAAGACATCGAAAGCTTCTTTAAGTTCCTCGTCAGCATCAGTCTCCTGCAAATTCCAAAGAAATCTAGTCGATGATTTTAAAATCATTGCAGGTGAGCTATAACTTTCTGGACTTCATGATATATATATATATAATGTCAGTGATGTATAGAATATTAATCTTACCTTCATTTTCTTAGCCATTAGGTTCAAGAACTCTTCAAAGTCGATGGTTCCATTACCATCCACATCAACTTCCTTTATCATATCATGCAGCTCTTCATTTGTGGGATTCTGCCCCAGAGATTGAAGCACAGTGTTCAATTCTTCCAAGGAGATGTAGCCTATCAAATAAAATGTATTAGATACAAAACCAATACTAATTTATTTATTTTTCATGCATGATACCAACTATTACACTAGGATTTCCATACGAACCTCCTCAAAAGTACAAGCTACGAAAAACTCTATAAAGAGTAAAACTATGATTAATCACCACCAAGTAGCAGCTCACTATTCTTAAAGCCAATTCATAAAGAATAGATAAATTGAAGATTGTAGTTGGAATAATAGGTTTAGCATAACCACATGGAATTGATATAGCCATCAAAAGAATAAGTGAACCTCACTACTTCAGATTTGAGGCAATTAATTACACGAAGACTTCATCAATCATGAGTCTCCCGTCAAACAAACAAAATATATAGAAATTAAACGTTAGAAAACAAGAAGAAGAAGAAAACACCAAAAGAACTACCATTCTCCAATCAATACCAAACTTTGGACCTACAAGCCGCAGACTTCTTCTGAGTTCTGACAAAAAGGGGGGAGAGAGAGAGATAGAGAGAGAGATCATTGGCCAATGAGTAATTGAAAAGACCTAGATGAACATAATAGAACAGGAACTATTCAAACTTATCTAAAACAGTAGGACACCACCAAGAAAATTAAGGACAGCATATACAAACAATAACAAACGACATATCTGTGAACATAACAGGAAATATTGGAGAAAGAAGAAAAAAAATTTGTATAAAGGAGAAGAAGAGCAAACCATCTCCATTCCTGTCAAAGAGCAAGAAGGCCTCTTGGAACTCACAGATCTGCTCCTGTGTCAGGTTCTCCATGCAAGTGCAAGAGAATTATGGTTGGAGAATATAACTATATATATATATATATACACACACACGCACGCACACACAGAGAGAGAGAGAGAGAGAGAGAGAGAGAGAGAGAGAGAGAGAGAGAGAGAGAGAGAGAGGAGGGAAGGTTGGAAGAAATATACTTATGGTGGAAAATGATGATCACGCACCGAAAGCCACCTCTTTTTGTAGGCTTTAGTACGTGCGTATGTGTGCGTGCGAGAAGTTGGTACTATTGACTTTCTGAAACGAAATTATTTCCCAAATCTTCTTTTTTTTTGAGTAATATGTAGTTAATTAAAACGGTTAATACCGTCTAATAACTAATATATAGCACCACTCACTTGTGTTATGTATATAAGTCGTCATTAATAAGTAGATTGACTTACTCTTTTCTTTTTCTTTTTTTCTTTTTCTTGGTCGGTTCATGGTCTATTCCATATAGTAGAAGGTATCATTTTTTTTTCAGCCTGTGGGATGGAAAGTTCCTAATTAATTCAGGGTATGATGGAGATGCTTATCTGGTATGTCGCATATCGCTAGTATTCAAGTTATGATAATAGCATATATGTGGAGCTCTTAATGAACAAGTCATAAAATGCCGTCAATATATATATATTTTGGTCCTTTTCACTACATACATAAATTTCCTACGGGCTTTCCCCTATAATATTTTTTTTTTAAAAAATTAAAAAACAAAGAACAAGAAGAAGGATATTTGAAAGTAAAACGACAGCTAAAAGGACAGTATATCTTGAAATCGGATCTTTGATCTTGCTTATAGATAAGAACCGTCATAAATTTTGGATTTGGTGTAGCTTGATGTAATCCTTTTAATTAACGTGTTACAATCTTTGGATGGATTTGATTTTATGATATGATATTCCAATTTGGTTGCTTGTGGCTAAGATTGCACAAGCGTGTGGGTCCCCGCCCAATCCAACGCCGGAGTGCTCCTCTCGTGGGTCCCACACATGTGGATACGACGCTCTCCCGTCAAAAGGAGCGAGCGAGCACGTGCTGGGGGGTGCATGTGGGGCCCCTTCGACGGAAACTTGTCCACGTCACCACCGGTAGTGTTGGCTTTCACGAAACTGTACGTGTCAGCGTATCTTCCCGGAGGAAAACGTAGGTTTCTCCGTTCCCACCCTCCTCTCCTTCGCGCGGGAACTCTTAATGTTTTAAATTCTCCCTGGAGGCTGGTGCAGGGTGAATGGAATGATGGATGCCTCACAAGATACTACTGGATTTAATTAAGTACGAGGTGCTAAACGAAAAATACTTCACTTTTAGTTTTAAGGGAGAATCTTTTCTTCTTTTTTTTCACTCTCACGCGTTTTCATATTTTGCCGCACGCGTTGTTAACCATCTCGTCATCTCGTGCGTATGGGTGGGATGCATGCATGCATGCCCATCCCAGACTCTTGCATATGCTCATACATCGGTGGCATAGAACTCTATTGGCTTTAATTAAGATACTGTTCCTACTCAAATGATATATTATTCATTGAGCATGTAATAGAACAGCCATCCTCATTTAATTGCGTTGTGAAAAAAAAAAAAAAAAAATACCCACTTTCTCTGAATCTTCTCAAACATTAATTAACTTGTCTTGTGGTCTTAAGCTCTTAAGCCTGATTACTTATTGTCAAACATCAGGGATGCGTAATCTTTCAACACTTTGTTTAATGTACCTCCGGAAATGGAAGGCGACGGGCAATTACTTCTAGCTTAGATTTGCAGCACCCAATTAAGGAAATCAACGTTGGCTAGTGGAAGTACGGTCGATGATTCTAGGTTAATTAATGTGTCGCATATATAAGTAGGGGCCTACATGTGTAGGTCAAAGACAAGAAGACAAATAGTAAATGTGGAGAGAAAAAAAAAGGCCAGATATGTCGATTCATGTATGTACTTTTGTTAGTTAAGTTGCACTTGTTCCTGGCTTTCTGGGAAAGTTCTTGTCAGATGAAAGAAGCATTGCTTTCAAACTACTCTGCATAGGTTCAGAGTTTGTCTTATTTCCTCTACTGAACGACAAGCTAAGGAAAAAAGAAAAAAGAATATCTGGAGCCAATCAAACTTATACTCCCTCATGTATGATGACCGGAAGAAACGTACAATTTGTTTATTTTTCAAACAGATTGGAATATAAACATTGTGTGATATATCAGTTTGCAACATAAACACATTGATTGTGTGGAGTACAGGGAAAAGAATCATTCCTCTGGTGACCTTCAGCAAAGTCCTGCTGAAGAAAGAAGATTTGTACCAGCTAATTTTAAATCAGGCTGTCGTTGGCTTTCCAGCAACTCGCTGCGCTATCCATCCAAGGCCATCGTACAACCCATCGCCTGTAAGGGCACAGCAAGCCTGGATATGCCAATCGTGGTTCTTGATACTGTGAAGGGAAAGAGCGTCTGTGATCTCAGCTGGGGACATGGCATCCTTGAGGTCCTGCTTGTTGGCAAATACGAGTACCACAGTATGCTCAAGGTCATCATGCTGCAATAACCGGAAGAGTTCATCTTTCATAATGGAGATCCGAGCCCGGTCAGTGCTGTCTATCACAGCGATGACAGCATGAGTTCCACGATAATATGTTGCCCATGACGTTCTAAGCCTATCTTGTCCTCCCAAATCCCAGACCTGGTTTATTAAGAGAGCACAAGATGAATATTTACAGATCAAGAGCTAGGAGTGAGCAGAACAGAGTTAGAATCATTAAGAAATAAAATAAAAATAATATTTCTCTTTAGATATCACTATCAGAAATACTTGCACCAAAACAATCTCCTAATCTGTTTCCAAGGGATTCTAACTACACAATATGGGGATAGACAATGATGCATCTGATGTAGTGGATGGCGGCATTCGATAGATATAATTTTCCGACAAATTAACATAACATAATAGTGAATGTGTCTATTAACTCTACATAATGTGAGATGTTCTTTTTAGCAACATCTAGATACTCCGATCACCAGCTTCAGACAGCATGTATTGCTCACATAAAAGCCTTCCGACCCCATTGTCGAGAGGCCAAACTTAATCATCCGATTCAGCAACCTTATTGGTCTGGCCAAGAAGTATCATCTATGCCTCAACTACCTCATCTAATAATCACCACTGATTCCCAACAAAATCATCATCAATATCTAACAGCAGATGAGGGTAAATATACCAATCAGAGACCTAAGGTAATAACACAACCAATCACCATTGTCCTCAAACTCTTAATGAAGATCCAATGACAGTATGCAATCCAGATTTGTACTATCTGCTAGATAATTCGTAAAATTGTGGTGGCATTCAGTCAAACTACAATGTCCACCTTCATGACAAATATACAAATTTGATGATCTCCTAATTTCCATCCAGCACAAACACAACAGAAGTACCTTTCAGTACTAAAGCAAGCAAGAAAATAAGAAGAATGTGGCCACTGATCCTTGGAGCCTTCAATTTTGTCCCTTACAAAAGCAAAATAAGACGACCTCTTAACTCAAAGTGACAATGCTTTGTTTTTCTTCTTCTGTGGAATCAAATTATTTACGAAATCCCTAGGCAACTACTCTCCAGCAAGAATGCAATTCAAGTTTGTACCTCAGGTTCGAATCCTTACATTTCACCTTATGGCTTCATTTAACTGACACTTGTATTCTAGCTGATATTGTCATCAGCTCGAGGTCCTTCAGTAAACGCCAATAAATACCTCAACAGACCACATCCATCACATCCAAAGACAACTATTTCATAGCTTTATATACTATTTATTTATTATTTGTTATAAATTCAAACGAATGATAGATAGTATTGGGGCTAATATGAGAGGAAGAGAAATCGAGTATAATGTTTGATTCAAAGTAGTGTGGTGGATCCAGCTCACATGCGAAGCGAAGGACTGGTGAGTTTAAGACTTTAACGTGCCCACCCAACTTGGCTTCGATCAATGAAGCAAAAAAGGATTGATATACACTATTAGGCCCAAAATCTAGTAGATCTAATTGATTGTAATTATCATCGACGTACAAAAAGTCCCAAATTTGCAACCTTCCAATAAAAATACTAATAAAAAAGGGTAGATGAATACGAGAAGCAAGAATTACTGACCTCGAAGCGTATATTCTTATAAACCACCTCCTCCACATTGCTCCCAATGGTAGGATTCGTGTTCACGACCTCTCCAAGATGTAATTTATAGAGCGTCGTTGTCTTCCCGGCATTATCCAATCCAACAACAACAATCTTGTACTCCTTAGCAGGGAACAACATGAACCAAAACCTCGATACAAAAGCTCCCATCTCGATCCAATAGCGCAACACTCAAATCTAACAGAAAAAGGAAAACATAAATAAACCAGATTTAACAGACCGGCCTTTTCAAATTCTAATTCCCACGGCGAACTAGGCTTAAGGATTGGAGATCTTACCTTGAAGACAGCGGTTCTCTCTAGCCCTTTCCTTTAGAGAAAGTTGAAAGCAGCGAAAGAAGACCAGAGAAACCCTAACCTTTTGGATGAAGGGGAGGAAGGAACTCGTTCGGGGAGAAGGATAGAATCGAATCTTTCTCTTAAATGCTGTCGGAAGTGGAGTTACTACGTGGAATTTTATTTTCACGGTTTTGCTTCAAAATGAGGCCTACTTTTGGGCTTCTTTTGGGCTTTTTCGTTGGGCTGCTCTGTTCGAAAAGAAAGAGTACTTTTTCGTAAAGTTCCGAGTCGCATATAAGAAACTGGTTTATTAGTAATTATTTGAGTGGTTTGTGATATCTAATTTTTCTCATCAGGTTTATCATACCTAGCTTAAGACATTAATCATAAGTGATTTTAAGGAATAGTCCCAAGTAAAAGAAACAGTACCGCCTAGTTCTTGTACAGCAATTTAAGTTTGTTGGGTTGAATTGGATTGCAAAGTACAGTTACTCTACGATTAAGGAGTGAATTCGATAGCAGAATATAAAAATTCTAAATTACAATAAGAGAATAACAATGTAATCACACAATACTCCTTTGTAAACGCGCAAACTTTATTCTGTATCTCACAGTACAAGACATACAAAGACTACAACTCAATATATATAAGGTAACTAGTTCATACACGATGAACATATGCAATGACACTCGGCTAGTATCAGAGCCGGAAATTTTTCACCCTCTAAATGTAATAGGGAATTACAAACAAATGATCAAATAACGTGAAATATATGAAAACTTTCATTCTTTTCCATCTGCTGCGCGGAGCGAGCCCAGTTGAACGGGAGCTTGTGTTTGCACTACTTTAGATGTGCCGTAAACTGATAGATCAACTCCCCGAGCTTTCTCCTTGTCGATTTGTTCTTTGATCCAGAAATATGTAATCCTCAGTCCATCCTGTTGTCATTTGGAATTATAGCATCACTGAGTAATAAACAATGGAAGAAGTTGCATGCATTTGATAGAGGATTTGGTTCTTTTAAAGTACCTTCAGTCTCATTGCCGGAGCCCAGCCCAGTTTCTCTTTAATAAGAGTGTTGTCGGAGTTACGTCCACGAACACCCTCCGGACCAGGAATGTGATGGATGGGAAGATTCTTGTCCTCGAAGCTGAGTACGATTTCAGCCATTTCGTTCATGCTAACCATTTCATCACTTCCGATGTTTACAGGCTCTCGGAAATCTGACTTCGTCAATCTTAAGAGGTATCAAAAGTAATTGTAAGGGGAAATTAAAACTTCGCAGGCTCAACAACCAACTAGTTTTCATGTTCTCTGAGACAGTAAAGACATGATCCATGGAGAAAAGAAAACGAAATTTTACCTCAGGACACCTTCAACACACTCATCAATAAAAGTGAATGATCGAGTCTGCAGCCCATCACCCCACATCTCAAATTTATCTGTGGAAGTAAGAGCCTTTCGGCAGAAAGCAGCAGGTGCCTTCTCCCTCCCACCTACAGTGCAAGTCAAGAACAGCCTCCATGGTTAGTATATACAGCTTATGATGTTAGCCACCATGATTAGTATGACTGTAGGAAGTAAACGTAATCATAAGCCAATAATAAGGTTCACAGGTTACCTTTCCATGTTCCAAATGGACCGTAAATGTTATGGAATCGGCCGACGCGGCACTCAATACCGAAGTCCTTGGTGTAGTGCTTGCACAATTCCTCTGTTGCTAGCTTCTCCAAACCATAAGCATCTTGAGGCTACATCAGTGCCAACAGAGGATAGATATTAACTTAGTTTACCGTTGAGAGATGTAAGAGGTCAAGTCTGCACACAAGTAACAAAGTTTATAGTTTGAGATCAAAAAACCTCTGCAGGCCAAGCATCAGATTCCTTCAGGCTCACGTTAGTGTCCAACTGCTTGAACTCAGGATAGATACAGGCACTGGAGGCATAGAAAAACCTGCAAGTTGGACCACCAATTTCCATTTTCTCAGGTGAAGTAAAAGGCAAGCATGGCAAAGAGAATCACAGATCATAACTTTACCGTTTAAATCAATAAATCTCAAAAGCACGCAGAGAAACGAATAAAACATCAACAGAAGTTACTGCATTTCTGTAGAACATATTGCAAAAGTATACCATATGTATCCATACTCCAATTTAGTGAGAATACCACCTTACTGAAACCCTTTGCCACAGTTAAAAGGAAATTGCTAACATTGTTGCTTTCCGAGGAATCCCAATTTAAATCAAAATAATATCTTCATCAGTGCATATTGTTTTCCTATGAGCGCTGATATTAACTTTCCCCAAGATAAAAAACACACATAATTTTAGGTTCGTCCTATTCAGATATTCCAGAGCAAGATGCAGAAAGAAAATGAACATAAATTGTGAAAGAATCCACCTTATATATATAGGAAAGAAATTCTACGACTAGTTGATGCCAATTAAGAAACAACGGACCTTTTCACACTGTTAATTCTTGCAGCTTCAAGCATGTTGAAACTAATCATAGTGTTGTTGTACATGATGACAGAGTGGTTTGACTGAATGAAGCCCATCCCTCCCATATCAGCAGCAAGATTGAAGACATGGTCTACACCTGAGGTGACCTTCAAGCAATTGTCCATGACCCTCAGATCAACGAGGTGGAACTCATGGCAGAACATATCCTCAGTCATGTGCTCATTCTTCTTCCAATCAGAAGCAATGATATAGTGGCCCTCACTCTTCAAACGCCTCGCAATGTGTGAGGCAATGAAGCCACCAGCTCCTGTTATTGAGATCCGCAACTTCTCGGATGGCCAGTATGGCTCCCTCTCCAATTCCGAGTAAGTGTACTCGCCATAGACAATTCCATCATTTCCACTGCTTCCCATTCTGCAACTGTGAATTCTGGAAGTTCTGCAAAATAAACAAAAAGCAAAATTACCGACTGATAACTGCCAAAGTAACACTATTTGCAATATCAAACCCTGTTAGTCTGATGAACTGGAGATGGAGCAGACCTATATCAATCAATATATACTAATTTCATAACGGTCGATGATGAACAAAGGTTGGAGGACACTGAAAGTTAAAATTTAGAAAAGGAAACCCTGACAATGGTTGACAAATAGATGACCGGAAGCTACTAAGTCCAAGAAAATTCAAAGAAAGGCAGATCGAATTTTTCTTGCGAAAACTGACAATAGCTGTTTCCTTGTATTGCATCTATACATGATTGACTGAGTGAGTCCTTTCCCTCTGTTACGCATACATTGACTGAAAAAAATGCAACTAAACATACATAACATAACTTTTAGTAATATACTCTCACCAGATTCTTTGTGGGGATTAGACAAGATCGATATAGCTTAAATCATGCAAGTGAGAAACCAGCAACTCCACATCAAGCATTTAATGGGGAGACTAAACGATTGTCAATATAAGCAAAGAGTACTATGAGGAATAAGTAACTTTTACTGATACAAGCAAAGATATTGTGATGAATAAGGAACTTTTACAGATACAAGCAAAGACTAATGTGAGGAACAAGTAACTTCTCCTTAAAAAGTATAACACGATAAGTGGATTTTGCAAGGATTTCATTGCTGAGCCCAAGGGAGGAGGTGAAGAAGAAGAAGATAATCATCTCATCAAAACCAAAAAACACAGAGGAAGAAAAAACAAACGTACTTCCAGCTATAAAGCATAAAAGAAAATTTCAAATAACACATCACCCACATAAAAAAAAAAAAAAAAGGCTTCTCCCCACTCTATTGGAAACTAGAACTCGAATTCCACCAGCGAAAAAAAAGGGCCTACCTTCTCGCATTACAATCACATCCACACTACCGCTCCTAGAGATCGACCAAAGCGAGTATAACGTGAAAAATAAACTCGAAATATTAAAAATAAAAATCACGCCACTCGTTCAACCTCGACGAAATCAAGATGCCCACCAAAATCCCTAACGAAAGCTGCGTTAAAATTCGGAAAATACTAGAGATTTGTACGTCTGCATTTTTACCTCCAAAGTCGAACACCCAAGTGGCCCAAAACGAGAACAAAGCAACGTCTACGGAGAGATCCAAGTGCTCCTTTCCCCTATATATCGAGTCATCGACTGTTGCCATTCAATTATTCATCAATGTCGTGTTCTTTTTTCTTTTTCTCGCTTTCGCTTTCCATATTAAAATCCGGTAGCAGAAGACGGCACTTCAACTTGCGACTTAATAATTGGACCTCGTAAGCTTTGATTGATAGGTGCGGTTCGCACGTCGTCAGGCGTGTCTCTGGATCCAAAAACCAGGTCAAACTACGAAATTGTTGGGCCATAATTGTGGGCCCAAGTCGCAGGGTGTAGATCCGGGCGTGTCATTGGACCGACGTGATCACTTTTCTGCCGGATATTTTGCTTGATGTACGGTGTACCATCCACATGATGACTACTTGGCATAATGGATGGTGGTGATTGATCGGATAGAATTTGCGAGGATTAGATCATGAGCAGACTAATCATATAGGCTAGACAGAGAGATTAGTATTAAATTAACTGTATCAATTTCCTTAAATCGAGCTTACAATATAAGCAGATAATGCTCCAGGCCTAAAGAATTTAACCGGTGATTTTTGTCATAAGTTATAGCACTTAAACTATAGGACTATAGTAAAGTCGCCTCTTGTAGAGTAATCTCATTGATGTAATTTGCAATGTATATATGCATATATGTCCATTTAAAACAATAGTTTTATATTTGAATTATTATTATTTAAAGATATATTAGAGATCTAAGAATAATGAACACAGCGGCAGGTAGAGAGAGGTTAACATCAGAGGTTGGTTGGTTGTTAGCATCAATCCTACCACTGTGTAAACTGGCAGGTGAATCCAAATCTAACACCATATCCAATTGAGAGATTGCGTACTAACTTAATCACCTCTTAATGGTTTCCATCTTGACTAAATCTTAATTTGTATCCATATCCAGCACTACAAACACATCTATGCCAATTCTAAGTAATCTGACTTGCAGATTTATATTGCAGAGGAACCGATATGTAATGTAATCCTATACGATATCAACACATCATTCTATACTATATTATTCGTTTTTGCGTACGCATCACCTTGATTGATTTACATAAGAGTTATTTAGTGAATTTATTGATTAATTGCATAAAATCCCCTTTAAGTCACCATAATTGCTTCCAAATAATATTTCTACCTTTACCACAAAGTTTCTACTAATTGATCTCCTGTGTAACATTTGGTTCTAACAAAAAGAGCACTTTTTTTAAATAAAAATTGATCGCTTATTTATTTTTGTACGGCAACCCTAACTCTCCCGAGGTATCTACTGCATTTCTTTCTCTCCTCCTCATTAGAGAGCTCGTCTCCCGATAGAGGTGATTCTCCTTCTTCCTCTAGCTCCCTAGCTTTGGTCTCCCTCTCCCCTCCTTCCCTCTCCTCCTCCTCTTCTTCTTCTTCTTCTATCCTTTTGAGCGAATTCACAATTTCTCAACTATCTCATCTCAAAATCTTTTTGTCCATTGTATAATTGCCCTTTTTGTTGGCGGGCTGAGCTTCTTCTACCTCTCTCATTTTTTTTTATCATAATTGTCTCTCTCCTAGGGTTGATAATCACCGTGCCCCTCATGGACATGGTTGAATATTGCTTAACTAGAGTTTCGCCATGGGTTTGTAATAATTTTGTGTTCTAGCCATGATCGGAGTTGAGTTTGTTGGTTTAAGGTGTTATGCATGGCTAGTTTGGCTTGGGGACGAAGAGTTGAGCCTGGCTTTGTTTTGAAGTCGAATCCTCAGTTGGGGTTTAGTCTCCACATGGCTCGACCAATGCTCGGTGCCCTATATTTATTTTGTCTAGGTTGTTTTGCTATGTGGGCTATAGTAATGGATGATTGTTATTAGCAGTGTATGTAGTCTTATTGTTGTAAATTTGTTAGTTTAATTTTATGACGGGTTGTAATAGTGTTTTCCTACTTGCCTCTTGTCATTTCTCTTTGCAGCGCAAGTCCATATGGTCCAAGAGAGAAACTTGTTTCTAAGATCGTCGTTCATCATCCTCCAATTCCTTCTTTCATGAGAGTTTATATTATTATTTCTTTGTTAGTATTAAATTTGTATTTCAGCGAAGTTTAAAACTCACTCCTACTGTAATTGAGATATAAAATTATAATAAATCATCTATGACTAAATGAAAATTGGATCTTACTAATTTCCTTTAAGAAAGGAAAAAACAATTGCTTCTTATTTATAAATCATGTCCAAAAGAGTACATAAAAGTGTTTGTTGATCTCGTCTGTAGTACTCCATGATTTGTGTTTAGTGATGCACACAATATTTTGAAAAAAATAGAAGAAGCATACTTTATTTGCATTATTTTTATTAGAGGTCTCAATTAAGATAGGAAAATACGAACAAAAGAGTCACATGCATTACTTTGTTTGATTCAAATATTAAGTACTGTTCGAATGTAACATTTGAGTAGGAGGGAACCAAATTTTGAACGAGGCTAGTTTATACTACAAACAATTGCAGAGATTTAATTAAAAAAAAAAGGCCCGGAGATTAATCGTCTCTCATGTGACAAACGCGCATGCGATGCTTCTATGGAATTGCTCCCTCTAAAATACTCTGATACCACGGCTACCTATTGCCTTCGTACCGGAATTTGAATTACTCTACTCAATAGCCATTTCTAACCCTTAGTTCAAGATCCGACGGTACGTAGTTTGCTCACCGCGCGCAAGGGGTTAATTTAATACGGTCGGTTTCGCGGATCGATCCACTTGCGGCGAACCCGAACCCATTTCGAAATTGAAATCGGGATCGAGCGCCAAATTTGGGAAGAAAGCAAGGGGTTTCGCCTTCGCTCTTTTGGTCCTCGTCGCTCTTCAAGAATCTAGAGAGAGTGAGAGAGAAGTCGCTCTCACTCCTCTCTCTCTCTTTCTCTCTCCTCGGTTCGAAAGGCGACAGGGATTTGGGAGTTGCCTCTCTTCCGCTCGACCTAATTCTCTCTCTTTTTGACGCGAATGTGACGGAAGGTCTTGGATCTGGAAGTGCGAGCGGGAGGTTCTGGGGTTTAGGTAGGGTTTTCTTAGTTGATTTCATTCGATCGATCTGTTTGTTTTCGCCTCTCTCGTTTGTTTCTTAAATATTCTTTTACCGGTTTTATTTTGTTTTTTGTTTTTGTTTACCTGCATTTAGTTACGATGCTGCGGCAAGATTTAGGGACCGTGGTTTTGATCCCTAGATCGAGATTTGGGGGATTTCATCGAAGCCTCGCTCAGGTGGCCGCGGATCTAGGGATTTGGCATTTTCATTCATCTGTTGTCTTGCATTTTCAAGAAATGTGTTCTTTTTCGTTAAATGTGGAGTTTTTCAGTTAAATTTGTTACTTCTTGTCATTTTGTTGCAGCCACTAGCGAAGTGGTGGTTTTCCTTTCTCAATATGGGAAATTGTCTAATATCTCGATGCATCTATTCCTCATTATTAGTCTAATGAGGTGTAGTTTGTAGATATCTCTATTGATCTGCGTGGATAATTCTACTTTTGTCCAGCTGTTACGTCACACTGTTTATAGCGCTCGAATTAAGCGTACATTCTACATTTCTACAAGATGCTGTTTTTATAAGCTTCATTAAGTACCATTAGTTACTAGTGGCAGTTCAGCCTCACAGAAAGTTGAAAAAACTGAACACTGTCGTTCGATAGTGGGTGAGGAATGGGTAAACTGGAAAAGATTTGGGTGTTTAGGTGAAGTGAAGAGATGTGTATGAAGTTGATGACAAAAATAACTTCATCAATTTTTTTTTTGATTATTGTAATTAATTTGAAGTTTGGTGACAATTTGTGATTGGTTTTTAAACTCAATTATTATCAGATTGTCAGATGTTGAATGTATGAAAATCTGATAAACACAGTAAAAGAGTCTCTTTGTATTGTTAATCTTGGTCTGCCTTTGTACTTTGTTACTTGGTAGATGAGACATTGAGACAACCCCATTTATGCACTGAATTCAGATGGGAAATATATATTTGACTGATGTTTACTGACTATGCAATTTAAATGGATTGACAGGGTCTATGAGCAATTTTTCATCTGAACATCTTACATCTGTTCTTCTTTGAGGCCTACTTGGCCATGAAGAAGGACAATCCAGTAATTGCTGGGCAAGAAGTGCCTATTGGTCGAATCACACGAGCTCGAGCTGCTGCTAATCGTGCAAATGGTGGGGTGCCTCCCTTGCTACCACCACGCGTGAAACCTGATCAGAGTCATGCAATACGGGGAAATTTGAAGAGAGCAGCTTTGGATGAGAACAATACTGCTTCTTCACGAACTTCAACTTTCCAGCATAAAAAGCGGGCAGTGCTCAAGGATGTCACTAATGTGTGCTGTGAGAATTTACGCAAAGATTGCATACCTATGGCAAAGCTGAATGTATGCATTCTTACTTGGTTTTTATATGTTCTTTTTTGTCTTTTTCTTTAAGCTTTGAAGGTGATCCTATACAATAATATCAAAGATATGAAGGAAGAGAAAAATCTTACTTCTATTTTGTAAAGTGAAAATAATAAGCTTGCCATTTATCACCATTCCCTCATTATTATGGGTCTTCAAGTATTTTTAAGAAACTAATTTGCTTTTTTTGATGTTTCAGCCTAGGGGCTCTCAATCCGTTAAATTGGGTACATGCATGGTCAAACAATGTACAAAGAAAGGTCTGAAAGTGAACCCTACTATCACTTGCGAAAAGTTGTCGACTTGTGGTATCACAAGTAGTAAGCAAGTTGATGAAGTACAAGACTTTCATGCATTAGAGTCAAATGAATCCGCTGCTTTCTTGAAAGTGGAGGAACACATATTATCCCTGAAAAATGAGGAGAGTGTCAGGCATGAGGAAAGCGTCTATGATACAGTTTTCTTTGAGGAAAATAGCTTCAGAGATCAGCCTGGATATAATGGTGACTCAAAGAATGGTCAGTCCAACTCTAGTTTCTTTTTGTGTATTAACTTTTATGTTGATTGTTGAATGATGAGTTGGTGTCAAATTATCAATCTACTGTTATTTAGAATTTTTTCTGGCCAAAAACAGCATTCTAGACAGTAGAGCACTGTTTTCAACACATCACTGAGCATTGTACGTTTTTCACCTGAAATCACTATTATGATAAAATTGGATGATCTGAGTATATGTAACCATTATTTATCGTGTAATTTTTAACTTACATGTGCATCAAGCATTGCAAGGATTAATAGGATAGTGCAGCTAAAGATAAGCTTTGTGTTGACTCAGGAGATTCCATTGGCTTGGGCATCATAAATATTGACAATGAAAATGCCAATCCTCAAATGTGTAGCATTTATGCTTCGGAGATATATACTAATCTACGTGCTGCAGAGGTATGCGTAATGTTCACTGTTATACTTTCTTGTCTTGGCTATGAATTTACATATAATTTCTTAAAATTGGAGAGTACCCTTTCCATAAGTATTCATCTACAACTGTCCTAGTTATCAAATTTAGTGCAGTCAACTGGTTTTTCATTAAAGGACCACTATAAATTGTTGTGATGCCATAATGTGCATATGTTTCTTTGGTACCTTCTAAAGTACTACCTGTAATCATCTTTGGTCAGCACTTGTTTAATGCTTCATACATGAATCACTATTTCATATGGGTGGTTTTTAAGCATTTCTAATTATTCAGCTCTCTGGAAGACCCTGTTCCAATTTCATGGAAACATTGCAGCGAGATATTACTCAGAGCATGCGAGGCATTTTGATTGATTGGCTTGTGGAGGTTTGTGAGCGTTTGTTTCTCCCTCAATTTCATATTACACTTGGTTGAGATTTTGTTGCTTGTTGCCCTTTTCTATTACAAAGCTAACATAACAATGAACTCCTTGATTGTCAAATTTTTGAGCTGTCAGCATATTGGAGGATCTTGTCAATTTAACTATGTTTTTTTTTTTCCAGGTTTCTGAGGAATATAGGCTTGTTCCTGATACACTCTATCTTACAATTTATCTCATTGACTGGTTTCTCTCTCAAAATTATATTGAAAGACAGAGGCTGCAGCTTCTTGGTATTACCTGCATGCTAATTGCCTCGTAAGTTTCTCCTTGTGGTATAATGGCTTCATTTTCTTCCTGGTTAACACTTGTGGATAAAGGGATATAAATAAATGGTGTGATTATCTTTATTCTGTTGCTGACTGTATCTTTCAATAAATTATACATACTTTGTTATGAAAAATCACTAGAAACATCTCGCTTGAAGAACTCATTCTCATGGATTATAGCATCACGATTTCTATGAATACTTCTAATAACTCATTTTGCTTTTTGTGTGACTCTGCTGAGTAATATTTGAGACAGAAAACTAGCTAATGGAAACAAATATCATCATTAAGCATTTCAAGCTGAATGCATGGATAAAAAATCTTATTGAACTACCGAAATTTGATCTTATCAAAGAATGATGCCCTTTAATCTAGTCAAATATTTGGAGCTCGAAGTTGTCATCGCCTTTATCTGGTTGACTTAAGTAATATGCATCATGTGACTCCCACATTTTCGCTTGCATCCTTTGCTTTTAATCATTTGCTAGATAAATCACATCAAATCATGCAAACTTTTGGTCTAGAGTTGCATAAGTTTGGCCTAGCTTGAGACATGTAAAAGGGTGTGAGTCGAGTTTAGAGAAAGCAGTAAGATATAACACACACGGACACTGCTCATCATTCGGTCTTTCATCCTCATCTTCACTCTTAACTTAGCATTCTCCCTTCCAGGAATAACCGCTTTCTTTCTAGCCCCTTCTTGCTATAAGTAGTCCCGCTGTCAAGTGTTGTTGTCCACTTGGCGCTATCGAAATAGAAATAATAGAATCATTGGAGAAAAGATGTGACGGATCATCATTACAAGTCTCCTTGGATCATCATTACAAGTTTCCTAGAATGTCTTCTCTACCTATTGTATGCTATATTATTTGTTGTGAAATTTTGCTCATTATAGATGTCCCAATGGCTTGTCCTAACACGTCTCCTATTCAACCAAGTAGCCCTGTCTTACAATCTTCTCTGTCTTTCTCATGCAATCAATCTCCATAAAATTGCAGTTTTCTTGGAGGATTACTTAATTTTTGGGAGCTTTCTTGGTATTTTGTTGTAAAAATGTAACTGAATCAAGTTTGATGAGGAAAGTTTTGAATGATGATGTGGTCAAACGATAATCTTACGATGGGATAAGGGTAACCTTTTGCTTTTTACTGCATGCAGAAAATATGAAGAGATCTGTGCTCCTCGTGTGGAAGAATTTTGCTTTATCACTGATAACACTTATTCGAAGGCTGAGGTACTTCCTCTGTTTGTTTGGAAAAAAACTGTGTTTTAGTACACGTACTGATAACTTCTCAAAAGCAGGTGCTGAAAATGGAGAATCAAGTGCTTAGCTATATAGGTTTTCAACTTTCCGTACCCACCGTAAAAACATTTCTCAGGTTATTAAGTCATTAGTTGTCTTTTATGTTTCAGTCAATAACTGTATAATTTTTTTTTCTATTAATCTCAATGAAGCCATCTCTTCTGATTGCAATTCCTTAAATTTATTCAGGAGATTCCTTCGAGCAGCACAAGCTTCTCAGAAGGTAAGTCTTCAGAAAAATATTGGTCTGAAAATTAGCTGTTCTACTATGTTTATTTACATTTAGTTGGATATGTAAGTCCCAACTTTGTCTCCAGGCTCCTTGTCTAGCTTTGGGGTACTTGACCAATTACCTGGCGGAGCTGACTTTGGTGGAATATAGCTTTCTAAAGTTTCTTCCTTCGAGAGTGGCAGCATCTGCTGTCTTCCTAGCCCGATGGACACTGGATCAGTCTGACCACCCATGGGTCTGTGGTGGACTCTTATTCCTTTTTCTATGTTCTTTTAGTAAAGAAAATTATCGTGACTCTTTGATTCTTTTTTTTTTTTTTTTTTGTTGCAGAACCTAACTCTTGAGCATTATACCTCTTACAAGAGCATTGATCTTAGAGTAACAGTCCGTGCATTACAAGAGTTACAACTAAATTCCAAGAGTTGTCCCCTTAATGCAATACGTGAAAAATATAGGCAACAGAAGGTATGCATCTCGAACATGCTTTTAGAAATTTTAATGCAATAATTGGATTATGTTATGCAAATGTGTCCTTCAAAAGTCTAAATTTCTTGCCGAGCTCATCAAGAGTTGGGAAAATGATACTATAAAGTTCTGCCTCTGACATTGCAATCTTGAGATATGCTTAGATCTTGCAAAACATGTATGTGCGTAAATGTTTACTATATTTTTGAAGGTTGCCCTTAGTAATATAAGTCTCATTTCATGAAGTTAGGCAGGCTTAACATCACTGGCGGACTAGATCAGTAGACATTAGGCTTTATGACTTACATAGTTCCATAGCGAGCACTTTCTATTCCTGTCATATCTCATAGTTTTTAATTTAGCACCAACTTCTGGAGGCTCAGCAGCCCGATAGGTTATTTGGATCGAGTATTACTGTGGGTCTTTTGTAGTGTCCATTTCAAAGTTACTGGTTAAGTAGGATGTCCTGATGTCATGGGAGTAAACATGTAAACATGGAAAGGTGGTAGGTATTTTATTTTTAGCAGGAGAAGGTGGTAGGAATTTTTTTTAGCAGGAAAAGGTGGTACAGATTAGTAGACCAAAAGTATATTACATGAAGAGCTTTTATACCATATATTCAATTGCAAATTTGCCACATAGGGTATCCTGTACATATATAGTTTTTAAAAGGATCAAAGCATTTCCATTTTAATTATACTTTGTGGACCATACACTAATTTGTGTCATTCTTGAGTGATTGCATATTGTCTGAAAATTCTTGGATGATAATGGCTGCATATATCTACGGTGAACAAATTTGGTTAATCATCGATTTTGAAAATATTGCCTTTTGTCACCCATTTTGGAAAGTTTTCAGATTTACCTTTGTTGTCTAACCCACGACAATCTACAACTCTATAACTTTGTTTTTGTCTCCTAAACAATAAAGCTTGTTGGCATTGTCTTCTGATTTCCTTCTCTTATGTTTAACACTTGCACTTCCAAATATATGTTCGTGTAGCTAGACGATAAGAAAAATAAAAAAACATTTTGTCATGTTGATGCCTATAGTGACTATCATTGCCTTTTACAGTTTGAGGCTGTGGCTACTCTCACGTCTCCAGAGCTGCTTCCGTCTCTCTTCTGCTAACAATCAATGACCTCTTCCATCTCCACTCGGCTGTCACCAATTGATGATTGGCCTCACCTAACGTTGTCTCTTTACCTTCCTGGAATTCCAGCGTATATTACATTGTCCACTCTATCTATTTCTCATTTGTGTCTTCATCTTTTATAATTTTTGTTTGCTTGTGGTGTGCGTCTTCTTTACATTGTCCAATGGTGACCTTGTTAATTTCAAGTCTGTCTGTGTGTAATGCAATTTTTTTTATGAGAGGGATGTGAGTGGCAAACACAGCTTGTGATTACATGCGAAAACAAATGGCCAACACCGTGTTGAGCTTTTCTTGTCCCATGTAAAGCCATTGCTTGTACGTGGAGTCGATATTCTTATCTGTAAGATCAAATTGTAACTATTGAAAACAAAGATTCCATTTTCTTCTTTTCTGTCATCAGAAGTGCCATTGTTTTCTCCTTTCAATATTTCTTACATTTGTTTGTATCTGAAGGATTGTCTAACTGTCTTTAATATGCATATTTGTCTGCCTTACATTTTGTAACTTAGTATGTACTCTCGAGTTTCAAAGCCAGACTCATCTATTTCTTTCCCAAATGCAAGTTCTTTCTGTCTGTAAATGCTATTATCTTTTATGTGCTAATTAATAATTGTGGGCCCTTGCTCAATCTCTGATGGAAATTGGTTTTGAGACAGAGATGAGTTGCATCGGTTGTTAGAATATAAAAGTTCAAAATCACCGTTCTCAAGATTTCGAAGTACGCAATAATTCTGATATCAAACTTGGGGTAGTAGTATTACATTGTGAGAACTCTCTCTCTTATTCTTTACTAACACTGCAGCTTCATTCCCATCAAGAAACCGAACAGTACGATGGAGTTACTATGCGTTAGCCAAAAGTTCCTGTGCCTGTGTTTCGTATTGAAACCCACCACTCTTGGAGTCATCTGCAGAAAATAGGAAGATTCCCTGAAGCTTGTCTTCCATATGAAGGCTTTGGCAGGCACTGAAACCAGTCTCTGCCGACAATCCTGAAGTCTCACCTGTGGCAAAACTAGCCAAAACTATACCTCCATTGTAGTTCGATGTCTGCGCATCATAGAAGCTTACATACTGCGACACCGTTGTGCTTGCACTATAAGCATAGAACTGGAAGTTTACGTAGTCTATGACACTTCCATACTTGCTCCATAATGCTTGGTAATGGCTCTGCACCGTTTCATTGTCGTAGGGAGCTATGGAAGCAAATGATATCACCCCATTGTTCTTTAGGTTTGTCACTAGCTGCCCAATGCACTCTGCGAAGGTATCGGGATCGGATTCAAAGTGCTCGTAGTCGATGTCGATGCCGTCAAGGTTGTTTTGTTGGATGATAGTAGTCAGCGAAGAGACGGCGTTGCTGACCCAAGACTCTATAGAGGTAGGAGTGAAGTTTACAGGGTCTCCACTGACCGTGTCTCCACCAATGCTAAGAGCGACTTTTACGTTGCTGTTGCTCTGTTTGATGGAGGAGACGTCGGAGGGGGAGAGGTTGGCGGTGTCCCAGAAGACGTTGAACTGTCCGTTGGTCGGTGAGGGGGGCGTGGTT
The DNA here is from genome assembly GCF_048772165.1 of Typha angustifolia. Classification (NCBI taxonomy): domain Eukaryota; kingdom Viridiplantae; phylum Streptophyta; class Magnoliopsida; order Poales; family Typhaceae; genus Typha; species Typha angustifolia. The sequence continues at coordinate 426,392 of NC_133251.1, forward strand.
GAAGTCGTGTAATCGATGGCGAAGGCGAGGATGAAGTGGAAGTCGACGCTCGGATTGATGGGTACGTCGGTGAACTTGACGCCTTTGAACTGAGCTCCGATGTACTCTGCGAAATGGTTCGAGTTTGTCGCTGCGATAATTGGCGCAAGAAGGGCTAAGAGAAGCAGAGGTAGAAAGAGTGAGAGTAGCTTTGAGGAAGCCATGGGGAAGAAAGAACTCGAGCAGTTTAGTTTCTGCTGAAGGCTTCCTGAGAATTGAGATGGCACCTTGTTATTAATAGCTGTGCGGTGGTCAAGCAGGTAGATATGAGAACGCAAAGGTTCCAAGACTTTTGGGAGGCATCCTAGAGAAGTGTCAAAATTCCATATTAAACTTAATCACTTCCTAGCAATTTCCTCTTGGTTGAATTTGCTGGTATGGACTTTTCAATGGTTATCCTTCTCGACGATAGGCAAGGGACATATTAATCTGATGCTATACTCTTTAAGGATACTAGTAATTCTAGTAAATGATAGAAGACTGGTAGATTAAGAGAAGATGATAGAAGATGACAGAGACGTTTTGTTCCCGTTTTTCAATGGGATTGAAATAAAACAAAGACTTATTTTAAGATAAGGGTGTTTGGTTGAAACAAATTTGAGATAATTGTTATATAATGCTGGCCATACTTATATTCATTATTATATATATAAAAACTAAATATAGTTCAATTGTAAAAGTAATTTTTATTGCTCTTTTCCATCTTTACTCTAAAATACAGTAAATACGTTTAAAATGAAATACAAACTGTAATTTTATGTGACGAATTTTATATTATCTTATTTTCAGAATTCCTTACAACTATTTTTGAAATTCCATTAGGTTATTACATTTTACGACTACTAATTTCAATTTAGAATTTCTTTGTAGAGGATGATTAAATTGGCAATTTTCACCTCAACCAAAAGCTCCAGATAAACTCCCTTTATTCTATTTTTTTTTTAATTTTCTTTTAGCTCTCTGTCTCTTCTTTGGCAAGATTTATGTCATGCAATCTCTTTTATCCCAGCTATTAAAACCGGCATTAAAGTTCCTCTATCTTGCATCCCTGAAAATTTATCCTCTATGTTCTACTTTAGAAAAGTACTGCGTTGAAACTTTTAAATGTCCCTCTTTTCTTCCAGATTCTGGTAGCCAGTCATTATCTTCTATAATAAATTGGGAGACAGCACATGACAAGACGTAACGCTAGAGTTTTAGTTTGATACGTCTTGCATCGTCGTTATTAAGTAAACATTTATTAAGTAATTGGAGAGGATAAGTACTGAGTTTTTATCATAATAATACTCACGAAGATAATTAATTAGATAACACTCTCGTTAGAAGACAATAAAACCATCGCTTTGTTCAAACCGCCAAAATTAACTGCCGTTCAAATTTAAACACGACCAAGAGGAGAGGTTCCGATTCCATTATATGCCCTTCACGCATACGCTCTCCAAACGCCTCCCATGGCAAACTCCTTCCTCTCTAAAGCGATCCGCCCAACTCCACGCCCAAATGGTTGTGTCAGGAGCTCTTCTCCACCCTCCTTCGATGACCCACCTTTTGAAATCGATCGCGGACTCTTCAGAACCCGGCGCTCTCTCCTATGCCCTCAAGCTGTTCGACGAAATGCCTTCCCCTTCAACTTTTATCTGGAACACCGTCATCCGCGTTTGTTACAGAGTCCATGCTCCCGAAGAATCCATCCGTTTGTACCACCGAATGCATCGGAACAGTGTGGGTCCTGATGCCTACACCTTCCATTTCTTGTTTAAATCCTGCAGCATTTCCTTGTCAAAAGTTGAAGGTTTGATGGTGCAAGGGGTGTTTACTAAACTCTTTCCTGAATCGGATGGTCTCATCATGAACTCTTTAATTCATATGTATATGGAATTCGGGCTGGTAGATGATGCAAGACGAGCCTTTGATCAGGTTAAGGAGAAGGATGTCGTTTCGTGGACCACCATTGTCAGTGGGCTTGCCAAATTTGGGTTTCTCAATGAAGCCAAGGAATTGTTTGATAGAATGCCAGCGAGGAATGTGGTGTCTTGGACTAGCCTGATTGCAGGGTTTTGTCGGGCTGGCCAGGCTGCAGAAGCTGTCAATTTTTTCAATAAAATGTTGTCGGATAATGTTGCGCCAGATGTTGTGACAATGGTTGTTGTTCTGTCATCATGTGCCGAGTTGAAGGATTTGGAACTGGGCAGACGGATCCATGGGCTTGTTAAGGATGAGATGGCCATTAGTAACAATCTTGTGGTTGCTCTTGTCGATATGTACTCAAAATGCGGAGATATTAAAGCTGCCCATGAGGTTTTCCTTTCAATGGGTGCCAAGATTCCTCAGGCATGGAATGCAATCATTGATGGTTATTGCAAAATAGGTGATGTAGATGTAGCACGTTCCTTGTTTGATCAAATGCAAGTTCATGACGTCATCTCATTCAACTCAATGATCACTGGGTACATACACTGTGGTAAGCTTAAGGAGGCATTGTTCTTATTCGCAGAGCTGCGTTCTTCTCACATGCGACCAGATAACTTCACCATTGTGGGTTTGCTCACAGCCTGTGCAAGCTTAGGTGCATTGGCCCAAGGTAAAGCGTTACATGCCTGTGTTGAGGAGAGGTTGGTTGAGTGGGATGTATATCTTGGGACTTCACTCTTGGACATGTATATGAAATGTGGGAAGGTGGATGAGGCAATGCTTGTCTTCAGAAGAATGGATGAAAAAGATGTCCGCACTTGGACTGCAACAATAGCAGGCCTGGCATTGAATGGAATGGGAGATCTTGCTCTAGAGCACTTCTCTTTGATGAAGAAAGATGACATAAGACCCAATGCAGTCGCTTATCTTAGTGTCTTGACTGCTTGCAGTCATGCCGGCCGACTGGAGGACAGTCAAATGTACTTTGAAGAGATGAGATCTTTGTATAAGTTACAGCCTGAGATTGAGCACTATGGCTGCATGATTGATTTACTTGGTCGTACTGGGCGTTTAAAAGAGGCAATGGAGCTAATCCATACTATGCCGATGGAACCAAATGCTGTGATATGGGGTTCCATCTTAAGCGCCTGCAGAATGCATAAGGAAATAAGTCTAGCTGAGAATGCAGCAGAGCATCTACTCAGGTTAGAGCCTCACGAAGACGCTGTGTACGTCCAGTTGTATAACATATATGTGGATTCAAGAAGGTGGGCAGATGCTTCAAAGATCAGGGGCTTAATGGAACAGAGGGGGGTCAGAAAGACTGCAGGTTACAGCTCAATCGCCGTCGCTGGTCAAATCCACAAGTTCATTGCTGGTGATCAATCGCATCCACGAATTATGGAAATCAAAGCTATGATGGACGAAATTGCAAAGAGATTGAAGTCGGCAGGGTATTCGCCGATCGTGTCACAAATAACAGTCGATGTGGATGAGGAGGAAAAGGAGCACGCATTGTTTGCTCACAGTGAAAAGATGGCAATTGCTTTTGGTATTATGACAATGGCATCTAACCTGCCAATTCATGTCCTAAAGAACCTTAGAGTCTGTGAGGACTGCCACTCTGCAATTAAGTGGATATCCAAGATCTGGAATAGGGATATTGTGGTTAGAGATCGGAGTCGTTTCCACCATTTTCAAGACGGGAGATGTTCTTGTAACGATTTCTGGTGAGAGTCTCTTACCATCGTGTAAGGTATTTCTTCCCTCCTCTTTGTTCAGATCGGATTCCGTTTGATTAACACTTTTTTTTGCTGTACCACAATACCTGTATCAGAATAAGATATGGAAATATAATTAAAAAATAAATAAATTAATTACTGTTGTAAAGAGCAACATGACACGAAATCTGCGGTGGAAATATCTAGTTGGAAATAAATGTGAAGCATACACACGGGAATCCACTTGCTCTGTCCGAGTCCAGATGGACAAGATTTTATGGGAAGATGCTAAATAACGTGAGGGTTGCTGCTCCTCGAGCTTCTTGCTTATTAAAACAGCAAGAGTTTAATAATGGCCGAGAGACATGTGGGCACTTTGAAGACGATGGCTTTAGTAACCTTAAAACAGCATGACCACCGTGTTTGGACCTTGGGAGAATCCATTTCAAAATGGCAGTATTTACTGCCGTATATAAGAGTTCCACCTGTGCTGCAATCCAACTGATTTTGTCAAGCATTATACGAAGATCCCTCTCCCAGCAAAGCACACTCGAGATGTTTACCAAATGAGCCTAAAGTTACATCTCGTATAGAGAATCGTAGACAATGTCGGCTTTTGAGAGAGCATAAATACACGTGGATCCTATTTCTTTCGCAACAGTAGAATCTGTACCTCATCAGGAAAAGGAAGAAACAGTTTTGTTTGACCGATATACTCATTCCTCTTAAGATTAAAAAACCAACATACTGCTTATGATAAATAGAAATTTACATTGCCTGTAATCAGTCATCATAAGATAAAAATACCAGTGGAGTATTAGCCTATGTTACATAGACATTTGGTGAATATTTACATAAGCCATTCGGTGAATATTTACATGTCTCGACTTCTGAGTCCCTTCTTACAGTTGCTGGTCTAACTCTCATAACTGTTAGCAAATAAACCAGCAGAGCTAGGTTTATGTTTTCCTACTAATTCTTGTTTGACGTTTGAAAGAAATGTGCCTGGACTTTGTTCGAGAAGTAGTTTTCAAGCCTGCAGCCGAAGAAGGAAAGAGAAATTAGCTAGAGAATGGGTCATTTTCTCCCATAAAAGGAAAAAGGAAAAGAAATAATTTTGATATGACAATAGAAAGAAGCAAGATACAGAATGTGCAACAGCACAGTGAATGATGCCTTACCGCGTAGAACATTTGTAATATATGGTCTCAGGGGAGTTGTATGTGCGAGCATTTAAAAGCATTCTCTTGACATCAGCGACAAACATCTCAAAAGTAACATAATACTGTTCTGACTCCAGTCTCTTTGACATTGTTCTCAAATCTGTAAAGAAAGTGAGCCCACAAATCATTTTTAAATGATACACGCATGTCTTCAGAACAAAAAAGTTTGCTACTTACCCATTGGATCTTTGATGATATCATAATAATCAGGTACGTCTCGTGCATCTACCGGTTCCCTAAATGGCCAAGCATCTGGATGCTCATTCATCATCTGTCAGCAGCTATATGTTTATTCTATATGTTTATGACACAGTAGAAAGGTAGGATATACTATGTGAATGGCCAACGTGTATGTTTATCCTATTAAAAAGAAAACAATAAAAATGTTTTGAAGAAACCTTATGCACCATACTCGCAAACAACATGACTAAGATCATAGAGAAAGAACAAAAAGAAGAAGAAGAAGAGAAACAATCCACCAAACTTGCCTTCAGAAGTCCTCGCATAAAGACTATCAGTTGTTGCCGATAGGCAACGGTATCTGTTCCATTTGCTGTCTTAATTCTTGAGTGTCCCCACTGATCAGGAGTCCAACCTGCTTCCTCTGCATTGCAATATAATCTTGAATCAGAAAATTATCAATAAGCAAAAGGGTGCGCAATATTCTAGAATTATATAACAGTATTTAGAGGCTCTTTATATATCAGTCAAGACTTACAACATAACTACTGAGAAAACATCATATGCATATGCTCGTATAAACAAGTTCATTCGCAACAAAAGAATGTGTTTCTTAAACATCATATAAAGGCCCTAACAAATAGCAATATTTATCAAGCATTCTCAATATCCATTCATGATAATACTAGGTACTTCCTCCCTATTATGTAGCATCTCCATTTTTTGTCAAATTAAAAATCAAGATTACATGTTAAATGTAGTAGCAGACAAGCAGCAAGAAAACTGTTTGACTAAAACAAATACATAACAATTCCTGAACAAACTCGAAGAAATAATTGTAAGAATAAAAGTTAGTCAACTGCATTCTTCTGCTTATATTGCAATACAACAAAAGATTATTCTCTTCTAGTACTGTAACACTGCAGTGCACTTTTAGCTTCTAGAATGCAAGTATTTCCATTGATGCAGTGCATAATATACTGCTATAAATATTACAAGTAATTAACAACCAAATATATTATCAACGCTAGATACTAGCAGTAGTACCAAACTACCAATAGCGGAGAATGATTCAGCTGATCCTTTTCATAGGGGCATTTGGTTCACGGATATGGTGGGTTTTGTTCATGAATTTACCTCTACTCATTGGTGAATAGCAATTAAATATACCCTCTCTTGGAGGCAAATTCAAGTCAAACGAAAACATCATTGCATGTCCAACCTATTGGATCAGATTTAGCAATAAAGCCCTCCCATAAGAAACATTGTGTCTGACCTAAAGATTGTCAAAGAAAAGCTGTGTTACTCACTGAGACCAGGAATGTCCTCAGGTTTCATGGGTTTTCTCGGGATACCAGCTTCTTTCTGGACAAGAAGAAAACATTTCATTAGACATCTTTCCTATCCATTCTACTTATGAGGAACTGAAGGTAAAAAATCAAGAAGAAAAATCACTAAAATGAAATAAAGATCATAATAACAGAGCAAAGAAATATAATAAAGGTCATGATAACAGAAATTCTGCTGCAGAAACCATCTATTCTCACTCTTCGAGGTCAAACAATGCATAACTGGTACTGCTCATACTTCGGGTGTTGTACTTAGAAGTTAGAACATAGAGGCTTACAGAGCCAGATTTTCATAAGCCATTCACATTCACACCATGGGCCCTTACGAGTGACACTTAAAAGATGAAGTAGCAGTAAATGACATAATCTGGTGAAGCATTCTGGTATAGAGAACACTAAAGATGTATTTTGCAACTGGAAATACCTTCAAGTTGATTCAAAAGTTGAAAATTGGTATCAATGCCAATCTACCTTGAACTACGCTTGTCATAGATGTCAATAAGTATACCTCAAAACACTACATTTTTTCCTCCATTTCCGCCATCTCGCATACTCCAAAATCATCTACTGACTTAATTTATATCAGTTAACTAAACAATCAATTATGTCAAGTGTCATATGATGCTTCGTGCTCTCAGCATGACCAGTTTTCAAGATGCCAACAGATTGGGTGTTCCGGTATATGCCATAAATGAGCAACCGTGGAGGACATAAATTGGATTGTTCACAAACAAAGACTGCCATCTTAAGTTCAATCTCCATCAGAAATCAAAATAAATGGAGTTATATCAACTAGATTTACTAAATCATTATAAGCAATATGTATAGAGTTAAGGACCATATATAACCTTTTGGAAGTCAATTCCTGGATAAACAATGTGGCAATTGGAGAGGTCTTTAATTTTCTCATCAATTGCCTGCATAATTAAGATATGAGAAGTATATGAGATGCACCGAAATGATAATTAAATAAACTACATGTAACAAAAGAAATCAATTGGCAAAAGGCTTGTCATTTGTCAACTATTGGTGTCCATGACATGTTCTATCTTCAAAATTTTCAGAAAGATATTCATTATTCAGAGATCATGCTGACCCAATTGGTCATTGTGTCAACTATGTCTCCATCAAATAAGATAGAGGTGAAGTCTTGTATATCAATAGCAGGTCAAAGAAGAGAGGGGAAGGGCTAAAGGATAATAGTTGGAATCCTGCAGATGAGTTCAAGATAAAAGTATAATTTGAGATTAGACTCTTGAGTCAGCAGTTTTTGTTCAGAAGAAGTTATAATTGAACTCAAATGGACATGCCAGGACTGGTTATTGTAACCATTTTCCACTTTACCTGCCTTTGTTTGCGAATCATTGTTGCCAAATCTGTATATGGAAGTTTTGGATCAATCTTGCACTCCATCAATATTCCTCCATCGTAGTCTTTAATGTACCTGTATTGGAGAAATAAATGGTAAGCAAGGTAGCAAGCTAAATATAATATAGATGGAACCATTACAGAGGAGACTGCATGTGGTGCATGATTTTTACGGTACACCAAGTAATCATTGGGAATGTAAAAATAAAAAATATCAATCTTGGTGAATATGATAATAATAAGAGCATAATTGCATTAGAGTTCATTATTACATAACAGTCATCGAACTTTGAGCAAATGAAAGTATGAAACTCATAATTGCAAAATAACAGGCATACCCCTGCCATCTTTCTTTCTCCAAGGTGATCCCCTTTGTGAAGCCCTACAATGTATGTGTGCAACAGAGTGTAAATAGTTGTCTGAGAAAAGAACTAGCCTTCTTTGAGAGTATGTGAAATTGTTCAATGATAAAGTTAACCAAACCTGCAGGGTACTAATAAAATCATAAAACATATCAAGTTCCACAAGGATGAGTACTGCAATTTATAGATGGATATATGGGAATCAAGCAACAGTAAAGTGGGGGCATAAAGTATACTTTGTGTGTGTTTCCATGTGTTCAATTTTCCAGGCAGGGATTGAGGAGTGTAAGTCATAAATAAGAGATGTTTCTCTTCGCACCTCAGATCAAGAGTGTGTGTGTTTGTATGAGAGACCAGAGAGACATAGCAGATAGTTTTCGTGCTAACACAACTAAAATTTCAAGATAGTTTCACAAGACTTGCAAAATAAGGTCATGAATGCCTCTGTTCTGCCAATTTTCAGTAAATTATGACGAGGAAAAATGATGGACAAAGCACTCCTATAGCTTCATGGCTTCACAACATCATATCATGGAACAAAGACAATTTGAACCAACTAACAAGACTTATATAGTGCACCTGCTTTATAAAATAGCCGACAGCATTGTTGTCTGCATATGTCAGAAAATGAGTAAGCCCATCAACATCACGAGCATGTTGTTTCAAGTGATTCATCAATCTTGTGCCATAACCTTTAACTTGTTCATCTGCTGTGATTGCACAAAATGCTATCTCTCCAAATTTTTGACTGCAAGAAATTATTAAAAATATGTAAACATAAAGCATGCAGAAACCCAAAAGGTAGAAAGGAAAGAAAGATGTAATATCATATATACAGCAGCACGATACTATATATATATATATATATATATATATATATATATATATATATATATATATAGCGGAATATGTCAGAACTCAGGAAATTAGAAGACAGATGAGCAGGAAAAAAAAAAGAATATATCTTCCACTTGGGAGGCCTTATAAGGCCTAAACTTAAAACATAACAGATTTAAACCTCAAATCACATATCATCAATGGACTGATGCTCTTCTTTCATCCACCATACTGAACATTAGCGACTCATTAGCAGATACGAGTGTTATGAACATTAACTAGATGAGGCTATTAGCATTTGTCCCTCCTAGCTTGAAAGAAAAGAATTCCAAAAAGGAAAGATCTTGAAAAGAATATTTAAAATTTAAAAGGAGGCAACCAAGCAAAGTGTGCCACCAGTTGCATCGAATAACACCAGTGGATATGCCTTATTTGAACGGTGTCAATCTTTGATAGTAAGGGGAGATAACATACTCAAACAACTCACTTTGAGTGAGATGATGGTACTTGTTTCATGGTTCTCAGAAAGACTGCTGGACCGCAGAAATCAGACATTAGACATTAAGCATTATATATTATCTGTTTGGTTTGGTAAAGGCCTAGGACATCAATTTACAAATGTTGAATCTGACTGAAAATTAGAGGAGGGCAGGAGGCGAAGCAAATAGCCCACTAACATGGCTATAGCAGTTGGAGCTAGTCCAAACTTTTGTGGTGCTTGGGCCATAGAATAATTATTTCAGAATTATCAAAACCATCTTCCTTAGGGAAATTATCAATTATGCATTCTTAGACAAGTAAAGACCAACTCATGCGCTGCTCGCATGGACCTCACTCAAAATCTCCTGTAAAACCACAAAAAGAAAATTCAATGGGATAAAAAGCAAGAGAAAAGTGGGGTAATATAGGTCAAACAGTTTAAGTAAACAAATTTACATATCTTGCAATTCATGAAAGAAATAGTAAACATCCCACTGGAAAAGGAAAGGCTATCTAAGGAGTCTCAAGGCTATCTGAAGAGCAACAACCAGGTTAACCTTTTAAATAATATATCATCAATTTCACCTTTTATAGGGACGGTATGTAATGCCTCCAACAACCAAATTATGCCTGATAACCATCATTGACTTGTGGCTTCTGCATCAATTAAAAATGTAATGCAAATTTAGTTAGATGAATAGAATAGGCAAGAGATTAGATTCTGATTCAGAGAACTCAAAGTAGTTCTTCATTCCGCAACATAATGGCAAGAACAGAACAGATTCAGCCTCTTCTACCTATCTATCAGAAGTCAGAAATTTTATTCTAGAAAGAACGAAAGAAATAAGCTTTTTTTACCTGTCCATGACAAGGCGAACAATGTACTCCTTGGGCATATTAGGAAGTTGCCGAGCAAATATATTCTTTAATCCTATAAGCCTGAAGAAAGAAAATCAAAATCTTGATTACAATGTCCAATTACAGTTGCAACTTTCAGGTACTTTCCAATAGCATTCAAATCCATTGAGATTATGAAGATATAAGAAAAGTACTAAACAGCTGAGTCTCAAAACTTAGCAAGAGGAACAACTAAGGGAAAGAGGATCAACTAAAAGACATACCATATCATATGTTCGTCAATTCCATCATTCGCATAGCACAAAAATTTAAGTCTTCCAGCATCTTCCTGGGAGTAAAAAGAACTATTCAAATACATAGTAGGAAAGAACGGACATTATGACATCAGCATTCTTTTGACTAGCAGATATTTTATTTTGTGCCCTTTCATGTTAACCATGACTAAGGGAACATTAATAGCAGTGTTAACCAAAAATACATACACAGCAAGTAACCTCCACGGTTCTTTCCTTTAAATAATTACACTATATTCAATTATGTGATATGAAGAGAAAAGATCTTTTCCACTGTTATAATAGAATAAGAAACATGCTTTTGGTGACATAAGTTCTATTTTATAGAAATACAGCTAGAAGTTTCAGATGTATTTTCAATTCCAAACAAAGGTTTTACCTTAAAGAATTCTGTAAACTGTTTTAGCTAATTTTACAATTTCTTCTGGCCTATGCATCAAGGTTGTCAACATCAAACACACATACACACACAACAAACAAAAACATAATCATTTTTTCCAAAAAAAAATAACATAATGTTTTACCTCTCTCTTGAGCCCTTCTTCCCTGGCACTGTAAGCCCCACTCGTCTGTATATTCTCGGTAAAAATCCCCTTCACGGTGTCCTCCTTCACCACGATCCCAGGCATCAAGCTCGCCGCATTGCCGGAATTCTGTTGTCCTCCTTGCGCTGCATTCCCATCCTTCCCACCATTCTCCGCTGCTCCACTGCCCGGAGCCTCGACCTTAGGAATCGGGTTACTTTCCGGCTTCGGTGGCTTATTGCTCCTAGGGTTACCAGAGGCGGCTCCTCCCCCAGGGGTTTCTAAGCGTGAGGTGGTGAAGGTCCTCATGGAATCGTTGTCCTCCTCCTCCTCATCGTCGTCCTCTTCCTCCTCGTCGTCGTCCTCTTCCTCCTCCGTGTCGTCGTCGTCCTCCTCGCGGGCGCTGATGCTGTCTAGGTCGTCGTTGGATGTCACGGCGCCGGCATCGGAGAGGGAGAAGGGTGCTGAGGCGGAGGCCGAGGCGGCTCGGGGGCCGGGGGCGCCAGGAAACTTGCGCTTGTGGTGGACGGCGCTGGAGGCAGAGGCTGAGGCGGAGTGGGAGGGGGAGGGGGTTTGAGAGCTCCGGGATCGGACCGTGGCGGAGCCATGGCCATCCATCTAGTGTTCGTCGTCGGTGTGCGGAAGAATTATGCTTTTACTTCTGGCTTGCTTCTCCCTCACCGCCGGTACGGCTTCGATCGACTGAGAATTTTTTTTTTTGCAAATTAGTCCTCCATATCGTCGTCTTATGTTATATGGATGCTGAATTTTCTAGAAGCCCCTTCACTTTTTTAACAATTGGAGCGCATAGGCTAAGTGGGTCAACCAATACGGGCCGGCCCACTGATAAAACTCATATGTTCTCTCGCGTGATAAAGATATCCAGCTCCATTTCTTATTTGCCAAGATTTTCTAAGATAAAACGATTTATCCAATGTAATCTCTCTATTATCCGAGCTATTCAAACGGCCATTTGTAATAATACTCACGAAGATTTTCTAAGTAAACTTTTATTGATTAACTGTAGAGGAGGAATACCGAGTTTTTATCATAATAATACTCACAAAGTATAACACTCTCACTAGAAGACCATAAAGTCATCGCACTATTCTAACGGCCAACTTTTTTAACTGCTGTTCGAATTCAAACACACGACGACCGACCAAGAGGAGAGGAACCGATTTCATCATATACCCTTCACTCGTACGCTCTCCAAAGTAATCCACCCAAATAGTATTATGACATTGACATCTAACCTGTGCCAATTCATGTCCTAAAGAACCTTTTAAAGTCTGTGAGGACTGCTACTGCTACTCTGCAATTAAGTGGATATCCAAGATGTGGAATAGGGATACTGTGGTTCGAGATCGTTAGTCGTTTCTACCATATTCAAGACCGGGGATGTTCCTGTAACGATTTCTGGTGAGAGTCTCTCACCATCATGTAGGGTATTTCTTCCCTCCTTTTTATCCAGATCAAATTTCGTTAGATTAACACTCTTTTTACCCCTATACCACAATACTTGTATCAGAACGTAAGGGGTGCTGCTCCTCGAGCTTCCTGCTTATTGAAACCGCAAGAGTTTACTTTGAAGACGATGGCTCTAGTTACCTTGACAATGGGTGTCTGGACTTTGGAAGAATTCATTTCATATGGAATGAATGCAACATAAATACTGCCGTATTCTAAGAGTTCCACCTGTGCTGCAATCCACTGATTTTATCAAACATTATACGAAACTATCTCTTGCAGCAACGCGCATTCAAGATATTTTCCAAATGAATCAATTCAGTACTTCCTAAAAGTTACATCTGGCGTAGAGAATCCTAGACAATGATGAATTTTGAAGGACCATAAAGGCTCGTGTTTCGTTTACACTAGAATCTTTACCTCATCAGAAAAAGGCAGAAACAGTATCGGTTGACCTATATGCTGATTAATAATCAGTGCAGTATGTTGGTCAACTAAAATGCTAATCTTTAAGCACTTGCAACATGAAGAAATGGAGCGGCCTCTGTTACCTAGCCACTTGGTGAACATTTTACATGTCTCGACTTCATAAGTCCCTTCTTACAGTTGCAGGTCTAACTCTCCAACTTTTAGTAAATGATCAAGCAGAGCTTGATTTTTGTGTTCCTACTAATTCTTGTTTGACGTTTGAAATAAATGTGCCTGGACTTTGTTCGAGAAGTAGTTTTCAAGCCTGCAGCCGAAGAAGGAAAGAGAAATTAGCTAGAGAAAGGGTCATTTTCCCCCATAAAATAAATAAATAAATAATTTTGTTATGACAGTAGAAAGAAGCAAGATAAAAGAATGTGAAACAGCAGAGTCAATGATGCCTTACCGCGTAGAACATTTGTAATATATGGTCTCAGGGGAGTTGTATGTGCGAGCATTTAAAAACATTCTCTTGACGTCAGCAACAAACATCTCAAAAGTAACATAATACTGCTCTGACTCCAGTCTCTTTGACATTGTCCTCAAATCTGTAAAGAAAGTGAGCCCACAAATCATTTTTAAATGATACAAGCATGTCTTCAGAACAAACAGTTTGCTACTTACCCATTGGATCTTTAATGATATCATAATAATCAGGTACGTCTCGTGCATCTACCGGTTCCCTAAATGGCCAAGCATCTGGATGCTCATTCATCATCTGTCAGCAGCTATATGTTTATTCTATATGTTTATGACACAGTAGAAAAGTAGGATATACTATGTGAATGGCCAACGTGTATGTTTATCCTATTGAAAGATTGAAAGATAACAAAAAACAGTTTTGAAGAAACTTAATGCACCATACTTGCAAACAACATGATTAAGCTCATAGAGAAGAGAACAAAAGGAAGAGAAACAATCCACCAAACTTGCCTTCAAAAGTCCTCGCATAAAGACTATCAGTTGTTGCCGATAGGCAACGGTATCTGTTCCATTTGCTGTCTTAATTCTTGAGTGTCCCCATTGATCAGGAGTCCAACCTGCTTCCTCTGCATTGCAATATAATCTTGAATCAGAAAATTATCAATAAGCAAAAGGGTGCGCAATATTCTAGAAATTACATAACAGTATTTAGAGGCTCTTTATATATTAGTAAAGACCTCCAACATAGCTACTAAGAAAACATCATATGCATATGCTCATATAAACAAGTTCATTTGCAACAGAAAAATGGGTTTCTTAAATATCATTTTTATCAAATTAACAATCAAGATAACATGTTAAATATAGTAGCAGCAGGAAGAAAATTGTTTGACTAAAACAAATTCATGACAATTCCTGAGCAAACTGGAAGAAATAATTGTAAGAATAGTCAACTGTATTTTCCTGCTTATATTTCAATACAACAAAAGATTCTTTTCTTCTAGTATTGTAACACTGCAGTGCACTTTTAGCTTCTAGAATGCAAGTATTTCCATTGATGCAACATTGACATTGCATAATATACTGCTATCAATGTAACAAGTAATTAACAACCAAATATATTATCAACACTAGATACTAGCAGCAGCACCATACTACCAATAGCAGAGAATGGTTCAGCTGATCTTTTTCATAGGGGCATTTGGTTAACGGATATAGTGGGTTTTGTTCATGAATGCACCTCTATTCATTGGTGAATAGCAATCAAATAAACTCTCTCTCTTGGAGACAAATTCAAGTCAAATGAAAATATCTTTGCAACCTATTGTGGATCAGATTTAGCAATAAAGCCCTTTCATAAGAAACATTGTGTCCGACCTGAAAATTTTCTAAGAAAAGCTGTGTTACTCACTGAGACCAGGGATGTCCTCAGGTTTCATGGGTTTTCTTGGGATACCTGCTTCTTTCTGGACAGGAAGAAATTTTTTTGTTAGAATCTATTTATTGGTAATTGAAGATAAAAAATCAAGATGATAAACAACTAAACTGTAATAAAGATCATGATAACAGAGCTAAAATACAATAAAGGTCATGATAACAGAGCTTCTGCTGCAGAAACAATCTAAAGCAGTTTGTTAGAAGTATGACATAACAGTTCTATTCTCACTCTTCAAGAAGGTCAAGCAATGCATAATTTGCACTGTTCATACTTTGAGCCTTCTACTTAGAACATACAGGCTTACTGAGCCAGATTTTCATAAGCCAGTCACACCATGGCCCCTTATGGTATGACACTTAAAAGCTTTTACTTCTCTACTCATAATCTTAATGGTCTGAAATTATCATAAGATACCAAAAGCTCCGCAGCAATATGGTTATACTCTTGAGAGGACGCAGGGATGATAGCCCAGTTGCTCAGATAGGACAGCAATAGATATCTTGATTCTATATGAGCATATAACTATATAAGTATCTCACTGAAGTACCGGCTGCTGAATACCAAGTTAACTTGAGGCCAGCATTGAAATTTCACTAAGATATCCACATTTTACAACAGGTCAAGTAAATTTAAGATAAAATGTAAAAACAAAAAGATGAAGTAGCAGCAAATGACATAATCTGGTGATGAGTTCTGGTATACCTACATTAAGCCATCTTCTGCAATTGGAAATACCTTCAAGTTGCTTCAAAAGTTGAAAATTGGTATCAATGCCAATCTACCTTGAACTACGGTCATCATGGATGCCAATAAGCATACCTCAGAACACCATATTATTTTTGTCCATTTCTGCCATCTCGCATATTCCAAAATTACCTACTGACTTGTTTTATATCAGTTAAGTAAACAATCAATGGTGTCACACATCATATGATCCCTCATACTCTCAGCAGGATAAATTCTCAAGATGCTATAGATTGGGTGTTTGGGTATATGCCGTAAAGGAGCAACCATGGAAGACATAAATAGAATTTTTCGCAAACAAAGACTGCCTTCACTATTTCAATCTCCATCGGAAAACAAAATAAATAGAGAAAATGAGTATCAATTATATTTACTAAATCATTATAAGCAATATGTACAGACTTAAGGACCATATATATAACCTTTTGAAAGTCAATTCCGGGATAAACAATGTGACAGTTGGAGAGATCTTTAATTTTCTCATCAATTGCCTGCATTAAAATATAAGTATATGAGATGCACTGAAATGATAATTTAAATAAACTACATGTGACAAAAGAAACCAAATAGCAAAAGGCTTGTCATTTGTCAACTATCGGTGTCCATGGCCTGTTCTATCTTCAAAATTTTCAGAAAAGTATCAGAGATCATGCTGACTCAATTGGTCATTGTGTCAACTATGTCTCCGTCAAACAAGATACAGGTAAAGTCTTGTATATCAATAGCAGGTCAAAGAAGAGAGGGGGAGGGCTAAAGGATAAGAGTTGGAATCATGCAGATGTAAGGGTGAAAACGGGTTAAATTAATTCCGACCAGACTCGCTACCCAACTCGATTCGGATACGGACTTGAATATGAATAAAAGTTTTTTTTAAAAAAAAAACTGGATACGAATTAGAATATGAGTCGGATATAATTTTCGGATTCGAATACGGATATCGAATATCCATTTACCCACATACTTTTTTGAATGATTTACAGTTCTTAGTTTGCTTAGTGAATATTAATATTGTTATTAATGATATGTTATATATTATTTATAGAGATTAATTTTTCTAATTTTATATATATTTGATATACAAAAAGTTTATTTTTCTAAACTCTTAATATTTTTGTATTAATTATATATAACTAAAAAATCATAATTCGTTTAAAATTCGATTAATATCTATTTAAGATCCGATCCTCAATCTGAAAATTATTTGTATCCTTTTAGTTAGAATATGGTTTTAAATTTTGTTATCCATCCAATATTTGCATTCGGACTAAAAATATGGATCCAGATATGGGTTGAATACTATCTAGTCCGTATTCGATTCGTTTTCACACCTATGCAAATGAGTTCAAGATGAAAGGATAATTTGATATTAGACTCTGAGTGAGCAGTGTTTGTTTAGTATAAGCTATAATTGAACTCAAATGGACACGTCGGGGCTGGTTATTGTAACCATTTTCCACTTTACCTGCCTTTGTTTGCGTATCATTGTTGCCAAATCTGTATAGGGAAGTTTTGGAAAAATCTTGCACTCCATCAATATTCCTCCATCATAGTCTTTAATATACCTGTATTGGAGAAAGCAAATTGTAAGCAAGGTGGCAAGCTAAATATAATGCAGATGGAATCATTATGGAGGAGACTATAAGTAAGGTATCAAGCTAAACATAATGTAGATGGAATAACTACGGCAGAGACTGCATGTAGAGCACGATTTTTAAGGTACACTACGTAATCAATGAAAATGTAAAAAGAAACATTTACAGTAAACTTCATTATTACTTAACAGTCACCAAACTTTGAACAAATGGAATCCATAATTGCAAAATAACTTGCGTACCCCAGCCATCTTTCTTTCTCCAAGGTGATCTCCTTTGTGAAGCCCTACAATGTATGTGTGCAGCACAGTGTAAGTAGATGCTTGAGAAAAGAACTTTCTTTGAGAGTATGTGGAATTGTTCAATGATAAAGTTAACCATAACTGCAGGGTACAGATAAAAATATCAAATTCCACAAGGATGACTACTGCAATTTATAGATGAATATATGGTCAAGCAACTGTAAAGTGGAACACAAGTATATTTTGTGTGTCTCTAAGTGTGTGTGTGTGTGTGTGTGTGTGTGTGTGTGTGTGTGTGTGTGTGTGTGTGTGTGTGTGTGTGCATGAGAGATCAGAGAGACATAGCATATAGTTTCATGCTAACACAAAATTTCACAAGACTTGCAAAATAAGGTCATGAATGCCTCTGTTTTGCCAATTTTCAGTAAATTATGACGAGGAAATATGCTGGACAAAGCACATCCTATGGCTTCATGGCTTCACAACATCATATCATGGAACAAAGACAATTTGAACCAAAGGGGTTAAAATATAACTATAAACATCAACTAACAAGACTCATATAGTGCACCTGTTTTATAAAATAGATGACAGCATTGTTGTCCGCATATGTTAGAAAATGAGTAAGCCCATCAACATCACGAGCATGTTGTTTCAAGTGATTCATCAATCTTGTGCCATAACCTTTAACTTGTTCATCTGATGTGATTGCACAAAATGCTATCTCGCCAAATTTTTGACTACAAGAAATTATTAAAAATATGTAAACATATAGTATGCAGAAATCCAGAAGGTAGAAAAGAAAAAAGCGATGTAATAGTATATATACAGCAGCACGATACTAAATATATATATACAGTGGAATATGTCAGAACTCAGGAAATTAGACAAGACAGATGAGCAGGAAAAGGAAAAGAATATATCTTCCACTTGGGAGACCTTATAATGGCCTGAGCTTAAAACATAACAGATTTGAACCTCAAATCACAGATCATCAATAGACTGATGCTCTTCTTTCATCCACCATACTGAACATGCTTCTTCTCATCAGACTAATAATATAATAACACTTCTTATTAGCACATACCCAGTGCTACAAAAATTAGTGAAATGAGGCTATTAGCATTTGTCCCTCCTAGCTTGAAAGAAAGAATTCCAAAAAGGAAATATCTTAAAAAGAATATTTAAAAGGAGGCTACCAAGCAAAATGTGCCACCAATTGGATTGCATGGATATGCTTGTTTGAGCGGTGCCAATCTTTGATAATAAAGGGAGATAATGTACTCAAAACAACTCACTTCGAGTGAGATGATGATGCAGGACAACGTCTCGATTGCAGAGTTGGGAAGAAAAAGTAGGAAAAATAATCAAATCCGTGGAATCCACCAATCAGGGCATCGGAATCCACCGACGTTGGAATTCACCAACTAATATTCAATATGCAAAAGCTTTCAAAATATTCATTAACCCATAAAAGATGATTACAAATTTTTATATATGCAAAATAAAGTAAAAAACAAAAGAAGAAAATAGTCCTAGAAAATGACTAGTCACAACCCTCGTTAAGCCAAAAGACCACGGGTGCAGCCCTTTTGTGCCTACGAAAATAAACGTGACGAAAAGTGGTGTCCCCACCAACTTTCTTAGGGTGAAAGAAACTCGACCCAGTCGACTGGCTCTGATAGTACTCCAAAATGTCAGAGTCAAGCTACTGTAACTTCTCGCGAGTGATCCACGTACAATCAGACTCTGATCGCCCGTGCCATCGAACGAGAAAATGGTGAACCCCTCCTTTTGCAGTAGATGTTATTTGATCATCCAAAATAGTATCTATCTTTTCTTGTGATGTGGATGGGAAAGGAGTAGTATGTGGCACAGCAGGGATGTTTGGAATGGTAGTAGATGTAGCATAGGGTTCGATGAGGATGTGTATAGGTGGTTAGTAGATTGCTAGATCCTCAATATTAGAAGTACAACTAATGCAATAATCAGGAGAAATATCAATGACATAAGCATTAGCACCTACACGTTTCAGAACTTGGAAAGGTCCTGCACAACGGGCATACAACTTCCGAACGGCTCCTGAAGGGAATCATTCGGGTCTGAGACGAATCATAACATGATCTCCAACATCAAACTCCTTGGCACGTTTGTGCAAATTGACATGTATTTTATACTAACGATTACTCGTCTCAATTCGCTTAGTAATCTCTTGATGCAAAGAATGAATATGATGTATAAATACTTCGGTAGACTCAGAGACTCTATAATGAAATGACATAAACAATAGATCTAAAGGTTTGCGTGCTTTAAAATCATGAACAACTTCAAATGGGCTTATGCCAATAGACCTATTAATGGAGTTATTATATGCAAATTGGGCTATAGAAAAAATGGCATCCCAATTTTTGTTATGATCACCTACGAGACAGCGCAAAAGATTTTCAAAACTAGATTAACAATCTCGGTTTGAGGATGATAGATAGTAGAAAATTTTAATTTTGTACCAACCATGTGCCATAAGGTTTTTAAAAAATAGTTCATAAAACAAATATCTCAGTCGGAAACAAAAGTTTTGAAAGACCATATAACTTGACGATATAGGCAAAGTACAATTTGGCCACATGTGACGCATTAGAGGTCTTAGCACAAGGAATAAAATAAGTCATTTTAGAGAAGTGATCCACAACCACGAGGATTGAATCATGTTTTCCATATGTGCGAGGCAATTCCAAGACAAAATCCATACCAACGTCCTGCCACGGGTGATCAGGTACAAGTAACGTGGTGTAAAGTCCAGTGTTTTGTTTTCTGTGCTTTGTTAATTGACAAGTCCTACATTGACCAACTAATTTTGCGACATCACGCTTGAGACTTGGCCAATAGAATTGGCGCTCCACTTCCTCAATGGTTTTATCACATCCAAAATGACTCGATAGGTCACCGGTATGAATCTCCCAAACAAGGAAGTCACGCACGGACGTACGGGGAACACAAAGCTTGTTATCTTTAAATAAGTAGCCGTCCTGGAGGGAATAACTGTCCAAAGCTAAATTTGGATCAGTCAGCAAAGTGAGAATGATTTCGCTAAAGTCCGGGCAAGTTGTATAATCCTCCTTCATTTTGTCAAACCCAGTGACTTTGATACTAAAAGCAGACAGAAGGTTAACCCTTCAACTAAGCGCATAAGCCGCCTTATTTTCAATCCCAGCTCTATATTTGAATACAAAAGTGTACTTTTGTAAGAACTCAATCCAACGAGCATATCTTGAATTTAGTTTCTTCTGAGAATTTAGGAATAGAAGAGCTTCGTGGTCGGAATAAAGCAGCGACGGCAGTAGTGTCTATAGGGACGGCAGTGGCAGGACCACGCAGGAGCTGCAACAACAGCGTGATGGCGGCAACGGTGGAGATGGGCTACGGAAGTAACAACAGAGATGGCTACAATAGGAAATTACAGCAGCGGGTGGCTACGACAAAGGTGACCGCGGCAGGGGCTGTAGTGGCGGGGAGCAGCAACAGGGAAGGTTGCGGCGAGGTGCAACGATAGGGACGGCTGCAGCGGCTGGGGGGGTGTGGCTACTGCATCGGTAGGCACCGACAGTGGTGAAGATGGTGGCACGACAGAGCAAGGGTCGTGGAGATCAGCAGCGGCATCGTCTGTGGAGGTCGGCAAACAGAGGAAGATGGGATGATGGATATGAGTGACGGCTAGGGCTAACGAGGAGAAAAATGACAATGGGTTTGGATCGGGTTGGCTTGGTTGGAGATTGGGTTTAGTTAGGTGGGTGTGGGTTGTGGGTAAACGAGTCGGGTTTGGGTAGGTTTCTACCGATTCACTAAGGCTAAAAGATAGGCTAGTGGGCTTAGTTGGTTAGTAGGCTTTAGGTTTTGGAATGATGAGAGGTTTATGTTAGTGAGTTAATGAGTTTAGATTTTAGGTTGGTTGGGATTAAGTTAGGAAGGTAGATAAGATAGGTATTAATTCTAAAATTATGAAAATTAATTCTCAAAATTATGAAAACTATTCCCTAAAATTGTGGAAACTAATTACCAAAATTATGAAAATTACTCCCTAAAATTATGGAAACTAATCCTCAAAATTATGGAAATTAATCCCAAAATTATGGAAACTAATTTCCCAAAATTAAGAAATGATAAATAAGAAAAGAAATTATCTTCTAAATCTGAATTTCTAAATTTTAAAATTTTCAAAATTCAAAATTAAAGATAAAGATGAAACAAATAAACTGAATTTCGGAATTTGATTTTTTTTTTCAGAGACGCTCTTTCTTCTTCTTTTTTCAATAGAGATGCTCTTTCTTTTTCTTTTTTTAATCTAAAACAAGGAAAGAAAATCTATTGAATAAAGCTTACTTGTAATGATATCCTTGTGTAGAGATTTGGTGATGGTAATGATTTATTGTTTTCCTCGTTAAGGATGATCTCCTCACGTAACTCAGATCCTAATGTTATTGAGCAACGGATCTCGTAGCGATCTGGTGTTCATGGAGCAATTAATCTGACGAAGAAAAGATGAGGCATAGCATAGAATCTAGGCGGTGGAGCGTCCATAAACTAGGAAATGATTTGTTCTGATACCAAAGCTGATGTAGGACAACGTCTTGATTGCAGAGTTGGGAAGAAGTAGGGAAAAATAATCAAACCCGTGAAATCCACCAATCGGGGTGTCGGAATCCACCGACGTTGGAATCCACCAACAAACACTCAATATGTAAAAGCTCTCAAAATATTTATTAACCCATAAAAGATAATTACAAACCTTAATATAGGTAAAATAAAGTAAAAGACAAAAGACGAAAATAGCCCTAAAACCCGTGGCCCTTTGGCTTAACGAGGGTTGTGACCAGTCACCTTCTAAGATTTCGACACCCGATTGGTGGATTTCACGGGTTTGATTATTTCTCCGAACTTTTTACATTGTCCTGCATCAGCTTTGATATCAGAGCAGATCGTTTCCTAGTTTATGAATGCTCCACCGCCTGGATTCTACGTTACGCCTCATCTTTTTTTCGTCAGATCAATCACTCCATGAACACCAGATTGCTATGAGATCCATCGCTCGATAACATTAGGATCTGAGTTACGCAAGGAGATCACCCTCAACGAGGAAAACAATAAACCATTACCATCACCAAATCTCCACACAAGGAGATCATCACAAGTAAGCTTTATTCAATAAATTTTCTTTCCTCATTTTAGATCAAAAGAAAAAAGAAAAAGAAAGAGCGTCTATTGAAAAAAAATAAAAATAAGAGAGCGTCTCTTAAAAAAAAATCAAATTCCAAAATTCAATTTATTTGTTTCATCTTTATCTTTAATTTTAAATTCAAAAATTTCGAAATTTAGAAGATAATTTTTTTCCTTATTTATTTTTCCTTGATTTTGAGAAATTAGTTTCCATAATTTTAGAATTAATTTCTATAATCTTGGAGATTACTTTCCACAATTTTAGAGAGTAGTTTCCATAATATTGGAAATTAGTTTCTATAATTTTAGGGAGTAGTTTCCATAATTTTGAGAATTAGTTCCCATAATTTTAGGATTAATACCTATCTTATCTACCTTCTTAACTTAATCCCAACCAACCCAAAGCCTAAACCCATTAACCCACTAACTTACCTCTCATCATTCCAAAACCCAAAGCCCACTAACCAACTAAACCCACCAGCCTAACCTAGCCCATCTTTTAGCCTTAGTGAATTGGTGGATACCTACCCAAACTCGACCCGTTTACCCATAACCCACACCCATCTAACTAAACCCAATCTTCTCCAACCGAACCAACCCGATCCAAACCCATCGTCATCTTCCTCCTCTTTAGCCTCAGCTGTCACTCACATATATCATCCCATCTTTCTCTGTTCGCCGACGCTGCCGCTGACCTCCACGGACAACGTCGCCGCCGATTTCCACGACCCTTGCTCTGGCGTGCCATCATCTTCACCACCGTCGCTACCTACCATTGCTGCTACAACCCCCCCAACCCCACCAGTCGCTGCACTCCCTGCCGCTGCAGCCTCGTCGCGGCCGTCCTTGCCCTTGCACCTCGCCGCAGCCTCCCCTGTTGTTGCTCCCGCCTCTGCAGCCCCTGCCATAGTCACTCGCTATTGCAATTTCCTATCGCAACCGCCCATCCGCAGCCATCTCTGCTGCTGCGACCACTGCTAGCGCTTCCACTGCCCCTGCCGCAGCCCATCTCCATCGTCGTCGCCGCCGTCGCTGTAGCCCCTGCGTGGTCCTGTCACTGCCGTCGTTGCGTCCGCCGCTGTCATTCTTGCAACCCCCTGCCGCCACCGCCGCTGCCATCGTAGCCGCCGCTATCCCCACCAGATGATACTTATTTCATGGTTCTCCAAAAGAAAGAATGTTGGACCGCAGAAATCAGATCTTAGACATTGAGCATATATATTCTCTGTTTAGTTTGGTAAAGGCCTAGGTCATCAATTTACAAATGTTGTATCTCACAAAAGATATGAGGAGGGCAGGAGGTGAAACAAATAGCCCAAACTTGCAGGGTACTTGGGCCCTAAACTGATTACTTCAGAATTATCAAGCCCCTCTTCCTTATGCAAATTATCAATTATGCATTCTTAGACAAGTAAAGACCAACTCATGCGCTGCTCACATGGACCTCACTAAAAATCTACTGTAAAACCACACAAAAAATCCTTTAATTGATAAAAGCAAGAGAAAAAAAGGGTCATAGATAGGTCAAATATGTTTAAGTAAACACTGATAATTACATATCTCGCAATTCATGAAAAGAAATAGCAGACATCCCGCTGGAGAGAGAGGCTATCTAAAGAGTCTCAAGGCTATCTAAAGACCAACCAGGTTAAAATGCAGAACATTTTCAATATGATAATAATATATCATCAGCTTCACCTTTTATAGGGACGGTATGTAATGCCTCCAACAACCAAATTATGCCTGATAACCATCATTGACTTGTGGCTTCTGCAGCAATTAAAAAGAAAATGCAAATTTAGTTAGATGCATAGAATAGGCAAGATATTGAATTCTGATTCAGAGAACTCAAGTTAGTTCTTCATTCCTCAACATAATGACAAGAACAGAACAGAACAGATTCAGCCTCTTCTACCTATCTATCAGAAGTCGGAAATTTTATTCGAGAAAGAACAAAAGAAATAAGATTTTTTTACCTATCCATGACAAGGCGAACAATGTACTCCTTGGGCATATTAGGAAGTTGCCGAGCAAATATATTCTTCAATCCAATAAGCCTAAAGAAAGAAAATCAAAATCTTAATTACAAATGTGCAATTTCAGTTGAAACTTTCAGGTACTTCCCAATAACATTCAAATACATTGAGATTATGAATATATAATAAAGTACTATACAGCTGAGCCTTCAAACTTAGTGAGAGGAACAGTAGATGGAAGGAGAAGGGGATCAACTAAAAAACATACCATATCATATGTTCGTCAATTCCATCATTTGCATAGCACAAAAATTTAAGTCTTCCAGCATCTTCCTGGGAGTAAAAAGAACTATTCAAATACATATTAGGAAAGAACAGACATTATGATGTCAGCATTCTTTTGACTAGCAGATTTTTTATTTCATACCCTTTCAAGTTAACCATGACTAAGGGAACATTAATTGCAGTGTTAACCAAAATACATACACTTTTGCAGGTAAGCTCCATGGTTTTTTCCTTTAAATAATTACGCTATATTCAATTATGTGATATGAAGAGAAAAATATCTCGTCCACTGTTATAATAGAATAGAACACATGCTTTTGGTGATGTAAGTTCTATTTTATAGAAATACAACTAGAAGTTCCAGATGTTCTTTTATTCCAAACATAGGTTTTACCTTAAAGAATTACAGGAAGCAGTTTATGACTTTGTAAACTGTTTAGCTAATTTTACAATTTCTTGTAGCCTATGTGCCAAGGTTGTCAACATCTACTCGATTGAGCAATCGGTTCAACCATATTTAAAAGTATTTAGTAGCAATACAGCTAGAAGTTTCAGATTTTCTTTTATTCCAAAAGTAGGTTTCACCGTAAGGAATTTCAGGAAGCAGTTTATGACTCTGTATATTGTTTTAGCCAATTCTACAATTCAACACACACGCACACAACAAACCGAAAAAAAAAAAAAATCATTTTTCCAACAAAATAACAGAATGTTTTACCTCTCTCTTCAGCCCTTCCTCCCTGGCACTGTAAGCCCCACTCGTCTGTATATTCTCGGTAAAAATCCCCTTCACTGTGTCCTCCTTCACTACGATCCCAGGCATCAAGCTCGCCGCATTGGCGGCATTCTGCTGTCCTGATTGAGCGGCATTCCCATCCTTCCCACCAATCTCCGCTGCTCCACTACCCGGAGCCTCGACCTTAGGAATCGGATTACTCTCCGGCTTCGGTGGCTTATTGCTCCTAGGGTTACCAGAGG
Source organism: Typha angustifolia (assembly GCF_048772165.1). NCBI lineage: Eukaryota > Viridiplantae > Streptophyta > Magnoliopsida > Poales > Typhaceae > Typha > Typha angustifolia. The sequence continues at coordinate 452,364 of NC_133251.1, forward strand.
CGGCTCCTCCCCCAGGGGTTTCTAAGCGTGCGGTGGTGAATGTCCTCATGGAGTCGTTGTCCTCCTCCTCCTCGTCATCGTCATCGTCTTCCTCGTCATCGTCGTCGTCTTCCTCATCCGAGTCGTCGTCCTCCTCCTCGCGGGCGCTGATGCTGTCTAGGTCGTCGTTGGAGGTCACGGCACCGGCGTCGGAGAGAGAGAAGGGTGCGGCGGCAGAGGCGGCGGAGGGGCCGGGGGCGCCGGGAAACTTGCGCTTGTGATGGACGGCGCTGGAGGCAGAGGCGGAGGCGGAGTGGGAGGGGGAAGGTGTTTGAGAGCTCCGGGATCGGACCGGGTCCATCTAGGGTTCGTCGTGGGTGTGCAGAGGAATTACGCTTTTACTTCTAGCTTGCTTCTCCCTCACCGCCGGTACGGCTTCGACCGACCAAGAAAGTTTTACCAATTAGTTTAAATCATCGTATATGGATGCTGAGTTTTCCAGAAGCCCCGTCGTTCTTCAATTCAATTGGAGCCCATGAGCTAAGTGGTCCAACCAACACGGGCCGGCCCAATGGGATATTCCATCCGGTGATGGGAGTGGTCCAGTGCCATCCGACGGCTTAATTAATAAGTTTAAGCTAATCCAACCCTACTTAACCCATCGAGATGTCATTATTAATATCATATAATAAGATGGATTCCTCTCATCTCCATTATTATTATTATTATTATTATTATTATTATTATTATTATTATTATTATTATTATTATTATTATTATTATTTTGCTTTTAAAGTTCTCATCTCAATCTTTCAAAAGTAAGTAGATAATTAATATTTGCCTGCATTAAAATATTATCCAATCCGATGACCCGTTCAACAGTCTGTAGAAGGTAATAAATAGATAGCTCACTCAGATCAACTCTTCTCCTTCTTAATGCTCTCATCCCTTCGTAGTAGTATAAATTAGAAGGGCTTATTCTTATCTTCACTTGTTCCTTAATATATAATGGAGCAGTATAAATATTGGTTCATTATACGAGTCAGCACGTCGTAGTCTCATAGGCATTGTTCCAGTACAAAACTTAGATCAATCATGCAAAGCTCTCCATATCTTATAAACGTAAAATAATATATATCAAATAAAAAGAATAAACACAAAATCTGATGTAATTTGCAAAAGTTATGGTGGGTTCTCACAATATACACCTTACTGCAGGGGATATTTGGAAAAAGGAACACCTAACCTACTTACCTAACCACCTATTCCAGATATTGTAATAGATTTTCTTCTTCATCCTCTCCGATCGCTCGAATCTCATCCCCCTACTCCCCAAACGTTCCCCGTCGGGTCGTTCCGATCTACGGACAACGCGGCCGCCGGAGACGCGCCATTGGGTCATCGCCTCAGCGGACTACCACAGGCGGCGCTACCGGCGTGGCTCCGCCGCCTCTCTGGTGAGTACACGTGCCCGGTTGCATAGGCGCAGGAGAAGGACGACGCCTGTGAGGGGAACCTTTGTGTCTCTTATATTTAGACAATTTTCCGTTTTTTGCAATTGCGTCCCTTCTTGGTTTGGTAACTAATGCATTCGTCTGTGATTTTAAGCTTGAATATTGGAGGATTTAAGAATGTGTATTTTTGAAAGAATGCGTGCGATTTCTATTCCATTTATTTATGCAAACTCTTTATCATCCTTTTTGATATAGATCCTTCTGCGTATTTCATCTTTAGCCTGCCTGTGAACATTCATTACTTAGTCTTACTGCGACTTGTGTATAGTTTGTTTTCATCCAACTTGTTGATTAACTTTCTAAGACATACTATCGTCCTGGATGTTTATGTATAGAGATGTATTATCTTCCCCTTTCGTAGGATTTCTGAACCAATACTAAGTTTCTTGAAAGCTTTCTTTGATCAGCCTTGAGAATAAGATCGTGTTGTTAGGTTGCCAATTTGTCATGTTTCAATTTCCCATTCTTATGCTAGAGGTGACCTTTTCTTCCCAGCAAGTAGCTTGGTATACTTGTTTCATGTTTTAGAGCTAGCTTGACTTACTTAATTCAATCTTTGGTTTTTCTTTTACCAAATGTCACGCAATATGAGCAGGCCATGTGTTACTGATTCTGTGGTGCAACATATAGCCAATAATCCATCCCCACCTATAGAGGTAGCAACAAGAGATGCTTATGTATATTGTGTATCCACTGTGCTTTTACTCAGTATGTGCTTCATTCCTCTAGTTTAGTTTCTACTTTTTACACACAACAATTCTGCTTTTTAATTATTTATCCAGTAATAGTCTTTTGCAGCCTTAAGTAACCTAACCGACTTGATTCTTGCCTCTGCTCCTATTCTTTTGCTTTTTGACATGAGTTCAACTCCTCCTACAAGCAAATATGTCCATGCCATTTCAGAGAAAATCTCATGGGGCATTGGAAGTTAAGAACAATAGCCTAAACGTCTTTTCCAAATGGAACAATAGAATTGGGTTAATCATCTGACATTTAGAGTGTTTGGTACTCATCCTGCAATAAACATCTTTTGGTTTGGGAGTTACTGAGATCCCTAGTTGCTCGAAGCGGGATGGGAATGGGTCAACATATGCTATATTGTTGCAAAGAATGATCTTTGAAGCACTTAGGAAGTGAGAAGGGGAGTGACTTTACAAAGAGATTCAAAAGCTGATTTGCACATAGGTAGAAATTTCCTGCTAATATACTCACAGCTGCTAATGGATATAATGGACCTGGAGCAAAATGCATTGCATTTGTTCTGGAAAAATGGATGTGCAATGGAATATCAATGTTGATTCGCTTGTAGCTCAAGTCACGAAGAATATATTACTGCTGCCGCCATAAGTTCATCATCTCAAGCACTGGAATGACTCAGAGTTCTTTAATTAGAATGTTCTATGTTAGTTCTCCACTTTCTGAACGGAACTAAAAGCCTATTACTAAAGCTTGTTATGCATATGTTTCTCTAGTCTCACTTTGTCAAACTCTCAATATGATTTATGAGATTTAAGTCTATAAGTTTGTTTCTGGTATGGATTTCTACTTGTGTGCATGCTGAACTGATATGCAAAAACTTGCAGATGTACATGTTCATTTTTTTTTTAAAAAAAATTAGCCTCTTCTCCATACCTCTCAATGTGAACGTTTTTCCTTTATTCTCTGTTCTTACAAGGAAACTTCTCTTCCTCAGATTGCACAGGATTGCTGCCAACTGCATGGTTCCATGTTTACTCTATATCTTATGATCTTATTCATATGTATAGATGGGAAGGAAATTGAGGGTGCAAGCAAGCAACAGGTCTGTGGGAACTGGTCAAATGATGGTGCAGGAAGGCAGCTAGTAGTGTTCATGGAAGAAGGTATTAGGACAACACTGCCATCCATTGTGTCCAGGGCCTTTTACATAATGTCATTTCTCCTCGAGATGTTCATCCATCGTTCCGACTGCAAGTCAGAAGCCTCTGTCATCAAGCCCGAACCAAATGCCCCTTTATAGGCTGAGCTCTTCATCTGCACGTGCCCAGCAACTACTCCTGAGCTTAGGCTCTACTACTTACATCATGAACCTTCTGCAAGCAATGTTTTTTCTACTTTCATCTTTTCTTTTGGGGTGATTACAGAGCCTACTATGCAGAACTCACTGTAATTTTTTTTTTCTCAATTGGTCGTATGGAGAGTGAAGGTTGGGTCGGCAAAGGTCAATACTGTTATTCTTGTTACTATGGCGACCATTCACTACTCACAATACTTCATTGTGGGGGTTCTTTTGTTGTTTCATGCTATATGACAGATCAGGTTAAGTGATGTATTGGATGTGTTTTATTTATTTGTGTGCATAATGTGTGTTAACATACAGAGGTTTTCTTATGTAGATAATAATAAAGAAATTAAATTATTGATAAGCAGTGTTTTTTGAGGAGGGTGGATTCATGGGAAGCCTTGCCTTCTTTGCTTCTTTCAGTCATCCAGATTGATTGGCTTGACACCATCTTTCACAGTTGGTTATAAAAAAAATTTATCTTTCTTTTTCGCCAATGCAGAATCCAACTTAAAGAGGATGCCTATGTCATCAGGCTGATAATCTCTCTTTTGCTTACTTCCTCTGGTTATGCTGAAATGATAACAATGCAATTGGTGTTTATTCTCTTGTGCAACCCAATTTAACAAATAATTTTGCCTACTTAAACTAAGCAATCAGCTTCCCATCAATAATATTGTATGTCTTAGAAGAATAGCACAGGTGTTCCAAGACAAGAAATGTATGACTGATATGATTCCTTTGCTTATCTTTTCTCCTGCGCTCATCATGAACTTGTTCAAAATCTTTTTACACATGGCAAGCAAGTCTCCTTTATACAGTTGAATAATACGCAAGAAAGTGTCTAATGGTTGGTTTCAGTATCAAGCATTCTACCTCAGAAACTTCTCTTGAACTTGAAGCAACAAAAAAGAAAATGCATATATAGCTCATGTCATCTCCTTTTGTCTTCCATTACCTTCAGTGGCTTGATCCAGAGGCCCTTGCTCCAGAGCCTCTCATTATTCTTAGCCTCTTACATGAGGAGACAAACATCCTACAGAAGAGCACAGAGAAAGAAGAGGGATGTCAACATAAAAGCCCATAAAATAAAATCCAACACTCTCATCAAACAATCTACTTACTCCCATGGAACATCTCCAACTAACATCAAGTCCCCATCTTTATCTTCATACGTGACTACATATTCTGAACCATAATCCCCATCCATCATCAAGTTTTCTCCTGATATAAAAGATGATAAAAGATCAAGACTATAAGTTGCCATATAGTTTCCATACATATAACAGATTGTCTACTAATATGAGGCAATACCATCGATCCTCCTACGTACCTTGAGAAAAACAGCTGAACATGTCCTCCAAGGCATTTCTAAGCTCCTTATAACCTTCATAGAGCCTGAGATCAACTTTCCTCAGATAAGGAGCTCCATCCATGCTCACTTTCACATACACTCGCCCCGTCTTCACTGCTCGGAAGCTCTTCTTCCTATAAGACCGGATCGGCGGCCATCCTACTGTTTGAGCCCTGCCGTGTTATAATCGTTAAGCAATCACTTCTCCAGTACTCGTGCAGCACGCACGCACATATCTAATATATATACGAATCATGCTCATCTCATAGAATGACTTACTTCGCCGCAGGCTTAGCTTCGCAACGGCTCTCGGCCGAGTCAACCTCCGACGAACTCCTCTTTGGGCCGCTCGGTCCGGTTCCTGGCAGTCCAAGTCTCAACTCGGTTGCTTCTTGCTCCATTATTTGCAACTGCAACTTGCTCAAGGTGATGTGCTTACAGATGTTACATATATAAGAGAGAAGATATAGAGGGAATTGTATATAATACTAACAACTGCTAGTCTGCATCTATATATATACTAATAGTAGACGATCTAGGTAGGGGAATGTGATTATACTTTCTTTCTCTCAAGGCATTATTATGCATGGAGTTAGGTGGGGACGGTGACAGTTTGGGTAGAGAGGGGTTTGGGGGGGCACATTTGAAGGGCCATGCTAGACTAATGTAGGGCAGGCCAGGCCACTAGATTGGGCATTTGGCCTTGGTTTGGTGGACAAAATTCCTTGGAGGGTGGTCCGATCGACTATATTAATATATTCTTGTTAGCAATTCGATCTTGGGTGCATGTGGGTGGGGTCTTGGCCCATGGGCCATGCGGTTCATGTTGGGTTCCCCACAAAGGTATAATATATCTCGGGGGGGGGGGGCCACACCCATGCACATGATATGTTTTTTTTTTTAATTAATAAAAAAAGTTCTTTTCTCTTAGATTTTTTTTTCGGTGTTAGAATATATATATAATAAATTAAAAGTTTTAATTTATTTTTATATTATTATTGTGAGTTTGTAGGCAAAGCTTTGAGTTTTGGGCACTCCCATGGTCATGTAGCAATCCCCACGTGTATAGACATAATTAGTGGCAAGATGATGATGCTCCAACTATAGCTTGACTTCTTGTCCAACTTCTGGTCCATGTATGAGTGGGAATGACACCAAGCTAGGAAATTAAATAATTAATGGAACATCCACCGATGATGTACACTACTGCTACTTTTCTCTGAATCAGTGTGCTTGGTCTTACCATTTAAAACGAAAAAGAAACAAAAATGAGGAGGAGGAATTAGTTTTGGACTTTTTATCAATAATATTATAAGTGGATTGAGGAGAAATTGTAATTTTGATGAGTTAGCATAAGAAAGCTTAGGAGACAGGAGAAAAACTTATCTCCTCCGTTAGATTCTACACGTAGACAAAGCCAACACAACACGTCCACTAGATGTTTATTAAACAAACCTATTCCCCTTCATGCCAGCCAAGGCAGTACAAATCCCTTTAAAGCTTGTGGTTGGATGTCTCCTTTGTTCATCACCATCCCCTTTGATTGATCCACTCATGCATGCACATATGGATCGAGCATTCAGTGGCCCCCACGAGTGGGGACAGAATTTAATCACTCGAGTTAGAAAATATTAGAGCTAGCTAACTAGATAGATATATACAAACATATCTTGTAGTTAACTCAAGGATGCATGTACGTGGTAACTGCAGCAGATAATGAACAAAGACCTACACATTTGTCTTTGCCAGCGATCGAGTGAGTGACTGCACACACGCGTGTTCCGAGACACATTCGTACCCACGTATAATTAGAAGCAATTAAGCATTCGCGTGTGCATGTGGAGTTGTCTGGACCTGTACGAGCACTTGCACGTGTAATCTTAATAAGATCCAACTAATTGCTTCCTTAAATGCGTGCCAAAGTTTGAATTGGAATTTGGTGCCATCTCCATTCATATAACAGGGCTTTGCAGATATATATATAGTGAAAGAAGAGAGAGGAGAGTCATGTGGGCTTCCACCGGAAGCAGCAGCAATATCTGTGGCCGAATTAAGGACAAGTTGAGTGACATCCAATTAATTAATGCACTCACCATATACATATATGTATATATATATATATATATATATATATATATATAAATATATGCATGCATGGTTTCAAAAGTGACATCAAAGTACCTAATATTATCCACTATATCTATTAACTCTTCGAATCTAGCTCGATATAGGAGCTGACCGGGTTCGACGACCGTTTGGCGACAATGCCAACCTAAACCCACGTTAGAAAGGCCTTCTAATTCTAACCGTTCTACACTACCCCCCACTTTGACCCCATGCACATGCTTTACTACTCCAACCCTAGACCTGCGTTGACCTGGCCCCACGAGGAGCCGAGCAGAATCTCGCCCTCCCATTGGCTGCTGCTTCTCCAACTGCCACGCATCTATTCCATATATAATATATTATATTATATCATATTAAGAGAAGAATATCCTTATATATTCGAAAAAAATCGGCCCCTCCTCTATCTCGACACGTGTCGGTTACTCATTTGGCCCAACCGATCACGTTTCCATGCACCCCGCCAACCATGGAATGGACGACAAAGGGAGCCCCCACTCTATATATCATTCAACTCTATACAACTATTGAAGTTGCTATCTATGTATATGTGGGATATATATATAGTCTATTGGTATCCTTTCTTCTCTCTTGCTACCTTAACTAAGCTTTTGAGAAGGGAAGGAGAGGAGGAGGAGGAGGAGGAAGAGAGAGTTAACTAGGGCTGGAGAATTTGGTCGAGTTGTTCGAGTGGCGGCATGGCGCCGGATAATTTCGGGTTAGGATTTGAGGAGACGGAGCTCCGCCTCGGGCTACCGGGTGATGGGGAAGTCATGAAGAACTCGGCGAAGGCGAAGAGAGGCTTCGGGGAGATGGTAAACTTAAAGCTTCAATTCTCGACTAGGAAGGACGAGAAGACGGAGAAGGCGAAGAGTGCTAACTTTCTTGCTTCTGTCAATGATCCTGAGAAACCTCCCGCTCCCAAGTACGTTCTCTTTCTTTCTAATTTTCAAAATATTGTGTGTGTTTCTTTGTGTGAACAAAATAAAGTCTATTTTATTTTTATTGTTATGGAAATTTTGAGAATATTAGGGCACAGGTGGTGGGTTGGCCGCCGGTCCGATCATATAGGAAGAACATCATGACCGTCCAAGCGGAGAAGAGCAAGATAGATCACGAAGGTGAGAAGTCCTTAAACGGCGCATCGCTCGTGAAGGTCAGCATGGACGGCGCACCTTATCTACGCAAGGTGGACTTGAAGATGTACAAAAGTTACCAGGAATTATCCACCGCATTGGAGTCAATGTTCAGCTGTTTCACCATAAGTACGTACGTAAAAAGTTACTCATAAAACACTTCCATTCTTCTTTTATTCAGACTTTTTGTAAGCTTATGCACGCTGTTTGTAATAACTAAACCACCAAGTTAGCTAAAATGTTTACTTTGTTTATTGCATATATAAGATCTTGTGAAATGGATAATGATAAGTATTTCTTTTCTTTTTTTTTCTTAAGATTCTTGTCCTAAAAATTAAGAACATAATCTACTTAATTAATGATGTATCTCTATCAAATATGAAGGCAACTTTGATTCACAAGGAATTAAAGGAAAAGACTTCATGAATGAGAACAAGTTGAAGGATCTTCTAAATGGTTCAGAGTTCGTGCCGACGTACGAAGATAGAGACGGCGACTGGATGCTCGTCGGCGATGTCCCTTGGGAGTAAGAAAGAATTTTCTTTTCCGTTTGATCTTTAAAGTAAAGTACCCGTCTGACCCTAATTCTAGTATTAAAATTTGACCTCTCTTGAATCAATATCCAGAATGTTTGTAGAGTCATGCAAGCGTTTGAGGATAATGAGAGGATCAGAAGCCAAAGGACTCGGTCAGTAATCTCTTCATTCATTACTTGTTCCTCAATTGGCCATTCTCGTTGACTTGGATATCTGTCACAGCACCAAGAGCCATGGAGAAATGCAAGAGGAGAATCTGAAGTTGAAACCATCAAGTTGTGTGTGATGCTCTTTAAATATAGATATCTATAGTTGTTTGAAGCAACGTGGTATGTGTAGTTCATGGATATTAGAAGCAATAATACTGCTCTTGTGCTATGTTATTAAGTCTAATTTGCTTGTTTAATGTATGGTTTATTTGATGCACTGTACTGTTGCTATTAGTTGTATCTGCAAGACAATCTTATTATATTATTCCTTGGTGTGTAATAAAAAATTATGTGTGTTACTATCTAATTATGAGAATCTTGATTAGTTATTCCTGTTCTGGTAATTAACTGCTATATATCAACAGTCATGTAGAGGGGAGCAGGCCATGTGTATGGTGGTGAGAAACCAATTAGTATCAACTTGATTGATATGTCCAGTAATTAATTTTGATAATTAAGGCCAGTGGTCCTTCGTGGGATACAATTTCTCAAAGTAACGAAGAAAAGGACTTAAAAATATTATCATCTAGAAAGTAAATTGATTTTGGAAAACAGATCTAGCTTTGGAATTCGAGCTACAGTATTTTGGGTTGACAGTGATTTAAAGGAACAAAGGGAATGGGATTCTGGAGAGAATCCAATAATTGGTGTATTTTGAACAATATTAATGGTGATTATTCTATAAGAACTGAGATAGTTGGGGCCATGCTAATACAGCCCACTTAACCCATGGGCTTTTATTAATCCAAAATGACTTAAAAAATACCCAAGAAGAGCGGCTCTCTTTCGAAGGCCATCGAAACAAGGAGAGCCATGGCGACCTCTGTCTCAAACCTCCCCATCTGCGCCACCGCTCTCATAAGTCATAATCCTATCCCAGAAGATAAATATTTCCTCCCTCTCTTCATCCACAAACACTTGGATTTCGATCTCTTATTTGTTCCTCTAAACTTCTATTAAGTATTGTTAGTGTAGCGGCTTAAAAGTTTTGCATATAGTGAAACGTACTTTTAGATAAATGTTTGTATAGAAGGTCTGTCCAGCAGTGATGAGGAGCAGGAAAATGGCAGCCAACAAGGACATGATCAACCAAGGATTGCTAAAATGATTGCGGACAAGGATCGCCCTGCACTTGTGCCATGTTGACAGTCGATACTTGTTCACATCTACGCACAAGTCTCTGAGGTAACTATCGTCAGAAGCATAATGAACTCGACTGCATAGGTGGCTGAAGAAATGAGTTGCGTCTTGGTCAGTGGTCATCCTGTTGGTGAGAATTCCAGTCAGGTGCAACAATCTCGCGTCCTCAGGAGTGTTGAGGTAAGCATTCAAAGAAAGCAGAGTAGACAGTAAAGGTTATCTGACAACGTGTGGCAGGGTAACACTGCTCGAAGGCGATCAAATTCCGAAACAGAGAGTTGCTGTAATCATTCACCTCAAGAGGTGGGATCTCCAGGTCTCCTCTGTGAAACTTTATGTCCAAGAAGCTGCTGGCATTCTTACTCTTCTTGAACTTGACCCCCAGCCTCATGAAGCTCCTTTGCACTAGGTGTCCAGTGAGGTGAGTCCTCGTATAGTTTGTTTTCGGAGGATTTCGTTGGCGGGGCGCATTGAGGTATTGACATGTAAAACAAATGGAGCAGATGGTTTACTATCTGGTAGAGAAGGAAGCATCTGCTCTGCTTGGATGGATTCTGCTGAATAGACAGCGGCCACAAGCTATGTTATGATTTCCTGCCTCATCAAAATTTTCTGGTTCATAAGTGCTATAAAGCAGTACGAATAAGATTATGACGACAAAGAAAGGGATTTGGTTCTCCAAGAGCAGCAGATCATATCTCACCAAGTTCCAGATCCAGCATCTACCGATAACTTGCGTGTCATATTCATCTGTTGTGTTTTCTCATGCGCCCCTCGGAATACTTTAGCAGTAGATGGAGAATGAAGCATCCATCAAGCAGCATCATCTCGGCTATTTTATTGATGTCCATATTAATCTCATCCGAGTAGAAGGCTCGGATTGTGGGCTCCAGACTCTTCATTGCTACTAAGCAGACTTTGAGCGAGCCAGAAAATTCGTAGTTGGGCATCAAATTTCTCACACAAGTCCACTTGTAGTCTTGCATCCGTCCTAGATTTATATTAGTTAGTTCGTTGGGAATAGAAGAAGGGACCGAGATGCATACAGCCATAGGTGTGTAGACCTCCGGATTTCAGATGGGACTCGGTAAATTATGCACCGGATATCATGTACCCTATTGCATCTGACCTGATCATGGACCGAATTCAGAAACTTTATATCTATTTCATGTTTCTTCAGCTTTGACTTCCATCAGTGAAATCGTAGCCTACCAGTCGTGTATGCCTCTCTCCCTTAACAAAGTTTCAGCATTCTCAATCTCTCGAGGGCTTTGTCTTGCATTTGATAATTGTCTTCTTTCGCCTACGGCCTTCGTCTCGTCGATCACCATTCTGGCACTCCAGTTGACAACTCCTGCCAGTTTAAATATCACACTTCTATACACTCGTAGATAATTCAAATGGTGTTAGTTTAAATTTCGCACTAAAATACTTTCTACACACTTTTAGTAAAATTATAAAATTTAATTTATAAATATTAAAAAATTAGAGTGTAAATTATCCATAGGAAAAAGTATATATTATTAATTGATCAGATGAAGAAAGTACTTCCAAACCGGAACCATCCAAAGAGAAGTTTTGGGAAATTAACTAGGTATATGTATAGGAAACACGCAAGTTAATTTAATTTCCTCTACTGATGCTAAAAGTAAAGAGTTCTTAATTATGAGGTGACATGTAAACAAACCCCAAACTCTTGATGAGTAGAAATCAAGATTGCAGAGTGGAGTTTAAGAAGGCAATAAGTAAACGGTATTTCCTTGTTTCAAAATAAAATGTCAATTGACGTTCCTCTTTTTTGGCATTAAAAAAAGAGATTATTAATTAATTAATCAGCGAGATGTACGCGGTTAGACTAATGATCATGTTGTATCCACTTGAGGAAGAATTGACTTGCATACCCTTAAATAATTAGCCACTCTTGTTAATAAATAGAAAGTCAATAACCTGCTCTTTTCGGGCATTAAACAACGAGCGAGACGTACGCCATTAAGATCATTCTGTCAATTTAGCGAATAACCAAGGCAGCTTCGTTTGTATTTCTTTGTATCTACTTGAGATTGATGCTTGCTTGAATTGATGCATACCCACCGTTTGAAAATTAGGTTTCTTTTTTATATAATTCCAACCGAAAACTTTTAAAATTTTATAACTTCCATTCCTCAAGTCGTTGACTCTTTTTTTCACGGGTCGGATTTACTGACAGAATGGATATAAATATCTAAAGCTATACTAGTAATTTGTGTTAGTTTAACTTGAAATCCAACTAGCTAGTCTCTGTGATGAAAATTAATGGCAGGGGTTTAGTTGATAACAAGTGTAGAAAGGAGACGTCGATTTCGAAATAAAAATAAGGCAAAACAGAGGGGGTAAAATAAAATTGTCCTTAGAATTTGAGAGGAGCAAACAAAAATCCAGACCTTTTTGCCGACTCCACGGTCGACCTCCGACGAAATCGTTGCTAGTGAAGAGATTGAAATCAAAGTATTTGCAGATGAAGAGAGGGAGGAAACTTCTAACTTCTAAGATCAGAGTAGTTATCATAGCGGTGGAGGAGAAGGGGAAGTGGCCGGCAGGCGGCTGGATTAGCATGGGCCAACTCTCTCCCACTTCTTATATCACCGTTACCCTTGTATTGTTCAAAATATAACAATTGGCATTAAAATCGTTGGGAATTCTTTCAAAAATCCCATTCTCATTTTTGCCTTTAAATTAGTGTGAATTCAAAATAGTGTAGCTTGAGTTCCAAAGCTAGAACTGTTTCCAAAATCAATTTACTTTCTAGCTGAGAATATTTAAGACCTTCCCCATGAAGGAGCGCTGGCCTTCCCAAAATTAATTACTCGACTTATCAATCAAGTTTATATTAATTGGTTTCTAATCACATGCGCATGGGCTGCTCCCCACAACACCATGGATGAGATAAAAATTAATGAAAAAAAATAACTCTATCAGAATATTAATGTAGAACCCAAGATAAGTTCTTGATACCTAAAGATGAGTTTATAAAGAAAAGAAGAAATTGAAAAGAGAAATTTCATTCTTATAAGGTAGGAAAATGAGGACTTCTTTATAAATTTACGATAAAAAGGAGGAGTTGATTTAGGCAGGTAAAAAGAAAAGAGTCGAAATGATAATAAGAAAAAGAAAGGGAGAGAAATACAATTTTCCCTTATTATTATGGTTACCTAACATATAAAGTATTTGTGGATTAACGGCTTAAAAGTTTTTAGATAACTGTTTTGTCCTGACAAGGTGTTTTGTTGTTTAAAACTTAGATTAAATAATTTTGGGATTGAACTTTCTTGTGAAATAAGAACAATTGGACTGATAAGCTCCATAGATAAGCCCTTAAAATTCGAAAGTTGTGATCTTTTATTAGCATGAAAGATATTTCATCACCCAAATACATAGATTGTAGCAACAAATATATAGATAAACAGCACAATAACACAGGAAACGTACTGACAAATATATAGAAACATGGAATGCATGCAAACCTAGTAAATTTATTTGTGATAAAAGGGGTAGATTGTATAGATGGTCTGTCCAGCAGTAAGGAGCAGCAGGAAAATGGCAGCCAAGAAGGAAATGATCACCCACGGACTGCTAAAATAGTCGCGGACAAGGGCCGCCCTCCACTTGTGCCATCTTAACTGTTGATACTTGTTCACATCTTTACACAATTCTCTGAGGTAAGTCTCGTCAGCTGCATAGTGAACTTGACTGCATAGGTGGCTGAAGAAGTGAGCTGCGTCTTGGTCAGCAGTCATCCTGTTGGTGAGAATTCCACTCAGGTGCAGCAGCCTCGAGTCCTCAGGAGTGTTGAGTAAGTTATCCATGAAAGCAGCGTAGACAGTTATCTTGCAAGAGACGTGAGGGTAGCACTGCTCGAAGGCGATCAGATTCCGAAACATGGAGTTGCTGTAGTCATGCACCTCAAGAGGTGGGATCTCCATGACTCCGTTGCTGAACTTTATGTCCAAGATGCTCCTGGCCTTCTTACTCTTCCTGAACTTGACTCCAGCATCTTGGAGCTCCTTTGCACTTGGTATCCAATGTGGTGTTTCCTCCGATGGACCGTCTCGGGGGGAACCTTTTTTCAGCCCAAAGCATTTATGTTTCCGATGCTGTTCTTTCAATGGACCGACTTCGGAGGACAAAATGTTCCTTGGATGCCGTGCTGGTTGCAGTGTTTCTTTCCCTGAACGGACTAGCGAGGATTTCCATGGAATCCCAGCTATTTTAGATACGGAGGAGAAAGGTCGGTAGACTATACCGGTACTGTCGACATAGATAGTACTGGTACTGTCGACATAGTTAGTACTGGTACTGCCGACATAGTTAGATATTGACAGGTAAAACAAATGGAGCAGATGGCGCACAACATGGTAACTAACATTGAAGGAATTATCTGCTCTGTGTGGATGCATACTGCTGAATAGCTCAAGGCCGTAATCCACGAGATATTTTCTTGGCTCATCAAGATTTCGTGGGTTGTCAAGAATACGTAGCAAATAATTGTTCTTATGCAGTGCGAATAAGTGTACGATGACAATGAAAGGGATTTGGTTCTCCAACAACAGCAGATCATATGTCACCAAGTTCCAGATCCAGCGTCTACCGATAACTTCCATGGCATCTTCTCCTGTGCTTTTCCTGCCCCTCTCAGAATACTTTAGCAGTAGATGGAGAATGAAGCATCCGTCAAGCAGCATCATCTGAGCTAAATCATCGCTGCTCATATAGATCTCATCCGAGTAGGAGGCTCGGACTGTGGGCTCCAGATTCTTCAGTGCTGCTAAGCAGGCTTTGAGCGAACCAGAATATTCGTCGTTGGGCATCAATTTTCTCACACAAGTCCACTTGTAGTCTTGCATCTGTCTTAGTTTGATATCAGTTCGTTCGGAATAGAAGAAGGGACCGATGCAGACAGCCATAGGTGTGTAGGCCATCTCGTGAGTCGATCGGATTTCAGGTGGGACTCGATGAATGGTGCAGTTGTCGCTATGTGCCCTTCTATCTCGTGTAATCTGTGCCCTTCCATCTCGTGTAATCTGATCATGGATGGATTTCAGAAAGTCTTCACTTATATCTATTTTATGTTCTTCATCTTGTCTTTCATAAATGAAATCGCGCCGTGACAACTCCGAAACGTTTTGAATCTCTACAGGGATACATTTTGGATGGAACGATGGTGTTTCCATCAAACTTGGTAGGCTATCAAATCTTTTTTACGGTGTTCGCGAATCTGTACGATAAAACTAACAAAATTACGAAAGTCAAAATAATAATCAAATAAAAAAATTGATTGAAACAGCCGAAAGGTATTTAACATCCAAAGTCCTCCTTATCAGCGTTTTGAATTTTTGCAAACCGACAAATTCTCATGAGCAGACGCACAACAAATAATTTACTCTACTAACAATATATTTAATGATAAATATTAATGTACCAGAAAATAAGTTTTAATAATATATAAGCCATCTCGAAAAATATATAATTTTCTTTATCTATCTTACTTAATCAAAATTTATATGTTAAATTAAATTATAAATTATTCGTAATATATAAATTAATATAATAAGAATTGATCTATAAAAGTTTACTATCATCAAAATCTGCCAAAATTTGTAAATATATCGTAATATCTCTGTTAGATACTCTAACTTATGGCCACATCCCACTATTATTTATCATCGAGTTAGCGTCTAAAATTTTTCTAGATAGCTAATCTGTCTAATATCACAGTAGATACCTCTGTAGTGTCGTACTGACTTTTTCACTAGATGTTGAGTAATATTAGAATCACAACGGTTGAAAATCTAAGAATATTTTTTTTCTAATCCCGCAAAAGTCACCTAATAGAACGTTGCATTGTTACATTTAAAAAATCACACTTATCTCTCAAATTGGGTTCTAATTTTCACTTTTATCTGTATTTATTTATACTTATTCATTCTAAATCTAATATATTATAATTCCACTATTGTCTGGATTCTCAATTTTTCTAACTATAATTTATTTATAAATTATCTATAATTCAAGATATCAATATTTTCTAATATATATATATATATAAACACTTTTTTGTAAGTCATGTATAGATAAACATAAATAAATAATAATCTAATATTTCACCTTGTAACATTTTACATCTCATAAATAATATATTTTATTTATGATCATCTTCTCAAAAAACTTTTCCTTAAATATCTCTTATATTTTATTTATCGTAAATAAAATATATGAGAATGAAGGTTTTATATTATATCTTATTTTTTGGAAATAAAATAAATATTAAGTATTTTCATAAATATGAAATTATTTTAAATTAAAAATATTTCTAATTCGTTAGAAATATAATATTATAATCTCTTTTTATACTTAAAACATAATAAATCTAAATTTTCTATAAAATATAAATAATCATGACATCTCTAATTATTCAATAAAAATTCTTAGAATAATAAATTTATTCATTTCTAATGCATGTAGCATAATTGATATCCTCTATACCAAAATTTCTTATCTCATCAAATTGTACATGAAAAGAATAAATAAAAATATCTACTTTTTAATTCATCAACTTTACATTATTAAGAATAATAAAATTTAAGAAAATATGAATGAAAACTTGTCTTAATCGATTAATCCCAATTTATTTAATTTTCATATAGTTATCATAATCGAATTGGACATTGACCCGGTCAAAAGTCGAATCATTAGGTTATTAGTTCAACTGATAGTTCACCCGATCGAATTGGTGATTTTTTTAAAATAATATCTATATCATTCTACATAATTAAAAAATTATTAGATATCTAAAAAAGTAGTATGATCTTATGTATATCCCTCAAAATATATGTTATTTATATAGATACCCTTGTGGTTACTTTCAAATAAAGTTATTTAATAAAAAATTAATAAATTTACCATCAACTAAGATAAATACTTAAAACCTAAAATAAGGATATTTTATCTTTTTATATTTAAATTATTCAAATTTTAATAAAAATTTACTCCAAAGAGTATTCATGTAAAAAATTAGTATTTTAAATATGAGTAATATAAGTAATATACATATAAATATGAACTTTAGATGCATATCTAAGTAAATAAGTGATTTTTAAGGATATATGTGAAAAAAAAATTATAATACAAATATGTTAGAAACTAAATATTCTCAAAAGTCTAGGACTAAAATGCCATAGGTTATAGAATAGAATAATTAAATACTTATTTCCAAATTTGTTATTTATTTTCGAAATTTAGGTTGTTATATTTATTGA
The DNA here is from genome assembly GCF_048772165.1 of Typha angustifolia. NCBI lineage: Eukaryota > Viridiplantae > Streptophyta > Magnoliopsida > Poales > Typhaceae > Typha > Typha angustifolia. Next base: position 469,689 of record NC_133251.1, read on the forward strand.
TTTTAAGTGCATGTACTTCAGCTTGTTCTTCATTAATGAAATCGCACCATAATAACTCCGAAGCACTTTGCATCTCTTGTCCATTGTGTCGGCTTAACCTTCTCATTCTTTATTAATTATTACTGATCGGCTGCTCCCCAATTCGCATAGATAGCAACAGGTATGTAAACCGCTCGATCACACTTAATTATATACTGCTAATTAAGAGCATTACTTGTACCACCAGCACTCAACTAGAAGAGAGCTATGCCAACTTAGGTTCATAGAATAACCGAATTAATCTTAAGGAAATTGTTTCCCAGTAGCTGATAATTAATGCATGGGATAAAGCATGCCAATCGATTTCCTGTGCGCCGGAGCTTGTAATTATCTAATTTAACATAAAATAGCATTAATATATTATTATTTATCCTAACGAACACCACACTGTATTCCTTTTTATCATAGAATATTCTATATAACATCTTTCATAAACATAACAGGCAGCAATATTGACTCAGATTTAAATTTCTATGAAATTAAGACACTATTAAATTTTCATTTTTCAAAAACAAAAAAGATAATAATAAATAGCTGAAGCACATATTTATGTGGTTCGAAAAACCTCCAAAGAGAGCATATCATCAATCGATTACTATTAAGAAAAGAGTAGTAGTTAAAATATTAAAGATCTTATATATATATATATGAGATGTCATGTGAATATTTGATCATATTGTTCAGCCTAATTAGTGAAAGCGGCATACCTTAGTGAGCTGGTCTTCTACTCATACAACAAAAACGCAATTGTCTTTATATGAGAGAGAGAGTGAGTGACACACATGAATGATATTTATAGAACCGTGAGGAACGACTCTACATGATAAGAGAGCTATTTGGATGCTTCTTAATTAGAGAAAGGGATTGATTCCCATAACTTTAGACTTTGGACGTATATTTTACTAAACACTCTAGGAATCAATCCTAAAGTAACGAAGTGCACCTCCAATGTTTGTGCATCAAGCTTTATATTTTACAAAAAATTTGCACAAAATATCGTATTGCTCTTATGAGAACGGGTGAGAGAGGAGGGGACCAACTCGACACTAAAGTTAACATCAATCGATTTATGGCCTACTAATGATGGATATCGTGGGAGAGACGTCAGAGAGGGTTATTCTCAATCAGCTCTGTAAAAAGAATTACGGAGATCGAACATAATTAAAAAATTTCTCCCAAAATTTTCAGAACTTTTGTGGCTAAAAATATAGTTTGTTTTTCTGTTACTCTATTTTGTAACGCCCACTCAAACCGGTCGAGACCATGACAGCCACGGCGACCTCTCTCCTATATGTATCTCCACTCCACACGTCCCCTTCTCCTCCACTGCTCTCAATCGATCTCTTCACCATTGGCAATGAATTCGTTGGAGATCGCCTATTGTTAATTTATTTGGGGATTCCGTAGTTCGATTCGAAAACTTTGGGGGACTCTTAGTTGTTCCTCAACACATTCTCTTAAGTATTGCTGGAACTTTCAGACAACTTTTTGTCCTACAAAGGTGATGTGTGCTTTGGAAATTAGATCAAATTATTTTAGGATTGAAATTTCTTGTGAAATGAAGTAAACAAAAAAGGATCAATGGGCATTACATATAAGGCCTTAAAAGTCGAAAGTTTGTGATCTTTTATTAGCATGAAAGCTATTACATGGCATATGCATGCATTAACTAGTAAATCTATTTGTGATAAAAGGGGTAGATCGTAAAGAATGTCTGCGCAGAAGTGAGGAGCAGCAGAAGGACGCCAGCAACTAACGAAATGGCCAACCACGGATTGCTAAAATAGTTGCGGACAAGGACTGCCCTCCACTTGTGCCATGTTGACTGTTGATACTTGTTCACACGCACACACAAGTCTCTGAGATAACTACTATTGTCAGATGCATAGTGAACTTGACTGCATAGGCGGCTGAAGAAATGAGCTGCGTCTTGGTGAGCAGTCATCCTGTTGGTGAGAACTCCACTCAGGTGCAGCAGTCTCGCATCCTCAGGAGTGTTGAGTAAGCAATCCATGAAGGCGGCGTAGACAGTTATCTGGCAACCCGTGTCAGGATAGCACTGCTCGAAGGCGATCAGATTCCGAAACAGGGAGTTGCTGTAGTCATGCACCTCAAGAGGAGGGATCTCCATGACTCCTTTCCTGAACTTTATGTCCAAGAAGCTGCTGGCGTTCGTCCGCTTCTTGAACTTGACTCCAGCATCTTGGAGCTCCATTGCACTTGGTAGCCAATGCGGTTTCTCCTCCAATAGAGCGTTTCGGGGGGATTTGGTCGGCCGGGCACATTGAGGTATTGACAGGTAAAACAAATGGAGCAGATGGTGTACTAAATCATATTTAGCAGAGACGGAAGCGTCTGCTCTGCCTGGATGGATTCTGCTGAACAGCCTGCGGCCACAAGCCACGAGAAGATTTCCTACCTCGTCAAGATTTTCTGGTCCATAATTGTAATTAAGAAGTATGCATAAGTGTATGATGACATCGAAAGGGATTTGGTTCTCCAACAGCAGCAGATCATATCTCACTAAGTTCCAGATCCAGCATCTACCGATAACTTCCATGGCATCTTCTTTTGCGGTTTTCCTTCTCCCCTCAGAATACTTCATCAGTAGAGTGAGAATGAAGCATCCGTCAAGCAGCATCATCTCAGCTAAATCATCGCTGCTCATATTAATCTCATCCGAGTAGGAGGCTCGGATTGTGGGCTCCAGATTCTTCATTGCTGCTAAGCAAGCTTGGATCCAGCGACGAGTGTTGTTGTCCGGCATCAACCTTTCCACACAAGTCCACTTGTAGTCTTGCATCTGTTTTAGTCTTGTACTAGTGCGTTCAGAATAGAAGAAGGGACCGATGCAGACAGCCATAGGTGTGTAGGCCTCCGGATGAGTCGATCGGATTTCAGGTGGGACTCGGTAAATGGTGCACGGGATAATTTTGTTTACCGAACCCTTACGTCTGACCTGATCATGGACAGACTTCAGAAGGTGTTCACCAATATCAATTTTATACCCTTCGGCTTGTTGTTTATCAGTGTTACTGTAGACTGTCAGTCGTGTATACCTCTGTCCCTTAGTAACTGTCCAGCATGCTCAATCTCTCGAGGTATTTCTCCTGGAGCCGAGGAATTTGAATTTGCTGATGCTGAAATTCGTTTGGGCTTAGTCGTCCCGTCACTGTTCTTTCTTTTCGAGAAGATAGCATTCCAGTACATTACTACTGCTGCCCAGCTGCTCGCAATTGCAGATTTCATTTTAAATAGCAACAGGTATGTAAACCGCTTGGTCACACTTCTATACTAGACCTGCGGAAAGCTAAAAGAGAGCGTTGACAATTTAGGTTCGCATTAATGCTCTCGATAATGCCTGCCATTCATGCAACATTAGATCTCCGAAGCTGCGGAGATTGTCAAACACTCCACTATCTATTTGCTTAGATGGTTAAAGAGGTTATTTTCGGATTTCAATCCCAACAATATTATTTTAACTGAGATATTTTAAATTTATAAACACAGTAATTGAGTGCATGACGCTTTAAAAGGAGAGAGAGAATTAAAACAAAACACAAACAAAAAAGACAGTAATAAAAAGAAGAGGCACACATTTGTATGGTACGAGAACCCTCCAGTCACAGGAAAAACATATCAGTAATCGATTACGATAAAGAAAGCGAGGTACTTAAAAGATCATATCTCTCTCCCACACCCTAAGCCCTAATAAGGTATTTCATAGCAAATCTCTTTTATGTCTCACAATTTAGTCCCACCGTACATGACACCCTCTTAGATAATAGATACATGGGCTTTCACAGAGGATAGTTGACAGTAGAGTTATCGCTCAAGAAGAGCTTTGGACTTCCGAACTTGAACCATCCAAAAAGAAGCTTTGGAAAATTAACTGGGTATAATTAGGAAACACGCAAATTTCTTATACTGATGCTAAAAAGTAAAGGGTTCATAATTATGAGGTGACATTTGAGTCACCCAAGCATATAGTTATCCCTAATTAGCACAAGAGAAATACCTTGCCGTGCAAATTTAGCAGTGACATTCATGAGCTCGACCATCTTCTACTTTCACAATGAACATACCATATTGTTCGGAGAGAGAGAGAGAGAGAGAGGCGCCAGGAACAAATAAGTGAAGTGCTTCCCCTTAGATGATTAGAAATCAAAATTGCAGTGTTGAGTTTAATGAAACTTGTAATGTTCTGATGGGATAAGTCGACGTGTAACATTCAACTTGGCTGTCTACTGCCAGACAATGCTGAAACAATGAATGGAGCAAGAAATGAGGAGGAATAAAAGGTCAAATAATTAATATGTTTTTTGTGGCTCACAAAGAGGGTATTCTTCTTCGTATATATATGTATATATGTATCAACTTGCTTAATTAGACAGATCTGCTTGCAGTCTTGCAGCTGGTTTCAAATTTATATTAATTCCTGTATCCATACTAATTCCTGCAGGATACAAGTGCATGCTGTTATTAATGTTAGAATTTTAGTTAAATTTCAATTTAGTAATTAAAGAAATTTACAAACTCAAATGTTACAAGAATTTTAAAAGTTTTATAACGACCGTACGGTCATTTTAAAATAATTAATAGGCTGGATTTATTTAGGGGTCATAAGTTTTTAAGAAATTCAAAATGTCTTAAATACTTATAAATATTCTATTTGTTCATGAGAAATAATACAACACAAAATTCTTAGTCAAGTTTAAGCTATTTTTCTCTCTCAATCTTTTTTATCTATTGTTTTGTTCGAATTGGAGAAATACGGTTTTCATAGAGAAGTGTCGAATGACTGTACTATCTGGCAATGTACGAACGAGATTCTGAGTTATACTTTGAAAGAAAGAGAAGCGGGTAAGCTTGCACAGAGTGTGTCACTTTTTTTTAGGGCAGCTATGCTTTGGTGTGACTCAGAGGTCAGAGCTTAAGCTATTTTTTCTCTCTCAATTTTTGTATTTATTATTTTGATATGGAACTTGAGTTTCCTTTGTTAGATTCGAAAAAGTTTGCATTTTTGCTTGCTCCTCTCAAATTCTATTATGCTTACTACATGTAAAGTATTGTGGTATAACGGCTTAAAAGTTTTAGATAACTGTTTGTCCTTACAAGGTGTTATGTGTTTTGGAACTTAGACTAAAGAATTTTGGGATTGAAATTTCTTGAGAAATAAGAATAATTGGACTAATGAGCACCATAGATAAGCCCTTAAAATTCGAAAGTTGTGATCTTTTATTAGCATGAAAGCTATTGCATCACCCAAATACATAGAATGTAGACAGGAAACGTACTGACAAATGTATAGAAACATGGCATGCATAACTAGTAAATTTATTTGTGATAAAATGGGTAGATTGTATAGAAGGTCTGTCCCGCAGTGAGGAGCAGCAGGAAAATGGCAGCCAAGAAGGAAATGATCACCCAGGGACTGCTAAAATAGTCGCGGACAAGGGCCGCCCTCCACTTGTGCCGTCTTGACAATTTATACTTGTTCACATCCGCACACAAGTCTCTGAGGTAACTACGGTCGGATGAATAGTGAACTTGACTGCATATGCGTCTGAAGAAGTGAGCTGCGTCTTGGTCAGCAGTCATCCTATTGTTGATAATTCCACTCAAGTGCAGCAGTCTCGAGTCTTTAGGAGTGTTGAGTAAGCAATCCATGAAGGCAGCGTAGACAGTTATCTGGAAGTTGGTGCCGGGGTGACACTGCTCGAAGGCGATCAGATTCCGAAACAGTGAGTTGCTGTAGTCATGCACCTCGAGGGGTGGGATCTCCATGACTCCTTTCCGAAACTTTATGTCCAAGAAGCTGATGGCATTCTTCCTCTTCTTGAGCTTGACTCCAGCATCTTGGAGCTCCTCTGCACTTGGTATCCCATGCGGTGCTTCCTCCAATAGAGCGCTTCGGTACCTATATCGGGTTGGCTGGGCATATTGAGGTATTGACAGGTAAAACAAATGGAGCAGATGGCATACTATTGGATCACATTCAGCAGAGAAGGAAGCGTCGGCTCCGCTTGGATGGATGCTGCTGAATAGCCTGCGGCCACAAGCTACGAGATGACTTCCTGCGCCATTAAAATCCTCTGGTCCATAATTGTTGTTGATCAACAGTATGTATAAGTGTATGATGACAACAAAAGGGATTTGGTTCTCCAACAGCAGCAGATCATATCTCACCAAGTTCCAGATCCAGATTCTACCGATAACTTGCATGCCATCTTCATCTGTCGGGTCTGTTCTGCTTATCTCAGCACCCTCGGAATGCTTTAGCAGGAGATGGAGAATGAAGCATCCATCAAGCAGCAGCATCTCAGCTAAATCGTCGCTGCTCATTTTGATCTCATCCGAGTAGGAGGCTCGGATTGTGGGCTCCAGAATCTTCATTAACACTAAGCCGACTTTGAGCCAGCCAGAATATTCGTCGTTGGGCATCAACTTTCTCATACAAGTCCACTTGTAGTCTTGCATCTGTCTTAGTTTGGTACCATTTCGTTCGGAATAGAAGAAGGGACCGATGCAGACAGCCATAGGTGTGTAGGCCTCCGGGAGAGTCGATCGGATTTCAGGGGGGACTCGGTAAATTGTGCACCGGAGGTCACGTACCCTATCACGTCTGACCTTATCATGGACGGAATTCAGAAATAACTCACTCATACCTATTTTATGTTCTTCAGCTTGTCTTTCATCAGTGTAAACGTAGGATCCGTAGTCCATCAGTCGTGTATATCTCTCCCTTCCTAACTTTCCCTCATTCTCAATCGTCTCGTCGATCGTTCCGTCCATCACGTCTCGGACACTCCACTTCTTTAGGCCGCTTGCGTTTACTGATGATAAGCCGGCCAAGACTGAAGTTTCTGCCATTTTAGCTCTCTCTCTCTCTCTCTCTCTCTCTCTCTCTCTCTATATATATATATATATATATATATATATGAACAGCTTGATCACACTTCTTTACTATTACCTGCGGAAAGCTAAAAGAGAGCTTTAACAATTTAGGTTCCACATAACAACCAATTAATCTAAAGGAAATTAATTGCTTTGAAAATAGTTAGCATAATAGCAGCCACTACTATATATATTTCATATATTATAATTCTATATTAACAAACACTAACTACCTTTCTGTGTATCATAAAAATCCTATGCAGCTTCTTTTATTAGCATAACAAACGGCAATATTAGCAACAATGGAATAATGTTTAAACGGTTAAAAATATTTGTATTATATGAATATCTTTTTAATTTGACTAAATAATATTATTTTAATAGAATTATTATTAAGTTTTCATTTCTCTGAAAAAGAATGGGGCAACAGTATTGAGTGCACAACGCCTTAAGAGAGAGGGGAGCCAAAGCAAAGGACAAACAAGAATCCAATAATAAAAAGAGGAGTCACACATTTGTATGGATATTCATAGGAGAAAACATATTTGGTAATCGATTACGATGAAGAAGGCAAAGTACATTAAGGTATTTCACAGCAAATCTCTTTGATCTCTCACAATTTAGTCCTACCGTATACGATTACCCTCTTAGATACATGGGCTTCCATAGAGGAGAGTTATCACTCAAGAAGAGCTTTGGACTTCCAAACTGGAACCCCATCCAAAAAGAAGTTCTGGGAAATTAACTATATATATATATGTTATATATAGAAGAAACACACAAATTAATTTCTTATACTGATGCTAAAAAGTAAAGCCTTCTACTTTCACAAGAGAAGGTGTCATGTGAAGTCACCCATGCATATAGTTATATATCCCTAATTAGCACAAGAGCTAGATATACCTTGCTGTGCAAAATTCAGATCTGAAATGAGCTCGACGGTCTTCTACTTTCACAATGAATATACCATATTGCTCCGGAGAGAGAGAGAGAGAGAGAGAGAGAGAGAGAGAGAGAGAGAGAGAGAGAGAGAGAGAGGCCTCCTATTTGTGTTATAAAATTAATTGTTCGGCATTGTTTGTTTCTGTTGACTAAATAAAAAAAGACCGCCTATATGATTGCATCCAAAATAATAAATTGCTAATCATGGTCTATAAAATTAATTGCTCGGCGTTGTTTGTTTCCCTTGACTAAATAAAAAGAAGACTGCCTATCTGATTGCATGCGAAATAATAAATTGATAATCATAGTCTATTTCGATCTTCACTAAATAAAGAATTCTAATTGCATACGTCTGGTTGAATTATTTCTTAGTTTAACGTCTTAAAATAGTACATGCATTACTGGCTGAATTATTGAAGCAGTAGATGACTCAGAATCGATCTGATCGCCTTGGAACATTGTTACCCGGCCACCAAATTAATTACTGCCGACTAACTATCTTATATGCTGTCTTTCGTGGATTGCTTGCTCAACATGTACAGAAATTACCTCGTAGAGTTGTTCGTCTATTTTAACAATCTGTGGGTGATCATATCGTGCTCTTGACTGCCAGCTGGACAAAAACATTCTTTATGATCTACCCCATTAATAACCCAAGAAATTAATTAGCTACGCATATCATGTATATACCTATATATTTGTCCCTGTGTTTTGCATCCTTTGTACTATTAATAATGATCAGAATGCTATCATGTCGAGTGCTTTGCCAAATGTAATGTTGCTGCTTTCTCTTATATATCTATTAATTCCAGCCTTTCGAGTTTTGATTCAACGTAAGTCTTAGTGTGCTACTAAGAAGATTTGTAGGTGTGGTGGTAAGGGTTTCATGGTCAGAACCTTTCAATTTGTAAGCATAGTTGTCAAAATCAGATGGGACATTGACTCGGTCAAAGGTCGGACCATTTAGTCATTAGTTAGCCGAGCGAAGTTAACCGTTTCCTCTGTCTCTTCATTCGCAAATAATTCGATTTCGACCTCTTCAACATTCGCCACGATTTATTAGCATGAAAGATATTACATCACCCAAATACATAAATTGTAACGACAAGTATATAGATAAATAGCACAATAAAACAGAAAACGTACCGACATGGCAATATGACATACATGCGTAACTAGTAAATTTATTTGTGATAAAAGGGGTAGATTGTATAAAAGGTCTGTCCAGCAGTGAGGAGCAGCAGGAAAATGGCAGCCAAGAAGGAAATGATCACCCACGGACTGCTAAAATAGTCGCGGACAAGGGCCGCCCTCCACTTGTGCCGTCTTAGCCCTTGATACTTGTTCACTTCTACGCACAAGTCTCTGAGGTAACTATTGTCAGTTGCATAGTGAACTTGATTGCATAGGCGGCTGAAGAAGTGAGCGGCGTCTTGATCAGTAGTCATCCTGTTGGTGAGAATTCCACTCAGGTGCAGCAGTCTCGTGTCCTCAGGAGTGTTGAGTAAGCAATCCATGAAGGCAGCGTAGACGGTTATCTGGCAAGGGGTGTCGGGGTAGCACTGCTCGAAGGCAATCAGATTCCGAAACAGGGAGTTGCTGTAGTCATGCACCTCAAGAGGTGGGATCTCCATGGCTCCTTTCCTGAACTTTATGTCCAAGAAGCTGCTGGCATTCTTCCGCTTCTTGAACTCGACTCCAGCATCTTGGAGCTCCTTTGCACTTGGTATCCAATGATGTATTTCCTCCAATGTACCGTCTCGGGAGGATTTGGTGGGCTGGGCACATTGAGGTATTGACAGGTCAAACAAATGGAGCAGATGGTGCACCTGACGGTATCTATCGGAGAAAGAAGCATCTGCTCTGTGTGGATGGATACTGCTGAATAGCCTAAGGCTGCAAGCCACGAGATCTTTTCCTGGCTTATCAAGATTCTGTGGGTCGTCAAGATTACATGGCCTATAATTGTTCTTAATCAGTACGAATAAGTGTAAGATGACAAAGAAGGGGATTTGGTTCTCCAACAACAGCAGATCATATGTCACTAAGTTCCAGATCCAGCATCTACCGATAACTTGCATGCCATCTTCATCTATCACCTCTGTTGTGCTTATCTCTGCACCCTCAGAATGCTTTAGCAGGAGATGGAGAATGAAGCATCCGTCAAGCAGCATCATCTCGGCTAATTCGTCGCTGCTCAAATTTTTCATATTGATCTCATCTGAGTAGGAGGCTCGGATTCTCTTATCAAGTTTCTTCATTTCTGCTAAGCAGACTTGGAGAGAACGAGAAGAGTTATCGTTGGGAATCAACTTGCTCACACAAGTCCACTTGTAGTCTTGCATCTGTCTTAGATTTATACCATTTCGTTCAGAATAGAAGAAGGGGCCGATGCAGACAGCCTTAGGTGTGTAGGCCTCCGGATGAGTCGATCGGATTTCAGGTGGGACTCGGTAAATGGTGCACGGTATAGTATGTACCTTTCTATGACTGCTGACCTGATCATGGACGGATTTCAGAAAGTGTTCACTTATATCTATTTTATGTTCTTCATCTTGTTTCTTATAAATGAAATCTCCCCTTAACAACTCCGAAGCATTTTCAATCTCCGGAGGGATGTGTTCCGGAGCCGAAGCACTTTCAATCACTGGAGAGATGTGTTCTGGTACCGAAGAACTTTCAATTATATATACTTCAGCTTGTTCTTCATTGATGAAATCGGTTATGAATATTTGATGTTCTTCATCTTGCTCTTCATTAATGAAATCGCTCCTTAACAACTCCGAAGCATTTGTATTCTCTTGAGGGATGTGACTTGGAGCCGACGCTCCAGCTATTATTTCGGAAGCTCGGCTGACGCTACTCATTCTTTATTACTGACCGGCTGCTCCTGAATTCTTATAGATAGCAACAGGTATGTACACTTTATATAATAGTAATTAAGAGCATTACTTGTACCACCTGCAGATAGCTAGAAGAGAGTTATGGCAATTTAGGTTCACAGGATAACAAATTAATCTAAATGAAATTGGTTGAGTAGCTGAGAATGCATGAAATAATGCATGCATTAGATTTCCTATACAGCGGAGCTTGTAATTATCAATTTAGCATCACTAGCATTAATATATTATAATTTTATTATAACAAAGTCTCACTATCTTTCTGTGTATCACAGAAAATCCTATACATCATAAGCATAACAGACAGCAATGTTTGGCTAAGATTTGAATCGCAAGCTAGCATCGGATTAATTGGCCAAGTTTTTACTTCTTTCAAAGAGAACAGATAACAAGCATGATACCTTCGAGAACCAAAACAAAAAAAACAAGCAAAAAGATAATAATAAAAACAGTAGGCACACATTCATGTGGTTGGAGAACCCTCCGAAGGAAGACCAGATCAATAATCGATGCTATAAAGAAAGCAAGGTACTTAAAAAGATCTGATCTTTCTCCCAATCACATCCTAAGTTACTAATTTCACAGCAAACCTCTTTCTTTATCTCTCACAATTGAATCCCACCGTACATGATACCCTTCTTATATATATATATGAGATATCATGCGAATATTTCACTATATATATTTATATAGTTAGGCCTAATTAGCAAAAGAGGCATACCGTCGATCACCAGTAAATTGCAATTAGCCAGTGAGCTCAATCGTCTTCTACTCACATAACAAACACATCATCGTTGTATATATATATATATATATATATAGAGAGAGAGAGAGAGAGAGAGAGAGAGAGAGAGAGAGAGAGAGAGAGAGAGAGAGAGAAAATCTTTCAAATGGGTATATAGAAATGCAAAAGAGCGCCCCTCCTAATCGAATTGATTGGCAAAATAAAAATAATCAATTGCTCGGCATTGTTTGTTTCTCTTGACTAAATAAAAAAAGACTGCCTATTTGATTGCATCCGAAATAATAAATTGCTAATCGTAGCTTATTTCGATCTTCACTAAATAAAAAAAGACTTCCTTTCTAATTGCATACGTCTGGCTAAATTATTTCTTGGTTTAACGTCTGAAAATAACACATGCATTACTGGCTGAATTATTCAAGCAGTAAAGGACTCAGAATCGATCTGAATGCATTGGAACAGTGTTACCCGGCCACCAAATTAATTACTGCCGACTAACTATCTATATGCTGTGAGACTGCCTAGAAGCGGTGAGACTGCTGAGGAAAGAAGCCAAGTGGTCGTGGAGAGTGAAGAAGCTTGTGGCCGATTGTTCTAGACTGACTTTAGATTTTAGGGAAGTCAAATTTGTGCATGTTTGAAGAGATAGCCGACTGGGAGGTTCTAGTGTCACTTGTATTCTTGGGCCTTCCTTTCTTCCCCTCCGAATTTTGTAACCTTCTTTCTCTGGATACCTAGAATTCTTCCATTAGGAGGACTGGGTATTAGCTGAATACAACTGATCAAATCTAGAATGATTTGTATATAAGAAAATTATGAATTAATGGGAGGTAGCCTTATGTGTTAAGTTTTTTTGACTTTTGTTTTGAGTGGATTTGGAGTTCAAAGTTAAAAGGATATGATCGAAATAGTGAAAAAATGTTAGAACATGGTAGAAATAGAAATACTCGACGTTGCGACAATTGCCGGGAGGGTGGGTGGGTGGTGGTGTGATAGTCGGCCATAGGATAGGGTGGCTCGTGGAGGAATATAGTAACTAAGGTTTGAAAATTTGAAAGCGTTTTAGGGTTAACATCTACTCTTAAAAAAATAAAGACGATCTAATAGTTATATAAAATAATAAATATACAATAATAAAATAGCTAAAACTAATATTCATCCCACACATCCTAATTAATCCATGACTACTCATATTTATAGAAGTAAGATCATAGCTGATCGAATCCAATTTATCATATTAAACTTACATTTACTTTAATTTAAAATTAAAAATAATAAATAAATTTAACTAGCTAGACTTGAGTCGACCGTGGTCGAATCATGACTCTGTCTATGGTGGATTGCTTGCTCAACATGTACAGAAATTACCTTGTAGAGTTGTTCGTCTATTTTAGCAATCTGTGGGAGATAATAACGTCAGTTGCCTGCTCTTGACTGCTAGCTGGACAAACATTCTTTATGATATATCTATTAATAACCCAAGAAATTAATTATCTACGCATATGATGTATATATCTATATATTCGTTCGTATGTTTTACATCAAATTAGACTGTTATATTATTAATAATAATTAGAGTGCTATCATGTCGCCTATCGAGTTTTGATTGAATGTGAGTCTTAGACTGTTATACTATTACTTATATACTTTAATTTGTTTTCGGACCGGAGACCGGCTCGGTTCGGCCCAGGCCGAGGAAGCCTAACCCGAGCCCAAATCGAGTTTCCAACGAAGGCTGAAGGCCGGTCCGGTTTCGAATCGATCCGGTCCCGATTACAGACCCAGGCCGGGCTAAGTTTACCTCTTGTCTGTGGTGGTGGTGATACACTTGGTTCTCTAGTCAACCAGTATAATCTTGTAACGATCGCGTCACGGTCACTTATGATTTATAAAAACATCTGCCCCAAACTGTTTGAACAAAATAAGATTAGCAACTGCAATGGAAATTTAAAGCAGAGCCAAGTTAACCGTTTCCTCTGTCTCTTCATTCGCAAATACTTCGATTTCAATCTCTTCAACATTCGCCACGATTTACTAGCATGAAAGCTATTACGTCACCCAAATACATAGATTGTGCCGACAAATAACACAGAAAACGTACCGACAAATATATATATATATATATAGAGAGAGAGAGAGAGAGAGAGAGAGAGAGAGAGAGAGAGAGAGATGGCATATATGCATAACTAGTAAATTTATTTGTGATAAAAGGGGTAGATCGTATAGAAGGTCTGTCCAGCAGTGAGGAGCAGCAGGAAAATGGCAGCCAAGAAGGAAATGATCAACCACGGATTGCTAAAATGGTTGCGAACAAGGATTGCCCTCCACTTGTGCCATCTTGACCGCTGATACTTGTTCACCTCTACGCACAAGTCTCTGAGGTAACCATTGTCAGTCGGATAGTGAACTTGATTGCATAGGCGGCTGAAGAAGTGAGCTGCGTCTTGATCAGAAGTCATCCTGTTGGTGAGAATTCCACTCAGGTGCAGCAGTCTCGTGTCCTCAGGAGTGTTGAGTAAGCAATCCATGAAGGCAGCGTAGACGGTTATCTGGCAAGGGGTGTCGGGGTAGCACTGCTCGAAGGCGATCAGATTCCGAAACAGGGAGTTGCTGTAGTCATGCACCTCAAGAGGTGGGATCTCCATGACTCCTTTCCTGAACTTTACGTCCAAGAAGCTGCTGGCATTCTTCCGCTTCTTGAACTTGACTCCAGCATCTTGGAGCTCCTTTGCACTTGGTACCCAATGTTGTATTTCCTCCAATGTATCGACTCGGGAGGATTTGGTGGGCTGGGCACATTGAGGTATTGACAGGTAAAACAAATGAAGCAGATGGTGCACCTGACGGTATCTATCGGAGAAGGAAACATCTGCTCTGTGTGGATGGATATCTCTGAATAGCCCAAGGGCGCACTCCACGAGATGTTTTCTTGGCTCATCAAGATTTTGTGGGTCGTCAAGAATACATAGGATATAATTGTTCTTATACAGTACGAATAAGTGTACGATGACAATGAAAGGGATTTGGTTCTCCAACAACAGCAGATCATATGTCACTAAGTTCCAGATCCAGCATCGACCGATAACTTGCATGTCATCTTCATCTATTGCCTCTGTTCTGCTTATCTCAGCCTCCTCAATCGCCTCTGTTCTTCTTATCTCAGCCTCCTCATAATGTTTTAGCAGAACATGGAGAATGAAGCATCCATCAAGCAGCATCATCTCAGCTAACTTGTCGCTGCTGAATGTGCTCATTGTGCTCTCATCCGAGTAGGAGGCTCGGATTGTGGGCTCCAGATTCTTGATTGCTGCGAAGCAGGATTTGAGCGAACGAGAATAGTTATCGTTATGCATCAACTTTCTCACACAAGTCCACTTGTAGTTTTGCATCTGTTTTAGTTCTTTACTATTTCTTCGAGAATAAAAAAATGGACCGATGCGTACAGCCATAGGTGTGTAGGCCTTCGCATGAGTCGATCTAATTTCAGGTGGGACTCGGTAAATTGTGGACGGGATATCAAGTACCCTCCTATGGCGTCTGACCTGGTCACGGAAGGAATTCAGAAAGTGTTCACTTATATCTATTATATGTTCTTCATCTTGATCTTCATCAGTGAAATCGTAGCCTCTCAGTTCTATCTTCCTGTCCTTAAACAAATTTCCGGCATGTTCAATCTCTGGAGGGTTTTGCCTTGGACCCGATGAATGTCGTGGTCTGCTCCCAACATTCAGAAATTTTGAGAGAAAGCTCCCAATATTCATTGTAAATTGCAACAGGTATGTGAACCACTTGATCACACTTCTATATTAGACCTGGGGAAAGCTAAAACAGAGCGATAACAGTTTAGGTTTACATAATAATCAATTAATCTAAAGGAAATTAATTCCTTTGGGTACGTAGCTGAAAATGCTTTGGATAACGCCATTGATGCATTGGATTACCTCAATTTAGCATAACTAGAGGTTTATATACTATAAATTTATCCCAACAAACACTCACGATCTTTAGCAATGGAATCGTGCTCGGATGATTAAAGAAAGTATGATATTACTTTGAATCTCAGTGATATCGATTTAATTAAGGTATTATTAAATTCCAAATTTTCTATTTTTTTTTTTTAAAAATCACCCCGCTATCTTCTTATCGTCAAACAGAAAACAATGTTGAGTGCAGAAAACTCTTATCATTTTGTAGGCTTAAGAGAAATCAATATTGAGCATATCACGCCTTAATAGAGAGAACCTACTCCAAAGCTAGACAAACAAGAAAAATAAAAGCTAGACAAACAAGAAAGAAGTGTTTCATCAGCAAAGAGATTTTAGTGATGAGATGTCATGCGACCATCTCACCATATAGTTAGGCCTAATTAGCAAAAGAGGCATACCGTAAGCTTGCCGTTCTAATTTCAGCACTAACATTTGCGTCTATCCCCAGTAAATTGCCAATCGTCTTCTACTCGTATAACAAACACACCATTGTTGTATATATATATATAGAGAGAGAGAGAGAGAGAGAGAGAGAGAGAGAGAGAGAGTAGCAATTAATTTACAAATGGGTATATAGAAATACAAACGAGAGCGCCTTCGTTATCCGATCGACTGGCAAAATAAAAATAATAAATTAATTGCTCGGCGTTGTCTGTTTCTCTTGACTAAATAAAAAAAGACTGCCTATCAAATTGCATGCGAAATAATCAATTGCTGGTCATACTCTGTTTTTTCTTCACTAAATAACATTAAAAAAATACTGCCTTTCTAATTGCATGCGTCTGACTCGAATTATATTTTGGCCCTAATGTCTGAAAACAACACATACTTTGTTGGCTGAATTATTGAAGTAGTAGAGGACTCAGAATCGATCTGTTTGGCTTCGAAACAATGCTACCAGATGCAACGTAACTGTCCCAGCAGTCTTAATGAATTGCTTGCTCAAACACTCCTGGGGACATGAGACTATTGTACCTTAATGAGATCCTCATCACCAAATAAGTTGTGTGTGATGCTCTTAATATATATATATATATATATATATATATATATATATATATTTTTATTTATTTATAAGAGAGAAAGTTCATAAACTAGTGATTCATTTAACTTTAGCAAATATAGCTAGATATATCGAATGAAGAAGAAAAATAGAGTGACAAGCTTTTACAAGTCCTAATACTTCGCTCACAAACAGGCTGACCAACGGAGAAGAATAATATCAAGTTAAGCATTACACAAGCTGTCTTGCAAATGAATAGAGAGGATAGGATAACTGCCCTAGAATAAGTAAGCCGCTTGGCCAATACTAGCTGCACCATAAGAAGGAGCAGCATGAAGCTTGAGAGAATAAAGTAGGCAAAAGTGATTCAACGTTCTATGCGATGGCACAATAGACCTGAAATACAGATCTGCAACATAAGCAACTAAATCTACTGAGAAAATGAGATAGGAGATACTAGCTAGGCCAGAGCATCCACCAATTCAGGAACAACCTCCCACAATACAAATAACCCCACAATAACCAATGCTACAAAAAAAAGCAGAGAACAACAATCTCACAGACAAAGCAATACTCGGCAAAAATGACCCGGACCAACAAGCGAAAGAAGAATGGTGAGAGATGTTGCTGTAGTTACTGTGGTGCCTGTTAATGGAAAGGGGTGAGCACGATGTCAGTGAGGCAAAAAGTTTGACCAACGTAGGCTCCGACAACCGCTAGAGGAGGAAGAAGGTCTTGGGACGATCCTGGCATGGTGAGGGGACAACATTGGCGATGTCAACAATGAAGACCGGTCGAGAGCAAAAGAGGAGTTGCGAGAGCGGGAGGGGAAGAAAAGAAGCACCAACTACAAAGTTGTTTGAAGTAATGTGATATTTTTTTTCTTTTTTGAAAGAGAAGTTAAATTTAATTTTAATGGAAAGGTCATAGACATATATTCTTTTATTCATTGAAGATGGTATGATACACAAAATAAGAAGAAAAGTAGGCAATGACTCTTTGACAAAAGCTTCATATTTATTTCAAAGAGTAAACATCACCAAAGAAAAATAGGATTTCAAGCACTAAGACACAAACATGGCCATAATAAGGAGAGTATGTCGAAGATATATAGTTCTATGAATCCCCAAAAACATGGCCATAATAAGGAGAGTATGTCGGACTCGAGCGAATTAGGTAAATATGGTAGTGGACAATGATAAGCAAACAACAAGGGTGGAGAAGTGGTATATTCAGATTTAAACCATTACTGTTAGGGTTTGAACCTAAAAATACTCCGGTAATTTGAGCCCTTTTAACCAACTGAATATTATCTTTAAGATAAAGTAATGTGGTATGTTTAGTTCATGGATTGGAAGAAATAATACTTCTCTCTTGCTATGTGACTATGCAGATTTGCTTGTTTATTGTTTGGTTTATGTGATGCTTGATCCTGTCTTGCTATTGTACGTATCAGCAAGACAATCTATTATGTGTAATAATTATATATGTTACTATCTAATTATTATTCCTGTGCTGCTACCTTTGGTTCATGGATTGGAAGAAATAATACAACATGAGCCTCATGATTGCTCCCCTGTTGCTCTCATTCAACCGCAACCACTTCGATTTCGATCTCTTCACCATTTGCAACGATTTCGTACGGAGATCGCCCGTGGTGCCGGCGGAATGTGACACTCTATTGTCATTTATATGGGGATTCCTTAGTTGGATTCGAAAAGATTGCGATTTTATTTGTTCATAGCGGCTTAAAAGTTTTGCATTCGGTGAAACTTTTAGATACCTGTTTGCTCTGACAAGGTGTTATGTGCGTTGCAACTAAGATTAAATAATGATATGTTTGAAATTTCTTGTGAAATGAGGAAAAAGTGTTGGGTTTATTTAGCCAAGTTGGTTTGGGTTAGCCCCATGAGGTGACTCACTTGGCCAATAATTAGTTGAGTGAGACTTTTGTTAAGGTGTACTTTTTGCTCATGCCACTTAGTGAAAAAGAAGACAAGAGAAAAGGAGGTTTTTCTCTACATACAACAAGGGTTTGCAACTAGAAGATTTCTTGGTTGGGATCAAAGGCACAAGGATTTTCTTCTTCACATCTACAAGGGTTTTCTTACTTCAAGAAGGTTTGGGTTTATCTATTGGAGGTGTTATCTAAACTTGTTAACTTGAAGCTAGGGTTATTGGTTTTTTGTGGATGACATACTTGTGACTTTAAGAGACTTGTTGTGGTGATCTTCTTTGTACCAATTCTCTTGATAGTGGATTCAAATTCATGCTCCGTGAGTTTTTCCCTTTGAGAAGGGTTTTACACATAAACATGGTGTTCTAGCTTTCTTTGGTGCTTGGTGTTGTTAATTGCATATGTTTCTTAATTGGCATCAATTTTAGCTTTCATTGTCATAGATCTTTTGGGTGGGAAAGAGAGCTCCTTTCCAACAAGTGGTATCAGAGCCTTGGTTGGTGCACATAAGGTGTTTGATAAAATTCCCTAGAAAGCTATGGAAGTGAATACAAGTAGAATGATGAGCTTAAATGGTGCCAATTGGAGGACATGGAAGGGCAAGATGCTAGACTTGCTTTATTGCAAAGAAATGCATGCTACATTGGAAAGTGATGATGCTAAGCCAAAGGATATGTCGGAAGATAAATGGAAGCTCTTGAACCGGCAATGTGTTGGTTTCATTCGGCAATGGTTGGAAGATAATGCCTACCATCATGTGGAGAATGAGACATCGGCTAGCACATTATGGAAGAAGCTAGAAGACTTGCAAGAGAGGAAAAGTGCAAATAACAAACTTTATGTCTTTAAGAAGTTTGTTAATTTGAAGTACAAGGAGGGCACACCAATGGCGGATCACTTGAATGAAATGCAAAGTTTAGTGAATGAGCTTGCAACCATGAAGATGGTATTGGATGATGAATTTCAAGCACTTCTACTCTTAAGTTCTCTTCCGGAAAGTTATGAAACATTGGTGGTTACTCTCACAACAACGGCATTGAACGGAGTAGTGACAATGAACATGGTGAAAGCTAGTTTGCTTGAGAATGAAACAAGAAAGAAGAATATAGATTCTTCACACTCACAAGTTCTTATTTCAGAAAATAGAGGGAGGAGCAAAAGTCGTTTTTCTCACAATCGTGATAAATCTAAAAGTAGATCCAAGTCAAGAAAAGGTATACATTGTTACAATTGTGGTAGACCCGGCCACATGAAGAGAGATTGCAAGTTTCCAAGAAAGAAGAATGAGAAGAAAAGTGAAAGCAAACAAGAGGATAATGATACCACCGCGGTTTCGGATGAAGAATTGATGATATTATCCGCTTGTGACGAAACTTGTGTTGCCATTGCAAACCAAGACTTGGATTGGATTATTGATAGTGGAGTCTCATGTCATGCTACCCCAAGGTTGGATTTCTTCACTTCTTACAAGGCTGGAGACTTTGGTTTTGTGAAGATGGGTAATAATGGAGTTGCAAAAATTGTGGGCTTGGGTGATATACATCTTGAGACTAGTTTAGGTAATAAGCTAGTACTCAAGGATGTAAGGCATATTCCGGATCTTCGTTTGAATTTAATCTCCACCGGCAAATTGGATGATGATGGTTTTGAAAATCGGTTTGTTAATGGAAATTGGAAGCTACTCAAAGGTGCACTTATCTTAGCAAGGGGGAGAAAATGTTGCTCACTTTACCGGACTCAAGCTAAGGTGTACAATGGGCAAATTAATACCATAGAGAAAGAGACATCTATGGATCTATGGCATAAACGGCTTGGTCATATGAGTGAGCAAGGTCTCCAAGTACTTGCAAATAAAGCACTCATTTCTAATGTCA
The DNA here is from genome assembly GCF_048772165.1 of Typha angustifolia. Classification (NCBI taxonomy): domain Eukaryota; kingdom Viridiplantae; phylum Streptophyta; class Magnoliopsida; order Poales; family Typhaceae; genus Typha; species Typha angustifolia. The sequence continues at coordinate 490,029 of NC_133251.1, forward strand.
AAGGTATGCATTAAACCGGTGTTCTCATTGTATTATTGGAAAGCAAAGTAGAATTTCATTTTCATATACTTCTAGTAGAAAGCATGATTTATTGGAATTGGTGCATTCCGATGTATGTGGACCCATGAGAAAACAATCTATGGGTGGTGCATTTTACTTTGTCACTTTTGTAGATGATGCTTCTAGAAAGGTGTGGGCATATACAATGAAGCACAAGAATGAAGTATTTGGCATTTTCAAGCACTTTCATGTAAAAGTTGAAAGGGAAATCGGAAAGCCTTTGAAATGTATTCGGACGGATAATGGTGGAGAATATAGAGGTCCATTTGAAATCTATTGCAAGGAGCATGGTATCCGATGTGAGAAGACGGAAAGCGATACTCCTCAACATAATGGTGTGGCGGAGCGGATCAATCGCACTATTTGTGAAAAAATGAGGTGTATGTTGTCACATGCCAAATTATCAAGATCATTTTGGGGAGAGGCAATGCGGACCGCATGCTATTTAATTAACCGGTCTCCTTCAAAGCCTTTGAATGGTGATTATCCGGAGAAGGTATGGACCGGTAAAGATGCTTCTTTCAAGCACTTGAAGGTATTTGGGTGCAAAGCTTTTGTTCATGTTCCAAAAGGTCAAAGAAGTAAACTTGATGACAAGTCAAGGCCATGTATCTTCTTGGGTTATGGAGGTGAAGAGTTTGGTTATCGGCTTTGGGATCCAAAAACTAAGAAGTTAGTTAGAAGCCGAGATGTTGTGTTCTTTGAAGACCAAACTATTGAAGATGTTGACAAGGTTGAGAAGCCACAAGCTAGTGAAGGTGAACTTGTTGATTTGAGGCCTATTTCTCCTCCGGTGATTCATGATGAAGGGGGAGATATTCAAGAAGATGAACATGAAATGTTTGGTGAAAATCCTCTTGAAGATTCTAGCCAACAAGGAGAACCTATACATGAGCAATCTTCTCAAGATCAACCTCCACCGGTTCCGTAAGTTAGAAGATCTATAAGGGTCTCACAACCATCAAGAAAATACTCTTCTAATGAGTATGTGATGCTTAATGATGTTGGAGAGCCGGAAACATTTCAAGAAGCAAATATGCATGAACAAAAGGACAAATGGCAAAAGGCTATGCAAGAGGAGATTGATTCTTTACATAAAAATGAGACATATGATTTGGTGAAGCTACCAAAGGGCCGAAAAGCTTTGAAGAATAAATGGGTGTTCTGATTGAAGAATGAAGGTGATAATCAAGTCAAGTACAAGGCAAGACTAGTTGTTAAAGACTTTGAGCAACGGAAAGGTATTGACTTTGATGAAATCTTTTCACCGATTGTTAAAATGTCTTCTATCCGGATTATTCTAAGTCTTGTTGCATGTCTAGACTTAGAATTGGAGCAATTAGATGTCAAAACTGCTTTCCTTCATGGTGATTTGAAGGAGGAGATCTACATGGAGCAACCCCAAGGTTTTGTTCATAAGGGCAAAGAAAACTTGGTTTGCAAGCTAAAGAAGAGTTTGTATGGATTGAAGCAAGCACCTCGGCAATGGTATAAGAAATTTGATGGTTTTATGATGAGCCACAAATATAAAAGAACAAATGCGGATCATTGTGTTTATGTTAAGAGGTTTGCGGATGGTGATTTTATCATTCTTTTGCTCTATGTAGATGATATGCTTCTAGTTGGCAAGGATGTAGAGAAGATCAAGAAATTGAAGAAAGATTTGGGTAAATCTTTTGATATGAAGGATTTGGGACCGGCAAAGAAAATTTTGGGCATGGAAATTAAACGTGATAGGAAAGCAAAGAAGTTGTGGCTATCACAAAAGAAATATATTGGGCAAATTCTAAAGAGATTCAATATGAATAATGCCAAGCCGGTTGGAACACCATTTGCGGGTCATTTCAAATTGAGCTCAAAGCAATGTCCTTCAAGTGAGAAGGAGAAAAATGAAATGAAGAGTTTTCCCTACTCCTCCGCCGTAGGAAGTTTGATGTATGTAATGGTTTGCACAAGGCCGGATATAGCATATGCGGTTGGTATAGTTAGTAGATTTCTCTCTAACCCGGGAAAAGAGCATTGGATAGCCGTGAAGTGGATGATGAGATATTTAAGAGACACTTCTAATTTATGTCTATGTTTTGGAGGTGGAAAATCTCACTTAGTGGGCTACACGGATTCCGATATGGCCGGTGATGTCGACACTAGACGGTCTACTTCGGGGTATATATTTACTTTTGGAGGGGGAGCCGTATCATGGCAATCAAGGCTTCAAAAGTGTGTTGCTCTTTCTAGCACCGAAGCGGAATATATAGCCGCTACCGAAGCTTGCAAAGAAATGTTGTGGTTGAAGAACTTTTTGCAAGAATTGGGTTTGGAGCAAGATGGATATGTAATCCATTGTGATAGTCAAAGTGCCATAGATCTTAGCAAAAATGCAACTTATCATGCTAGAACCAAACATATTGATGTCCGCTACCATTGGATCCGGGATGTTTTGGAGAAGCAATGGTTGAGACTTGTGAAAATATCCACGGACTATAATCCATCGGATATGATGACCAAGGCTCTTACAAAGGTGAAGCAAGAACTTTGTAGAGACTTGGTGTATATTGATGTTTGGTGAGTATTGGCATTTGGCATGAAATTCACTAAGAGAATGAAGACTCCCCTCATGGGTCTAGAGGGGGAGATTGTTGGGTTTATTTAACCAAGTTGGTTTGGGCTAACCCCATGAGGTGACTCACTTGGCCAATAATTAGTTGAGTGAGACTTTTGTTAAGGTGTACTTTTTGCTCATGCCACTTAGTGAAAAAGAAGACAAGAGAAAAGGAGGTTTTTCTCTACATACAACAAGGGTTTGCAACTAGAAGATTTCTTGGTTGGGATCAAAGGCACAAGGATTTTCTTCTTCACATCTACAAGGGTTTTCTTACTTCAAGAAGGTTTGGGTTTATCTATTGGAGGTGTTATCTAAACTTGTTAACTTGAAGCTAGGGTTATTGGTTTTTTGTGGATGGCATACTTGTGACTTTAAGAGACTTGTTGTGGTGATCTTCTTTGTACCAATTCTCTTGATAGTGGATTCAAATTCATGCTCCGTGAGTTTTTCCCTTTGAGAAGGGTTTTACACATAAACATGGTGTTCTAGCTTTCTTTGGTGCTTGGTGTTGTTAATTGCATATGTTTCTTAATTGGCATCAATTTTAGCTTTCATTGTCATAGATCTCTTGGGTGGGAAAGAGAGCTCCTTTCCAACAAAAAGAAATGGCTCAATGGACACTACGAAAGTTGTGATCTTTTATTAGCATGAAAGCTATTACATAATACAAATACATAGATTGTACTGACAAATTAATATATCAGATAAAAGGCACAATAACACAGGAAGCGTAACGACAAATATAAAGAGATACATGGCATATACGCATAACTAATAAATTTATTTGTGATAAAATGGATAGATTGTAAAGAAGGTCTGTCCAGCAGCGAGGAGCAGCAGAATGGCACCAGTAATTAACGAAATGATCAACCACGGATTGCTAAAATAGTTGCCGGCAAGGATTGCCCTCCACTTGCGCCATCTTGAGTGTTGATACTTGTTCACCTCTACGCACAGGTCTCTGAGGTAACTATTGTCAGTTGTATAGTGAACTTGATTGCATAGGCGGCTGAAGAATAAGAAGCGAGCTGCGTCTTGGTCAGTAGTCATGTTGTTGGTGAGAATTTCACTCTGGTGCAGTAGTCTCGCGTCCTCGGGAGTGCTGAGTAAACAATCCATGAAGGCAGCATAGGTGGTTATCTGGCAACGGGTGTTGGGGTAGCACTGCTCGAAGGCTATCAGATTCCGAAACAGTGAGTTGCTGTAATCATACACCTCCAAAGATGGGATCTCCATGACTCCTTTGCTGAACTTTATGTCCAAGAAGCTGCCGGCATTCTTACTCTTCTTGAACTTAACTCCAGCATCGTGGAGCTCCCTTGCACTTGGTATCCGATGCGGTGATCCCTCTAATATAGCGTTTTTGGTTGACGGCTGCGACGGAGGGGATGGAAGAATTGACAGGTAAACCAAATGGAGCAGATGATGCACTTGCTTACTGCTAATAGAGAAGGAAGTATATGTTCTTCTGCATGGATAGATACTGCTGAATAGCCTGAGGCCGCAATCCACAAGAATATCATCTGGTTCATCATGAATATCCGGTCCAGAGTTGTTCTTATACATTCTGAATAAGCGTATGATGACAAAGAAAGGTATTTGGTTCTCCAACAACAGAAGATCATATTTCATTAAGTTCCAGATACCGACAACTTGCATGCCATCTTCATCTGTCGCCTCTGTTCTTCTTATCTCAGCACCCTCAGAATGCATTAGCAGGAGATGGAGAATGAGGCATCCGTCAAGCAGCATCATCTCAGCTAATTCGTCGCTGCTCAAATTTTTCATGTTGATCTCATCTGAGTAGGAGGCTCGGATTCTCTTCTCCAGTTTCTTCATTTCTGTTAAGCAGACTTGGAGAGAAGGAGAAGATTTGTCTTGGGACATCAACTTTCTCACACAAGTCCACTTGTAGTCTTGCATCTGTTTTAGTTCTTCATTAATTCGGTCAGAACAGAAGAAGGGACCGATGCATACAGACATAGGTGTGTAGGCCATCGCATGAGTTGAGCGGATTTTAGGTGGGACTTGGTAAATTGTGCACGAGATATTATCGTTTACCTTTCTATCTCGTCTGACCTGATCATGGACGGAATTCAGAAAGCATGCACTTCTATCTGTTTTATGTTCTTCATCTCGTTTTTCACGAGAGAAAAAGCCCCTTAAAAACTTCGAAGCATTTTTAATCTCTCGAGGGAGACTTCCAGCCGACGCTTTACAAATTAGTCCTTCGGAATTAGCTTGGCGGAAGTCATTTCTTATCTTGATTTCAGTTGTTTCTCCACCTTGTCCTTCATAAATGCAATCGTCCTTTGATAATAGCAAAGCATTTCTCATCTCTATTTCTTTCAGATAGGAAGCATTTTCGATCTCTTGAGAGACGTCTCTTGGACCCGCCGCTCCAACTATTGTTTCGGAAGCTCGGCTGACCCTTCTCATTCTTTATTACTGATCGGCTGCTCCCCAATTCGTAATAGATAGCAACAGGTATGTAAACCGCTTGATCACACTTAATTATATACTGGTAATTAAGATCCTTACTTATTCCACCTGCAGATAGCTAGAAGAGAGCTATGGCAATTTAGATTTCACAGAATTACTCTAAAGGAAATTGTTTTTGAGTAGCTAAGAATGCATGAGATAATTTATGCATTCGATTTTCTATACGACGGAGCTTGTATTTATCAATTTAGCATCATTAGCTTTAATATATTATAATATTATCCTAACGCGCACTCGCTATCTTTTTATGTATATCATAGAAAATCTTATACGTGTATCTTTTCTACCATAATAGACATTAATATTAGCTAAAATTTAAATCACAATAACATCAATTTAATTAAAGCACTATTAAAATTTTCAGTTTTTTTTTTAATTTAAAACAAACAAGCATGAGGCCTCCCCACAACCAAAACATAAAACAAAACGTCAAAAATAAAAACAGGAGGCACATATTTATTTGGTTGGAGAATCGTTTGAAGGAAGAACATATCAATAATCGATGCTATAAAGAAAGCAAAGTACTTTAATAAAAGATCTTATCTTTCTCTCACATCCTAAATTATTGTTCCACAGCAGAACTATTTCTTTACCTCTCGCAATTGAATCCTACCGTACATCATACCCCTCTTTTTATATATATATATATATATATATATATGAGATTTCATGTGAATATTTCACCATATAGTTAGGCCTAATTAGCAAAAGAGGCATACCTTAGGTTTGCCGTTCTAATTTCAGCAGTAACATATGTATCAATCACCAGCAAATTGCAATTAGCGAGTGAGCTCGATCGTCTTCTACTCGCATAACAAACACATCATTGTTGTATATATATAGAGAGAAGCTTACAGATGGGTGTATAGAAATGCAAAAGAGCATGCCTTCGTTATTGGATTGATTGACAAACTAAAAATAATTAATTGCTCGGCATTGTTTGTTTCTCTTGACTAAAAAAATAAAAATAAAAAAGACTGCCCATCAAATTGCACGCGAAATAATCAATTGCTGGTCATAATCTTTTTTTTTTTCACTAAATAAAAAAAGAAGACTGTCTATCTAATTGCATTTAGTCATATTAGTCTATTTCTCTTGACTAAATAAAAAAAGACTGTCTATCAAATTGCATTTAGTCATATATAGTCTATTTCTCTTGACTAAATAAAAAAAGACTGCCTATTTGATTGCATCCGAAATAATAAATTGCTAATCGTAGTCTATTTCGATCTTCACTATATAAAAAAAGATTTCCTTTCTAATTGCATACGTCTGGCTGAATTATTTATTGGTTTAACGTCTGAAAACAACACATGCATTACTGGCTGAATTATTGAAGCAGTACAGGACTCAGAATCGATCTGATTGCCTTCGAACAGTGTTACCCGGCCACCAAATTAATTGCTGCCGACTAACTATCTATATGCTGTCTTTCGTGGACTGCTTGCTCAACATGTACAGAAATTACCTCGTAGAGTTGTTCGTCTATTTTAGCAATCTGTGGGTGATAATATCGTCGATTGCCTGCTCTTGACTGCTAGCTGGACAAAAACATTCTTTATGATCTAACCCTATTAATAAACCAAGAAATTAATTAGACTGTTGTACTATTAGTTATGATTAGAGTGCTATCATATCGAGTGCTTTGCCAAATGTTTTGATTGAATGTGAGTCTTAGTGTGCTACTAAGAAGATTTTGTAGGGGTGGCGATATGGCTTTCCTGTGTTGCTACTGTTTAGTTCATGGATTGGAAGAAATAAATAGAACATGAGCCCCTTGATTGCTCCTGTGTTGCTCTCATAGCCCTTTCTCGAAAGCTAACGATTTCCTCCATCTCTTCAACCGCAACCACTTCGATTTCGATCTCTTTCACCATTCGCAACGATCTCTCTGACAGATCGCCCGTGGTGCCGGCGGAATGTGACACTCTATTGTTAATTTATTTGGGAATTCCTTAGTTGTATTCGAAAAGATTGGGATTTTTATTTTTCCATAGCTGCTTAAAAGTTTTGCATTTGGTGAGACTTTTACATGACTGTTTGACTGTTTGTCCTTACAAGATGCTATGTACTTTGCAACTTAGATTAAATAATATTAAGTTTTAAATTTCTTGTGAAATGAGAGAAAAAAAAAAAAAAGGCTCAACGGGCACTACATATAAAAGACAAAGTTGTGATATTTAATTATCATGAAAGTCATTACATCACTGAAACACCCGCCACTAAATACACGTGCGTCTCATGTGGGTATAACCCACATGATTTTCACGTGACCTGTTGATCAAAGTTTCTACATAATAGTAAGATAAAGACTCAACATTTCCACAAATAATATAGCAAAAGAAACTTAAAATACCACATGCCACAACAAACCCCAAAATACATATCTATATATTTTAACAGAGTAAATAGCCACGCAGGGGCTCCAATCTATTTAAATTATTTTACAACAATAAAGTAGATAAAATATATTATAAACCAATTTGCACTAGCTTCTCCATGGACTCAGGGTCATCCACTGATCTAAAAATATTTTTACCAAAGGTGGTGATGATAAAGCCCAGTATACATCTCTACAATCTAAAAGTAGTGCAAGAAAGGATGCCACATAGTATATATATATATATATATATATGCCAATATGATCATAATAGTGCGTCCGTGCAACATATCTATTATGTCTGCATCTACAGCTCACATGTATTAACAAGGAACACATAATATGCATCATTCAACTTATCAATATTTTCTCTCATGTTCACTCAGAGCCATAACTATAAATTATCATTATATGCTCATAAAGTTATCCATCACATAATAACATATGCTCACACATCATTTCACGCATCGAGGAGGAGTAGACATCTAGCGGTAATGTCGTTCGTACATACTAGCGCAATGCATATAACTGGTTGTCAATAGCCAACAGACTAAGGACCCTAATCGTAGGCTCATATATCCCTCTCTAAAATTATCATCGCGCACAGCGAAATAGTCAAGAGCACTTAGCTCATTAATGGACGTCCTGATCTTGCGTCATCGAGCGAGTACCGCTAGGTCTACGACCTCTACCTCCCAATCATAGTTTCAGATCACTAGTGTCTAGTCTCCAACAAGGCATTGTGATCACCTAAATGCCACTCAGGCTAACGACCTCGGGCGTAGACGTTTTATTCTATAGGCATCATATAATGAACTCTATCATTAACCCCGGGATGAGTTAGTGGAGGGCACTGCATAGTCAAAACTTAACGACATGGTAATACGTGCAAGTGGTGCAATGATCACATCATCAATCATATGACATGTACATCAAAGTTATCATACTCAGGTATGCACCAACAATTCATGAATGACTATAAAGTAGTAAAGCAAATATAATTGTGCTGAACAATAAATTAATATTTGCACACGTATGATTTACATGTCATGAATTCATAAAGTCAAATATCACTTCAATGTTATACTATTCCTAGACTACGGAAGATTCACTTGCATAATATCGTTCCAAGTTAACCAACTCCAACTGCGCCACAGGATCATCATCGCACGGTACTGAATCTATCTCGATAATTAGAGTAACAACATAAGCACACCTTCCACTGATTAATTAAATAATCATACTGACAACCGTTACTTGTATGGGTAGGTTCATCTAAGAATTCTTATCTTTATTAATCGGATAGAGCTGTTATAGTTGTACTAAGGCCTGATGCATCATTAACATAACCACAGACATTATCCTCAAGTTTATCAAACCATAATTATTATCAATTTAAAATAAAAAAAATAATGACAACTAAAAGATCCTAGAATTCTTATCTTTATTAATCGGATAGAGCTGTTATAGTTGTACTAAGGCCTGAGGCATCATTAAAATAACCACAAACATTATCGTCAAGTTTATCAAACCATAATTATTATCAATTTAAAATAAAAAAAACGATGACAACTAAAAGATCCTAGAATTCTTATGTTTATTAATTGGATAGAGCTGTTATAGCTGTACTAAGGCTTGAGGCGTCATTAAAATAACCATAAATATTATTCTCAAGTTTATCAAACTATAATTATTATCAATTTAAGATAAAAGAAAATGATAACAACTAAAAGATCCTAGAAGGACAAATTAGAAATTAAGACATTAAACAATCAATAATCACATTAGATGGATGAACTAGTTTAGATGCATATGTAAATGGATATAGGTGCCAAAATTTATTTTAGACAGAAAAACTCCATATGTTCTAGTATAATACCACTGTGATAAGATGAATTCATTTTGGAAGCTTAAATGGTGAATATAATGCCTTAGCAATCATAATACTCACTGGTATACAGATAGATATTTGTAGTAGGCAATTAAGAAAGGAGAACATAGTTTCAATAACGATGGAAGAGAACAGTAATATAAGAAGTCTTATTTACTTAGTGAAAATAACATATGAAACTGTGTACCATAGTACAACATATTAGAGTATGTGCTGTCAAAGAAATTTTTGTGTAGAACTTGAAAGTCATGAACATGAATATTTACATGCAGTAATGTAAGATCAATTCTCCACTATCAAAGCAAAAGAAATTGAAGTTAACCCAACTAAAGTTTGTCAGGCACAAACTTATTGCATCTTAATCAACCTTAAGAATCAAGAGCTAAGATATGACAAAATACAAGGAATAGGGTACTATGAAGTTTTATTCCAAATATACTATGAGGAAAGAATTATGATATTACATATGTTTAACATTCTCAAGAGATTTAGACAGAGACAAGTGTATTAAGCACATTTAAAGGTTGCTATACCACAAGAACAAAATAACTTTGGAATGCCATCGCTAAAAGGAAACAGCACCTTCAAAATAGGAATAGCATGAGATTGAGCTGGAACTTCTCGGAGGCAACCCCGCCCTAAATCGTCACATCGAGGCGACGGAGAGCAAGCACAAGGATCCCCCTTGGCCGCGGCAGCACGCTGTCTCTATACCAAGCTCGGGTGAGACAGCACAAAGAGCACCACTAGGCCGCGGCTAGCGCTACTCACCACCTCCTCCTTCCCCGCTGCCATCACGTTCTCCTCCGACCCTAAGCACCATCCCACCTATTCCGATCATCAAAGTCCTCGATCTTGGACTGTGGCAGAGGCGGCGGAGGAGAAGCCTTAAGCAAGCTATCGATCTCAAAGAGAAACCCATCGTCGACATTAAGAGAGAGAGAGAGAGAGAGAGAGAGAGAGAGAGAGAGAGAGAGAGAGAGAGAGAGAGAGAGAGAGGGAGAGACAGAGAGGAAGATGGCGTCTGAGGGGTGAAACCAAAAAGAAGAAGAAGAGGTGGAGGGAAGAAAAGAGGTGATGTGGGTGAGCACATTATCATGAACTAAGTCTTTGAGATGGATAAAGATTGCGTGACACTCAACTTTCAAGTTGCAAAGTCAAGCCAGCCGTTCTCTTCACAAGCAATGCACCTGTTTTGGATTGCGATAAAGCAAAGATAAGCAAAATACATAGTTTGGCAAAAGTTTGTGATTCTCTATTGATTGGAAAAAAAAGTTACAAGACATGCCAACAATAAGAAATTTAAAGGGGCAGAATAGCTATCGAGGGCAAAATGAACACCATTGAACCAGTGGCACTTCAGATGCGAAGCTGGCTCACTTAATGCTTCTCGACAGTTTTCCTATACTACTAAGTATGAGCATCCCCAATTTTACAACTTGGGGATCAAAGGTCTTGTGAGGCGTTACGTTGCCCATGAGTTTTGTAGGCATGTGCGGAAAAAATTTCAAACTAGTGCTGCGACGACACTAATATTGCGATCTCAAGATTGCTTCGAAAGGAGCTCTTGAAAGAAACTAAAAGACACTAAAAAAACATGCAAAAAATACGGGGTTGGCATCCCATCTACAGACTCAAAAGAAGTAAATATAATAGGACTGACATTGCGAACAAAATGGTCCTAACGCTCTGTGCTCACTTAGGGGTTTTTTTTTTTTAATTTTGAACGGAGTGTTACAATCACCGAAATACATAGATTGTACTGACAAATATATCAGATAAAAAAAGCACAATAACACTGGAAGTGTACCGACAAATATAAAGAGATACATGGCATATACGCATAACTAGTAAATTTATTTGTGATAAAAGGGATAGATTGTATAGAAGGTCTGTCCAGCAGCGAGGAGCAGCAGAATGGTGGCAACAATTAATGAAATGATCAACCAAGGGTTGCTAAAATGGTTGCGGACAAAGTTTGCCCTCCACTCGTGCCATGTTGACTGTTGATACTTGTTCACCTCTACGCACAATTCTCTGAGGTAACTACTGTCAGATGCATAATGAACTCGACTGCATAGGTTGCTGAAGAAATGAGCTGCGTCTTTGTCAGCAGTCATCCTGTTGGTGAGAATTCCTCTCAGGTGCAACAATCTCGCGTCCTCAGGAGCATTGAGTAAGCAATCCATGACGGCAGCGTAGGCACTTATCTGACAGCGTGTGTCAGGGTAACACTGCTCGAAGGCGATCAGATTCCGAAACAGGGAGTTTCTGTAGTCATGCACCTCGAGAGGTGGGATCTCCAAGACTCCTTTCCTGAACTTTATGTCCAAAAAGCTGCTGGCATCCTTACTCTTCTTGAACTTGACTCCAGCATCTTGGAGCTCCTTTGCACTTGGTATCCAATGCGGTGTTTCCTCCAATAGAGCGTTTCTGGAGGATTTGGTTGGCTGGGCGCATTGAGGTATTGACAGGTAAAACAAATGGAGCAGATGGTGTACTCGATCATATCTGGTAGAAAAGGAAGCATCTACTCTACTTGGATGGATTCTGTTGAATAGACAGCGGCCACAAGCTATGAGATGATTTCCTGCATCATCAAAATTTTCTGGTCCATAGCTGCTCTTAAGCAGAATGAATAAGACTATGACGACAAAGAAAGGGATTTGGTTCTCCAACAGCAGCAGATCATATCTCACCAAGTTCCAGATCCAGCATCTACCGATAACTTGCATGTCATATTCATCTGTCGCCTCTCTTGTGCTTATCTCAGCACCCTCAGAATACTTTAGCAGTAGATGGAGAATGAAGCATCCGTCAAGCAGCATCATCTCCGCTAACTCATCGCTGCTCAATTTGCTCATAGTGCTCTCGTCCGAGTAGGAGGCTCGGATGGTGGGCTCCAGATTCTTCATTGCTGCTAAGCAGGCTTGGAGCGAGCCAGAAGATTCGTCGTTGGGCATTAACTTTCTCACACAAGTCCACTTGTAGTCTTGCATCTGCTTTAGTTCTATACTAGTTTGTTCAGAATAGAAGAAGGGACCGATGCGTACAGCCATAGGTGTGTAGGCCTCCGGGAGAGTCGATCGGATTTCAGGGGGGACTCGGTAAATTGTGCACAGGATGTCATGTACCCTATCACGTCTGATCTGATCATGGACGGAATTCAGCAATTTTATATCTATTTTATGTTCTTCAGCTTGTCTTTCATTAGTGAAATCGTAGCCTATCAGTCGTATACACCTCTCCCTTAAAAACTTTCCAGCATTCTCAATCTCTCGAGGGTTTTGTCTCGCATGCGATAAAGGCCCTCTTTCGCCTACGGCATTCGTCTCGTCGATCACGCTTCGGGAGGCCCACTTCTTTAGGACGGTAATGATTGTTGGTGATAAGGCGGCGACAATTAAAGCTTCTGCCATTTTAAATAGCAACAACCAACCGGTATGTGAATCACTTGATCACACTTCTATACTAGCCCTGCGGAAATCTAAAACAGAGCTTTAACAATTTAGGTTCACGGGATAACAAATTCATCTGAATGAAATTGTTTGAGTAGCTGAGAATGCATGGAATAATGCATGCATTAGATTTCTCATACAGCGGGGCTTGTATTTATCAATTGAGCATCACTAGCATTAATATATTATAATTTTATTCTAACAAAGTTTCACTGTCTTTCTGTGTATCACAGAAAATCTAATACATCATAAGCATAACAGACAGCAATGTTTGGCTAAGATTTGAATCGCAACCATCGGATTAATTGGCCAAGTTTTTACTTTCTCTCAAAGAGAACAGACAACAAGCATGATGCCTTCGAGAACCAAAACAAACATAAAACAAACAAATAGACAATAATACAAACAGGAGGCACAAATTTATGTCGTTGGAGAAATATCCGAAGGAAGAGCATATCAATAATCGATACTATAAAGAAAGCAAGGTACTGAAAGGATGTTGTCTTTCTCCCACATCCTAAATTACTAATTTCACAGCAAACCTCTTTCTTTATCCCTCACAATTGAATCCTATCGTACATGATATATATATATATATATATATATATGAAATATCATTCGAATATTCACCATATAGTTAGGCCTAATTACCAAAAGAAGCATACCGTAGGTTTGCCGTTCTAATTTCAGCAGTAAATTGCAATTAGCGAGCGAGCTCAATGGTCTTCTACTCCATAACAAACACACCATTACTGTATGTATATATAGAAAGAGCACGCCTTCGTTATCGGATTGATTGGCAACATAAAAATAATCAATTGCTCGGGATTGTTTGTTTCTCGACTAAATAAAAAAAAGACTGCCTATCAAATTGCATGCGAAAAAAAAAAGTCTTCCTTTCTATCTAAATAAAAAAAAGACTGTCTATCTAATTGCATTTAGTCATATATGACTATGTCTCTTCACTAAATAAAAAAAGAATGCCTATCTAATGATATTTTAGTAATAGTCTATTTCGATCTTCACTAATAAAAAAAAAGTCTTCCTTTCTAATTGCTTGCGTCTGGCTGAATTATTTCTTGGTTTAACGTCTGAAATAACACATATATTACTGGCTGAATTACTGAGGCAGTAGAAGACTCAGAATCAATCTGATTGCCTTGGAACAGTGTTACCCGGCCACCAAATTAATTACTGCCGACTATCTATATGCTGTCTTTCGTGGACTGCTTGCTCAACATGTACAGAAATTACCTCGCAGAGTTGTTCGTCTATTTTAGCAATCTGTGGGCGATAATATCGTGGATTGCCTGCTCTTGACTGCTAGCCGGACAAAAACATTCTTTATGATCTAACCCCATTGTACTATTAATTATGATTAGAGTGCTGTCATATGGAGTGCTTTGCCAAATGTTATGTTGCTGCTTTCTCTTTTATATATATATCTGTTCCAGCCTTTCGAGTTTTGATTGAATGTGTGGTGTGCCACTAAGAAGATTTGTAGGGATGCCGATATGGCTTTCATAGTCAGAACTTTCAACTTGTAAGAGCTTGCTTTCTTATATACTTCAATTTTATTTTCGGACCGGACTCCGGCTCGGTTCGGACCACTCTGAGGAAGCCTAACCCGAGCCCAGATCGAGTTTGCAACGAAGGCTGCAGGCCGGGCCGGTTCCGAATCGATCCGGTCCGATTACACACCAAAGCCGGGCTTTGGCCGGGAAAAGTTATTTTATTGCATAAGTTTACCTCTTCTCTGTAGTGGTGATACACTTGGTTCTCTAGTCACCCAGTAATCTGGAACGATCACGTCACTGACATGTATGATTTAATCAAAACATCCGACTCAAAGTGTTTAAACAAAATAAGATTTGCAACTGCAATGGAAATTTAGAGCAGAGCCAAGTTAACCGTTTCCTCTGTCTCTTCGTTCCCAAATACTTGGATTTCGACCGCTTCAACATTTGCCACGATTTACTGGCCTGAAATTAATTGGCAAATACTTCAGTGCACTTTTAAAAATTAAAATCTTAATTTAATAACTATAATAGTCAGTTTTTATATCTGTTAAAATCTTAATTCAATAACTATAATAGTCAGTTTTTATATCTGGTACCGATTTTTCGGTACTGATTTCAAAACCACGTTACGTAAGAAAAAGAGTATATTAGTTACGAAAATTTAATTATGTGTGCCTAACTTTTTAATTTTCTTATTATACTTTTGAAGATCTTAACCATTAGATCTTCATCAAACTGATTAATAAACAATTAAATTTACGGTACGGAAGAAGGCTCTACACATTTTTTTTCTTCCCTTAAGATTTCTCTCTTAAATATAATTATACCTTAATTATAAGAGATATTATTTAATATTAAATAATTTAAATTTTATTATTTGGAGATAAACTTTAATTTAAATATAATTCTCTATCCCTATCTCTATCTCTATTTATTAAAATTTAATTTAAATTAATCTTAAACTAATGGAAGATATATGTAAATAATAAAAAATAATCAAAAAAATAAAATATAATTAAATTCTAAAAAAAATTACCTACTGAACCAATAATATCTTTCATTCCTATTATACCATTAAAGATCTTAACCGTTAGATCTTCGTCAAACTGATTAATAAAAAATTAACTCTGGCACGGGAGAAAAGTTCAATATATTACATCACCCAAACACATAGATTGTACAAACAGCACCCAGGAATATATAGATAAACAGCACAATAACAGAGAAAACATACAGACAAATATATATAGATACCATGGCATATATGCATAACTAGTAAATTTATTTGTGATAAAATGGGTAGATTGTATAGAAGGTCTGTCCCGCAGTGAGGAGCAGCAGGAAAATGGCAGCCAAGAAGGAAATGATCACCCAGGGACTGCTAAAATAGTCGCGGACAAGGGCCGCCCTCCACTTGTGCCGTCTTAGCCTTTGATACTTGTTCACCTTCACGCACAAATCTCTGAGGTAAATATTGTCAGTTGCATAGTGAACTTGATTGCATAGGCGGCTGAAGAAATGAGCTGCATCTTGGTCAGCAGTCATCCTATTGGTGAGAATTCCATTTAGGTGCAGCAGTCTCGCGTCTTTAGGAGTGTTGATTAAGCAATCCATGAAGGCGGCGTAGATGGTTATTTGGCAATGGGTGTCGGGGTAGCACTGCTCGAAGGCAATAAGATTCCGAAACATGGAGTTGCTGTAGTCATGCACCTGAAGAGGTGGGATCTCCATGACTCCTTTCTGAAACTTTATGTCCAAGAAGCTGCTGGCATTCTTCCGCTTCTTGAACTTGACTCCAGCATCTTGGAGCTCCTTTGCACTTGGTACCCAATGTTGTATTTCCTCCAATGTATCGACTCGGGAGGATTTGGTGGGCTGGGCACATTGAGGTATTGACAGGTAAAACAAATGAAGCAGATGGTGCACCTTACGGTATCTATCAGAGAAGGAAGCATCATCTGCTTTGTGTGGATGGATACTGCTGAATAGCTCAAGGCCGCAACCCACGAGATATTTTCTTGGCTTATTAAGATGTCGTGGGTCGTCAAGAATACGTAGCATATAATTGTTCTTATACAGTACGAATAAGTGTACGATGACAATGAAAGGGATTTGATTCTCCAACAACAGCAGATCATATGTCACTAAGTTCCAGATCCAGCATCGACCGAAAACTTCCATGGCATCTTCTCTTGTGCTTTTCCTGCCCCGCTCAGAATACTTTAGCAGTAGATGAAGAATGAAGCATCCGTCAAGCAGCATCATCTCAGCTAAATCATCGCTGAGGAATGTTTTCACTGTGCTCTCATCCGAGTAGGCGGCTCGGATTTTGGGTTCCAGATTCTTCAGTGCTGCTAAGCAGGCTTTGAGCGAGCCAGAATATTCGTCTTTGGGCATCAACTTTCTCACACAAGTCCACTTGTAGTCTTGCATCTGTCTTAGTTTGATATCATTTCGTTCGGAATAGAAGAAGGGACCGATGCAGACAGCCATGGGTGTGTAGGCCTCCGGATGAGTCGATCGGATTTCAGGTGGGACTCGGTAAATGGTGCACGGGATAGTTTGTTCCCTTCTATGACTGCTGACCTGATCATGGATAGATTTCAGAAAGTGTTCACTTATATCTATTTGATGTTCTTCATCTTGTTTTTTATAAATGAAATCGTTCCCTAACAACTCCGAAGCGCTTTCAATCTCTGGAAGGATGTGTTCTGGAGCTGACGCTGTTTCAATCGGTCCCGTACCGAGAGTTGGACTGAACTCACTTATGTCCTCTGATTCAAGTATTTGTACTTCAGCTTGTTCTTCATTAACGAGATCGGTTATGTCTATTTGATGTTCTTCATCTTCTTCTTCGCTCGTTAACAACTCCAAAGCAGTTCCAATCTCTATAGGGATGTGACTTACACCCGCCACTCCAAATGTTCCTCCGGAATAATATGGGCTGTCCCTACTCATTCTTTATTACTGATCGGCTGCTCCCCAATTCGTATAGATAGCAACAGGTATGTAAACCGCTTGATCACACGTAATTATGTACTGGCAATTAAGAGCATTACTTTTACCACCTGCAGATAGCTAGAAGAGAGTTATGACAATTTAGGTTTCACAGAACAATCAATTACTCTAAACGAAATTGTTTGAGTAGCTGAGAATGAATGCATGGGATAATAGACGCATTAGATTTCCTATGCATCAAAGCTTGTAATTATCAAATTTAGCATCGCTAGCATTAATAAACTATAATTTTATTCTAACAAAGTCTCACTATCTTTCTGAATATCATGTAAAAATCTTATACATCATAAGCATAACAGACAGCAATGTTTGGCTAAATTTTGAATTGCAAGCATCGGATTAATTGGCTAAGTTTTGACTCTCTCAAAGAGAACAGACAACAATCATGATGCTTTCGAGAACCAAAACATAAAACAGAACGACCAAAATAAAAACAGGAGGCACAAATTTATGTGGTTAGAGCATATCAATAATAGTTGCTATAAAGAAAGCAAGGTTATCTTTCTCCCCCGCATCCTAAATTACTAATTTCATAGCAAACCGCTTTCTTTATCCCTCACAATTGAAACCTACCGTACATGATAATATATGAGATATCATGCGAATATTTCACCTTATAGTTAGGCCTAATTGGCAAAAGAAGCATACCGTAGGCTTGCCGTTCTAATTTCAGCAGTAACGTTTGCGTCGAGCATGCACCAGTAAATTGCAATTAGCGAGTGAGCTCAATCGTCTTCTACTCGCATAACAAACACACCATTGTTGTATGTATATATATATATTTAGAGAGAGAGAGAGAAGCTTACAAATGGGCATATAGAAATGCAAGAGAGCTGCCTTCGTTGTCGGATTGATTGGCAAAATAAAAATAGTCAATTGCTCGGCATTGTTTGTTTCTCTTGACTAAATAAAAAAAGACTGCCTATTTGACTGCATCCGAATTAATAAATTGCTAATCGTAGTCTATTTCGATCTTCACCAAATGAAAAAAAGACTTCCTTGATAATTTCATACGTCTGGCTGAATTATTTCTTGGTTTAACGTCTAAAAATAACACATGCATTACGGGCTGAATTATTGAAGCAGTAGAGGACTCAGAATCGATCTGATTGCCTTGGAACAACAGTGTTACCTGGCCACCAAATTACTGCCAACTATTAATTATGATTAGAGT
The DNA here is from genome assembly GCF_048772165.1 of Typha angustifolia. Taxonomy (NCBI): domain Eukaryota; kingdom Viridiplantae; phylum Streptophyta; class Magnoliopsida; order Poales; family Typhaceae; genus Typha; species Typha angustifolia. The sequence goes on from NC_133251.1 coordinate 508,634, forward strand.
GCTATGACTTTATAAGTTTATCTCTTCTCTCTAGTGGTGATACCACTTGGTTCTCTAGTCACCCAGTAATCTTGAAACGATCGCGCCACGGACATTTATTATGATTCATCAAATAAACATCTGACTCGAAGTGTTTGAACAAAATAAGATTTGCAACTGCAATGGAAATTTAGAACCGAGCAAAGTTAACCGTTTCCTCTGTCTATGAATTCGCCAAATACTTCTATTTCGACCTCTTCAACATTCGCCACGATTTACTGGCATGAAAGCTATTACGTCACCCGAATACATAGATCGTTACAACAAGTAAATAGATAAACAGCACAATAACAGAGAAAACATACCGACAAATATATATATATATATATAGATACCATGGCATATATGCATAACCAGTAAATTTGTTTGTGATAAATGGGGTAGATTGTATGGAAGTTCTGTCCAGTCCAGCAGCGAGGAGCAGCAGAATGACGGCAGCAATTGACGAAATGATCACCCACGGATTGCTAAAATAGTCACGGACAAAGGGCTGCCATCCACTTGTGCCATCTTGACCCTTTATACTTGTTCACATCTGCACACAAGTTTCCGAGGTAACTACGGTCAGATGAACAGTGAATTTGACTGCATAGCCGGCTGAAGAAATGAGCTGCGTCTTGGTCAGCAGTCATCCGGTTGGTGAGAATTCCAGTCAGGTGCAGCAGCCTCGCGTCCTCAGGAGTGTCGAGTATGTTATCCATGAAGGCAGCGTAGAAGTGTCAGGGTAGCACTGCTCGAAGGCGATCAGATTCCGAAACAGGGAGTTGCTGTAGTCATGCACCTCTAGAGGTGGGATCTCCATGACTCCGCTGCTGTACAGACCACATACGGTGTGATTTAAACTATAAAACATACGGTGAAATTATCATTACTTGTCTGACCTATTGAATCGAATTTAACTATAAAGACCTCCCATAAGGAACAATGTGTGTCTGATCTGAAATTTTTCTAAGAAATGCTGTGTTACTCACTGAGAACAGGGCTGTACTCGGTCGGCTTCCATGGGATACCAGCTTCTTTCTGGACAAGAAGAAAACATTTCATTACACGTCTTCCCTGTCCATTCTATTTATGAAGAACTGAAGGTAAAATAAATCAAATGGGAAAAGGAAATCTTCAAACTTTTCAGAAAGATATTCTGAGATCATGCTGATACAATTGGTCGTTAACTACGTCTCCATCAAAGAACAGAGGAGAAGGGCTAAAGGATAAAGAGTACTTGGAAACCTGGAGATGTATTCAAGATGGAAGAATATATGAGATTAGACTCTGAGTAACCTGGAGATGTATTCACCATGTTCCAGATCCAGCATCTGCCAATGACTTACTTGCATGACATCTTCTTCATCTGCAACCTTTTTTCAAGGAACTTCGCTGATTCAGCTAATAAACACATTCATATGTATCATTTTAAGGCGTGCAACTTCTCATGCATTTCGATGTACCTAAAGCCAGGGTCCTCCTACATGTGAATCTCCGATACAGCATACGTACAAAGATCATGGCTATGGAGATCTATCTTAATTCATTTCTTGGCCGGGGGTTATGTGAAAATAAGCTCATTCTGAGGGTTATATTTGCAAATAATATTGCAGATCTAATAATGGTGTTAAGTTGGACCCAATCTATAAATGGCATGACATGAAATGCTTATTGGTTCGGGTAATAATGGATCCGATTCGAATCCGAAAAGTGGGAGCACTGAGCAATTCGTCCGGCTCTGGATGATTTCATCCCTTACCTCTCCGTGCTACAACCCAAGAAAGGCGGCTTCTTCTGTTATAACCTTCCACTCTCCTCTTGCTCATCGAGGAGAGCCATGGCGACATCTCTCAAGTCTCCGCTCTTCCCCTTCTCCTCGACCGCGCTCCTGAACTTATCTCGAAAGCTACCCGTCTCTGTCTTTCTCTTCCCTTCCTCCTACTCCACTACTAGACCCTTCTCCCCCTTCTCCAAGACCCCTCTCCGCTCTCCTCTTCTCCACCCTCGCCGCCGCCTCGTAACTTGCGCAGGGACCGGGAACGGCACCGCCGAGCCGCAACACTTCGACTTCGATCTCTTTACGGTTGGCGCTGGTAGTGGTGGGGTCCGAGCCTCGAGGTTCGCCGCTAACTATGGTGCCTCGGTTGCGATCTGCGAGCTTCCGTTCGCGACGATATCGTCAGATAACGCCGGTGGTGTCGGTGGAACGTAAGTTTTTCTTTGTTGATTTGTGTTGATTTAGGGATTTCCTTGTATGGGTTCTTAAAAAGTTGAGACTTATCTGACACGGATGATAGTTTTAGTCTCTTTATTATTTCTTGTGGAATTAGGGTTTTGGATGGTATCCATTTCATGGTCGGGAAGTGGAATAAATTTATGCTGCTCTCTGTACTGGCTTTGATGATTTCAACTCTTAGACAGCCTTTTTTTCTAAGATGGGCGTGCTGTGGACATGTAGTTAACAGCTTAAACATTTTCAGGAGTGAATTGATTCTGCCAGTCGGAAAAAGAATAAGTTTCTGTCGTGCATGATTGATATGTTGTTAGTTGCGCTGTAGCTGTTGTTAAAAGATTTTTAAAAATTTGGTCGGGAGATTAAAAAAGCTATGTTTGAATTTGGAAGAAGAGATTCAAGTATACCTCTGAAGGTTAGAAAGATAAGCAATGCATACAAAGGAATGGTGGGATAAGATGTCTAATATTTAACTTGGCTATCTGTTAGATGCTGAAACTATCATTATGGAATGAGGAAACCAAAAGGATTGGTATTGAACATATATGTCAGTTCTCTCATAAGTAAGTTAGGCTAAGAGTCAAAGATCCTCTTTTGGTCTCTCATACTTATGTCATCCTTTAGAACAACTTCACAGTCAGCAATTTAGTTGCTTGCCTATTGGTTATTGTACACTTCAAATACTAATTGTAGTAGCACCTTTGATGTTTATTATTATTTTTAAAAAAAAATTTCTACATTGTCTCATGAATGCTTCCTGCTTTAATAATCCAGCTATTCCTGGTTTCTTTTCTAATGTAGCTGTGTTCTCCGCGGATGTGTTCCTAAAAAGTTGATGGTATATGCATCCAAGTACTCCCATGAGTTTGAAGATAGCCATGGCTTTGGGTGGACCTATGAAACTGATCCTAAGCATGACTGGAGCACTTTGATGGCCAACAAGAATGCCGAGTTGCAACGCCTCACCGGTATTTACAAAAATATTCTGAATAATGCAGGCGTCACCTTAATTGAAGGTCGTGGAAAGGTTGGATCATGTTGTTAAGTCAGGTTGAAATTCAAGGAGTACTTTTCCCCAAATATTCTTAGAAATTGTGATGCAATGGGCTGAGGTCCTTTTCTTCTCGATGTTGCAATGCAGATAGTCGGTCCTCATACTGTTGATGTTGATGGGAAACTCTACTCCGCTAAACACATACTTATATCAGTTGGTGGACGACCCTTCCTCCCAGACATTCCAGGAAAGGAATATGCTATTGATTCAGATGCCGCACTAGACTTGCCTGCAAAACCAGAAAAGATTGCAATTGTAGGCGGTGGCTACATTGCTTTAGAATTCGCTGGTATATTCAATGGCTTAATGAGTGAGGTCCATGTGTTTATCCGACAGAAGAAAGTCCTGAGAGGTTTTGATGAGGAGGTGAGGAAGTCCTTGGAAAAGTAATCGTTGTTCAATTTTGGCTGTAATTTGTGGTTCTCTTCCTCAAGTTTCTGTTTCTGCAGATAAGAGACTTCATTTCTGAACAAATGTCTCTAAGGGGCATCGAGTTTCATACTGAGGAATCTCCTCAAGCAATTCTTAAGGCAGCCGATGGTTCACTGTCATTGAAAACAAACAAAGGAACTGTTGATGGTTTTTCGCATGTAATGTTTGCTACTGGGCGAAGACCAAATACACAGGTTTGATATCATATGGAAATTTTTATTCATTTTCTTTTTTCCTATTCACCTGTTGTAGTAAACTTATCTCGATCATTTGTTTTATATCAAATGGATATTTTCTGTTTTCTTTGTTCCTATTCACTTCATTTGTTTTAAGACTTATATTGATATACTTTTTTTGCATAACAGAACTTAGGACTTGAGGAAGTCGGAGTAAAACTGGCCAAGAATGGAGCAATACTGGTACATGATTAATTGTTTGATCAGCATGGTTTGCTAGATTACTTGAGTCCATGATGAACAGTTCTATATTCTTTATTGATATATCAATGCCCGTCAGGTTGATGAATACTCTCGGACATCAGTTGATTCCATTTGGGCTGTTGGAGATGTCACTGATAGGATAAACTTGACTCCAGTTGCCTTAATGGAAGGCGGTGCATTTGCAAAAACTGTGTTTGGCAATCAATCTACTAAACCAGATTACAGGTTTGCTTCATGTGCTAAAATAGTTAAACAGATGGTGCACAGAAAAAAGAAAAAAAAAGTGATGGTTGCTGCTGGAATTAGGAACAAGATGCTGCATCAGAAACTACCCAGTCATAATAGAAGTCTTGTGAACATATAATTAAGCATTCCTGCAATTATTTTCTGGGTTATTTTTATGAATCACATCTAGTTCTGGAAGCCGCATAATAAGTCCGTGCAAACTTTATTTGGTTATTCCTGTGAATCCTTACAAGGAATATTAGATATCTTACTTTCATGGATAATAGCTTTCCATTTTCATTATTATGCCAACCTATTCATGGCTTGAAGTGATATGAAGTTCACAATCTGCAGACATCACAGTGTTTGGAGTTTATTTTGTCATGTAACTCATTGTAGTTCAATCATGAATATGTAAAAGATTGAAATTGGACAATAAATAGTATTAACTGGGTTTGATTGGAACATGTATTAGATAGTATATGTTGGATCACTTGATTTATTTTATGAGAATACAATACTGATAGTGGAGGAAATCACAAACTAAAGTCTTTTTTATCTTGATAAATGATGATTTAGAAAGTCATTGCATTATGAGATCTTTTACTAGTGATATTGAATAATACATGATTTTTCTCAGCAGTGATAGTCATCAATATAAGAAGACTAATGGTCTAGTCAATCTCAGTGAAACATTTTCCTTGTAAATCTCATAATGCTCAATATTAAGGTTCATTGTATAAGGATATTGCTCCAGCATTATGACTCAATATCATTCAAAGGATGGTGGTAGGCTCATATTGTCAACATGGAGATTTTTGCTTGACTTATATGAGATTAATAGTTTTTGCTGGTTAATTAGTTCCTTGAAGTTGGCTGGTAGTTAATTAGTAAAAACTTTGTAGATGTTTGATTGAGAGAATGAGTTACCAGAACACTAATCTGGCTATATTCAATGACGTACAAAATAGAGGGTCAATGCAGCTTCATTAAACAAATGCAATTGAATGTTACATTCTATAATCTTTTTCCTCTCCAAACTTATACTCATGTCACATGCCTCGCTATGCTGATAGAGTGTGACACAACAAAACCTTCAATTTTCTGGTCTAACTTGAAGTTACTGCTGTAATAGGATACTTTCACAGGCTTTAATTGATCTCGTGTTAGGTTGAATGCTTCTCCCATAATGTTGCTGATATGTGCATTGTGCATCTATGAACAGAGCGGTGCCATCTGCTGTATTTTCTCAGCCGCCAATAGGACAAGTTGGTCTAACTGAGGAGCAGGTAATACAATCTTTTTTTCCCAAAGTTTATCTTATATGATGTTCCCATAAGATTCAAGATTGCTGCAGGCCATTCAAGAGTATGGGGATGTTGATATCTTCACAGCTAACTTCAGACCACTCAAGGCCACTCTTTCTGGTCTACCGGACCGAGTATACATGAAACTTATTGTCTGTGCTAATACTGACAAAGTTTTAGGGGTCCACATGTGTGGGGACGACTCCCCTGAGATTCTACAGGTTTGTGAGTTTTGACTGATCATATTCCTTTTATATAGTTACTTGAGCAGAAACTCGTTATGATGTATGTATTATATTTCAGGGGATTGCAATTGCTGTCAAGGCAGGCTTGACAAAGGCAGACTTTGATGCAACAGTTGGTATTCACCCAACGTCGTCAGAGGAATTTGTCACAATGAGGAGTCCAACACGCAAAATTCGAAGGAATCTTTCTCCAGTCGAGGTTTGCCATCCCACATATATAGTGAATAAGTAGGTGCATCATGGGCATGTTGAGTTATGAATTTGCAATACTAATAAGATAGTTTTTTGTCTCAATTTTTCAGGAGAAGATTAAAGAAGAGAGCAAGTCAGTAGTAGATACTTAACACCAATGAGGTAAAATGTACACTATTCAGTTACCCAAGGAATAGAAAGTCTTGGTTATTTGTTGTTTTCCACACATACCCCTGATTTACTGATCCAGTGCTAGATTTTTGCATATGAATGATATGATTGTAGCTTGGATGGTGTAATGGTTTATATAAGCATATCAAAGGTGGTATCCAATTTGTATCTCCTATAGTAGCACCAAAATGAAATAAAAATAAAAAAGAAAGGAAGAAAGAATGATTTGGTTGATGACTTTGTTCAGAAAATAGATAATTGCATGCTGAATTACTTGTTAATTTTTCTCAAACGGAATTATTTGATCTTGCAGGCAGTGTAGAAACTTCATATTCAGACGATGGAGAAATTCTGAGTGAGGAAGGCTCTTGAGGAGATATAAAATAACAGTCCCCAATCTTGTCAGTGCTAAATTTTTTTAATATCCTTTTTGCAACTTGGAAAGAATTCCAGTAATTATTTGTATATTCCACTCTCTCATATGTAAAGGGCGGATGGCTTTCAAGATGCAAGCGCATAAAATTCGTTTATCTAGTAACTATTTTTTTTCCCATCAAAATGGAATTTTGTGGACATTTGTTATAATAGTGATGTTAAGGTTTTTTGATGCACTATCTGGATAATATGCTTGTGATACACTGTCATATGAAATAATAGCATTTAAAATAATCATGCTATAGCCACCGCAAGAACATTTGAGTTGAGATCATATCGTTTATGAATTTAGATACCTAGAATGACCAGGCCTCATTGCCTTCGCCTAAAAGTTGGCGATCAGCTGGAGAATTGGTGTTAAGAGTAATAACTTCTGACTAGGTATATCTGAAATATGAGTTGATGGCTGTTATTGTGCTGTAAAATTGACAAATATTGGGAGATTAAAGGGTCAACACAATCCTAGGTTGGCTCCTTCACCTGATTCACAAAAATTTAAAGAAAGAAGAGGAAAGAAACACACTACGGGTTTCAGTGCTGCTGGTCACGAACAAGATTGGCTAAATCGCCAAGTCATTTCAGAGATACCAAGATACTAATTATCAATACCTCGACAGTAAACCAAATGCACATGGAAGCAGAGATTATCCCCATCAAAATTTGGGGTTCCTAATCACTGTACGTATAAAGAGGTAAGAGTTTACAATATGAGAGCATTTATTCTCATTGTACATGACGTGAAACTCTTTGGACAAATGAACCAGAATAGTGCAACCAAAACGACAATCCCACAAACATCATCTATCAGGTTTAGCTAAAAATTGGCGAAGCTATGACAACCATTACTCTTTGGAATGGGAAGGAAAGAATCATAGAGAATTTACATGAAAGAGTAGGGTAGGGAAACATCATCAGACAAAATGAGATGAACAAACAGCATCAGATGCATGCTATAGAAGGGAAAAAAGAATTGAAAGAATCATTGGCAGAAAAGAATCTTGGTTCCACTTCACCTAAGTAGTCACTATGTTGCACTTCCTCAAGTAGGGGTTGTCGTAGTCAAGGAATTTATTCCAGTAACCTTTGTACTTTGGAATTGCAATGTCAAGCCATGGCTTCATGAACCCACTGTAATGGATGACTGCTGCCTTCTCAAGTTCTTTCTTTCCCAGACTTGTGTCTTCGCCAAGCCCAAGAACATGCCATTGTCTGTCCAGGCGAACTGTATGATTGTAAAAGACAACTTGGTCCAATGGCAAACTTCCTGCTTTCCATAATTGCAGCCTCGCTCCCTGCACCTCATGAAAGATCGCCATCAGCCAAGCAACTGGAGGAGCGTATGTTTGATCATATAACATGTATTATGTATGTTTATCAGTTTCGCATCATAAACTGAAATTAATCCATGAAACTTGACTGAACCAAACATATCTACATGGGAGTGCTTTCTCACATGCTAGAATCACACAAAACTTTAAATTCACACTTTCGTGTGCTTCATCTTGTGGCAAAGTATGCAATTTATGTATAACTATGATACATCAGCTAGCCAGAACATCACTGCCAGTTTCCAAGAGCTTCCAAGTTCCAATCAGAGAATGAGAGAAATGTTACCTACATCAAAGTCTATCATGATGTTTATACAGCAGGCCCATATGGCATAATAGTTAACTTTTCATTAGTCGTCCAAGTTGATCATGAGATTGGTTGTGCCTGGTTAGTTTATTTCTTTTTAACTAAAAAGCAGCTGTTCAGCCAGTAATCGTAAGTGGAAACAATTTGCTTATGATTGTTTACTAAGAAATAGCATTGTTTCTTCTGAGGGAATCCTACCTCCTAAATTGATACCTTGAAAGTAAAAAACAAGCAACTTGAACTTTTCTTAACTGTCAATAACTTCCCAGTTCATCTAGCTACTGAGTCAGCATTCTAGCGATAGAAATTGGTTATCTGTTCTAATTCTATATGTAAAGGAAAAGGAAGTCATATAAAAGAAGAAAAAAAAAAACATCTTACCCTTTGAAGCCACCTATCATAAGTCATTGTTATGCCTTGTCGACGCCACTCAATTAGGTTAAACATATTCATTCCAAACCCCCATAAGCAGGCCTTTGGATCAAAGCTACTTAAAATGATTGGCTCACTGAAGTTAAGCAGCATTTTCAACTGATGAGATGAATCACCATCCCTACATGTCTCAATGGCAGAATTTACCTTCCCCTTCATCTCTACCCTCCATATCTCCCTCAGATCTCTCTGCACCACCACATCATGGTCTAAAAGCAGAACTTTGCTCAAATAAGGGAAAATATGTGGCAAATAAAAACGGAGGTGACTGAGTGATGAAGTGTATCTGGAATCTTGTAAGCCAGCCTGCTTAAAAATAGATAGCCATTCAAAACTATCCATATTTTCAATGTGAATTGTAGCTGGACCAGGTGTATTCAACAGAAACCACATCCTCATTGCTGGAAAGTTCAGAGAATCAGTCACCACATGAAAGATAATTTTCTCAGGTTCCTGCAACAGAATGTAGAAGAATTAAAAATGTCAATGACTTATTTGGCAGTTACAGGTGTGGATAACAAAAAAAAAGAAAAAAGAAAAAGAAAATGCTGCGCAAGGAAACCATGAGGGTATTTCTTTTGTTGAATACTTGAGACAACGGAATAAAGAAACCAGAGATAATCTCCAATGACACTAGAAATGTTCAAGTCAGATTAGCATTGAACAGAGAGGCAGAGAAAGTTCATACCTTAGATGTGGAAACTGTAGAGTTTACAACCACTGCACATGCAAGTATATTATCTGAAAATATAGCATAGTGATAATAATCTGGATTTTGAATGTTATCTACAAGCTGCAACTCATGCTCCTCAGGATTCAAGGTGAAGAAGTCTGACGTAAGCCGCATTGACAGGCAGTGATAACCTTTAGGTATGGTCCTGGCTGCAATCTGTGTAAAGCGTAAACCATCATTCTGCTGTTTCCTGAGCTTTTCTTTAGAAATAGTTACTTTGACACGTAGTTCTGATGCCTCTGCAGAGCAATCTGGGTAAGCCTTGCGGATCTTGGACAAAGTTGCTTCCATTGCTCTGATTTTCTGCAAAGCACTGGACAGTAGTTTCTGTCTCAATAGAATGGCAATAATATACTCTTGTAAATAATTGAGCGTGGTTTTAATAACTCCTCCACATTTATCACTTTCAAGGCTTTTTCACTCTTTTCTTTTTAAATCTCTTCTTGATTTTCTCATACCAGAATAAATAGTAATCTCGGACATGATAGCAGGTTACTGCTTACCTCCTACTCCTAGATAAATCTGTGTGATTTTTGCCCCGACCAAGCAACTTTTCTATCTCCTTTACCCTTGATTTCAGTTCTCGTACCAACTTGGAGCTGCTTTTCTCTGTGGGAATTTTCAAATAAGCATTAGCCATGATCAGCTGATCTTCCATCTCCCAGATGTACTCTCTTGTCCCAATCTGAGGGAGAGAGCTCTTATTATGTTCTCCTGCAGCTTCCTGGTCACAGAGCCCATGCCTCTGCATTCAAGGTTAGATACAAATAATAAGATTGTTTATTAGAAAATCGATTAGAGTGATAAATCAGCTCTGATGATGATGGTCTAACCAAAGGAACTTTATTTTCTAAGCATTGGGAACTGATGATATTATTTTCTATGTAGCTAATACATTCCTTATGCTAATTATTGCAACACTTCAGCTTGAAAAATCACCAACTTAGATCATATTTATCATCCAAGAAAGTACTGATTCTACTGAATAATACGAGAAATGTTTCCATTAAGAAGGGATGATCTAGGAAAAGGAAAAAGCATGCCTCTTCTCTGGTGGGAGTAGCTACATCATGCTTGTCAACTTCTGCATCTCCACCACTACCAGATTTCAATCCTTCAACCAAAGGCCAAAAAGAAAAAAGAAAAAAAGAAAAAGAAGGAATCAGGGTAAGACAACATTTCATAGTTAAATAAATCAATCATTAATTCATTCAAGAACAATAATTTTACCATTCTCTCCAGAAGCATCACATCTGTCAACTGGGTTAGTTTCATCGAGTTCTTTCAATCCTTCACCATTATCCTAAAACCCCAAACCCATATGCAACTACTGTTTAGTACCACACCAGGAAGGAGGTCCATCTCACATGCTAATACAAATCTTTAACCCAAATTTCCAAAGAAGAAACCTGATCTATGCGAATTCGTTCCATAGGATCACTGGATGACCTCTGCATTTAGAAAAGCTGTCAACAAATTCTTGCGAAACACAAAGATTTAAAGAGTAGATTGATTAAAATAGAAAATATCATACCGTAGGATCCTTAACTGAAAACGGTCCTCCTAGTTCAAACTCATCAGTCATCTGATTAACATCACCTGCAAGATGAGGAGATCCCCGTGATATCGATCAAGTTCCACGAAATGCTGAAAAGAATGCTTCGATTCCTTACTGGCTTCCTTGTCGCGGAGTCCGAAAATTTCTTTCCGACACGTGAAGACGACCATGCTGAAGCAGACGAAGGCCATGAAGAACGTCAGGAGGAAGAGAGTGGAAATCTTCATCTTGCGGAGGGACTCTAAGCGTTGGCGAGAGAAATCTAGGGTTCGGGTTAGGGTTTCAAGAGCACTCTCATGGAAGCGGAAGAGAGGAAGGAGACGCAGGAGAAGAAGAAATTGGGGTTTTATTCGATCGGATTCTTTTTTAAAGGTTGCGCGGGCATTGGGCGGGTTTAATTACTCCTAATCTCACTATTATATTACTATATGATTTAATAACAAATTACACTCCATGGATCACGCGAATCGTAGAGATACCAACAATTCTTTGAAACGAACGGCTGCAGGACGTGTCAAGTTTCGGGTTTGAGAGCGTATACGTGCCTGAAGATCGTTCTAGTTTTTTGATGTTGTGTGTTTTTTCAATCGTATAAGATGAGAAGAAGGAGATCGGTTGTGATTAAAGTGACGTAAATGACGTAGCCCGGCTTAGTTGGTTAGTTAGTTACTTAGAGCTGCGATATGAGACGTCCGATTTAGTTCTTGGCTCATAACACGAATCTCTGCTTCGAGCTAATAGTGATTTGACACGTCTCCAATTGTTAAGAGGGATTTATCAGCTCTGACTAATGGTAAGAATTAATAAAAGAGGAGATGTTAATGTCAGGCATGTAATGAAGCATTTGTGAACTATTTTATCACTTGTGTCGCTACCTATGATGTTACTTGGGAGATAAAGTGATATTAAATATAATTAACTCAAATAACTTTTAAAATATCATAATTATCACATATTCTTTTAATTTTTTTTGGATAATAGCTATTATGGTCAAATTTTTTAAAGAATATTGCTAATAAATTATTAAATAACATCAATAACCATATATAAATTATTTTTAATATATTCCTCATTTTTAATTTTTAGAGTATAAATATTAGTCTCACATAAAATAAGATATACATTATTGTGCTAATAATATAATATTGAATAACTTTTACACATTTAGTATAATTTACACAAGAGCAAAATAAGTTTTTTTAATTTAAATTGTATTTTTTTTCATTTAAATAATATTTTGAAAGGAGTATAATAATTTTGGTTGTAATTACAATATTTTAAAATTTCTGATGGTAATTACGTAAAAACTCTGAAATATAATAAATGAGAAGATTATGAATAGTATTACACAATAGAATAAAATAGCGATGAGATGATTAAGATATGTTTATAAAATACATCTTGGTAAATGGTAATGAACCTCAATTGTCACATATCATAAGAGTCAATGATAGATAATGTGAATCATATATAGTTATATATTTATTTATTTATTTATTTAAATGCTGAGAAAGCTAGAGGCAAAATCAAATGAGAAAAATTAACAATTATTGTGTGATTAATTGTTATTTATCACGTTAGTTTCGAGCATTATTTGGGTGGTGGTGACAACGCCCCCAATTTATGAAATATTTGACCAAAACTATCCCAAGTCTGACCTGCATATATTATTCTCATATAATGTAGGAGAAATTGCTATCACCATCCATTTCATTTAATATCTGGGTAATTAAAATAAAGAATATTTAGCATACTTTATCTCCACCAGAAGACTCCGGGTCAGACAGCACAGCACCTAAACCAAGAATAAGCGCTGAATTGACGCAAGCCGGGAATCTTGAAAAAGGAAAAGTGTGTTTTTGCACATATAACCCTCAATATTTTTATTTATACATTTTAGTTTTCATATTCTTTAAAAGAATTATTTTTAATAGAGAAAGATGTATGGAAAGAAGAATAAACATGATTTATTTTTTCAGTTAAATTAAATTAAATTAAATTTTAAGCGTTAGTTAGCGGTGTCACTTTAGAGTAACGGACATAAATAAGAGATTTAAAAGGGTGTGCATGGAAAAAACGCACTTTTTAGGGAACCAAATGCAAGTATGCAAGTACAAATACCCAAACACTATACAGCAACAATTCGCGAATTCTATCCCTCTTCTTCCCCTATTCTTTCACCAGGAAAAAAAATAGTAGTCGAATCCACGATCCGAGGCTTTTCGACCCCGCTTATAGTTAGAAAGAGTTCAATTCGCAATCTCCGGCGCCGGAGATGTGATCGCCGTGATCTACTGACTTCTGAGGTCCACCGGCGAAAGGGACCTCGTGAGATGTGAGCTTTGGCGGCGGAGATGGCGCCGGAATCGGTGGCAGCGGGAGAGGGGCAGGGCTCGATCATGAAGAAGGCGGCGGCGTCGAGGAGTTGGATCCTGTTTGATTTCAACGGGGAAGGAACGATTCTGGATGTGGATAAGTATGCGATCATGCATAGGGTTGAGATAAACGCGAGAGATCTCAGGATTTTGGATCCCTTGTTATCCTATCCGTCTACTATATTGGGGCGGGAGAGAGCTATCGTTCTCAATCTTGAGGTGAGGAGTTCTTTTTTGTAGTGAATTTCGGTGGTTTATATCTTTGGTTAGAATTTTCGTTATATTTTTTAGTACTTTTGTTGCTAATTGAAGTTCTTTTTCGTCTTTGGAGCAGCATATTAAAGCAATAATCACTGCAGAAGAGGTACTTTTTTTTTTCTCGAAAGCAATTCACTAGAATATATTTTAGTGGATTCTTAGATTGCTTTTCTCAAATAGTCTTTGCTCACTGGTGCAAATGTCTAGGTTTCTTTTTGCGCACGGAAAGGAACCTTTTAGATATAAAATTGTCAGATTTCTAGGTTGAGGTCATGTTGAGACTTTGAGTTCGCCTTTTTTGAGTAGCCTTTTCCATTATTATGAACTCATATCTATTTGTCGAAACCAAGCGAGAGAGTATAAGTTTTATTTTTCCTGTGGAAGACATGATATGATCTCGTACTTAACTGCTCTAAATTGTGAATTTGCATGACTTAGGTGTTGCTTAGGGATCCTATGGAAGAAAATGTTATCCCAATAGTGGAGGAGTTGCGCAGGCGATTACCACCAGCTACCGTTGCTCAGCAGGCTCAAGGTGAAGGGAAGGAGAACTTGAGTGGGCCACATGATGTGGAAGCTGCAGAAGAAGATGGTAAGTTGCACATGCAATTTTCACCTTTGCTAGCCGAGCAAGTTGTTAGCTTCTAAAGTGCATGATGAGTGGAAGATTCTAACTCAAGATGCTGAAGTATTTAAATACGTGGTTCTTGTCAAACCTTATTTTGATTATCAGAGAACATCATTCATGATTATAGGCAGCACATCTGTTGCTATCCTTATTTTCTTTGAATATTTTTTTTCTTCCAACCAAACAATGGTCGAAAATTTTATTGAGGAACCTTAGTAGTTTCACTTGGATCATGCTTGTGCATTTTACACCATGTTATTTGGTGCTTGCCTGCATATCAATAAATTTTGACATAGGTATCTGGTAGTTTGATATACTGAAATTGCATTTGTTTGTTGTCATATATTCTTGTTAATCCTGTTTTGCTATGACCTTCTTCTTATGGTGCTAATCTCATGCAATGTAGAGTCTCCCTTTGAGTTCCGTGCCCTAGAGGTTGCCTTAGAAGCAATTTGCAGCTTCCTTGATTCACACACCACGGAGCTAGAGACTGCTGCCTACCCTGCTTTAGATGAACTGACTTCCAAGGTGAAGAAACACTTGCTTCTTGTATGGTATTCTTTTTGTTTAGATAGAGTAACAATGAGAGCTATTGGTTGACAAATTAGCAGGAGACAGTTGTTCATATGACAGTTTCTTCCTAACCTGCTGGCGCAGCTGGATCTGTAGGATGGCACTATGGAATCAAGAACTTGGAAATTGGAATGTATAGTTACTGCATGTGATTTAGGATTACATACGAAAGATGCAGTGGATTATGGTGGTCTCAATTCTAATTGGATTACTCAATGTACTATGTGTTCAAGTGGCTAAATTGGTACTTGAGTGATTTTACTCATAATCTGGACTTATGATTTTCTGAATTTATGAGTAAAGATTGGAATTTGGAGCAGATAATACGGAAATTGATTGTTAACTACTGCAAGTGATATGGATCCTAATTGTGACTGCTTTCCAGTAAATAAGTTACTAAACTTTTTATGCATATCCCAGTGCTAGAGATGTTTGTAATGAATAAGGTTATGTGGACAAATAATTCTTTTAGCTTGTTAACTAATAAAATTTTTTGTTTGCTTTAACATTTTCTGTCTTATTGATCCCAATCACAATGTGTGCTCATATAACCTTTTGCTTACAATTGTATATGGCAGTTAGAAAGCTAAAGCAAATCTTATATGTTTAGAAACCATATTTTAGAAATAGATTTCTTATTTGTGGATAGTACCATTTGTCTCCGGTAGTTCTATACTTCTATTGCACATTTGGTTAATTCTGCTTTATAAATTTCTCTACCAGACTCTATTATGATCACCTCTTCACCAATAAGTCGACAGTCGTTTCATGATGCAGATTAGCAGCCGTAACTTGGACCGCGTGCGTAAGTTGAAGAGTGCTATGACAAGGTTGACTGCTCGGGTTCAAAAGGTCTCGACTCTTTTTTTTTCATCCATCTAACCTATAATATTATCCAGTGTCCTTTGCATACATTGTTTTGGAAAAAGAGTAAATAGGGTCTATCAGTGCCTATTATTGAGGTTATACATGGGTTTTTGGACAAGCTGATTCTGCACCTTTAATGAAGATGAATTTGGTGGATTCTGTGAGGTGTTAAATATTATCTTTTCTTTCTTTTTCTTAGAGATTGTTGTTAGCACAGTAGACTTCCAGATTTTGTCATTTCATCAAGGTTGTTCTGTTGAGGTCGCCGGTCATGTCTGGTTCTATAGTAATTTAACACCAAGTTTTGCTGACTTCACCAGGTGAGGGATGAGCTTGAACAATTACTGGATGATGATGATGATATGGCTGATCTTTACTTATCAAGAAAATTAGCTGCGGCATTCTCTCCCGTCAGCGGTTCTGCTGTACCCAATTGGTTCCCTGCATCACCAACAATAGGCTCAAAGATATCTAGAGCTAGCAGGGCAAGTGCAGCTACTCTCCATGGAAATGAGAATGATGTTGAGGAGCTGGAAATGTTGCTTGAGGTCATAAAACAACCTTCCATCAAAACATGGCTGTCCTAGAATTCAAACTAAGATTAACTATAATTAATAATTGTTTTTCTTTATATGAAATTTATTGTTTTCTAATTGTACAGGCATACTTCATGCAAATTGATGGCACGTTGAACAAATTGACCACAGTAAGTCAATAACTAACTTCTAATTGTTATGTCATTGATGAACTGTTGTGATGTTATTAAGTATTAAGTATTAACAGCTATATTCGTGAAATAGTGTAACTCAAATATATCACCTCTTCTTCTCTCCTATTAGTTTCTGTAGCTGTCATCTAAGCAGGTGTTCTTTGATGTAATATGTTGATATTACTTCCTTACTAGAATTGGGTATTAGATCTTCTAAATTTTCAGAGAAGAAAAAGAAAGAGAACAGTGTCACAAGTTTGCTTGCATTTTGAGTTCTTCATGCAACCAAATAAGAGTACTTATAGAAAAGGAAAAAGGAATGTGGCGCTTCGTTGGAAAATGGTTTTAGCCTCTTACTTAGGTATATTTACATTCTATACGTAATTTTGTAGTAGCTTTTATTTGTCATGCTGCATCTGCCAGATGAGTATTATGGGTAGAGTTCTATGGATTGGTTTGTCTTTGTTGGCTCGGGATGGTTTCCACTTTCATGGATCATGTAGTGATATGGCGATTGGAATGAACACCTAACTGGCCACCTTAGGTGTCTTCTCATGTCAAGAAGAATGTAAGGAATTTAATGCAAGTGTCCGGACAGATTAAATAATAAGCATTAGTAGATAACTTCTGATCATTATGTAGCACTAATAGAATATTTAAAGCATCAAGATGAACCCTATGCTCCTCCACATTTAGGTCATAACTTGTCATGCCGTAGTTGTCTTGCCATAAGCTATTGTCTGAGATGGACAGAATTATTCTTTATTACTATTTAGACCTGTTAAACTCCAAAAATAACTGTGAGCATTCTCTAAAATTATTTTCAGCTCCGTGAGTATATCGATGATACAGAGGATTATATCAATATCCAGGTATTTCTCTTCCATCTTTGCATGTGATACTTGATGAGCATACTGTATACTCATTCGGAATCCATTCTTACTTCTTTTACAGCTTGACAACCATCGAAATCAACTGATTCAGGTGAGTGGTGACATTTCTAAAACTCTATTTTCTTCTGCCAGCCCCTTTATAGAAATTTTTTAGACAGTTATCTGGATAGCTTGTCTACTCACATGTTATCAGTCACAGCATAGCGAACATTCCTTTTTTTTCTTCAACAATATTCTTTCTACTTTGCCCTTCTTTCAGCTATATATTATCATCTAATCTACTTCTACGACATTGCAGCTAGAGCTATTCTTAAGTTCTGGCACTGTGTGCCTCTCCCTTTATGCCTTGGTTGCTGGAGTATTTGGAATGAATATACCGTATTCATGGAATAACAACCATGGATACGTGTACAAATGGGTACCCTCTACTTACTAGTGGATTAAGCACATACTTGATGATGATAAAATTGATATCTGACGTACATTATTTCTGAACTGCTGGACAGGTGGTCTTTATCTCTGGACTAGTTTGTGCCTCTATCTTTATCTTTATCGTTGCATATGCTCGCCACAAGGGTCTTGTTGGATCTTGATTACTTAGTGGAGTCGCATCCAGTTAAGGAATATTAATCAGGTGCTCCAATATTAATGATATGTGGAGTTCCCTTCTTAATTTATTCCAATTATCCGCGTTGGAGTTACCATTTCCTCATTTTCAGTTAAAGAAAGCCAATATCAAGTTGTCTTATCATAGTTGCCATTTCATAAATGGAAATGCTGCCATATTCATTGTTCTGGCTAGTTCCAGAGTTTCAGTATCGAGGGTTCAAACTAGAGGAGAGATACTATTGCTGTATCAGTTCATTCATATATTTACATCTGAAATTGTAATTCATTGTTAAACTATTTAATTGTGGAAAAATATTTTATCAGATTAAGTAATGTAATTAAGTTGGATATCTTCCTACTTCTTTCTCATCAATCCAGTCCGAGATGCAATTACATGTTTGTATTGCTTATTGCTATTGTAAATACATCTGATCAAAACCAGAATTTTTTTGAGACCCTCAGTGTAAATATCTTAGTGACATGTTTGCTTGATGACTCTCCATCCAGAAGAGCACCGCATTTGGTATGAAAATGTAAACTCTCGTTTGGTGTTTATCGTTACAGTTTGCTAGAATTTGCAGGAAGGGTGTACTTTGAAAGATTAGTCTCTGTTTGGATATCCTATATAATCTATTATGCATTGATTACTTTTAGGAGAGTGAAAGCTGTGGCTGTTTGCGATTAAGATTATTCAAGTAAGGATCTTGTCGACGACTAAAATTTACTTGGTTGTTCTCTTTAATAGGTAGGATCGACCTTGCCCAGTGGGTTCTTTCAGGGCTCAAGCTTTGGTGCCAATATGTTACTGTTTACAAGAGAAAGAGAGAGAGAGAGAGAATAAAGAAATAGTCCGAGGAAAGCTTCTCAACGGGTCTCGCTACAATCGGGACGAATAAAAAGAGACAAGAAAAGGGACTGCAGAACCAGAGCAGATAGTATGCAAATCCGGATGCAAGAATTTACCTCCATTCTCGTCCTTGGAATGCCTTCATGGGCTGCCAAATAAGTTCGTGCACTCGATAATTTTAGACAATCCCCCGGTACAGGCGTACAGTACCAGATTATAATTAACAGATCTAATAAAAACTAAAGAGAAGAGAAGAGTGTAGGAAGGCCTTCTTCTCCATTGGCTAAACCAAAAAGAAACAGAGCTAGATTCCTTCCCTTTGCATCTCATCCTCCTCCTTTCGTTTGACTGTAAGTACAAAAGTTTTTCTTTTTGATGTTCTGGTACTGGGCTTTTATTAGTGTTTTGATTCTGTTTGTTGTTGATGGATCTGATGGGTTTTTACTGCCCTTGTGTAAAACTAATTCTGAGGCACTTTCCTTGCAAGAGAACCATCTTAGTTCAAGCTCATTCCCTTCAAAGTTCTAATGGAGTTTTTATGTTGGAGTAGTATTAATACATCATATCATAATTTGGAAAGAAAAATTTATACATTTTTTTAGTATCATATTTCATCACGATTGCTGACGGGCCAAGCCCAACCAAAGAGGACAGGAATTGGAGCCTATTCTATTATAAGTCCCAATTTGGCCCATGAAATGATCTTGGGCCAAATGAAACAGCCCGTACCGAAATCCTCTCCTGTGTAACGACATGACGAGGTCGGAGATCCCTAAAGATCTCTCTCTCTCTCTCTCTCCTCTGGCCGTGCCTAATATTAGCGTAGTCCGAACAAGAAGTGATGACAACAAAGGACGGAGGGGTAAAGGAAAAGCCTTTCGCCATTTGAGTAGCCCTAAAGGAGCACGGAGATTGCATCCGTTTCACCTCCTCGTCCTCGTTTCCTAGTTGCTGAGCTCTCTTCGCTGAGCTGTGAGTAGAAAAATCTCTTTTTGATGACCTACGGTAATTAATTTTGGTAAAAAGAACGGGGGCTTTAGTAGGATGTTTTGATGCGGATTTTTAGTGCTCTTCGTTGTTCGTTGATGGGCCCATATGGGTTTTTGCTGCCTATTTAATTCCTTCCTTTCTTGTTGCTCGTTGTCTATACTAACTTCTTTATCTTCCTGATATGTTGGATTTAAGGGAGGAAAAGGGTATATGTTTGTTAGGATGATCTGTGTAAGATTTTGCTTCTGCTAGTATTGTCCGACTTTTAAAAAAATGGGGTTTTTAGGGGGTTAAATGGCACGTCGATAATGCGTAATTTGAATGAATAAAACCTTGTTTTTGTGAAGAAAAAAAAGAAAAGAAATTTCATTCCCTTCTCTAAAGTGGTGGATGTTATTGTTTGCTAAATTTTTCATGTCCACATTTCTTCATATGGACAAACTTGTAATAGCATCTTTGTAATGTCAGTTGAAATATGCATGCTGCCCCCAAGAAGAGGCCTGTGGCAGAAAATGGGGATGGGGGGATCGACATCACCCTAGCAGCGTCAATTGCAAATGGGGAGGATTTGGGGTCCATTGTAAGGCATGCATTTGAGGCTGGGAAGCCAGAGGCCCTCTTGCACCACCTACGGAATATTGTTAAGAAAAAAGAAGTTGAGATCGAAGAGCTGTGCAGACTTCATTATGAGGAATTCATTCTTGCAGTTGATGAGCTGCGCGGTGTTTTAGTTGACGCAGATGAGCTAAAAAGTATGCTGTCAGGTGAGAACTTTCGTCTGCAAGAGGTTGCAAGTTCTCTTCTAGTGAAGCTTGATGAACTTCTCGAGTTGTATTCAATCAAGAAGAATGTCACTGAGGCCATACAGACAGTTAAGGTCTGCGCACAAGTAGCTAACCTCTGCATGACATGCAACCAGCACATCTCGGATGGCCGGTTTTACCCTGCATTGAAGACTGTGGACTTGATTGAGAAGGACTACCTAGAAAATATTCTTGTAAAGGCCCTCCGGAAAGTGATTGAGAAGCAAATACCGAGAATAAAGTTGCATATTGAGAAGAAAGTTTGTAATGAATTCAATGATTGGCTTGTTCATATAAGGAGCACTGCGAGAGAGATTGGACAGTTGGCTATAGGACAGGCTGCCTCTGCTCGACAAAGAGATGAAGAAATGCATGCCCGTCAAAGAGAAGCTGAAGAGCAAAGCCGTTCAGGGGTCAGTGATTATGTGTATACCTTGGATGTCGAGCATGTGGATGAAGATTCAGTGCTAGAGTTCGATCTCACACCTGTCTACCGGGCACATCACATCCACGTGTGCCTTGGTATTGGGGAAAAATTCCGCGATTACTACTACAAGAATCGTCTAATGCAACTGAACTTGGACTTACAAATTTCCACAGCTCAGCCTTTTCTTGAATCCCATCAGCCCTTCTTTCAACAGATAGCTGGTTTTTTCATCATAGAGGACCGAGTTCTCCGGACTGCAGGGGGATTGTTGTCAGAGAGTCAGGTTGAGACGATATGGGATACTGCTATTTCCAAGATGACTGCTATCCTAGAGGATCAATTCTCTCATACGGATACTGCCAGTTACCTCCTCCTCATAAAAGACTTTGTTACTCTGCTCGGTGCTACCCTAACACGGTATGGTTATCGAGTCCAACCGTTGCTTGATATTCTTGATAACAGCAGAGACAAATACCATGAGCTTCTTCTCAATGAGTGCCGGAAACAGATAACTGATATTCTTGCAAATGACACATTTGAACAAATGGTCATGAAGAAAGAATATGAATACAATATGAATGTTTTGGCATTCCATATCCAGTCTTCAGATATGATCCCTGCCTTTCCATACATAGCACCCTTCTCTTCCTCTGTCCCTGATGCCTGTCGTATCGTGCGATCCTTCATCGAGGACTCTGTCAACTACTTATCGTATGGAGGAGTTATGAACTTCTATGATGTTGTGAAGAAGTATCTAGACAAACTCTTGATTGAAGTGTTGAATGATGCTCTCCTGAACATGATTCACAGTGGAACCTTGGGTGTGCCACAGGCAATGCAAATAGCAGGAAATATAGAAGTTCTTGAGCAGGCTTGTGATCGTTTTCTTTTGCAGGCTGCCCAACTCTGTGGAATCCCTAGACGTCTTGTTGAAAGGCCTCATTCTGGTTTGACTGCTAAAGCTGTCTTAAAAGCCTCCCGAAATGCCGCTTATAATGCATTATTGAACCTAGTAAATACCAAGTTAGACGAGTACATGGCACTCATGAACCTTGTTAATTGGACAATTGATGAAGCTCCAGAACATGGAAATGACTATATCAATGAGGTCCTTCTCTACCTGGATTCTGTAGTATCAACCACTCAACAGATTTTACCTTCAGAAGCTCTCTACAAGGTCGGAATTGGTGCATTAGGTCATATTTCTGATTCCATGGTGACAGCTTTTCTTAGTGAGAATATGAAAAGGTTCAATCTCAATGCTGTCATTGGCATCGACAATGACCTGAAGATGTTAGAGGCATTTGCAGATGAGAGATTTCACATGACAGGCTTGACTGAGTTGCGGAAAGATACCAGCTTTAGAGATTGTTTGGTGGAAGTTAGGCAGTTGGTTAACCTTCTAATAAGCAATCAGCCAGAGAACTTCATGAATCCTGTTATAAGGGAGAAAAATTATGGTGCCTTGGACTACAAAAAGGTGGCCTCCATATGTGAGAAGTTCAAGGATTCCCCAGATAGACTGTTTGGAAGCCTTTCAAGCCGCAACACAAAGCAAGATGCTAGAAAGAAGTCAATGGATGTGTTGAAAAGAAGGCTGAGAGATTTTAACTAGAAGATCTTACTGTCTGCTTCAGCATTTTTTTGTCCCTTTAAAATGGCAATTCTGGAAAGGTAATTAATAGCTTGTCTGTATCAGGTGGATGCCAATTTCAGATGATGGCTCATAATTTTGGATTCATTGAGTCTCTTTGTTTATATAATTTCCTTAATGATGGACCTTTTATTTAACCAGATTATATTGTTTGGAATTTATTTGGTTTTGCCTTCTGTTCTCTAGCGCAAAATTCTGTTGCCTTCTTTTTCTTTAAATGAAAAGTAAGTGTCATTTTTGATGGAGAGATGAATGATTTTTTTATAGGAATAAGGACAACAAGCAATCTTGCTTAACTAATCACAGGCTTCTGCCAAAAAATGATTCATGAAGGAACCCTTTCTCCGAGAGTCTTCGCTAGTTTAACACTTTTTTTTTTTTTGGCATCCTCGAAGATGTTACTACAAAATCCAAATTGCATGTTGCACTAATTTTTTTATGTGAATATTGCATATTCAAAATCTGGTCAATTATTTTCTCGTTCTCCCATGTTGCTATATAACCAATTGACTGATATTGATTTGTTGAAAATTCTTGTCCTACGGATTTGTCTTTTTGATGTTTCAAAAGCAAGATCAATGGGGCAGTATTCGTAAAATGAACTATCTATTTGCTAATGGTTGGCTAGATCTCTTTAGTAATAGTCTTTCTTTGAGTTCCAAGTAGTTTTGTGTGAGAGAAGGAGCTTACTGATTCAAGATACTCCAATAAAAATGTATTCACTTGTTTACTGAAACCATTGTAAACGAAGCTGGTTGCATGGAGTCATGGACTTGAACAATTCATTGTGCTGGTACTGAAAGGATCTAACCCAGATTTGAGCAGGCTCAGTCATCCAGTTAGCTCCAACATATAGATCTATCAATGAATTCGTTAATGAATATCTCCACGATCATTACTTGTGATGCTTCATACCTGCTTAGCACTTTCTTCCTTGGGCATACTAGCCTTTTAAGGAGAGATGTTCATAACTTTGAAGAACCATTGCAGAGATTGTCATTTATGGAGGAAGCTTGCTGAATTGGTAAGTCAGCACAGAAGCAAAATTTTAGAACTTCCAAGGAACTTATTATGAGTTTGCTGAAGTGTTGCAAATACTCTTTTATGTTCAATACATATCCATATTTCTTGAACTTCTTATTAGGATTCAAAAAGATAGGGAGCAATCCTGTGCTATGCATCAGATAGTACTTGGTTCAAGTAGCTGGCACCTAAGGAGCAAAGGCAGCATCAGATGCACGACGAGGTGAGTTCTCCGACACCATCTGCTTCATGTACTCACTCTATGGTATGTCTTCGGTCTGCTAAATTTGTACCTTTCAGAAAGGGAATTATGTACTTCTTCAGGGAGTGAGCATTTCAAAAGTTTCCTTTGAGTTTAACATCTGTTCAGATCGTCCTAGCATCAAAATTTCCTTTATTAATCTGAAACAAGAAACAAAAAATGCTTGAATGAGATTAGTTAACATGGGATTTCTGTGTAACAAGATATTAAGATGGATTGAACTCTGAATTTGCAGCAGAGAATCACTGTTGGAGAAATGAATGCCAGAATTGCTTCCCGGTATATATGGAGTTTGTTGTGTTGCATCGGTTTAGTATTTCATCAGTGTATAGATTCTTAGTACTTCAAATGTGAAATTTCTTCAATATAGAGTGAACAAGTTGGAGGGCCGGCAGGTTTAGAAACAAAGAAGAAAAACAAGATTGCCTTCTTTCAGAGATTTTGCAAATAAGTTGTGCATGTTTTGCTACTTCAAGTGAAGTTATCTTACCTTTTCTTTCTTTCTTCCCTCTTGTTGATAGAGATGTGCAAGGATGAGATGTTTCTGAAGATTTTTGCATGTGCGGGTAAGCTGGGAACAAGCTTTATTTCTAGATGACAGCTTCTGAAATCCTTTCATGAAGACAGACATCAGAAAATTCATACAGGATATTATGTACCTGAATGTACATTGAGGTAGTGTGTTTTGTATTAGCCCTTTGGTTTTTTAATAGATAATAAGTGTGTAACTTCACCTAAAGTCAGAGGTGGGTTTTGATCAATGTGGAACTTGGATTCCCCTTACCCTGTCCACTCCTTTTGCTATTATCTCAGCCCTTTACTCTATTTGCTTGTCGCATAAATGAGTCAGACTGTCTTTCTTAACAAGAAAAGGACCTCCTCGATGAGCTTCAAAGAATAAAGCACTACAGTAAGTAGATTGGGATTGTCTTGTTTTATTTTCTATGGTGCTGCCTCACTATGGTACCTTTGTTTGCTATTTACTTTGTCATATCAATGGCTGC
This sequence comes from Typha angustifolia, assembly GCF_048772165.1. NCBI lineage: Eukaryota > Viridiplantae > Streptophyta > Magnoliopsida > Poales > Typhaceae > Typha > Typha angustifolia. The sequence goes on from NC_133251.1 coordinate 533,669, forward strand.
CTATAGGTACTTGTCCATGCATCTTGAGATCCTGGAAATAAAAATGTCTTTCAGTGGAGATCTTTCTCAAATACTACAACGTTATTGACATTTCTTTTTTATTTATTTTCTACAGATCTTTTTTATTATTAAAAAAAAATTCTCTTCCTATTCCAACCATTGTATGCATATGTCTCCACTGTTATCAAGATGAGGGGAATAAGGCCATTTGGTGAAGTTAGTGAGCTTGATGCAGGCTTCAGAATCTTCATCAAACTAAATGGCAGTTAAATCCCTCCCGTGCGATGAATAGCTTACTTAGCTCAGCAAATTTGTATAACAGTTGACGACATCAAGTAGAAAACCATGAGCACAAGTTGATGACTTAAATTATTTTTATGTTTCTTTAATTGAATTCTAATTAATGGGAAGGTGGTCAGGTATTTATCACGCGATGGTGTAAAATTATATATATATATATATATACGAAGGTTATCAGTAAAAATAGTAACAGGATATTTATGGGTTTTTTTCTCCTGGAGAAATATAAAATTGTAGGTTGGTGGGTATTTACATGTGTATGCTTTGTGAGGGACCCAACCCCAAAACATAAGCATTGTAGTAATTATTCTTTTGCAGCAATGGGATTGGCAATTTTATCTTCCCCTTATCTACAACAGGAAAATTTTCTTCTCCCGATTCCCGATTCCCCGATTCCCCATCTCCGATTCCCGTTTTTATTAGGAGAATCCGGACCAAATCTAACGTAGGCACCATAAGCAACACGCTATTCTCACACCTCGTTTCGCAATCTCCTCCCTGAGCCACGTTGTTTTACGCCCCCGCAAGCAACAACTCCCCCAATAACTCCCCCGCCCCTCCCCTTGCCTTTATTTATACTCCTCTCTCTCTCTCTCGTCTCCTCCTCCTCTTCGTCGTCCTCCTCCAATCCCTCTCACCCTCGTCCTCCCGCGACCAATACTCACCTCCCAAATCCCCGCATCCACTGCTCGACATCTCAATCTCTCTACCCGTCGCCTCAAAATCCCATCTTTCCTCTCCTTCTGCTCTGATTTCCCTCCGCCCGACGTCGCTTCGCCGCCAATGCGCGATCTTCGCAAGTTGGTCGCCTGGGGAAAGCGTTTTCCAGCGGCCTGAGCTGGCCTCCAGCGCCGGAGAGGGGAGGAGCTGGAGAAAGAGATGGTCTCGGAGTCCTTGTCGCCCCCGCCCCAGGTGGTGAGGGTGAGGAGGGAGCTCCTCGCCTCGTGCATGACGTGCCCACTCTGTAAGAAGCTCCTATGGGAGGCCACCACAATTTCCGAGTGCCTCCATACGTGTGAGTCCTGTGCTGAGACCGCTCTCTCCTCTGCTGTTTTGTGTGATCTGGATTTGTCTTGTTTTGGGGTTCTTTTACAGACTCTCCTGTGTTTCTGTGATTTGGGACGTGGATTTTTCGTAGTTTTGTGGTTTTTTGATCTGGGCCTTTCCTATTTTTCCTAATTTCGTTACATTGGCTCGTTCTATCATGTCGTCTGGTTTTATTCTCTGGGTTTCTCGTGTTCTTTAGCTTTTCTTATGGGTTTTTGGATCGTTATATTATCTATGCTAAATAAACGGTGAAAATATGAAAATTTTCCACGAATCTGCTTTGTTCACCTAGCCTTCGAGGCCTGGAGGAGGCATACCAATAGGCGGCAATTGTTGTGGCAAAGTTGGGGGGAACTTACGGGAAGATTTGTTTTGAAAAAGGTGGTTTCCTTTCTTAAGTTTTGTTGTTCGTGCTATAAAGGAGTTAAGAGACTCTGATTTAAAGTAAATGATTGAGTTGGAGTCTGCATTGTCTCTTTGATGTTCTCTGCATCACAGCAAGTAGATTTTAAGAAAACAAGCTTCACTGTTTCTTTCAGTTTTTGGTCGTTGGAGATATGGACTTAGTTACTCATCCGTGAACAATTTGCTAAACTACCTATTTTATTCTTGAAAAAGAACTTCCTCATATTGGATCTTGATATACTGACACCAAATCTTGATAAGGTTATACTGAACATCTTTGTGTTATGATTGTGGTTTGTTGTGAGAATTGTTGAATGAAACTAACTTTTATTATTTAGATCACGAGTTTCACATAATACAAGCTTTATGACTTGTTCGCTCCTTTCAATTTTAAATCAGTTTGTCGGAAGTGCATATTTGAGAAACTAACTGATGAGGAGATTGAGTGCTGCCCAATATGCAAAATTGATCTTGGTTGTATTCCTGTGGAAAAGCTCAGGTTAACTTTCTCTTCCTTTCTTTTCCATTGAGGTACTACGTTTAATTTTTCTTTTCTTAGTTTATATATTTATCTATATTCATTTTATTTTAAGCGCAGAGATAGAAAGTAATGTATCAAAGAGCACAGATATACAACTTTGCATGAGTAATCCAATTACTTTCACTAAGTTATGTACATCCATGAAATGAAAATATACGAGAATTTTTCACCGAAATATATCAATTCAAAAGCATTTTAAAATCACAATGTAAAATTGTTTTAATCTCCTATGTCAATACTGTGGAAAGTTTTCTAAATGATGTCCTATTTGATTGGAAGTCGGATTCTTTTATAAGAGAATGTTATGTATAGTTTTCTTTTATGATGTTTCATAATGAAGCAGCACTATATGCCTTTCTTCAAAGAAGTTTGCTGATGTTATTAAAGTGTTTGGGAGTATATATATATATATATATATATATATATATATATAATATCAAATCTTTCTTCTAAGAACTGGCAATTCAGGAACTGAAACCTGACTTTGTGTTAATTTTCTTAAATGGTGTATCATATCATCTTAAATGTATCTGCTAATACCGACAATCTAAAACTAAATACTTGATAACCAGGAAAGGTTAAGATGTTCATATCCAAGGTTATTGGAATGAGAGATAATAAATAGATTAGCTCTGTCATCATCACTGTCACCATCGTCCTTATTTTCTGCTGCTTGTCATGAAAATCATAAATTTGAAAGATATAGTGTGCCACTAATTATCTTTAAAATTTCAGAGTAGCTAAATACTGCTTTGGTGTTATGTCACTTTTTACCTGTTAAGCAGCCAGATTTTTACATTGATTTTGCTTCTGCCAGGCTGCAAAGAATAGGTTGCATAATTTTTGTCATATCTTGTGTTGTTAAAATGGTTTAACACACCACTGAGTACTTGTTGGCTGCAGGCCTGATCACAACCTGCAAGATATCAGAGTTAAGATATTCCCACTTAAAAGGAGAAAGCTAAATGCTCCTGAAATTCCTTCCATCATATTGCCTGTTAGAAGGAAGGAAAGATCTCTCTCTTCGTTGGTGGTCAGTACTCCTCGAGTGGCAACTCAAAGTGGCTTAACAGGAAGGAGAACTAAAGCTGGTAGAAGGGCTGCTGCCTCACGCGGAATCTGCCAAGCTATAAGTGAGTCTACAAAAAAGGAAGCTAATAATTTTGAAGACCAAGACAACTTAGACAAGAACAAAGCCACAAGCTCGCCTGAGACTTTAATTAAGATTACTCGGAATAAGAAGCAGGTAAAAATAAAATGAGAATTTCAGCTCATTCATCCTAAGAGGACTTTTCCGAGTAAAAGGCATTCTAGCTGCACAATAAACTTTTTGGATGCCCTTGGCTTGCTTACTATCTGATCATTTCTTTGACATGCTTTTATCCTGACAGCCATTTTCCTTCTTACAGAATAATTACTGTGCTGATTCATCTAATCAGGCATTTAATAAGGACATGGAGAATGGAAGAGAGTCATTTCTAGACAAGGCAGAGCTCTGGAAGCCATTAAATTGTCTGGTTGAGGCTGCCAATAGAACAAAAGCTCTTACATCCAGTCCACAAAGGCTCATTGTTAAGGAGGAGCAGATTAATGACCCTGACTGTGAAATAAATATTCCTAAAACCAAGGTCAGGGAGCATCTGAATAAATCCAAGTTTCAAGAAGAGAAGAATAGCAGTGCTTCCTTGCCTCCGACAACAGTCAGAGCTAAAAGGCTACGTGGCGTCTGTCGGGGAAAGAGAGAACTTAGGACATCAGCTCAAGCACTGCTTGATACTGCTAGCACTCTGCGTGATAGAAGGCAAAATCCAGTTTGGTTCTCATTAGTTGCTTCTGCTAATCAGTAAGACCCTCCTGCCTTACTATAGTTGTGACATCAAACTGCATGCGCAACTGTCTTTTCTGATCCTAGGCTGGTATGGATAATGATTTCAGGGAAGAGGGAATCCAGTTGCCTCAGCTATCTGCAAATATCTTGAGGATTAAGTAAGTTTGGTTGTTCTGTCTACATAGCAAGTTGAGGATTCAATTGTGATGAACGTAATATTGCTTTTCATCCTAAAATTTACAAGCAATACTCCTTTTCTTTTTTTTCCTTTTCCATTGGTATCTACCAAATGCACTCCCAGACTCCCAGTGACTATATGAGTTACTCGATCACAAATGAGCAATACTATCATATTATGGTTAAGAAATTATTTCCTGTTGCTAGCTAGGTTGGATACCTGGAATATTTATACTTGACAATATTTGCAAGATCTCAAAGACGAAAGTACAACATCTCCAATTGAACTCTGTCCAGAGGTTTTCTTCCAGCAGCATTTTATTTATTTGTACTGTTTGTCGGAAGCAGATATAACTCGTGCTAAAATAGTTACGTATGTTTTTACCCTTCTCTATTCATGCAGTGGAAAATCTATATATTTAATTTCTGTTAAGCTGCATTGCTGTTGGCATTTGAAAGGTTATATATGTTGTTCCAAAATCCCTGTGTCCCATTAACCATCATGCCCAGTTTTTCCTCTTGAGAGTCACGCCTTTTAGAGAAAACTCAATATCTTCAACAACAGCATATAATTAACTGATATGACATGTACAGAAACTCTATGCTCAAATCAAGATGTTTCCTTCCCAGCTATAGGATGTGTATTGTTGAATATATCTTCTACCAACATTCTTAATTTTCTCCAATCTTACTGCTGACTGATGTACTGATTTTCTATTTCTCTTGTAATCATAAACACTTACTGATATCTCGATTCTGAGAATGTCTGAAGAATAAAATATTTTGCTACAGAGCTCCATTTGGAAAGAATAAAGCAGCATATAATATGTATGTTATTGTGTATTAGTGTAGTACTTACAATTGGCATTGTATAACCTGTTGTTTCTATCCTCTTGTCTTAGAGATGGTAATCTACCCATATCTTCCATCCAGAAGTATCTTATGACGAAACTTGATCTTGCAAGTGAAGATGAGGTGCGTTCTCAATAACATACTGAGATCTCTACACATTCTTTATTTTGTTGCTGATGAAATGGATTATAATATGTTACATTTCAGTGCTACAGGTTATTAGTATGTAATTTTGAAACTCCAAAACAAGGTCTGCGGCCTGTTGGTCAAAATTTTTTTGAAACTCCAAGAATTCTTTATGTCTCGCTTTTTAAGTTGCTTTGGTCCAGAACAGGAATGAAAAAGGGCAATGGCAATATATGTTGGAAATCCTATCATGAAAATCAACATGTATAATCATCCAATTGATCTGACTCATGCAATAAATGTGCAGGAATTCTATGCAATTTCAACTTGCTCGTAGCCATAACTTAAAATTAGATTTGTGAACCATTTAATTTCATTGTCGAACGATCATCTTACCTCCCAACTGACTGATTTCTTGCAAAAGGTGGAGATTGTGTGCCAAGGTCAGCTAATGAACCCCACAATGACTCTGCACAGCTTGGTGGATTTGTGGCTCAGAACTGAATCAACACACAAAATCCAAGCATCAGTGGGCACTTCAGGCAAGGATTTCATCATGGTGCTAACCTATCGCCACAGAGTTGCAGCCCCCTGACTGCAGTCTTGTCGTTCCTAATTCCTCCAACAACCTCAAGGTAATAGTGGCCCTCAACCTTGGATTTCAGCAGATGGTCGGATAATTTCTAATTATGAGTTTACTTCCATCTATCCTGCGGATGAGGCGTAGCCAGTCAACGATAGTTTGTATGTCAGCATCATGTAATAGTTTGTTTAGATGCATCATGTAACGATATGCACTCTTCTGATGAATTTTTTTTCTTTTGTTGGGTATAATCACATCCTATAATTCGTCGACGTTTCTCTTAGCCATCTGAACAGTTTGTATAATTTCCTCATGTGCAATGCCAGACTGAGTGGAATCTCATATACCATCCTCTTCTAATCTGACTCTCTTACTGAATTTCTATGTAGTTACGATTAATCAATAATCGAAGTGTGTTTGTTTTCATGCTTGCAATTGGAAATAAGTCGTGCAGACATGTTCTACTGTAAGATATAGACAGGTCCACTTGCTCCAGAAAACCGAACAAGTCGATCACGAATCTTATTATGTTTCACCTTGCAGAATTAATCAAATCTCGCTATTCGTCACTGGATTACTGTGACAACATACATGGATTCCTTATTCCACCGTAGATAATAAGGCAAATTACAGACCATGCAGAAATTTGAATCTAAGAGGAAAACTTCAGACATCATCAAATCTCGTTCATATATTGATACACACAGCAGCGGGGATCAAACAAAATGTACATTAAACACCATGAAAGACTCTCATCCAGATGCAAGAAGAACCAAGAAATAGATGTGCATCTCCAATACAGCACATCAATGCAATCTTCAAGAATACAACACCTTAGCAAATCCAATGCACCTCCTAAACTATCAACTCTGTACTGTAATCATCAAACAATGATTATAAGGAAAAGAAGAAAAAAAAATGCAAGCTTTGGAATTGTCTTTTTTTCTCTCTTTGAAATCAAACCACGCGCACATAAGCTGGAATTCCGGCAATCAATCCACCACCCGCCGCCTCCTGCTCATCGAGAAACAAATCATCCGTTGACCTAAACGCCGCATGAGCTGAGACGATCGCGATACCCATGAGAACCGATCCGATCACATTCCATCCCACATCCGTGAAGAGAAGCAAGATTACGGTGGCGCCGGCGAGGGTAGCGAGCACAGTGCCGTCGTCGAACGTGCGACCGAAGAGGTTGAGGGGGCCGCTACGGGAGAAGTAGAGGAAGAACCACGCGGCGGCGAGAGCGGCGAAGGCGAATAGGGAGGTGGGGTGCCAGAAGAGGCTGAGGAGGAGGACGAGGAGGACAGCGATTGAGTAGTTGGCGCGGAAGTAGGCGAGGTTGCGGCGGATGCGGGAGATGGCCTCGCCGAAATCGGAGGGCTTGGAGAAGGACGCGGAGTGGAAGACCTCGGGCCACGGCCGGCGAGCGGCGATCAGGGCTTGGCCTTGCTCCTTGATGCGCGAGACCAGATCGGCCGCGCGGGAAGCCGGTGAAGGAGGACTCACCGGGGACGGGGATGTCGTCGGTGGAGGAGGGGTGGCGATGGTTGGGATCGGATTGTAGCCAAAGGAAGGAGGGGCGGCAGCGGGGATCTTGACGAAATCGGACTGCGTGAAAGGGATGGAGCCGTAGCCGGACGGGGAGACGCGTGGAGGTTCCTGCGAGGGAGGAGGGGCGGCCCGAATGGCGCCGTAGGCGGGTGGGGATGGGGAATTGGGATTACGCATGGAGAATAAACCTTTACCCTGAACCAACCGTAGAAATCGAGGAAGACGAAGAGAGAAGAGAAGAGGAGAAAGGTCTTGCTTTGTCGAAGGAGAAAGGGGGAGAGATCTTATAGACGAGCGAAGGATAGATACTGCCTAAAGACACGGAGAAATGTACCGAAGAAGTGGACCATCGTCACATGTGAGCCTTCTGACTTTTTTTAATAAAGGGATGGGTGAGAAGATGGGTGCGCATATAAGATGACACGTACCAATGCGTTAAGAACTCCGTGTTTTAGACTTGGACTTTACCCGTTTGTTTCCTTGTTTGCTTGCTGTCGAAGGTATTCGAAGAGCTGGTCGTCGCAATAATAATGCTATTATGGTTCGGAGCCAGAACGACAAAATATGAGCAACGCTTGAAATCAAAGCCGCAAATAAATAAATAAATAATTGAGAGATGGTGTTATGACTAGAATTATTCTCTAAGAATGACATCCGAGTGTTGTACTTCACTTTTTTCTCTTTTTTTTTTCATTCGGATGAAAGAAAAAGAAAAAGAAAATCCCAGTACTTTAATCTTTCGTCATTCCTATGCTGGAATTATTAACATCACATAAACCTCAGAGCAGTACTAAATCAAAGCATAACATAATCATGCACAGCTCATCCAATTTAATTTAAATGAGTTTATGATATAGCAAGTGCAAAAGAAGCTTTTGATATAGTTCAACAAAAAGGTTACTTCATCATTAGGAGCCGTGGAAGAACGAGGAAAATATAACTCATCAGACCTATCAAAGAGCTGCAGAAGTATTCATACACGTTTCTCCTAAAAAAACACTTCAAAATGAAGAAATAGTGAAAGGACTCGAAAATTTGACTTATTTGTTTTCACATTTTTCACTCATTTGGAGACACACAAGTGTAAATGATAGGGACAACCTTTGCATCAAAATTGAAATTAGGGATTCCGTCGCTAAATCATATATCCTACTTTTTTGGTTGGTCTGTGCCATGAAATTTTCTTCCAGCTTCGACAGCTTCCCTGATAGAGGAAAAGATGAAGTAAGAATAATCTAGCTGTCCTTTATGGTCAGCAAGAGAAATTGAAAAGTGAAAGAGACTCTAATATTACCTGAAAGCATTTACGAGTTCCTTGTTCTCAGGATCAAGCTTTACACCCTCATAGAAGGCATTTGCTGCTTCGTCAAACCTCTGGAATACAAGGAAGTCATAACACCAAAGGACCTTCAAGTGACCAGCAATGAAAAGGTAAATAGAACAAACCTGTAGCATAGAAAGTGCCGTGCCTTCCCTATAGCAAGCTTTGGGCCAATCTGGCCTCAGCTCTCTGCAAGCTTTTGCATCACTCAAGGCTTGATCAGCGTTCCCTAGACGAATATGACAAAGGCTTCTGTTTGACAGAAAAATGGCTTCATTCGGGTCCAGTTCAATAGCCTGTAGTATATAGACTATGTTTAATCTTTTTATCAGAGCTGGTACGTATTGAAGAGTTTTCATTCAGTAATTCTATCTCCTTAGAGCCCTATTTCATCATATTGTACTATGATAATTAACAGGTCTGTCTACAAGTTAATAGAGATCAAGGGTGTCAATAACAGTGGTGCGGAATATCTTGGGTTAGATGGCAATGAAATCAGATGCAAACACGAAATTGATTAGAAAAATAAATTGGACATGAATAAAAAATCTTCGCCAATGTGCAGTTCTCTTGGATACATTCCAGTTATCATTACATGTTAAGGTAAACTTTACCAGTATAAACATATAATAGTTCAATTATATGTGGGCTAAAGTTTGACCTGAGTACCTGACCTAGGAGTTGCTCAGCTGATGGAAGAACAAGAAACAGGCATCTTCAATTAATATTAACCATTACTTTCGACATTTTACAATTAAACAACTGGATCTGGGTAGAATAAGTTACTTGTGTATAAGCATCTATTGCCCTTTGATAGTCTTTAAGTTTAAAGGCTGCATCACCACTTGATTTAGCTTCCAAAGATTTCTCTTTTTCCTTGAGTGACACCTGCACAGGTAAATCATAAATGGATGATATTTAACTTCCAAGTCAACTGTTTAAGCACTTAAGTATTTTATCTCTCTAATTCATTTTTAGACCACAATAAGATCTCTTCAGAAATGACAAATCACATTTTGTACGACTACTTTACGGAGAGCTCTCGTGCTAGTAAACAAATCATAAGCAATGTTTTGACAAATCACATTTTGTACTGTGAAAATGTTTTAACTAAATGTCTTAACTTCTGGAACTAAGATATATGCAACACGAGAGATATACCTTTCAGACATCAGATATTTTACATTCTTGTAAATATGTCATTTATATGGTTCAGTGGTTTAAAAAAAATTAACTACATTTAAATGCAAAGATGCAGGTGTTTATAATATGTAGTATAACAGTATGAGTGTATGACAGATTGAAGTACAGAGTAAAAGATGTGGCACCTCAACAATCCTTGGCATTTGCAAGCTAGCATCTATAGGCAACTCGACTTCCTTCACATTTCCCTACAGTATGAATTGCTCAACGTTAACAAAAATAAGTTCCACATGATTGCTGGAAGCGGGCAATTCCATGAGCTAGTATATGTGTATAAGGTTTAGCTCTAGGTATCACTGAAAACCTAAACTACATTAGCTATGAGCTTGCAGTTCATATCCCAACAAACAAGATTTCCTGAATGCACCTGCTCTTTGCTGGCCTCGGCCAGCATATATTCAATTATTCCATCAATGCTCCAGTTTGAAATATTTGGAACAGAAGAAGTCAATGGTAAAAGAACTTCAACAGCATCACGATTACTTCTCAGAGCAGCAACTTGTATGGGCTTCAGTCCATCCTGCAGAACACAGAAATAAACATTCAAGACTTCTATTTGTCCTTCATTTAGCATAACCATCTTTCATTTGAGGATATGAAATAAATAAGATATCCCAACAGGATTCCTTTTTTCATTTTTCATTTTTTTTCCTTTGGCCATAAGGTCTATAGAATGACTACTCAAATAGAACCTCAAAGAGGGATGATAGAACAAATCAAGAAGCTCAACTCAAATAAGTTTTGTCATTTTAGGGATCCATGATTTCAGAAGCTGAAATAGCCTATGTTGCGGCAACAAGAAGGTAGCCACAGAGAGAGAGATGAGAGAGTGGGGTCATGAGGGCCATGAGGCATCATTTTTTTCCTTCTCTACTGATGTTGCCGCAGAGTATATCACATTCTAGTAACTCAATTTATTCACCTTAACAATTAACATTGCCTGCAAGGATACTAAGTTGCTATTGATGAACAACAAGTTTCATATCTTATGGATCGTAAGTTCATAAATAGTGCCTTTACGGCTTTAAGCATATTTCATAATTCCAAAACAGTGTACTCTAAATATCTCAACTCGAGCATGTAAAATAAGGACAGAAGAACGTACATCATCGCACATATTAGGATCTCCTCCAGCTTTCAGTAAGCATCTGATAATTTCTACATTTCCATTATCAGCAGCAACATGCAATGGAGTTGCTCCACCTGCAATTGTATTTGGATTAGCACCTGCCTACACACAAAAGCATGAAGTCAGCGCTAAATGAGAAGATAGAAAAAACAGATGAGGACCAGGGCTAAAACAAGGAAAGGTCAAGAAAGAACACCAATGGGACAAATCAGAAGACCAACATGACTAATCCAGGTGCAAAATGAGAATGAAAAATAAAGAGGCAAATGCGGAGGAATAGATAATGCAGCATGCTGGTGTCTGTACCTAGATTAAACAACTGGTTAAGACTCATAAAAGAAGAAATTATAAGGTTATTTTAGTGATACTAAATGGAGAGGAATGGATAGTATTATACTAACCCTATTTTACAAAATAAACTTTCCAAAAGAATGGAAGTATAGACTCATAATCAGCAGTAAATATTTTTACCTGAACTAAAAGTTCCAAGCATTGGAGTGATCCTGCTGCTACAGCTGACAATAATGGAGTGATGCCATCATCAGTTTCAGCATTTGGCTGCAAGATGAAGAGTTACTTCATAGATAACTTGTTGCCATGGAGAATACAACAAAAGTGATTTGGCTCAGTATAAGAAAGAAGCAAATAAAACAAAAGCATAACTCAGGGTAAAGTAAGGTGCATCTATCTGTTCTTGTTGCCTTTTTGTTTAGAAGTGGGTAAGAAACTTCAGCTTAAAGAGAAGAAATTTGTGGAGGTTGAGCTTCGATAGTAAATACATCAAGTTAAGTTTAAACACAAACCCAAAGAGATAGAGCCACAAAACCAAATAAAACTACACATAGCAGTGGTCCAGAAAGTATAGTCATCATACAATTCCTGCCTGAGTCTTCATCCTTCCGTGTGTCGATTCACATCTAGCAAACGGTATCCTGAAACTACTCAAGTCATATGTATTCTAATGCTCAGGCTAAAAAATCATTGGTTGCTTCACAATAAACATAAACAGTTTCAGAAGCAACAATCATAAATTCATAATCTCATGCAAAATAATAAAAATACAAAAAATTGATCATTAAATCATTAGATAATAAATGTGATGATGCTAAAGAGTACGGTGCAAAATCTAGCATATATCTAACTTACATTAGCATGATGTTCTAGCAAAAGCTTCACTGCGTCTTGCTGTCCATGCCCAGCAGCCCATATTTGGGGAGTGCCAGCATCACTTTGTGACTCCACATCAACTCCCTTAGAGAGTAAAAGGTTCATCAGCTCTATGTTCCCTGTATCAGCAAATAACTTCATATATTTCGGCTCTTCTCAGAAAAGAGAGTGGATAGTAAACAAATCTATACTCAATACTGAGAAACGAGATGTCAACAAGAAAATCAGAGCTTAATCCATGGCAATAGCATGTCAAGGTAGCCTTTGAAAATCATCTCTTTTCCTGAAAATAATATTAGTCCCCCCGCAAAGTCCTTAATCATTTATCCCGCCAATATGGAATACAATAACATTCCTTAAATTCTCTTTATCTTATTTCCATGTGCGAGAACCATCATTTTTCTTCAGTACATAATCATCCAACTACCAAAACACAGTACAGATATTTTGCATGTTATTAAGCAAGTCAGTATGCTTTAAACTTGGATACTATCATCAAATTTATATTATGTGCATCAGAGAAGTAGGTGAAGCAATGTGTCCCTGTAATACATGGAAAGAAGCAACCGAGCATTCCCACGTAGGACTGGCAAGGCAATGTTGGAATAAATGTAGTTGATATAATCTATTCATGAATATCGGTACTCATTAGAATTATTAAGATAATAAGGCTTACGTTCTCATGCATGCATGTGTAAAGTAAAGGAGTTAACCTATTCCAGCAGCATGGTGCAGAGCAGTGGCCCCTAAATTACTTGAAGTAGAAGGATTTGCCCCTTGCTCGAGAAGATATTTTGCAGTGCTAAGTTGCCCTTGCCGAGCCGCATGTAGAAGTGGTGTCTCACCTGTCAACCAAACAGAGGATTCATAAAGTCCTCATCTTTACCAAATAGACAACAATCTAATTTAAGTGGCATTTCATCAAACATATGAGCTGCTCAAAACTAACAAAACAAAGCATACCATCATCATCTCTCGGATCAACGTCAAGCTTCAATTCCTCAATCAAATACTCGCACACCTCCTTCCTCCCATCCATAGCCGCGAAGTGGAGCGCCATCCTCTTGTTTGCGTCCTTCACGTCGGCCACCGTCTTCGCGAGCCCATTCCTTCCCTCATCCAATTGCTTCGCCAGCTCTAATCCAACATCACAATAGCAATAATAAATAAATAAAAAAGGAAACCAAACCAGCAACGACATCATTTCTCCAGTAAAAGCAACCGCTTACTCTTGAAAAGATCGAGCTTTCCCGTTCGAGCGGCGTCAAGAAATCTCTGAACCTTTTGTCTCACTGAGACAGAGAGTTATAGGCTTAAGTTGGCTAGAGAGACGGATAAAAGATGAAATAGAGATCACAATATACGAGACCTGAGAGGGCTGCGGAAGCATCGGACGCCATTGGAGATGGGTTCGAGGAGCTTGCGAGACGCTTCGAGCTTGGAGTAAAGGAGAGCAAAGAGTGGCAGATTACCGAACCGGTGGCTCGAGTCGAGCTGTGTGATTAAATTTGGGTCGTCAGATGTGATGGAAATGAACCAGGCCTGACATGTAGGCCCAATTACGAAACGACCAGATCCATCAATAAGCCCAGAAGGTAGAAAGCAAATTGCCACGAATACCCCTGCTACAACCCTCAAATTTACAGATTTAGCATCAGAAAGTATACTTAATTACATTTTGCCCGGTGTACTTTAACTTGGTATTATTTTTTCTCATATACTATAAAAGTATAGGATCTTTTGAAAAGCTACAATCCATTAGTTGTTATTAACAGAAAAATATATAATTATCTTTCTATTTTTTTTATAGTTTAAGAAAATATTAGATTTTATTAGATGATAAATAAAATTACATATCTACAACCCTTAATCTATAATAGTTAGACATAAATATTTAAGTGACACTAGTTTATTGTTGTTACTATTGATTCTAGAAGTCAAGTGAGAAAAGATTGAATAGAGAGATAAGATCAGATGCAGAAGTCTAAAGCTTGACGAAGAAAATGGTTTAAAGGAAGAAAATGATAATGCTTTTTTCAGTTCAATTAGATGACGACAGAATGTTCGGAGAACTTTTTTGGTGTTTTTTTTTTACTTTTGTGATAGTAATTTAGTTTATCTAACATATGTTTTTAAAAATCTAAGAGATATTTGTACATTTTAGTAGTACGGGAACGGAATAATATCACCTAAAAATACTAGGTGGAGCAAAATATAATTAAGCTTAGACAAAAACATTAAGACGAGTTGATCGCAATCGCCAGCCGTGTGGGGACCAAGATATGGACTGTTATCCCTCCGACATCAATTGCCACTCACCTGAAGGCCCGTGGGGGAGGGGGATGGTATCACGTGGTACACGAATGTGCACGGTCGGGATACACACACGATACCAGTAATAGACAGCCGCCGTGATCTTTATTTAGTTTCCAGATATATTCTCGAACCAAAACATAATTTCGAGAGTAAGTCGTATTAAAATACTTTTTATCTATTAGAAAAAAAAAAGATCGGCGTAATGTATACAGTGCCATCTAGCTGCCGACATCTTCTTTCCATGATGGCAGTCTCGAAAATAATAACCTACCATATGTCCAAATGTTACCACGTACTACGAAGACCGAGCTCGAGTCAAGAGGAACGAGTCGGCGAATCGTACGATCGTTATTATTATTATTATTATTATTATTATTATTATTAATCTCTCTCTTTCTGCTAAGAAAAGCGCGTGGTAATCTCAGGATCAGACGCAAACCTCAGTCATGTCAATGATTTTTAGACTGTTATTTCTATGTTATTGCTCTGTTTAGTGTTCGTAATTAAATTATTATTAAAATGGTAGCGTACTTGCGTCTGATACTTCCTTTCCCCGGTGATAATAATATTAACATTATTATTAGTAAAATGTCAGCTGGACTCGACTCATTTGGCAAGGGTGGCTTGACTCATCTTCAGCTCCTTTTTGGACTTAATAAGCTGAAGGCTGATATTGAACAACTCACTTTTTATATGTCTGCTAGCCTCAACTCTAAGTTTTCTTTCACATACTTATGAAACAAAATCTCTCACAATCGCATCCTGGTGGCTAACTAAAGAATATATATAAGAGATTGATGGATGGTACCAGTCATTTGTTAATTGCATTCTAATTGTTATTCTTAATTACTGGTGGGCTTCCTTTTTAGATTTTTGATTCTACTCTTAGATCAAATCATCAAGCTCGGTAGAGATGGCAAGATGCTTTATCTAATTAACTGAGGGAAGTGTTGGGATAAGAAATATACGCACAGTCAAAACTATTCTTAGTGGCCATGATGTTCTTAAAGTTTAGCGTGTTAGAAATATTATTTTCTAACATAGAGAATTAATATCTCATTTTATTTTATGTACGTACGTTGGTGCATATCTATAGAGCTCGTAATCGAGCTGTTGATTTGGTAGGCCCGTGTCGGAAGGAAGGGTGTATTAGAAATTTTCTGTATTAGCAGGTAGTTATTTACATTCTACGTTTCATATTAAATATTAAAAGAAAATATAGAGTGAAGGATGATATTATTTATAGCTGGCAGCTGGGTAGACAGACGGTAGTCCAAGCCTCCAGCCCCAGCCCCAGCCCCCAAGGAGAGGTAGAGTAACACGTGCGGGGCCCACGCGTTTATCTTGCGTCGCTCTCGCTTCACGGCGGCATTCCACGTGTCAGTCGCTTCTCCGCACGCAACCCGGTTGCTTCTCATCAGTCCATCCATCAAGCCCGTTACTCGAGGCAATTTGTCCTCCTGAAATAAAGAGATTCGCGTAGAGAGAAATCTATGGGATCTCAGACCTTGCTACGTGAAAATTGCTCTTTATCCGAATTAAATCCTAAGAAGTATAGTAGTGAGTAGGCTGGGGGGCGATGGGGATTGTAAATTGAGGATGTCAAACGTCCGTCAAACTTCTCAAAACCGTTCCATCGAACTATGAGGCGATTTAGTCAGCGTAATTACGTGCCTGTCTGCTTAACCATCAGTTAGATGGGTAGTTTGGTCGTTTCACACAGGACGACTACCGGTACCTTCCGAAGCACGCGGACGACGAGGCGGACGCCGCTCTTTCTTCGACCCGTATTTATCGCGATATTATCGGCCGCTGTCGTCGTTTTTGGGCTCTGTTCCCTTTGGGCCCCACCGCAGCCTCGGAGGGCACTGATTCGTTCGCTGCAACGGACGAGCTATCCTGCCCCAAACGCGCTACGACGATCCAACGGCCCAACATCTTCTCGCCGACCACGTGTCCATTGCTGAGATGGTTGACATAGCCTTTTGGTCATCAGCCGCGCCAGCTGATTTCTAAATCTAGGAGCATGGATGGGCCTGCCACGTAGCTATCATAATTCTACAGAAGGAATCTGGCCCTAAGATTTCAGTTTCCAGAAATGAACGGCTGGATTTGGTCTTATGAGTAACGGACGGTCGATACAGATTCCCGCATAATTAAAGTCCGATGAGGTAATCCGGTGGACTGGATAAATCGGATCTGGAATGCTGTAAGCATTGGTACAGCGCATCATTGTTTTGGCGTCACGGTCACTGTTCCAAGCGACGCTTTTTATTTATTTAATATTACGCCTTTTTGACAGGCCTTGTAGTGATCCCACCACCACGTCGAGCGTTTATTATATCCACCTCCAGGGTGAGCTTAATTTTCTCACCAAGCTAAGAGGCATGTATAAATTTTTTTTAGAATAATTAAGGTGAGGTTAAGGGGAGGTTATTCTATCCGATCGGGTGATAGGGGAGGGGGGGCAAAGAGGCATGCATGGCAAGAAGACATCGGCATCATGGCAGACAAGAGACATCTTACCATCAAAAGACTCGACTCTCCTCTTGTATATGGTGTGATCTGCCGGCGCCGTCGAATCCAACTTTTTTAGGGCCCGTCGTCCAATTTCTTTTGCTTAGCCCCTGCATCCCTGCTGACTATAATTAATATTTTTAATAAACTTTAATTAATATTATCTTTACATCCGTATTATTATCTTAATCTGGGATTAGAGAAGGCCGGCGAATTAATATAATCCTGTCATAACCCATACAACACTCACAGTCACGTACTGTTTTGCACCCAAACCGACGCACCCCACGAAGCTCTCGCACGTCACGACCGTCTGACCAGTTGTGATTGGACCACGGGAGTGGGACCCTACTGGAATGGTTGGTGGAGGAGGAAGGGCGGAGATCCGTGTTTTGTGGCAGCCTCCGTTTTCTCTTTTTCTTCTCTACGTGGGAGGTGGGCGCACGTGTAACATCGTGCATGGGCGGTGGAGTGTTCCGATTACCAAAGTACCCGATCCACAGCGCCCATCACAGACGATACTAGCCGTCCGATTGGTACTGCACGGCATGATTGAAATCACGATCCATTAAGAAGATCGTGTAAATTACATTTTACCACCTTAAGCTTAAAATTATTTTACTCTCTCCTAGTTTCATTTATATTACTTTATTTCCTTATTATTATTATTATTATTATATTGAATCTAAATTATTATTTTTCTATTATATGTAACTAAATCAGACTTGAAAAATACTCATTATAGATCAAATAAGAGAATTAATTGAGTATCTAAAGTATCTATAATATACATCTGTTAAATATATTTATTTTTCTGAATAAATCTTTTATAATGATTATTTTTAAATTTAATATATAATTATAATTAAAAAAATAATAGTCTATAAAATAAAATAAAATGGTAACCACTAACGACATAGTATAAAATATAATTTCTATAAAAATTTCTATCTTCGTGACTACGTGCTAAAAGGGATTAAGAATATGATACTAAAAACGTTACATATCTAAAGATATACATAATTTTTAACACAGTGAGAGTAAATAATATTAGGACCCACACGGGTGGCCGTGTAACCCACACGCATAGGAAAGTCGGAAATCACCGTCGTCCATTGAATGCTCCCCACCGGACGCTGGCCCATTAATACACATAAAAGCCTAAAAGGGTAATAAAGTAATATTAAATCGGAAATTAACGAAAATTCCTGTCGGGCGTAACCAAGACCATCTCCGCTTCTCCTATAAATACCGCCCCACCGTCTCCTTCTTCCCCCTAACAACAATCTCTCTCTCTCTCTCTCTCTCTCTCTCTCTATTCCTCTTACTAAATTATGGCGGTGGAAACGCTTCGTCTAGGCAAGGAAGGGGTCGCCGGCGGCGGCGGCACAGATCCGTTGACGGGGGTGGCGCCGCCGATTCCGAAGGGGCCCCACTTCCGCGGCGTGAGGAAGAGGCCGTGGGGTCGGTTCGCGGCCGAGATCCGCGATCCGTGGAAGAAGACGAGAAAGTGGTTGGGGACGTTCGACACGGCGGAGGAGGCGGCGCGGGCCTACGACGAGGCGGCGCGAAGCCTCCGAGGTCCCAAGGCGAAGACTAACTTCGGATACTCCGGCGACGCCGCCGAGATCGGCGTGCCAGCGTGGAGATCGGTGATAGACGGACGTGATCTGTTCCTCGGGCAGCCCGGGCACGGATTTGAGATGGCGGCGATGGATTGGAAGGAGGAGGAGAAGAAGAAGGCGAGGAAGAGGCCTTTGTCGTTCGATCTCAACCTCCCCGCCCCTCTCTTTTGAGATCGACGGTCCAGATCCCTCAACGTGCTGGGTTTTAATTTTTTGCTTATTTTCTTTTCTTTTCTTTTTTAATCTTTCGGTGGATCCATGTACAGTTGTTGTGACGATGAACTAATTCGATCGACTTCTCTAATTTCAATCCAAAAACGAAAAAGAATACGCTCCGACTTGAAAGACCAATATGCCACTGGAGCTTTCTCGTAATCACCGAAGCAACCGAACAATCCTCCGTCTTAACACTAGCGTGAACCCGGGGCACTTAAACCACGGGTCGGCGACTAACTGCTTCTCGACGAGTTGACGGGAATAATTAATTAATGTGTAATGACATAAATAAACTGGTTATAGCAGCACTCTTAACCTAGAGCCAGTGAGGGTATAGTCGTACTTAGGAGGCTCGGATGAAACCGCCGCCTGGCAAAGTAATTAGAAAGTTTTAATTTTTTTTAAGAAAAGAGGCGCGTCCAACGTCCCCGTATACGACCATCAAAGCGGTGGACAAGGTCGTATGCGGTTTAAAAGGATAGGATTGGGGCCCACACAAGCGGCTGTACGGACACGTGTCGTGCGATTGTGGTCTTTAGAGGCGAGGCGAGGCGAGGCGATGCCGAGGACGAACCGCGAGGTTTCGTCCGGACATGCGGCGCCCATCAGCCGCCCAGGTGTGTATATTCCCGACTTTGCCCCGCCCTTTCGTCTGGTCAAACTGTGCGGGCATTGACCTCGAGCCCCACTACCGCATCTCCTTCGCACGTGCGATCCTGGACCACCTCATCGGCTCCTCTCTCTCTCTCTCTCTCTCTTTAAAATAAAAAAAACTTTGCCGTACTCTTCACGTGCTACGCTGAATAAAAGAAGCGTAGAAGAGGGCGGAAACTTAGTCGCTGGGAAATTCCCGACAGCGCCATTCGTGGGCAGATCTCGACCGACTGATCCAAAATAGACGGTAGAGATCTTCCCTACAAGTTCGGACGACAACGTGGAAGGTGGAGGTGCGATCACGTGCGGGCACCGGGCCGCGCGTGACACTTCAAGTGGAGGGAGTAGCGATGGGTGGAGCCCGCCTGCATGCGGCATGCTTTATGATGATGATGGGGGGGTAGATAAGTAAATCCAGTGCTGTGGTACCCCCCTACTCTACTGTGCTGTTGGTTGGTAACAGCGAGCAGCCGCTTCATCCATTCGACGGACAACACGTCGAATATAAAACCCCTAACTCTCCAGCCCAGTGACCTACCTGTCCATCATACTTAGGCCCAGCCCAAGTCTGGGAATAGTTAAAAACCAAGCCCAACAGGACCCAGTCATCATTGGCAACCCAGATTATCCACGTGCCTACCATTTCAACCTTGCCCTGTAACCTGTTGCCCAGCTGGGAGGTTTGTGGGCCAAAGTGTACCTAAAAAGTTGATATCATCCAAGTTTCTTCCTTAACCTACGTGGGAATCCTTGTAAAAATTGAAACAAAGCATTCGTTAATGAAGCCTTACTGGAGGAACTTAAATGGTAGCACTTCCAATAATTTATTTGGCATACAACTCTCAGTCTTAATTTTTAACATACTCCAGTTCTTAAAGATCCTGCAGCCAGTGCTGCAATTTGGCAAAATAAGACCAAATTATAAATAAGATGGACTAATCTCCATTGTTTTACATGTCTTCCGAGAATGTCCTCAGCCCTATGCCCAAAATACACACGCAAAAGTTTCTTTGTTCGCATACAAAGAAACTCTTTCCACCCTTCGGGCTTCGTCTCTCTTCCTCTCGCCTTCATCGTTCTTCAATCTATTGGTACAAATAACTCACGGATTTTTGTTTTCCGATTCTATTTATCTCCAATCTCTCGCTCTCTAATTCCATTTACTCGTGCCAATCGAAACCGATCGATTCCGATGAGAATTCGAGCATCAAAGCTTGCACCTTTGAGCGCCTCCTCGTTTGATACTCCCACTTCCTCGAATTCCCCTTCTGTTAATACTTCTTCTTCGCGCTGTGAGGGCCTCGATCTCTTGGTGTTGGCTATCATTGAGGTCTCGGGTGATGGAGCTCTGGAAAGCGAAGCAAGTGGAAGTAATGGAGTTGGAGAGGAAGAAGAAAGAGAGAAGGATAAGCAAATTGAGAAGAGGAAAGAGGATAAGGGAAGCAAAGATGAAGTGGATTTGAATCCCAAGAGGAGAAGGCATATGGCAATGCCTTCGAGGTTTCAAGATTCTGTGCTGCAGCCATGGAAGCGACGAACTCGAGGTAGGGCGATTGCTGCAAAGCAATTGGGATGAGAGTAAAGATTGGATTTTGACAACTGGGCGTTGCTTCTCGGGTAACATATCGATCTTCTTGTGCTGGAATTTGGTAGAGATCAATGTTATCCATGGCGGCAATCTATTTTTTACGTCACTTTTCTTCTTCCTTTTCTTGTACTCTCTTCTACTGCTCTAATGCAGATATATTTGATGCTGAACTGGGTTCACTAGTTTATTGGTTCAGATGTTAAGAATTCCTCCTCCTCCTCCTTCTTCTCCTCATTGTTGTATGTTTATAGAAAAATAACCTCCTTTTATCTTATTTCCGTAATCTTTATGTTGGATTCTGAAGAATGTGTTTGCTTTGAATTGAATTGCTCAGCAGATGTTAGCTTTCTAAATTTCTATTGCTCAGAGAATAGTGCAAGGATGTTTAGATACTTGTCATTCTGATTGAAAACATTACTCATTTTGTACTCAGGCTGATGCATAACAAGTTACTTCAACGTCCAAGTGCTATTAACTCCTTATCACATAGATTTATGAGTTCGATCTGCATAAACCTGATAGTCTAGTTTGATTTGAAATGAATCCAAGTATCTGTCCGCACTCTAACTGAATGCATTGGCAGTCTTGATCTTAAAGCAGATATATGAAGATTAAATCTAAGATTTTTTTCCTTCACAATGTGATTTGATAAACCTCAATTGTATGTCCAATAACATGGTCATTTGTCTACATCCTTTTTTAGCTGCACTTCCTTCTAACCGTGCAGTTCACTTGGCAGTTAGGAATTCTCTGTTACTTTCCGAAAATGTAATTACCCAAGTACTCTGCATCACTTTCACACTACATAGAGATGGCAACAGAGCCTGTAACTTGGTACTGCTCTTAGAACAAATTAAGTTAACTAAAATACTTGGTGAATTGATATGGTATCTATTCATGTTGTCTGATAATTAGGAAACATTCTTCAATCAATGCAAACATATATAACTGATGGCAACTAAGCCTTCTTTCCTGCTTTATTCACCTTAATGCTCTAAAGTTCTATTTCTAGCTCTCACTGTCAGCTCTAAGTGCTGTGATTGTTCAACCATCTCACTATTTTTCTTGAATGCGGGGGAGTCAATGCGTTATCAGAGTAGGATCCGGTTGATTTTGAAGCTTTCTTTCAGAATTCATGCTTTATGTTTGCATATTCATTGTTTTAGTTAGTATATCTTCCTTATTTCAGGACTATTATTGAAGCATATGCATATATCTTCAGTCTGTTTGCCGGTTGCCATAATAATTATTTATTCATCACCTCTGTAGGCTTCCCATGGAATCAAATCTAGAAATGGTGATTAAATTTTTAAGATAGTTCAAGAGAGCATCTTCAATGCTGTATGATGAATGAATGCTAGCTATTCTGAACCCTCCATATTGTTTCTCTTGATCTTCCTGAGAGTATCTTTCTTTATCTTTTAACTTTAGAACATAGCCGTATAAACTATAGCAGTCTCATGAAAAATGAGGTCTTAGAAAGGAGAGGGAAAACGCTCTTTTTATGAGTAAATCATCTACTTTGAAATTAAATGACGACTTCGTATCAACTTCTGAAAGCAAAGTACGGTGTAAGTTCTTTTGGCTGCAGCCTACTCCAGGACAATCAATGGGAAGTTCAAGTTGGCAAGAATGAGATGCAATACTTCTTATCGCCTGGATTTCCCATCTGACCCAAGTAACCAAACGAAAGACCAGTGGCTTAATTGTCTGACATACCAGCTCACGGAATCAGATTTCACAGAACTATGCTGCACATTTGAAGCTAAAGGCTTACTCAACTGGATATCTACCTGTATAACAGTCTCAGAATGAGACACAGAGCCCAGCACTATTTTCAGCACAAGAGAAGGGGCAAAAAAAGGTGTGATTTAGAGGATACCTGGACTTCTCATCATACGAAAAGTTAAGATCCTACTTAAAAATGTCAAAGCCAACAAGAAGAAACATAAGGTACAGTCCCCAGAAAATTGAATTTGTCGACATTCGCTCAGATTGCAGCTTCAGAGAAGTTTCATGTACCTGAAGCATTTCTCAGCAGCGGATTGTGCAGCCATGCTATCTTAAAAAGTATAAAACAGCCTTTTTCTTGCTGAAGAAACATATGCAGTACCAATACGAAGACAGAATAGTAGTTGTTGCTTTCTATCAATTAACAAACATAGTCCAGCATAAACAATCTACCAGGGAAAAAGAACAGGAATCAATGTCTTAAGAAGATTCGAAGCGATAAGAGATTGTGCAAGACAACTCAAGATCACAATGAGTTCATTCTATTGTTTTACAAACACTACTTTCTCCTGTTGGTAACCCACCATACAACCTTTCCCAGTTAGTGTGCAGTAACCCAAGATGCTCCCAACTAAACTAGTCTCTGATAAATAAAATCTACATCATCCGGTAATGTCAATGAAGTTTTTAACACTTCCATTAATCTTCTTGCTGGCATTTCTATCGGGCTTTGACTTTCTGCTGCGCATCTCTTCCGCTGACCAGAGAGAACCCATGAAGCAAGCGACACAAGTAATCATATGGTTAAGTCATCAAGATCTTTTTTTATCACAAAGTATATTTACATCATGATCTCTTCTGCCCTTGCAATCTATCCAATCTACGCAGGCTGATTAAGTAACCTTCCATGGTTGTGTTCACCTTCATATGTAACGATCAGCATTGAGGGGTCATCCACGCACCTCTCCACATGCTTCCTTGCAGGGCAGCCTCTCACACTGCTGCACTTGTAGTATCCCCTGCAAGACACCATGTATAACTTCTTTCTGAGTACTCAAATCTTGAAACCAAGCAGCAAAAACTGAGAGTTTTATCGTAGTCTGAAGATTTGTAATATTCGATCTAAACATTTGCAGAACAAGTGAACAACCATGCAAAGTACATACAATTTTAGATAAAAGGCCAAGTTCCCTACATCTCATCAGTGAAGCATATAACAGAAAATAATCTTATAATAAGAACGGCAGTTACTATTTCTGTAGACTTCAATAAGAATTGAGAGATATTAGATCTCAATAAGCTCGTCATGAACTCTTTGACTTCAATAGTTGTTCCACTTCATTTTGTTATCCTCGAGAAATATTTAAGATAATCTTTGATCAAAGACTTATAAAGAAATGAATATTGATCTAGTGACACTGGAGATTAGTAGCATTAGCATGTTATATTACAAAATTTTATGACGATTACCTATATATAAAATTTGACTCAATCTGATATGGCAAAAGGTTGAGTTTGGCATGAAGATAGAAAAGTTAATAACGTAGAAGTCACATTATATACACTAAATCGAGTTCTTCGCAATAAGTCAGCAAATTGATGAGTAAATACCTAGGATGTGGGGAACCCTTAATTGGTTTCTGTCCATATTTTCTCCAGGAGAATTCATCAGCTGGGATATCAGCGAGCTTGTTACTGACAGCAGGAACCTTAATAGATCTCTTCACTCTCAGCTTCCTTCAAAATAGGAGGAAAAGAGTAACCAGATTTAATTTAAAATCAAAACAAACAAGATAAAAGCCAATAAACTGTAAACCTTAGCTCAAGAAACTAACCTCTTCTTTGAGCAATGACACTTGCCCCCAGTAGCACATCTGCCACTCCCATCCTCCCCCCTACCAAAGCATCTCCTCCTGGAAGGCATGTGCAGATCGATCGTGTTGGATGATTGGGAGCCGCTGAGAAGCTGGAATGGCTTCCCATCCAAGCTGGCGACGCTCCCATCCATGCTCAAAGACGACAAGAATGACCTGGAAGATGACGCAGTTGCCGTACAACTAGAGCTATCAAACTTGAGACTCATCCCACTATTACTCCTCTTATACATTTCATTCTGTAACTTAATCTGCTGCTGGAGCTGAAACCTTTGATTGCTCTGCTGCTGTTGGAGGAAAAGGAGGTGTGCACTAGGAGTCTGCGGTGCAAGTTGCAGTGTGCTCCTCGAAGCAGCATCCATTTCGATCACTGGGTTCTCCAAAAACATTCTTTGGTGCACTTGAGGAGAGATCTTGGCAGTAGGAATAAGCTCGTTCACTGGGTTTTCTACATGATTCCTGGGCAGAAGCTGGAGAGATATCATAGAAGGGCCTCCTCTAGACCCAAATGGGCTGTCCAAGAAGATCTTATGGTTAAAGATGGAAAGGGGCTTCCTCACCCTCTTAACCCTTGCATGACCCACACCATTACCAAGCACACAAACTACCTTCCTAAACTTGGAAACAGCTTCTCCTGCCTCTGCCATTAGATTTCTATATGGCAGGAGTTGGTCTTGGGACTGAGATAATAGATTTAGTACTCTATGACAGCTCTCAACAGCATCCCTAGTAACATCTTCCACCTCTTCCATCTCGAACAAGCAGCTAGAACACTTCTAAAACCCACAAGAACCTCAGCAGCAGGAGGCACTGCAAGCTCCTAACACCTGGTTTAGTAAAGAGATGTCAAAAACCCATACATAAAGACCCACCCAAAAATGGACAAACAAATCAAACCTAGAATAGATTTTGATTAAATAAGACAAAGCAAAGTTGAAAGCATACAGAGACCAGGGGAGACCAAGATGAGAGCTCGATGATCTCAAACAGACAAGAGCAAAGACTAAAAACACTACAAGAAAGATGAGATTTTGAGCTGTTCGGATGATAGTTTAAACAAAAACAAGCAAAACCCAGCTGGCAAAATTAAGATTTTATCACAAAAAATAAATCCAACTGAAAAACACTGATCTCAAGAGCTATAATAAAATAGCAGGCTCACCTTAGGAAACCCTAGGCCTCGGGTGCTCCCAGTAGCTCGTCCTGCCACTGCCGTGGGATCGAGGAGTGTGAAAGCGAAGACTCAACCATGAACAACAAAAATAGAAAAGTTTCTTTCCACCCCTCATCTAATTAAATACTCCCAAGAACGCAGCGAAAAAAAGAAATATCAAAGAAAAGAGAGAGAGAGAGAGAGAGAGAAGCGATACAGTGTACTGTGGCAGTACAAACATCACAGCCGTTGATTCTTTCCCCAGATGCGACGATGCAGCAAACGGACGGCTGATAAGGGCCTTCTGCTGCGTTGCTTTCGTAGATCAGACGGTGGGGGCCCACTCAGTTACCTCGTTTTTTACTCTTTCTCGTCCTTTAATTAGTTACTAATTAATTCTGTTTTACTCTATCTTATCGACAGTTTGATCCTAATCTCCCCCCTTCCCTCGTTTGTCAAAGCGTGCGTCAGAGCGATGGGCCCCGCGACGAACCTCGCGTGCTTCGCTTGTGCGGCGTTCGCTGCTCTGCAGCTAATGACAACCCGAAACGTGGAAGGAGGGCATCGTCCTTTGACACGTGGAGGCCAGGCATTAGTTCGCCGCTTAGTTGGCCGATGCGGGCCCGGCGAGTGCCGTTGACTGACGTGGACCAAGTGCAGGTTAGTGATGATGGTTTAGGCCTAACTCCTAAAGTGGATCGGGTTATATAGTTCTTGATCCGGAGTTTTATCTTGAGAATGAATTCTTCCAGCAAATGGATAGGATAGCCATATTATTCTTTTCATGGGGGAGGGAGGACTTTTTATTTATCTTTTCTTCTTCTTCTTCTTCTTCTTCTTCTTCTTGTTCGTAGATAGGGATATATTAGTTCTTATAGACTTCTAGTTAGCGGTGGAGAAGAAATCTTGTTAACTTAATATCACTATCCATTACACGTGCAAATTTGGCATATCCTTCGCCAGAGCAACTGAGAATGCTGGATAAATTTAATCATGCTTGTGAGACGATTCAGATAATATTCTAGCAAATTTGAAGCCACTGAAAACTGATAAGAATTCGAATCCTTGCAGGAAATAAATACTACGTAACAAAGAATTGATCGATTCAATCATTACATCCAGAAGACAATTAAAAAATATATATATATATTATTTAATAATAATAAAAAGGTGTTTGTGTGTCATCATTCTCATCAATAGAATGAATGATTTGAAGAATTATTTTTGCTGACTTGTGGATGGATGATACCTGAGGCTGAGAGCTCACTCTCCTCTCCTCTCCTCTCCTCTCCTCATCGCAGGAACATATTCCAACAAAGGGATGCAAAATTTTCCACAAATGATTGACCAAGTATCCAGGAAGCATCCACCATTTGGTTTGTGGGAACGGGAGATGGCGTGTCGGACCACTAACTACAAAAAGGCAATCAAAAGCTAAGGAAGGCTTTTTAGACTTGAGAGGAGAGCTAAGAAAGACATCACTCTCAGCAAAGACAATTTGATTGAATAATTTGGTCTTGGATAAGGCCCAAGTGGGGCCACATGGCCCGTAATTGATGATTTGCTGTCATCAACCTAAACAAGTTAATGCCTCAAATCTATCCTCCTTTTGATGATGTTCACTTCAAAAGACAAAAAAAAAAAAAAAAAAGGTAAGAGAGATTGGATAAGATCTCATTTCGCTAGTTTATAAACAACTACTCCTTTCCTTTCACTTGAAATTTTGGAAACATTTTAACATAGCAGCATATTAGATACTCACAGAATTAACTCGATTTGGTTAAATTCCTGAGTCAATTCCAAAATTAACATCATACATGATGCTGAAACAACCCTGCTTCACGCTTTCAACGTTTCAAAGAATAAAAGGCAGCCGGTGGATTCTGGGGAATAATTCAAAATGGTATAATAAGATCACTTACTACAAAATAGTACATAACTTACCATGTTTCTTCTACAATCAAACTTCCGAGTAAATCTTAAGTGTTTCCTTCCTTGATGTTCCGAGAACAGACTGTAAAATTACAATCACGCCCTAAAATTGTAGCATCTTAAGTTTCCTCTGAAATAACAACCTTTAAGAGTACACACCAAATCTTATTGCCAGTGCGAACCAGCCTTGCACTCTGTCTAATATCCATAGCTGGGTCCATACGTAGAACCATATCCTCCACCAGTGTGTGTAGCAGGTCCAGCATTCACCGGAGGAGACGTGTACATTGGTCCATGTGATGAGTAAGAATTGTAACCCTGATCGGCAGAGCCCGCTGTGTTTTGCATCGGTGCACCTGCTTCAGCCATGAAATTCTGCACAAGTAACAAAGATCAGAAATGACTTGATGGGCATAGACAACAAAAGACAAAGGCAGATTGCCCATGTAGAGAGACAAGGAATATTAGTTTTTATTGTCAATAATCATGATAAATTAACTATTAGACTATTAGGTCTTGTTTGGTTTGGAACTAAACCCCGAACTCGATTACTTTTAATTTTTTGAATAGTAAATTTAATTAGATATGAAAAAAATAAAAAGATATTTAGTTACTGAACTAGTTTAAGGGTTCCTAAACGAGTTTAGGAGGGGGCCCTAAACTTAAAGCAAACATGGCCTAGAGAACAAGAACCTGATATCTAATGAAGACTCAATTGAGGAGAAATTACTGAAAAGACATACACAAGGGTCTAGGGCCAATGATTTTCAATTATTCTAAAGTGATCAGGAGAAAAAAAAATATATGCCTGTATCAGTTGTTGTGCAGTTTGAACTTGTGTAGCAGTTCCATTGATCTCAACTGTCATTTCTCCGGTGACACCTCTGCTTTCCTGGATTGTTATGGCTGCCCCACTGGCTCGTCTGATATAGCTAATATTTCCACCAGCTGCACCAATTACAGCATCAGCATATGAAAGTGGAACTTGCATTCGTTGTGTGACCTGTACCAAAATCCAATTCACATGGCTCACTATGCAACAGAAATTTAAGTTGCCTATAATCCATTATTGCCAAACTTTAATTACAAACAAACCTGTGAAACATGTGGTTGAGAATGTTGGTTAGCGGAAGAGAATTGCCCCACTGGTGGTGGTGCATCTCTCCCGTACATAGATATACCATGATGAAGAGGTTTCTCCATTGGAGGATATTCGGGTGGAGAATAATAGCTATCATGTGGTCTTGGGGGCATATATTGAGGATTGCCACCATATCCAGGAGGGCCAGGGTTTGGTGGAGGACCTTGAGGATGGCCCCAGGGTTGAGGTGGAGGCAAGTTCTGCTCTGCGTGCGAACTCGGCATGGACATCTGCAGAGTAATTTCATAAACTTTGAAAAAACCCAATAATTATACAAGTTCAAAGATCGAAAATTATTGCTCTAAAGAACTTGTAATAACTTGATCTGAAAAGGAGTAAGCAAATTACACGAAATTCAAATAGTGGTAGAACACTGCGATCAACCAAAAACTTTCTCAAATGAGAAACAATCAGTTCCACGGCTTTATGCACTCCTGTAGGTGGCCCTTGTATTTCGACCACCCTGTCTTCTTGCAATGCAAAAGGTGGTAAGTCATCTGCAAAAGGTCAAAGCATTAGAAATAGAGAACTCATAGTAAATAAAGTAACAGGTAAGAAATTGATTGACATTTGACAAAATAGATCATCTTTATAAAAAGGAGCACAAACTGAACTAAAGCCTCGAACCTCCCAGAAGGAATGAAGCCTTACTGGTACCAATCAAAGATCACTTATGGGCCATCAAAGTAATATATCCATGCCTCAGAATTGCAGGTACACCTTATAATGACTAGAGGAATATGTTGTATATCAAAGATAAGATCCTACCCAAAATATAAACATTCCTTGGAAACAATCATGCTTAAGAATTGCCCATGTTTGGACCCCTATACCTTTGTATGTAGATTCCACATTGTCAAGAGCCTCGTGTACTAGGACCTTTTATTATCCTAGGAAAAATACCATGATCAAGAGTTACTACAATACGCGGATAGACCAAGACACAAGCTGATGAATAACTGATTGGGAAGTCCTAAAAGTGAAAAATGCAAATAACTGACATATTCAGTTCTTCCTAATACTATTGGCAAAATTGTGGACTAGAAAATATGAATACACCATATATTGCTCAGTAGCATGATTCAGGGAAATGCCAGCAAAAGGTATGACATCCTACCAAGGACACGAACAGTGGTGGTAGAAGCTTCTTGAATAGACTTTATGGTTGCACCCTGCTTTCCAATGAGACTACCTGCTTGTGTAGCTACCACGAGTAATCTTGTTGCTACCATGTTGGTAGGATTTTGTTCAGTAGTCTCCCCATCTAAACCATCTACTGTCCGTTTATGAACCTTAAGCAGACCATCCATCGCAGGAGATAATGAAGCATCAGGCTCTTCCTTTGCTGAAACCATCACCTTCAACAATAATCAGCTAACGTCAAATTCAAGCAATAATAAATATAATAAAATCAGAAGGGGGAAAACTGTTGAGCTGCAGCAATATGAGCTTGTCAACACTTATGGTCTTTGAACTACAAAAGAATTAACTGGTTGATTTTCATTATCACCAAAGAAATTTTGAGAAAAGGCATGGCCTTAAATACTAAAAGGAGAACAAGTCGATCCTACAACAAACAGTTACTCTAAATGTCATCGAACGGATTGCAGCTGTGCAACATAAACAAGTACAAGTTTGTAATATAAACCCTTTTGACCAATCAATGGAAGGCTGTATTCGATGGAAGCATATGCAAATAAGGAAAATGGTCTACATATTACCAGATAAATCATTTTATAGGAAACAACCTATGGAATTACTTAAAAGTCGTATAGAATAAGTATTATCAATTTCATTGCCACAAATTAAGTACTGCATGTTTATATAAACATGAAATATGCAAGTTACGTTAACCTAATCTAAAAGGTCGAATATCTCTATCAGTGCAATGTTTCTGTAAAAACAATGGGTAAAGTTGGAAAGTAGATATAAAAGGAAAATAATGTTACTAAGATCAATGATCATGTTGACAAATCTCTAAATCCTTTATCTTGTACTTCTATCCCCATTCTCAAAGGATGCTAAAGGCTACTGGCTGATATATTGGCTAATTTACTCCCATTTCAGAAAATTGACCATTTCAAAGTCATTCTCTCTATGATGATAAGTTGATTACCAACCTTGTTTGATCAAGGTTTATTTACTTCACTGTATCAATATGAAGCCTACACCAAATTAAGCTTTATAGTTTATAATATTATAATTAAGCTAACTGACAATACTGCCAATATGTGCTACCAGCACCAGAGCACATTCTTATTTGATATTCCTTCAAAGATATATAACTCCAGCAATTCAAATCTATTTCACTAATTCATTTTCCGATCAGCAGGCATCCATTTTACATTATTTCCAAAGCCACACAATCTTTGTATTTTGATAAGTAGGTCATACTACAAGATCATCTACTTACAAGGAGGACTCATCAGGAAATACCCTACATATGCTCCATTTTGTAATAAGGAAATTTCTAAAGGAGTTATATCTAGTTTGGAGCACTGGTCAACCAGATCTTTGAGTTTAAAATAGAAAATTGGAGCTTGTTATTCATCCAAGAAATGTCAGATCTACATCATATTAAATACGTAGCAACATAATGTTCCACAACTTAACCTTCAAATCTGGACTTCATTCTTCTACTGCAGGTTCTCATTGAAGATTTGGCTTGCGAAAGGTCTGCAAAAAAAGAACTGGCAGAGTCTAAATATAGTTAACTCTGATTAAAAGAAGTTGGAACTTTGGCAGAATGTTTGAGCCCTTATTTTCTCACCAAGGTTCTTAAAGCTATTCCTTAATCTTTTATTTGTTCTTTAAGTTAAGGTAATCTCAATTCTAATTTGACAGCATAATTGTGCTGCCACAGTAAATCAATTTGATGTGCTGAATAAATAGTGTCACATCCATTAGAAGGAAAATACAAAATAAAGGATCAATAGATGCAGCTAAATATCAGGACATGAATAAAAAAGAAAATCCATTATCATAGAAAACAGATTTCGTAAGAGGATGGTACAATGTTATAAATAAATATATGGAAGTTGATGCAGAACTCCATTTCCAGACCATGACAAAGATAGGATTCTTAAGAACTAAGGACATTATTTAGAAAAAAAATACCAATAACACTGGGGCCCAATGAAGTTACTGTTAATCAACAATAAATTGAATTTTTGAGAAAGCTCTATAGGCAACTTACAGCTCTCTCTTGTGCTCCTGGAGGACCATCCAAGATTTTGATACGAGCTCTTGATTCCTCACACATTCTCTTTATGTATTCACCTTTTCGGCCAATGAGACTACCAACCTTGTGGGAAGGAATCAATATTCGGAAAACACTTTCCCCAGGCCACCCGGGCCACCTCTTCTCACCATTGCCAACTGCATCTTCATCATGTTCTGGTTTTTGATTGTCTGAGTTATCAATCACTCCGGCTAAATCTTGATCAGGAAATTTTTCCTCCAATTCAGCCATACTTTCTTTCACACTACAGTATCCAGCAAGTAGTCAAATACTAAATGAAGACAAGATAAAACTATGAGAAGACCAATGAAAAATAAAAAACCTTGCTTACTGGACGCTTCAAAGGAAAAAGCTAGTTGAAGAGGGCTCCTTAGATGTATACAACCTTAGAAGAAGAACAAGTCCAACTGATTGGGAAATACTAAACTCTACACTAGTAAAGGTGGGACGCTATATAAAGTTGCAATCCAATGACTAAGCTATATATATATATATATATATATATATATATATATATATTAAAAAAAAGCATGCACAGTGGAACGATTAACGCATAATTTCTAAAAAGCAACCATATTGATGCATCTAACATAACTTTTCTATTAATTTAAAAGGAACAATCAATGTCATCAAAATATAAAGTAGATGGCAAAAAGGCTAATAATTGGATTTTATGCTAGATTTAACGTATTAAGGAACATGAATTCCTTAAGAAAGACCAGGGCATGTTTCTTCCTACTATATTAAACTTAAATCAAGTACACAACAAGAAGCGGAAAGGAGTACACACTCCTGTAAAGATATCAGATGTCATTAGATAATTTCCATCTCCTAAGAGGCTAAAACCCTAGAAATCCCCCCATAGGGCACCATGGGAAGAAGAGTTAGAGAGGAAGACAGACAGAGAAGGGATTCGGAAGCAATACCTGCAGAATTGGGCCTCGTCGGTGGAGGGGTAGAGATAAATTTTCGAGAGAGATGTTGGGGATTAGGGCTCAGTATATGTCTTCCTTATTTTGCAAATAAACCCTTGAGTATCTCTGATATTACGATATGAGCCTTAATTCGAGGGCCATCTAGAGATGGAAATTTATTAAGACATGCATACATAATTGCATATAAGGGTTACTTATAGATATCAAAACTAATAAATAAAAAATAAATGTAAGTAAAAGTCTCATATATTTTTTTAAATTTTAATTTAAAAATTGAGAGAATGTGTTTTTTATATCCGTTTAATTGAAATAGATGTCAAGGTGTTATTGCATGGCCGTTGAAAAGAATATTTTATAGATTCTATATTCTAATTAAAAAATATTTTTTATATTATATTTTATAAATATAGATGTAGTTATTTTAGATACACTTAGTCAAACGGCCCGGCCCCTATCATCTTAGTTGTATGCTTCATTGATATATACAACGACTATAGAAGTTTACTCTTAACCTAATATTTGCTGCATAATAAAGATGGGAGTCTTTCCAGTTCCTAACTGGACTGGCCTTCTTCAATCTTCCTATTGGTATCGCAATCCAAACAGAGTGTGCTTTGATCCGCAATAACCGGATCACTGTTTGCTTTCAATTGATACAACTAAATATTTGAACATATTGTCAAGGACAACTCAGTGGACAATTACACCAGATGAGCTTGGCATTGAATTTGACATCAATATACACCGCAAAAAGCAGCAGAAATTGAAAGATCTTGTCCTTGCATATACAGCTAAGAATGTTGTACATTTTCCCTATGACATGTCATCAAAATTAACCACTAAGGAAGAAGTCAGTCAAAGTGAGCTTGTAACTAAGAGAGTTGGTATCGAAAACAAATCCCTCTATAAAAATGCAAAGAGGTCGAGGAAGGTTATTGTACAGATACTATGATGTCATTATGCAGTAAAACTATCTGCGTGTTTTCTTTCGGCCTCTCGCTTGAGCGGTGGTGACTTTCTCTGAAGCGCTCTGAAGATCATTGACCTCTTCGTCAATCGGTTCCTCTTTTATGTTTTCTTCCTCAGCTGCTTCGTCAAAGCTCTCTGTTTTACCACTCGATACATCCTCCTCCTTTAGAGCTTTGTCGGCAGATTCTAGCTTCGATACACGGTCCCGCAGCTCTTTCAGTTTGGCCTTCTTCGAGTTCAAAACTGCCACAAACTACAAGCACAACTGATGTAAATACGCAAAAACATCAAAGAATCAATTTGTTAAGAGATGAATTCAATTAGGATGAAAGTAGTCCATATATAAAATGATTGATCTTCATTGTTCTTGTGCAGGACTAACAGACATAGACATTTGGTCCTTTCACCTGACATTACAATAAACTGTTTGGCATGCCATGCATGCCTGAACAACTGCACTACCAGCAATAACTGAGCCTTTAGCAAGAACTATTTAGGGCCACCTCATTCTGTCTATTTAGATCTATGTCGAATTAGGTTGTCTATCAAATCAAGTATCACATCTATTCTCACTAAATCCGCGAGGTATGTTTTGGTATTCCATTGCCCACTCCAGACATGCATGTTTATAAAGGCATAAACCTAAAACTTTGAAAAGTACTATCTAATACGACGAGGCAAATTAATAACACAATAAACTCAATATTATCAGAGTTAAGACAGAATGAACAAATGCAGGCCATTTGGATTTGCGGTTGGCAAATTGAAAATGTCTTAAGAGGATAAACAGTGAATGACATTAAGGATCAACGAGATGCCAGTACAGACTACAAAATTTCCATCACAATAGATGATAGTACAACATTTATTTCACCTATTGAATCCATGAGCAAAACATGTATATTTCTGTTTGTTAATCAAAGATCAGACAATTAGGACACCACACGAATTAGAAAATTGAGAAAGTAACAAAATATCCAAAGGAGAGAACAGAAAAATATAAACACAGATATAGAAAAGCAAGCGAGCTCTTTCCACAGTAGAAAACCCCTGAAACCATTTTTAAACAGTGAAATGGTGAGTATGGATCTACCTTCTGGTATCACAACCTTATGATTAGAGAAATAAATGTAAGGAGACACAGGAAGAAAACAAGAAGAAAGAGTGAAGAAATGAAAAAATTATAAAATCTGTATGAAAATAAATTCAGAAAACCTCAGTTAGACTAAAACCGCAAATACATAAAACAAGAGAATTACTACCTTTGAATACACAGCAGATTCGAATTCGGCTTTCTCACTGTTAAATCTCTCAGTTTGTTGTAAGCACCTCTCAGCTTCTACCTTTAATTTGTTGAAGGATTGGGTTTTCCTTACAACTTCTTCCTGAAATCAAGATGAAAAAATTAATAAGGTCTGCAGAGGTATAAAAGTTAGTTACTGAAGCAAAAGTTAGAACCAACTCTTTTTGCACATTAATAAACACAGTATTGACGAAAAGAAACACAATACTGTGAAATAAGTTTCGCAATTCAGATAATTTGTCAGTGTTGTTGTCCACATCATAATGAGACAACCGTGTGTGTTTATATATCATTCATCTTCTATAATGCTTTGAAGAAGAAATATCATAAATTAGCACTTAGAAGATGAACTAATACACTCTATTTAACCAGCGATTAGAAATTAAATGTATGATAACAATGATAATTAATCTATATGATACTGAACCAGCAAAGTAGAGTGGCATACACTCAGGCATATATTTGCATCCATGAGGAAATCCAGGATTTCAGCTGTAGTTATCTTCCTATCAGGTGATGGCTGGCATTTCCAACGCCACTCCAACTTGGTACCTTGTTTTTCAAATGTCCATGATAACTTCAAAATATTACAACCAAGATCAGTATCTCACTTGTATAGAAGAAAAGATAACGAACATGCTAGAATTTCTTACTAGCGAGGTGATGAAGTTAGTTGTAAGACATCAGAATTTACAAAACCAACTGAAAACAAGAGTAACTAACTATTCTGTATTTTTGAATCTTAAGTTCTCAATGAAATGAGTTAACTTGGTTATTGCTACTTCTGTGCAGTGTAACATTTGTTGGATAGTTAAATGCAACTATCTAGGTTGATCGAGAATTCCTTCTCATAGTATGACTGATCGAAGTATCCAAGCTGCAAGTTTAACTCAAGAAGCCGGCATATTGTGATAGGGCAAGTTTTTGGTTGGATTTATAGTAAAGTACCGTATGTAGTGGGGTGAAAGATATTCATCACCAAAGCATTACTGTTTATGCATCCTAATAGTTATTAAGGACAGTTATATTCTAATTTTAGCAGTGGGGGCCATCCATCTATTTGCTAGCTCAGAAGCTATAAAGTCAGATAATGTGTTGCTTTTCTCATTGGAATAACGAGATGCCTATCAGAATTATGAATAAATTATAGGCCTATCGGAATAACCCCTCAGTCATTATCCCTGTCAAAATATTCAATTCTTTCCACCTACAATGTGCATTTTCCACCAAGGAAACTGGTACAGAAATTGACTCCATCATTCGAATTAATCCTCTTCTCTTTAAGTTAATAACTGTTCTTCACTCCAATTCTAACTCATGCTCCATACACTATCTAGTGGGTGTCCACAACTCACAATGCACAGAGTTTTCCCCAATCACAGGACTTCACCACAGCAGCGTAGTTCATAATCCACGTTCACGCGGCTCTCTCTATCGTTTCCTTGAGTTCTCTTACAATCCACGACAAGCTTGCAGCACAAAATGTTACTCATAAACTAACAGATAATATCATCCAGATCACTTTCAAAATTCGGATCAAGTTCACAACTTTAGTAAGTAAAAAATCAAATCAAAGAAGGCATTTTCGAAAGCAAGTCAACATTGAACAACAAGAGCTAACCCTTCTCTGGCCATTTCCAGCATCCTCGAACGCATACTTGGAATCCGGCTGCTGGAATCCGAGGTATCGCTCGGCGAGAGCTATGTATTCCTCGACGGGCTGGTCCCATTGGTCAGCCCGCATCTTGACCTCGGCATCGGACGCCTGGCAGATCCAGGCATCGAGGCCGTCGGTGATAGCGAGGGAAAAGCGGGAAGGAAGCCACGTGCCCTTGACGAAGACGACGCTAAACTCCTTGGGGTCTTCCACGGGGAGCTCTAACTTAAGGCAGCTATGGCGAGCGGCCATGCTATTTTGGCAAAGAAATCGGAGGAAGAAGTAAGAAAGACGGAAACGAGAGGAAGACGATGGGATGGGATACAATGCGAGGAGGTCGCTCGTCGGCGGTTCGATGCTTCGAGATTCGGACGCGATGATTTCCCTCTTAGGTAAAACCGTAAAATAGAGGAAAAAAGGAAATAGTAATACCGGCACAAATTATAATAAATTATCCATTATTATTTATTAATATCTTATCCTGCCGATCTATAAGCTCAAATCTCCGAGCATTTGACTCTGTCTACCGATACCCACAACCTCGAATTAATTTTAATGAAGGTCAAATCGATGATGATCTAATAAATATTATTATATTCATTGTACGCATCCAATAATTATAACCGTCTACTATGCATGATTTGGGTGGACTCGGGTCCATCTGCACCTAATTTGTGCACCGCCACCTTCCTAGGATTAATACTCTTGCTCGTGTCAATCGCCACCATAGCATTTGTCCTTGCATATATCTTTCAAAATCTCATGTTATCCTCCTTTCAAACTTTGTGTGTAAAGATTTCTTATAGACATGACTATCAAATTAGATCTACCTCAATAGGAGGTTGCCAAGTCTATTGAGATCCAGACATTCCCTCCAATTGCAAACTACTCTAATCACAAAACATATTAGGTGAAGAGCCTTTTATATATATATATATATATTTATATTTATATTGACCGAGTCAAGAGAAGGGAGCTACCAGAA
Organism: Typha angustifolia; assembly: GCF_048772165.1. NCBI lineage: Eukaryota > Viridiplantae > Streptophyta > Magnoliopsida > Poales > Typhaceae > Typha > Typha angustifolia. The sequence goes on from NC_133251.1 coordinate 571,739, forward strand.
AAAAAAGAATGGAATTTATTTCCACCTCTGCTTGTCTGAAAGAAAGGTCTGGGAACTGCACCTTTTAGGCTGTCCTGATAGAATCCCAATTAGGAGTATGCTAAGCAATGTCTTATTCCAACAAGGTGAGAGGATTAAACCACAGTACTACTAACCGGGACCATCAGTTAGATCATCGCACAAAGGGGATGAAAGAACTCGTGAAAACCTATACAATACCTTCCAGGCTTCCACAGTTGAGTGTAGTAGGTATAGAGTCAAGAACAAGTACTCTCTGATGGAAATCTATCAACCACCTATCCGAGTCGGCGCGGATAAGTTTATCCGCCCGTCATTTTTACTCTATAAATGGAGAGATAAGTTTGCAATCCGGCTTAATGGATTGGATTTATTGCAAGGTCAATGAGGGTGGTCGGTCTTAATTGATGTTATTTAAACCAAAACCCAAATCCGTACTTAAATTCTAGCTCAATCTGGTGATTGACGTTATGATTTGGATAATTTTGCAACTCAAACTCTTGATGTTTAAGGAAATATCTGCCAAACCTTCCTTACCTATATCTTTTTTGTAAATATAATTAAAAAAAATCGAATATTTGCGTAATTTAATGATACAAATAAAAGTCCAAAAGCACTTTGAATTTTATTTTTTCCTCTTCATTGGGGTTACCAATGTTCCCCATAAATACTGGTAGTGAGTTTAGCTCTGTCGTTTAGAAGTCGCCATTGCCACGTAGTACGTTATAAACAATCCAAAATAATTATTTTCCCTTAAGCTAAGATTCATTAATGATAAGTTTCATTTTTATCATGTGAATATGTGATTATTGAAAGCTTCGTACAATCGTACTGGATGCAACGATCACGCAACTCGCATACCAAAAATGGGTTGAAGGAAAGAAGACAAAAGAGTTGGCTTCTAATCCAACATGCATGATCTCAAATTAAAATATCAGAAGGAACTCGTGAGGAATAATAAAGTCCTCAATAATAATAATAATAATTAGATCGTATGAACTACTTTAGTTTTGGTAGTGTAGAATAGTGCATATGGATGGAGGTTTAGTATGAAGTCTTACCAGAAACATTATTGGGTCTGGAACTTAATCCGTTAATTAGGAAGTCGGTGGGTGGGATTAGGGGGGTCACCGTTATCAGCTAATAGTGTTGTTAGTTAATTGGTGGATGTTTTAGGTACAGATAACATCCTCCCCTTTTCTTCATAAAATACGTGTGCCGAAAATATGTGAATTTTTTTACAAATAAAGAAGGATTTCTTACAAATAACCACCTATTTATTTTCTTACATTTAAATATGTGTTTAATATAAATTTTAATATTATATATATATATATATATAAAGTAATAAAAGTTTTTTAGCCATTCGATCTGAAGGGTACCTATTTTTATGGATTAAAAAAATTATAAAATATTTTTTGGGGGTAGAATTAACACATTTTTTTGTTACTCAAGACAATAATTGTAACAAACACTGTAATGTTATTAGATTAGAATTTATGACGGTTTGAATTAGATTATTATCAGTGCTAACACTTCTTATGTTGAAAACTATAGAATAGTTTGAATATAGAATGGAATTATTAAGGAGGTAAAAGGAGGCGTCTATCTGTTAATATGTAAAGGGAGGATGTTTTCGTAATATATTTAAAATGAAGGTCGGTTATTTGCAAAAAAACCCGAGAAAAAGAAGAAAAAGAGGAGCATTGCTAGGGCCTACTTGACGCCATTAGAATTCGAAATATCACCGTTAAGTGACGGCGTTAGAGCAGGGTAGCTATAAATATTGCCACTGGAGCAACACAGCGACGGGTGTGTGAAAGAGAGAGAAGAGGGGTAAAGAGAGCAGCTCGAGGTCTGCCGTCTGCGCCAATCGAGGAGCTCGTGAGCGTAAGAGATCTACGCCATTGCCTTCTATTTCGCCGTTTCTCGATTCGTTCTTCTACATTTCCTTCTTGATCTCGTCGTTTGTTTCGTAGCTGTAGTTTGCGATTGGAAGAATCAAGAATGCCAGTTATTTTTCCACTTATCTTGAATCAGTAGGTGGGAGAGGAACATGTGATCTGGTTTTTTAGGAACGAATTGTGGATTCTGTTCGATTTCGTGGCTCAATCGATTCGAGAGAGTAAAATCGGAGAAAATTAATATCCGACTAATTTTTATTTTTACGATTGGTGGGAACTTGGCGGATTTTATATCCTTGGGAGAGATTTTTCTTTTTTTTGAAACTTTTAAGTAGTCTATTTATTTTTATAACGGTAGAAATAGTGTTCTTTCTGAGACACCTGATATCACAACCATGCAATTGTTTCACTTTTCATTTTTTTTCATTTTTTGCAACAGATGAAAAAGATATGTCTCTGCCACTCACTCTGCATATATTTTCACTCTAGACCTGATCGTTCTTTTCTCTAACAGTGATTTAATGATTGACTATGACAAAACTAAGGTAAAATTTACAGTTGAAACTAAAACGCAGCAGTAAATTAAAGGGAAAAGGGAAAAAAAGTAGAGGATGTACAATTAAGAAGAAGAAAAAGAATCGCAGAGGATAAACACATGGATTTCATATGAAAGAGAGTAGTTACTAGTATGGACGGCAGTCCTGTGTTGGTGAGAATCCACGTAATAGACTTTTTTTTTTGCTTCTATGTAGTGTTTTAAAAAGTAACGCATGCATCCATCTACCATCTATGTGGCACAAACCTCTTTGGATAAGCTGTACAAAGATAATGGCATGATAAGATGAACAAGTAAATCTTAGGTTGTTATAGGTTGGTTAGGCATGCATTGTTTGTGACTTACTAAAAAAGAAATTTTACACCACACTATATATGTAAATAATTTTATATCCACATTAAGTTATTCTTATTTCATAATTAAAAGTTCTTTTTCTTGTATGCGTTCTTTGTATTTATGTTTTCTTATTGATTCTTTTATCTTTCCTTTTTTTTTAATTTTTTTTTCTGGCATGCTCTTAAATTTTTACCATATTTTAGCTGCATGTAACATGAATTGCATATGTGCCTGCATAGGTGCTATGCTGTATGTGGGGCACTTTTTGTTGTTGTTGAAACAGAAGCATAAGTAGAGATAAATATCATTTTTTTGGGAGATGTGATCTTTTTGAAGTTTAATCTCTCCTTGCTGCAGATTCAATTTACCCAACTTCCAGATGCTTCATTCTTACAACACAATAGTTAGGCATCTATGAGCTATTTCACTAATTATCTTTTTCTCTATGCCAGTTAAGCTATATTATTTCCACCCTGTATTTTCTGCGATGAAACTTAATATAGGATCATCAATTCTGCTTGTTTTATTGTGGGATCTAATATGCTTGCTGGTAGCTGATTGACTAATTCAAGTAACATGCTCTCAGTTTGGAATAAATTTTGCAACTTAGGTAACTTTTTGTCATTGCTATGCATATTATAATGAAGAAACTCTGTGCTGTTATTATATCATCTATCTTTGGTAGTGCTTGTGGTTATTTAGGTATCAAATTTAACCAGTAAGGTAATGTTGCAGAATAACATTATTTAGGTATCAAATTTAGATATTTCTTGTATTCTCTTGCAGTGATATGGGAGAAGAAGTTGTGGACATGCGTTCCAATGAGGAATCAGACTTTGTTATTGTCTCAACTGCCAATGGGGAACAACCTGATGATTGTGGTTCTAAATCTTTGGAGCTTTCTGAATCAGAAACTAGAGAAGTCATGCCTGATCCTCTTGTCTGTCTAGGTATGGAATGCATGGTGGACTGCTCTATCAAGGTCCCCTCTGTTTGTCAAAATGAAAATGGTCTGAAAGAGCAAGTACCTTCTCTTGAGAACCTTAATTTAGGTACTGACACATCAGAGAAGGAAAAACTGAATCTTGATGTGCAAAAGCCATCAAATAAGAAAAGCTCAGTTTCTCCCATGAAAGTGAACTTAAATTCAGCAAATGTTGGACGTACAAACAACATCGTTTCACAATTATCTCCTCATGCAACTGACAAGCTTGCATCTGGTGGGGACCACTCTATTTCTTGTGCTACTGATAATGGGAACACTTATGTCAAGGTGAACAATTTGGACTCTGTAAATCTGATGAAGAAGACTCAGGTAATTCCGTTTTCTTACCCATTCTTTAGTAAACAGAACATTTCCCTTCCCCCTTTCTGAAGTTAAAATGAGATCATATAATGCTATTTCTATTTTCTCCTTTCTCGATTATCCTTTTGGGCAACTTCTCTATTCTTGACAGATTTGCGGTGTGCTGCTGTTTTGAAGTGCCATTCATAATTTTTTCCCGTATTTCTGTTTTGATTAAGCCCCTTTATGTTTTATACTTTTTTCTTGATTTGTCTAAACAAGTGGATGTATTTCTCCATGTTGTCCTCCGGTCACCCATGATAACCTTTGATCATTGAAGCATTTTTCTTACTCATACAGGAAATTCAAAGTGATCGTGGAAAATGGATACAAAGAATTTATTTTCTAGTTCAAATTGTGTATGTCTTGCTTGCCTTTAGATAACATGCCATTTGCTCATCCTATCATCCATACCTAATGTTTGCTTTATTTTTAAAAGATCAACTTCCCAAAATTTATTTTGCAATAGATAGAGTTCCTTTTATGCTAAAGCCTCTTGGCTTGTTAATCTGTTGTGAGCACTTGAGTGAGTAGAACCAGCATATGTCAAGAATGGGCCAATTAGTGTTACTCATCGTGTTCCTGCTGTGGCATACTGGCATTGTCAGAGTAGTCTTCATTCTAAGCATTTCTCAGTTTCTTAGGGCACTACTCTTAGCATATGCTTTTCTTATTTTTCAACTTCTGTAGGACATGGTGGCACTTTTGCTTAAATATATAGATGTGTATCATTTGCTAGCTTACTCAAAGACATGTCTTTGCAATATATCTCTTTAAAACATATGCCAGATTAGCACAATTCTCACCTCAAGGAAGCCTCTGCAACCAGACAATATAAAGCATCCAGATGAAGATGATGCTTCTTCAATTGCCTCATCGTATCCTTTTAACTTATATTGGTCTTATTTCTATAAGATGGCCATATTTCCCTTTTAATAGAGGCTGGCTTGATTATCCTGAACAAATAGTAGAACTGCAACATCGGCAAGACCATCTAAAAGCAGGATTACACTGGGATCTGCCCCTGTTTTCAAGTGCACAGAACGTGCAGAGAAGCGTAGGGAGGTACCTTCACTACCTTCTCTCTAGCTCACATTGGAAAGTTTGAAGCATTTGCTGAGAGAATGTATCTTATTGTCTTCCCCTTCTCTTTGGCTCAGTTTTACATGAAGTTGGAAGAGAAGCACCAAGCTTTAGAAGCAGAGAAAAGCCAGTATGAAGCTAGATCAAAGGTATGCCCTTCTTTTGCTGCACTAGGAACTTGAGGATGTTTCAACCATTATTGTTAATTGTTAGTAAGTGCTAAGTCAAGTATTTATCACAACTTATATTTGAATTTAGAAGAGTCCTACAGAAATTAATATGTAAAAGTTAATAACTTGATGTTGTTTACATTCTTAACAGCTTTGGTGTGTGATAGAATGGAAATTTACCATTAATAACTATTTTTCAGGAAATTTTAATGATGTCTTGTTTTCTTTGCAACGAGTGCTTCATGTAGGCCTAAGAATGCCAAATATATACATGTATATATATAATATGTATACAAACATATATCATGTGAATTACTTTATATGTATTTATGGCATTGTCCCTTGGAATACTTGATTGCAGCCTTCCAAACTAACTTCTCTTCTATCCATTATACTGTACATATATAGTCCATATAGGGTAGTATTAGATGGATTACACTTAATCTCATTACTAAGTTATTCAGGTTCAATCAGGAACCAACTATTGGCTTTAAATTTGAAAAGGTTAGAGATTATAAATGACAAATAGGTTCTCGAATGGTGCCTTGAGGTTCAGTGACCACAGGCTAAGTCAATTTGTCCTCTTTTTTGTCCCTCCTTTTGCTGAGAGAGCAAAGAGTCTCTGATTAAGTCTTGAGCTTGCTCGGTAAAAAGTAACAAGCCTTTCTTATTGATATTTATGAGTATCCTTCAGATATATTTTTCAGCACAATCTATACCTTTTTCTTGTTGGATCAACCACACTACTAGAAATCCAATTTAGTGGAGATTTTTCTTCTTTATTGACTACCCAAACTCGATGTAACTCTACTTACTGTCAATATCTGTTCCTTTGGGCCAAGGTTTCGTGGTTCAAAAATGCGAAATTAAGCTTTCTTCTTATTTCCTCAGGAAGAAAGAGAGGCCGCTCTTAAGCAACTTAGGAAGAGTCTGACATTCAAAGCTACACCTATGCCGAGTTTCTACCATGAGGGGCCTCCTCCTAAGGTTGAGCTCAAAAAGGTAAAGGAAACAAAATGAAGATATTAATGGTTTTTCATGTTTGTTACATACAATGTTGCATATGTGATAATATGGGTTTCATTACCCTGGTTCTTATGAGACCAGATTTTTGATTGTTTTTAAGCTTATTCATTGTCCATCAACTTGTTTATGTAATAACCTAATTATGAAGTTGCTAGAGGAATTTGATGTTTTATCAATTCTTGTGCTTGATTTGTCAAAATCCTCCTGTTTCTTCAGAGAACAAGAGCCATGTTTCACAATGGGCCTAGTTTGCGGCTTAGAACTGCTTTAAGGTGTTAAATAATTCAGATCTGTGTACTTCCATCTACCTCTTACTTTCTTTTACCACTGAATAAACTTTACAGCGATTATCTTGAATCAAGTATTAAACCTCTTTAAGTTTCATTATTAAACCTAGCATTGACAATTTTAATGTTTTCCTAAATTTTATTCTATTGTCCTTTTTTTGCACATGACCTCTCCCTCTGTCTTGCTACTAAAGTCACGTGTGACCCTTATTATGTTAGTTCCTTGTTTTCATAATTTTGTTATATAACAAAAAAGAAAAAAAAACTTTTGCTATGCTCAGCTACAGATTTGATTTGATTCAAGTGCCTCAGCTGATACTGTCTGTATCTAAACCCACCTGATTTCTCAGCTTGGCTAGAATTAGGATCTGATCTAGGGTACCCAAGTATTATCTGTTTCAGATCTTACTTGATCCAACCTGAACTCAATCTATTGCTAATAATAGGAATCTCCTGGGAGAATGCTAATAATAACACACATTTTCAATGCAGAACTTGTTGCAAATTTGGCTTTGAATAGATCACTTGTTCTTTCACAAAGAACTGACGTGCTTGTTTGATATCAACCTGAAACTTAGAATAGTTGATTCAGACGACAATCTTTCATGTGGTTTGCAAGCTCTGCATTAACACTCTCCAAACTAGATATGATCTCTCTGATGAGTTATCCACCTAGAATTTAATTTGCTTCAAGGCAGGAGATGTCTTTACTAATTCTATTGTGTGTTTTTTCTCAAAGCTTCCGACGACTCGTGCCAAATCACCGAAGCTTGGTCGTAGAAAGAGCTGTAGTGATGCAACTAAACAATCCCAAGCAAATGACCATGCCCGAGTAGGTGGTGGGGTCAATCGCCACAGCCTGGGCAGTTTCAAAGAAGGCAGTAATAAGCTGCAGAATGGCTCGAAGAACGATAATGCAATTTTAAAAGATCGAGAGCATAAAATGTTCACTGCTTCAAATACTTCTAAGGGCCTCACTCACAAGGTATCCGGTCCAAGTATTGTCAATGTTGCGGTGCAATCTTAGGTTTCAACTCTTGAGTCACTCGTGCGTGATTTCTCGTAGTTTTTATTTATTTTCATCTCACATCACAGGTCCGTCAGTTGTCGAATGTGCTGGTTTTTTCTTTGTGAGGACATTTTCCAGGATGTGTGTGTGTGTTGTATGATGGTGTTGTACATGTTTAAGTTCATACAGGAGTCTGTGACTGAACATAATCATCTCGCCCTAGTTTACTGGAACTAATATGATGTTCTTTGTGGAACAAATAGCCTGAGTTATCTTGAGTAGCATTAGTTTTTTCTATTTTTTCTTTTACTGATTTCGACCAGCAAATTAACCAATTATATATTTTTTTTTCCTGGAAATATGAGTTAGTAACGTTAGCTGTGACAAGTTTTAGGGCATTTTGTTGTACACTGATTGGCATCTGATCTTAATGAAACATCAATTTCATTTTGTATAGTTTATATTCTATTAGAGGAAAGAGAGTTTTATCCGTAACAACAAAGGTCTGTATGAAGAACACAAACGCATACTAAGAAAGAATCGTCACATGATAGCTCTTACCAACTGATATTTATTTGGAACGATTAGAAGCTGGAACTTACTGACAAGTGCCAAAAGCCTTGATCTTTCCTCTCTCACCAAACGCATTAATTTAGCTTTAAAATTAATCAACCGAAGAGAGAAGATTATTAGATTACTCCACTTTAGCCTTTCTAGCCTGCAGTTGAAGTCTCATGGTGTTAGTATCGAAGATTAATAAATCTCTTATTCACTCTCTCTTCTTAATGGGGAAGGTCATTATCCTACCCTTATGCTCTTGAATTTGATTAGTTGATCTCATTTTTTTATCTTAATATTTTAGAAGTAAACTTAATTAGATATGAAAAGAATTATAAAAAAATATTTAGTTACTTAACTAAACTCAAAGTAAACATGGCCTTAAGAATTCAGAGTCCAGAGTTCTCTTATATCTTGGAAGATCCTTTCTTTTTATTATTTCTTTTTTGTATTATTTAGAGAAGAGAAGAGACATAATAAGAGTCCAGAGTTGGCAGCTATCCTCAGACAGTTGCTCTATCTCTATCTAAGCATTCGATTGCAACATCTGATATCCTTTTACTTGTTAATGTTAACAAGGGGATGCACCAATTGCTTTTCTATAGAATTTATCCATTGACTCTGTGGAATCTCTCTCATCTTTTCTCATCACTTCTTGTCTTCCTTCTTTATTACCATCACAAAGATCCATGGAAGTACTACAGCTTCTAATTGCTTGGCTCTTAAGCTTGGAATCTCCACTTGGCTTATGCTCCATTTGATGAAGGTTCTCCTTCCCTCAATCTCCCCCTCCCCTTTTTAGAAGTGGGGAGCAAAAGAGAAATCCTTTGCTTGGGAATAACACTCAATTCAGATAGATCCTACATTAGCTCACAACATAACGAATAACTTTGATTGATGATGTTAATCATAACCAAGAATATCATCATATCCATTCTCACAAATAAATTCCCCATTAAAGAACTTGTGTTACGTCAAGTATTCTACCAAAATATACACTTCGCCGCAGCCCAAATTAACTTCATGGTTGACCTAAGAGAGCATCTTAGTTCTTCTTTTGGAGTAAATGCTTAGATTAATCATGGCAAAAAGTTATGTGCTACATATTAATCTCAGTTGGGTGTTCATATCTCAACCTTTCCTTGGATTAGCCAAACTTGGATTAGAAAATGAGGTAGTTACTCAAAAGTGTGGAACTCCATTATTGAAAGTTAGTTTACTCAAAAGTCATTTTGTTCCAGCCTTCACGTATATAAAGTTCCATGTAAAACTATTGCATGGTCTAGTGCTGTATTAGCTCCAAACCCTCTTCTACTCTCCCATGATAGTTAAGGGGAATGTCATCTGGTTCGAAGCCATTCGCGCAATTAAAAATTCTTTCCTCTTCAAAGAGAATGACTTCGGACCAGGCTTCATTCCTCCTAACTCATGGAAACTTCATCAGAGTATTCTCCATGGAGATCAGAACAAGTCGCCCCTTCACAGTGGATCAAAATCTTCTTCTTGTTTGCAAGTAAGTATTTCTCTTATACCAAGTGTTACGTCTCTTAGTATCATAGATTTTATTATATACAGATCATATATTTTGTTTTGTTTTGTTTTGTTTTTGAGGATCTGATGTTCAGATATAGTCAATACCTTCATTCCTTCAGCAATTATTTTGACTAATGGGAGGTCAAATTTTCGTGTAAACAAAGAGTAGAAAGACACTTATTTTTTTTGAGGTTAAGTATAAAATTTTCTTCACTGTGATGTACAACTGTCAAGATTGCACATAAGATGCTTTCTTTAGCTTCAGTTCCTTTTTTTTTTCAAATTTTATTTTCCTACCATATCTCTATACTGAAATGAAAAGCATCATTTTAGGGTAGCACAGCATGATGTGGTTTTCTTTCTCAAAGAATTCATATAACATCACTCTCATGTGTTGGATCTCATCTCTAAGCAATGGGACCATTGTAAAAGTTTGGGCTTCTTCATCTACATCATTAAATACTTTGATTACGAAAAGGTTGTGTGGAAAAAATAGTAACAGAGACAATATACTTTGGTGACAGTGTTAGGTGGAATTGATGCACCAGCAACTGCAAGATTGTCTTACTATTTCTGCACAGTATTGATTGCCTACTTTAGTCTTCTTCAGCAATGCATTTGCTTTCACTTGGCATACTTGCACCTGAAACAAGAAGTTCACCTTGCTGAATTTAACATCTCGATTAATACAATCATCATCACTTAGACTATTGATGAGAATGATCAATGGAGACTTTTAGGCAATTTATAAAGTTGACATATTAAATTAAACCTGAGTAGTTTCTACCTCTATGTTTCTTCTTGAGTAACATGGCAAAGGGTGACCACATAATATATTGGAGTCAAAGGGATATGGCATAAAGCTCTGACTTGATGACTAACACAGTTGCAGAATGCTCAAGGAAAATGGCCACAAAGAGAGATGATAAGCTAAGAAAAGGCCACATGAAATCACTCATAGATGAAGGCAAAGAATGCTCCGTTTCGTCTTGCTTCCAAACTTTTGACTAGGCCTTGGCTCATATCTTCCAAGGAGTAAGTGTGAAAAGGTTTGTAGGAGGATACTTCTTCAACAGACCAATTATTAAAATATTTCACCACAGTAATTTACTTGAGCCATCATTTGGTCATTTGGACTTTAAAGGGCCTACATGCCATATAAATCCTGCACAAGAAGTACAATTGATTGACCAGTACGTGCCACCAAGTACTTTTGACTAAAGTATTTCTTACCTGAACTAATCACCAACCTATAGTTTTCTTTTCAATATTGGAAAAAGAATTAGAGCCCAGAAAGAAGCATTAGAGAAGAAGGGGAAAGGAACTATGCATATCATGTGCTTAAACACCTCGATTGCTACCTCGATTGCTGCCAAGTCAATACAATAGTTTGATGTAATGCCAAAAATCAGATGACAGAATTGTCTATCAGTTAATAAATAGAATAAAACTTTGTACAACACCTGAATGACCTTTAGAGATCTCTAAATAAGATTTTATTTTCCGGTGAGGCCCAGCAATCATTAAAGAAAAGGGCAAAACATCCGTATAACAAATGTGAGTACGACCACCAATATCCTCCAAGAATGATCATTTACCACTCTATGGTTAAGTCTGCAGTACACTTCTTTCGCATGCTGCTTCAAACATGTGTAGAAGTTCAGAAACTACATCACTTGTAGGTATACGGACAAGACGATCACTCCTACTCATGGATGTTTTGCTAAGAAGTAGAACTTGAGAGTCCAGAGAATTTCCCTCAAGCAAATCACTCCACAAATTATCATCCTCATTGAGATGTGATCGCTTCAATAATTCTAAGACTTTTTCCAAATGAGCAACATTTCTGCCAGCTCCGCAACCAGTGGCAGTCGCAGCACCCACTGCATTTGCAAGCACCAATGTATTGACTGCAGGCATGTTATGAAGGTAACCAAAAGCAATCGCAGCTGTGAAACTATCTCCACATCCAACAGTGTCAACAACATTCACCTGATGACAATCCAGAATCCTAGTCAGCGCTTTTCATAAGAGTATTTCATATGGACAAGCAGTAGCACATATAAAATTCACCGGCAATAGCATATACTAGCAGGTCGTAAGTATCCATCATGAACAAGACAAAATGCAATTACAACTTACAAGTAATACTACTGGAGAAAAACCAGTTGCAAAGCTTTTCCCCAGTGATTTAGCTCGCATAAAGGAAGAGGACATCAAAAGTTCAAAACTAGATGCGTGATACCTTAAATGCAGGTGCACATGAGATAATGGATTTGTCTATCAGCACCGATCCTTTTGAACCCATTTTAATTACTACCCACTTTGTGCGAACACCTTTTCTCAGTAATTCCTGTCCTGCTAGAATCGGGTTTGCAATCCCTGTTAGTGACAGAGCCTGGTACATCATTAAATAACCAGTATGGGTGAAAAACTCATTCAAATATAGGAGAGAAATTTCAACTTAAGGTATCAACTAGAGTGTAGCAGAACTAGTGTCACAAACAAATTTCAGCTTCCATCTCTAAGGACAACAAATACAAAGATAAATTCACCAGAGTTAGTACTGCATATGTTATGAAATCGCAACAGGCTAATGGAAGCAACATTTTAGCATCTACAGGAAATGAATGTCAATTGCACATCATAAATAGAATTTTCTTACTTCTAGTAATATGGTAGTCGCCTGGTGCACGAAGAGAAGTATGACAATGAAGAGAATATAAAAATAAATCCTTCTATCTTAATAGATAAACAAGCATTTGATTCTTGAAAAGCAGTCAGATTGAGGATCTGGAATGGGCATCTAGTGCAGGAGGCTACAACTAATGCAAGCTTTAAAGAGGGCAAGATGTATGTAGCATTAATGCCATTGCTGGATATAGGACCCAGAAGCCTAGTATTCAAAAGAATCTTACTTGAAGTGGCAAATCTCAGTTTATCTAAAACTACTTTCATCCAAGGTATCCATTAACAGAGTTATAACTTTCAGGTCATGACATTTTTGCATCACTGAACCGTAGAAACAATGTTCTGTCATCACCAAACCTTTTACAAAACCAAATTGTAATTCAGATAACTTGGTCCCAACAAAGCTGTCACTTCTTGTGGCACATTCCTTGGCTAATGCTTTATTAATTAGCACACCGTCTGCTGCAGCACATGCCATGCGTACTGTTAGCCATCATTGGCACAATCATTGATACAAGACTATATCCAGAAGTACACACTGGCAATCCTTGTTTCATTATTATTATTATTATTATTATTTTAGATGATATCACATAAATCATATTTCTGTTTAAAATATAATGATAAAGCATAACCTACTAGAAAGGAACCGCATCCAAGTAATAGAAGGTTTATGAGCAAACCTCTTCTGAAGTTAAAAGAAGAACATCACTGTACTTCAGGAAGGATTCAAGTGCCCTTTGTTGCCCAGGAGACCCGTGAGAAAGTGTTCTTCCACGAGGACCAGGATCAAAGAATGTTGCTGTTCCAGCATCAATGGCACAATCAAGTGCAGAGATGATTACATCAGGGGAAAGTTCATCGAATGAATAACCATTGCAGAAAAGGATCTTGGATTGCTGAATGGCCATCTTGACTCGTCTTGATAGTTTATTGATCCAATAAAATGCAGGATCTTCACTAAAATCAGCACGACTGTTATCACCGAATATGATAAACTGATATTAATACTTCACATAAAAGAAGAGTAAGATTAACATTTATTGACTGCAAAAGTAGGAAACAGAAAGAAACAGATAAAGAATGTGTAATATAGCTCTCTAAAAGTACTTACCTGCAAAACCCATGCTTTTGAAATGGGTCCACTAGGACCCAGCAGAGAAGTGTTTCATAAGCATCCTTAGGAGCAGTAGCCTCAGCATTTTCATTCATTCCAACAATACGAATGCTCTCGTCTTGAAGCACATTGAGGAGGAAATTCCCATATATTTCTTCCCCTACATGACCAAGTGTGATGCAAGAAAGCCCTAGCCTCGCTGCAGCAATCGCCAAGTTACAGTTACCGCCAGCTTCCCAGAATTTCTACATACAAAAAGAAAAGGTGAAATGAATGTGGTATGACAATCAGAAGAACTTTACATGAAGCATTAAATAGACAAAGATGGTTCCTTAGAAAACTTAAATCTGGAATATTTAATATTCAAATAAGATGACATGATTGATCAAATAGAACCAAACACCCGCAATAAAGGAATAATTTATCCAGATGCAGCCCTTGAGGACTCATCAGTCAAGTCTTTAAAGTGGCACATCTTCACATTCGGGCTATATCAGGGCAATTTACACAGGGTAACCAATTCGAACAATTCTTAAATCAGTCATGCTAACATGACCAGGCGCATTTTTATGACAGATGCACCAAAGCAAATAACTTTTTTCTTTTCACTTGGGAAACTTTTACTCAAGGTGGAACAATCTAACCTACTTCATTGAATTGATTCACCTAAGCAGAGCTGTTTCAATCATTGGATATAAAATCCAATAGCATTCAACTTTAACTGAAACAATGTACAGTAAACACACAATCCTCCTTCCGGTTGTCTCCCATCCCAGATAAGCAACATGTAGATACTTCCAGACTCAAAGGAATTGAAGGACCCTTGAAACAGCCAGCTATTCGAAACCTCTTATTTTCAAAACTACATTCTTTATCCTTTTAACGTTACTTTGACCAATCCTCAATACCCAAGTTGGAAAAGAAATTATTTGATTATTCCAGATTTCACTACCACAGGACCCATCCAGCTGGAGAGGAACCAGCCATCTACTGATAACCCAAAACAACTAATAACAAACTAAACGTTCCTACAAAAAGGATCGAAATAAGATACAAAATAATACGAAAACCCACAAAAGATTATATTTTTACCAACCTTATCGGGGGACGAAGCCGCCAACCTGTCCATGTAAGCCTTCCTCTCGTCGCGCTGCGACGGCGGCAAGCTCGGGACATTTAGCACGATATCGACGCAAAGATTTCCTAGCGTCGCGAGGTCTACATCCTTCTTGGTCCTCACCTTGATACCCTCACCTCCCACGAATCCTCCGTTTCCGACGGCGGCGCGGCAACCTCCCCGGCGGCTCACCGCTCGGCCGAGAAGCCGCCGCGGCGGGAGCCAGAGGAGATGCCGGTCCTCTGGCATGAGCTCTTGTTTGGGCTTCCACGAGATTGGAGGGTTTAGGGTTTGGAGAGCCATGAAGTCCACCGCGAGAACGGGAGCCAGAGATTGTTGGAAAAGGGGGAAGATGATCTCTAAACAGATGGAGCGAGGGAAGCGGAGTAAAAGAATTAAAAAAAATAAAAAAAAACCCAAATAAGGGGTTATTTTTGCATATTACCACCAATACATTGGTCATATTGTCAAATAATGAATCTTTTTAGTATATTTTATTTTATTTTATTTGGATGAAAGCATCATAATATTTCTAAGCAATTGAAAAGTGACAACATTCATTCAACATTGTTGGTTGTAATTTTTTTTTCCTGCGTGATCTTTATTCTCTCAAAGTCAAGTAGTTGATAGAATCGATTCCGCATTGCCCAACTGATTAAATAAATTGTATGAATGTATGGTGGAAGGAAGGAGTCTGGACAAAAGGAAACCATCTGGACAACAATAAATAAATAAAAAGAAGATAAAATAAAGATAAATGAGATGTAGATATAATCTCTTGTTGGTTCTCATCAAAGTATTTTATCCATACTGCTTAATTCAATCAATTTCTCAGATTTACATGAAGATGAAGAATTTTTGTTTCAAAATGCTTCCTCATTAGGTGCAAGCATAAAGATCACCCACAATGATGATACCACTAAAAGGATAGGCAGAAAGAGAATAGTATTTGCGAAATCCTTCATTGTAACAATGCAAATTCAACAGGAAGAATCAGTTCTTTCCAATAATCGGCAGTAAAGTGTCATTGAGATTGTCGTCTCAAGAAATACAAAATAGATTCAACAGGTTAAATAAGGTAAGACAATCATTTTCTCGTTCACATTTAATGGTATACACTAATACTAGATACAGGGTCAGTTGGTGCAAATCTTATTCCGCAATCTTTTCGCAAATGTTGCAGCCACCAGTAGAGGAAAAGCAATGGTTGCGTCGCAATGGACCTGTTTGAGAAGCAGATCATTTTAGCAAACAGAAGAAATCAAAGGATGTCGAAACTGACAAGGAATATAAAACATCATTGCAATGTGAAAATTACTTAACAGTATAACAGTAATCATTGGATCATTCAAATGTCTACTGAACTTCAAATCCATTAATGTCTTATAGGATTCCATTTTTGCCTTAAACATGCAGTGAGAATGCGTTTGGATTCATTTTTCATTATGAAAAAAAAAAAATTTTTGATTCACTGACAAACTCTTGTTCAGAGAGGGTAGTCCTCAAGTGAGGCTTAGGCTGTCAGTTTGCTTCTAGTTCGTCCAGCTCTAGTTGGCTATTGAACAACCTTAGTGTTGTTCTGTCTCCACTACTGCTTTTGCTTGCTCCTTAGGAGAAATCCTATTCAGTAGGAGCAGGCATGACACAATCTCCCACTCGAAAAATGGATTATGATGCCTACGTCGCACTTCAATATCATGAGAAAAGGGGACTGAAAGCTTCACTCTGATAGCTGTCGACGGAGGCTGACTACCAATGCCTCACTGCTCAGACTGAGAGATCTGAGTCTCCACCAAATGCTCTGGTTTACACCTCATCTCATTCTGGGCCATGAAAGTCATCCCATATTGCCGACTTTCCCTTCTCCGAGAGTCAAAGTAAGACTTAGCAGACTACTTATCAAAGGGACCTTCTGTTTCTGCTGATTTTTTTAGCAAGTTAAGATGCATGGCCTACACGGGGGGAGCATTTGGAGGAAAGGGAGCCCAGACAGTGGAAGAGCCAGGGGAGGCTGGGTTATTTAACGGAAATGGAAGGTCCAAGCGGTTCCTAATGGATGATTAGACAAATGTTTAGAACACTGCAAACACACAAGGATTTGGTATAGATATATTTTCAAGCCATCTGTATTGTATTATCAGATTGCATGAGAAGAAAAAACTCTGCACTCTCTGCTGTTGCATCAGTTAGCTAAGCTAAATAACAGAGTTTACAATGGTCCAATCATCTGTGAGATTTCTTCAAAGGAAGATCCTTTAAAAAGGAGGTCAAACTTATAATACAAATGACTGTCAGTTTGACCATCCAAAGTTATCATATCCGTATCTGATCAGACCACTTAAATGCCTCAGAATGATTTGCTGTGACCTATGAACTAATGTAAGAAAAAGAAGAATGGAGCTGATTGGGCAAGACATGCCACATAAGCTCGTCCAAGACATCTCTTTGATTAATGCAAAAATAAGAAGGATGAGTAACAAACGAGATGTAGATTAAAAAGGTATACCTTAATGGCTTTTGCTGAACCTTTTATTTTTCCCCATGACACCGCTTCATCAGGCTGTGCTCCAGAATCGCTCCCATCAAATTCTTGTGCTGTATTGATATAAACAGCATAATCTGCACCATTCCGCAGCATATTGGCATTACATATATGGTGCTTTGGGAGTCCCCCGCCGAGAATTATGATCCCAGTTTTTCTTGGACTGGCATGAATAGCTTCTCCATTCATCGCACATATATCTGTACAATGACAAGCATGTGCTAAAAACTGAAGAAATAAAAAGACAAGGTAAATAAGAGAGATATATATTGTACCTCGTACGATATCAATAAGTAAACCAGGAGTTTGTACTGAATGGCAGTACAACATGTCACCCAAAGATCCATCAGTCAACGCGGGACAGAAGACAGGGATGTCGTTCTAGTCAAGCTTTAATTTGTTAATATGGTAACTAAACCAGCTGATCATCAAGCATGTAAAGGAAGTGGCAAGAAAAGAGGAAAATGACATTACATATGAAGATTTCTTATAGCTTATAGGTATACTCATGCCCTGCTTTATTTTATAACAATTCTAAATCAAGATTTTCTGCTGGCCAATAAAATTATAAATACCTTATATGCCCAGTAGAGGTAAGAACTTTGGTTGTCTATTTCTTTGCCAAGCCGGGAGATCACCTTTGATGGTGTCCAGATCACATTCTATAGAGAAAAATAATGTTGTCATTACACAGTAAAGAACAGCAAATTATAGCAATATGATATACAAAGTTCAAAACATATAACCAAAAAAAATCTTTGGAGGTTGCTGCTTACAGCCTTAGAAATCATATCATGCTTAGGTTTCCAGATAAAGCACTTATTGCATTTTAGAATGTGAATAACAGGACTGGCTATTAAATACTGTGGAGGAATCTGCAAATTGCACTGTTAAAGAAAGCTAGAGATTACCTCCGTAGACTGTTCAAGTAACATCTTGTCAAGAATTGGCATAATCCAATTCTCAAACTTGCAGTAGTTGTCATTAGGCACCAACAGGTTTCCAATTCGATTTAGTCCTTTTGAACGTAAATACACTCCAGGGAGAGAAAATTCACCTTTATATGTTGGTGCGAGGCATTTGATAAGATCCTCTTCTATGCCACCAGCTGTTGTTACTAACACATCCACCTACACAAACCATGTTGTTCCTATTTAAACATCCTTCATGCTACATCGCCTAAATCTAACAAAGTAACTTGAAGCTGCCAAATTAGTAGCTTTTGAGCAACCATGAGTACTTAAGCAAGCAAGTTTACGGCAAGGACTTAAATAGGAGTCCCAACCTTCTTGAGAAATTTAGAACATTATAAACTATGTTCAGACTGAAGAAACCGAGTAAACATCACACTACTCACCATTCGATGCTCAACAAGAAATCGAATTATATCTCGAATACCAGAAGATATAAGATTTGATGTGAACCCAAGAAAAATCTTGCACTTGACGGATTCTCTATAGACAGGATCGAGCTCCGCTTCCTCGCAATCTTCACTTGGCTTCTCATGCGACAACCTCCAGTCTAACTTCAAGTTGGAACCGAATAGAAGATGCAAACTTTATCAGAAATAATTACAAGAAAAGCAATTTAGCAAACACCAGGAGGAAAAAGATTCCAACTTGGAAAAATTTATGATGTCAAAAGATCGTTTTTTTTTCTCTAATGGAAATAGAGTAGAAGGATGCCCACCATTTGGTTGACGACGGCGATGGCATCTCCAAGGTTGGAGGCTTGGAATCCAGTGGATGCCATGGAAGCGAGGAGGTCCACGAGGTCGATCCCTCGGTTGAAATCGTAGCCGTTGATTCTAGGGAAACGCTCCTCATCGAGGGTTTCCGAGGGCATAAGCACCACCGACCGGACAGCGTCTAGGGATTCGCAGTCCTCTGCCTTCGCTCCGCCGCTCATAGCTGTGACTAGACAAAGAAGAGAGGATAGAGAGAGACGAAGGAAGAATGCTTTCGAATTTTCCGTCTCCCTTTCACGTTAGACGGAAAAGAAGCTCTTTTTTTAATATCCTTTTCTGATATATTCCCTCAAAAATGCGTCATGTACGATTATGCACTTTGATATCTACGTATATTTCTTCATACACGAATAGTACTTGTGCTATCTTTATAACAAAGTGAAAGGTACTTCTGTTAATTTATCCCCAAATTGTTCAAGTAGGCATCAAAGTAATGAATATAGTGTCAAGTATTTTTTCGTTCAGGAAATCCTTTGTTCTTTCTTTCTTTCTTTCTTTCTTTTGTGAATCTCAGCTGTATGACGATTAAGTTATCATGACAGCAGTAGAGCATGGAACTCATACCATGTAGGAAATAACTAAAAAATACAACTTTCCATGTACTTGAATGAATTGTAGGCAGGACATTTGGATACTCCTGTAATGAGTTATGCAAAAGCAAGAATCACACTTGATGCAATTGCCACTCATACAGTTCAACAGAAACATGCATAACTAGCACCAGATTCACCACCAACATCACTTGTTCCAGATTCAAGATACAGATCAGACAGCAACAGCCACACAATTCTCAAGTTCCAGACAACAAAAAAACTTTCTTTCTCTCTGCCTGAAACATATCTACCATGTTATGTCAACTATCAGGAACCTCCAAGAATCAACTTCCTTCCTCTTCGGAGCATTTCAGATACAAAGATTCAGTCACATCCCCACTTTGACCAGCAGAACCACCACCACGCATGTCAGCAGATGATGAATTTCTAATATCTTGCTTTCCAGCTCCATTGCTGCGACTGAAGTCTGTAAAGATTCCAGTGTTCATGCTATTACCTCCCATGCTCGCCTCACCGTGAAGTATATTAAATCCACTGGTCACATTGGAGTTCATTCCAAGCTGGCTATGTCCAGCTGCATGTTGCTGCAGAGGCGACAGTGTTGGTTGAGCATATAGCACTGAGGATCGAGCAGCCATCAGTGATTGTGGTGTCATCATATTGGCTGCCTGGGGTTGCATATACCGGGGGCTGGACTGCATAACATTGGGAGGGTACTGCTGGGAAGACAAATGACAGGTGTGCATATAATCACAATATTTGTGTATATATTCTCACATCGGCAAGTTCTGAACTTTGTTTCATAAATCCACAGGAAATAGACATATAATGATAATGAGCTCTCTAACATAATTTACACGAATGAGATACCTGCGCCATTGTTGCTTGAGGAGGTTGACTATCTGCAATCGCTGCAAGATACATAAGGTTGTGTTGAAGCTTAGCTTGATTCCTGCAATATATGATAGTGAGGTCAAGGAAGCAATATTTGAATCAAACTATTCTTGAAATAGTATTTCACTTGTAAAACTACTGCTTGCGGAAGATGAAGCTCATATGGAGTATTTATATCTCACTGTAAGCTTTTCTTGTTCATGACATTACGTAACTCTACGTTCTATACATTGTTCTTTGCTTTTATAAGCTAAGAGGTGGTATCTTACCAGAGTACTTTGTGTCTTCCTAAGTTTCAAAATTTGGTATCTTTCTTCAATTTATAACAAAGTGGAACCCACTTAATCAGAAGTGAAATCTTTATTCAATCTCACTTTAGCTTCAAAGGACTCAGCATTATGATGGAAACCATAATCCCTCTCCGATGTATTTAAGAAGTATTTAGAACATGAGAGATAAGACTCACCGAGCACATTCCTCCATTTTCCCAGTATTTTGGTTGTCAAGAATGGCCAAAATCAACTGCTTGTTCTCATCCAAGTACTGTACTTATTGAAGATAAGGTATGTTATAGGGGAAAAAACCAAGGAAGAAGTGAAATTCTGTTGTAATTTATTGATAAAAACGTAACAACTATGGAACTATAAACCACATAAGCAGGTGCCTTTACTAATATTGGAGTTCCAATTGGAATAGCATAATTGGACACCATGAGTCCAAGATTTATGAAGTACAGGAACATTGAGAAAGAAAAACACAAGGTAGCAAGAAATGCTCTGCCACCCTAGAAAAAGGACCGTCTTGCTTAGTTTCAGCTATACCAATTTTTCCCAAGGCAGCTCTTTGGGATGTCCATCAAATGATACTCACTTCATGGCACTTCGATTCTTATTCATTCCAATTCATTGAAATGAATATCTAAATTTTATTTCTCCAAAATTGTGATCATCAATAATGTTCACTACAGGCACCTCTAGTTTCAGAATATCAAGCATTATAGACTATGAAAAAGATACAGAACAAGTAAAGATACAACAGATATCTTCAATACGAACATACATAGAGAAAAAGTAGTTGCCAGAAGTATAAAAGATGGAAGATATGAGGACATTATGCACCAAAGATGAACATTATTTCCTACTCTCCAGGTACTAAATTTGCGAAAAGAGAATTCTTTTCTTAAATTATCATGTGAATGTATAGTATCAGCAATGTTGGAAGGACCCAATGAGCTAGCCATCACATTAACAGTGTTTGAGCCGCCAACAGGCATCTCCAAAAAACAAAACAAAAAAACCGACTTAACTCCTTGGTGAACAAATAGGAAAAAACTTAACTAAGCCTGAGGGATAGACAGATCACAGATGCACTTATTGGATTCGCCACTATTAGAATCAACTCTCCCTACAATGAGCTTTAAAAAGCATATTAATTGATATCTCCCACCAAGTATGAAGAAACTCAAATTGGAAAGGGGAAGAAGGTACAGAGTTTTACCCTGAACAAAGGAAGAGGAAATAACAAGGCATATTAAGAAAGTGCCCCTTTGTTAGGGGCATGCATATAAGTCTACTCCATTGTGGGAAAAAGAAAGAACCTAAATAACAAGGTTGAGTTTTTGTTGAGATATGACAGGAACAATATGATTGACTATAAATACTCTCAAACCCAGTTGAAATATGTAACAAAATAATCTATCAAAATGAAGACTTTTTTAGAAGGAAAGATCCGAGGAAAACATAAAAAGAAAGGGACGCTTTGTTTATAAGAAAGCTTCAGACATTGTTCAGTACTTCACTCCTAATGTCCAGCCACAAATAAGATGGATGAATCCCATTTTCTTCATGGATGACAACAAAGAACTCAACAAAAGGAACACCAAGAACGTATCTATATGCAGATAAATAAACAAACTGAATATAATGATTACACTAAAGAAGTAATGGCTACAGAAAGGAGAAGGAGGAAAAGAAAAAGAATCCACATCATCTATCATTTAATCTTTTATTGATCACTCATAAGATCAAAAAAGAAAGAAAAAAACACACATTTACCCTCGGGAAGATCAACTCAACCTAAAACAGTCTGATAAACTCCTATTCATCCACCTCTTTCTCTTTTTCAACTGTGGATGCCCACATACCAAACTTGATAAATGAGCAAGAAAATATTCTTTAGAAAAAAAAAGGCAAGGAGAAGAGATCACCTGCTGGATTAGTTCAGTGGTGACACTGGTAGGGGAGGCATAACCCCCCATCATTCCCTGGTTCATCTGCATGAGATGTTGTTGCATTCTTCTTCTCTCTTCCCTTCTCTCTCACTCTCCCTCACCCTTTATATGTCTAAATAGTAAGAGGTGGTGGTGAGAGCCTGAGAGGAGAGGAGAACAGCCAGTTGGGGGTTTTGGGTTTTTGGAGATACTTGCTTTTCTCCACTTCTGCTGCTGCTGCTGCTGTTACTACTAGAAGAGCATGGAGGTGACTTCACTGTGGTGGCAGGATTACTAGCTTTCCATTTCAAGTCTTCACTTCAGACAGCCAAAGTCACGTGACTATTGGGCTGGACTGCTTGGTTTGGGAACTTCAATTTGTCTTTATACTGCTCATTTAAAGTGGGTAGATATGTCCAGTTTGATACATTTTCCAAGAAATACTTCCCATGTAGTGCAATGTTCTTGAAGTATAAAGTTTCTCTTCTTTCTTTTTCTCCATATGAATAGTCATATATATAACAAATAAAAGCATTTATATCTAGCATTCATTTTCACTTCCGAATACTATATTAAACTTGATTTAATAGGATATCTGTTTTAATACTATACTAATCGGTGAAGCTTATCTTTGCAGGAAAAAAATCATCTTTTTTTTGACTATTCAGCAAGTTTTACAAATTAACTTCAGTTCGCACGAAGAGTCATTTCTATCATGTGGTTCATGGGTCCTACTTGTCTCTCAACACTTCAAACCCACGAAGCAGCAGAGAGCAAACTTTTGGATCACAGTAAGCAGTACAAGAAAAAAAAAACAAACATCTGTGCTTTAAAAGATGCCACTTGAGAAAAAGTATGGAAGAAGAGCAGGGGAGAGCCCAATCAAGGTCCCACTAGGGTCCTTTGCCACTTTATAATGCCAATAGTTAACAGAAAGAAACTAAGTAACTTTGATGGAAGAAGAAGAGAGAGAACAAAGAAGGATGCTGAGGCATCAGTTTAGGCTTCTTAGGGGGGGGACTGTCTATGTCTATATTCTCTTTAGTTTCTCTTCCAGTTCCTTTTGCCAAAGAAGAAGAATTAGTTTGGTGGGTTGTTTATGGGCTGGACTGATGGGACTTGTTTGGTATCTCTTCAGAACTCAATCCATCTATAAGAAAATAAGCAGCCTCTTCTGAGTTCTGATTGCCTAATCATCGATCTCAATCACCATCAAAACCTCTCTATCACTCTTCTCTTTTTCTTGTTCAGGATTTCTTTTCCTTTTAATGAGAAAGTATCATGTGTCTCAAATCATAGTGAAGTTCTCAAACTATGAAGGAAGCTAGCTGCTGACATTTAGAAAGTAGTTTCTGCACCAAGTTCTTCCCTTGTTCTCTTCCGATGTTCTGTTCTTCAAGAAGAGTTATAACACTAAATACGTGAATTTTTTTTCCCAAAGGCAAAAGCCACATGATATAAAACGAAATATACCATCAAATTCTCTCAAATCATAAGAAGACAATCCACATAGAAAATGAATAACTCTATCTTCAAATTATAATATATAGAGAGTACTTTCAATAAATACATCTAAATCTTCTTGAAACCACAACCCTCGTAGATGCGAAGAAGAAGATTCTTATAAAGTTGCCATCCTTAGTGTGTGTACAGAAGTTGTCTTACTTCTTCTTTTCTTCTTAATAATTTAGTCACACTCTTAAGTGCCACGCGTAAACTCCACTGGAAATTATTATAGTACAAGCACCAAATCACTTATTATTTAAGCCTAAATTAACTTAATTAGTGAACCCAACATGTTCGACCAAATAAAAGTATTTGATGTCAAAAATTCAAAGATAATATATTTGAAATTAACAAATTGCCTCCATTACCATCTTCTTCACAGAAAATTACTTATGAAGAACAGGGTGACGGATGTTCGTCTAGCCTTAGGATCTTCCTGTTAATATTTCCTAATCGACCATTTTGCCAGACAAGTTCCTCACTTCTGAACCGATCGACTTCAAACGTCAAGGAAGCAAAACCATGCAAAGATCATTAGCCGGATATCACCTGCTAAATCGAAACCATACAAGCGACTAAAATGTAAGAAGACGACAAGACTTTACCTAAACAATCTTAATCAGAGACTAATCACTAGGTTCTGATAAGAAATTATAATTCTTACATGGAAAGCAATCTGGCCTTTTCTAGTTAGCGTAGTTTAAAAAAAAAATCTGTAAGTCCTGATTGAATCAGGAGAAGCCCACCCAACACTATATATGTCATCACCACATATCCATCAATAAATCCATCAACACGTACGTTCGCTCATGGCTGCAGTGAAGAGAAACAGTTGCGCAAAGCTTCTGCTTGTCATCATCCTGATATTGTTGATTGCTTGCAAGCTCTTGAAGCCTCAAGGCCATTGCAAGAAATTAAAAAAGCAAATGGCGTCAAGACGTGATCAATCAATCTAGCTCGATCGTAATGCCTCAAAGCCGTCGAAAGAATGCATATGTCCTCGATATGTCTGCCTCCTTTTCAGTAAGCTTCCGGAAGGACGCTCGCCGCCGTCGTCGCCGTCTGGGTGCACTCATGATCCTAACAACACCACCAGCCACTGCCCATCTCCGCCTACTTCATGAAGCTTCTTAATTCCACCTTAGTTAGCTTTTAATAGTATCAAGGTATTAGTGTCACTGGTCTTTACGTGGTTTCGACGTCTTCAGTTTAGAGTTCAAACTTCTGAACTAAACCATGCAGAGAGACTGCTGGGGTCGGCGGCGTAACAATGTCGGTGCTGTCTCACTTATCGTTACTGGGTTCAACTTATCTTTTACTAATCCCTGCAGACTTCAACATAGTTTAGTAAAGCGACCCAAGCTAATGAAAGCCATCTCTACGTTTGAGCCGTACGATGGGCTATTGGCCCAGCCCAATATAAATGGTCCTCAATTAGTGGGTTTTTAAGTTGGACTTGGGTCCAGGTGGTGGATTGAAATGGCTAATGGGTGTTGTTTATAATCTTATCTAGAAATAAAATACTAAGAATAAACTAACCATTATCAGTATAATAAAATTGGAACTAAGAATAATGATTCTAAAAAGTTGCAACTCATAACAGAAAGAAAGGAATTTTGCCACTGAAATCTTTGCATATATTATAATTATCACTAAATTTTTTCAAGAATTTAATAATTACAATTAATATTATTAAAATTAGTTTTCAAAAAAGCATTATGCCAAAAGCTAATTTTTTGTTAAGAGAGTGGTCTAGTCGGCGGCGCTGCGTTGCTTCGTCGCAGTCTTCTGCCTTTGGCTGCCGACTTCAACGCATGTAGGTACAGCCACACTGCATCCAATTACCAAACGATGAAGCCGGCAGGCCAACTTGCTTCGTTGCCGATTTCAAAGCTCAGTACACTTTTTTTTCACCTTAATCTATAGTTAGTGTTAGTGTTTATTTAACACTTTCTACTAATTAAGTAGATAAAACTATCAAATAAGGAAAAATAGGATATCCGAATTGTATCCGTATCCATACTTAAGAATATGGTAACTAAGATCACCATGTATTCCTTATCAGTTCACCTCCCATAAGTAGAACCTCATCCAACGCTATATAAACTAACAGTCCTCGTGCCTTTGTTTCACAATATAGACAAGTAGTCCACATCTCCATCTACGTACAGTACTCGATCATGGCTGCGTTGAAGAGAGAGAGCTGCTCAAAGCTTCTTCTTGCCATCTTGGTAATCTCAATTAGCTTGGAAGTGCTTGATGCTTCAAGGCCATTGCATGAAAGCAGATGGACTCAAGAAGTTAATGCCTCTAAGCCGTTGGAAGAATGCAAATGGCATCGTTACGTGTGTCTCGTTCTGGGTAAGCTTCCGAAAGGATACTCGCCGCCGTCGGGGCCGTCTGGGTGCACTCAAGATCCTAATAACAACTCCGGCCACTGCCCGTCGCCGCCGTCTCCTCCATGAAGCTAGCTTCAGCTGCCTTAATATATATATACATATTTCTCTTTCTCAATAGCTTTTAATAAATGCCCAGGTCCTTTTAGTGTTGCCTGAGGTAGAAGTCTTATTAATTTGCAAATCTGCATATTAGTGTAGCAGAAGTTGCTTATGTCTTCGGTGATCTTTAGAATATTTCAATAAATTAGTTCGTAATTTTTATTTCCTTTTTGTTGTGCATGTTAACTATATGAAACCATGTTGCATTAAGTATTTACCTACGTGGTTAATTCGACTAGGCTTCTATTAGTGTTAATTAATATGGATTGATAAAAGAAATTAATTCAAAACGTCGGAATCTGCCGTCTTCTGTTGTTTTCTCGCAGTCCCTAACTCTTACGCCGCCGGCTTCTAGCTATAGTGCCGACTTTAGCCACTCTTCATCTTATCATATGACGAAAGCCTGTAGGCCAAGGTGCTTCGTTGCCGATTTCAAGTTATTTTACAACGAAAACAGCGTACGAATCTCTTCTCCTGCATGCCGACTTGGTCTTCTCTATCGAAATTACTAAAAGATTTTCCTAAAAAGATCTGAATCGTGGGAAGAAAGAAACAATAACATCAATCACTAAATTATGTTTAGAAATTATAATTCGTACAAGGAAAGTGATCTTCTCTTTCCTAGTCATAATTAAAATATAGTACTGGTGAAATAAGAAAATCTTTGAATCCTGATTGAATTAGTATATAACCAAGCTTCCATACGTGAACCCCCACCCGGCCAACACTATACATATCATCACATAACTCTCCACATATCAATCCATCAACGTTATCCCGGTGATGTCGATTAGCTTGCAAGCTCTTGAATGGCGTCAAGATGTGATCAATCTAGCTCGATCGTAATGCCGCAAAGTCATCGCAAGAATGCAAATGGCCTCAATATGTCTGCCTCCTTTTGGGCAAGCTTCCGGAAGGACGCTCGCCGCCGTCGGGGCTGTCCGGGTGCACTCATGATCCTAACAACACCACCGGCCACTGCCCCGGCCTCCGTCTACGTCACGAAAGCTTCTACCTTAATATTTCTCTTTCTACCTCAATAGCTTTTTAATCACTGTCGAGTGTCGAGGTCCTTTTAGTGTTGCCTTCTCTTCCATATCCTCCTCCTTTGTTTTAGTCAACTTTCTGCATAGTAATAGAACAGAGGTTTGCTCAAGTCTCTGTTCTTTGGACTAATTAAATTTAAGAA
This sequence comes from Typha angustifolia, assembly GCF_048772165.1. Taxonomy (NCBI): domain Eukaryota; kingdom Viridiplantae; phylum Streptophyta; class Magnoliopsida; order Poales; family Typhaceae; genus Typha; species Typha angustifolia. Next base: position 599,628 of record NC_133251.1, read on the forward strand.
ATTCGTAGTTTTTATTTACTTTTTCTTATCTGAGCCAGCTCCGTAGTGATTTTAATTATTGATAAAGAGATCAAAGATGCACATAATAAAGAGTTAGTATAAGTTACACATCTGTGTTACTTACTTATGTAATGAAAATAAATTCATATATATAATGTATTGAGTTCAAAAAGCTCTCTCTCCTTTATATGACGACATATATAACACCAGATATTAATCCATATCCTCTCATGGCTAGCTGTAGTGAAACGAGATAATTGTGCAAAGCTTCTTCTTGTCATCTTGCGAATGCCAATTAATAAGGCTTGCATTCTAGCTCATGATGCCTCAAGGCCATTGCATGAAAGCAAATGCTCCCAAGATGGATGTCTCCGCTTGCTTCACGAAGTTTCTACCTTTTACCTCTCTCTTGTAAAAAGATTAGAATGAGAAAATTATGTGTTTCATTAAGATGAATCATGTACATAAAGTACATAATAGGAAGAGATTACTAAAGTACATAATAGGAAGAGATTACAACAATCTCTTATACAATTAAATTTGTCTATCCAAAAGATTAGGATAGATATACAAGGAAAGTAAATAACAAAGAGATTAACCAAATCAATAATAATAGTAATAAAATCTGATTTTGATATTTCTTTCCAATTCTCCCTCTCAAGTTGGAACCAAATATGATTTCAATATTTCTTTCCAACGCTCCTCAAATTGGAGAAGGTTGCCAATTAATGATGTGAACCACAGTAAGAGCACATTCTTCCCAAAATTGGAAAGGAAGATTAGCTTGAAATTTTAATGCTCTTGCTACTTGAAGAATGTGAGGTGTGTATACGCAAGAATGTTAAAAAATAACAGATAAATTTGCCACCATTATCACTTCGAACAGTTTTGATGCGAGTTTCAAATTGAGTAGAAATATAACTGAAAAAATATTTTAAAAGCAGTTGTGTTTCATCTTTATGTCGCATAAAAAATATCCAAGTAAAACGTGAAAAATCGTCGACAATGGTGAGAAAATAATGAGAACCAGAAAGGGAAGGATGTCAATAGCGACCCCAAATATCATAATGAATAACATCAATGGTTTAATAGAGAAAGTATTACTGACATTAAAAGGTAAACGACTTTGTTTGGCAAGTGGACAAATAGAGCAAGATTTATTGGAATTAGCAGAAAAATTTAAGAAATTTTGAGCAGTAAAATTCAAACGGGAAGATGATACATGCCCTAAGCGGTTGTGCCAAAGATCGGTAGGTGAGATGGTGAGATTGCATGTTGGTTGGTTTGAGGACGTGGCTTGTTTAGTGGTAGACTTTCATGCTCCTAATGCCACTAGATAATAAAGTCTGTCATGCATTTCACCCAAACCAATCATTTTCCTCGTATCCAGATCCTGCAAAATGCACCAATAAGGAAAAAATGTCACTGATAAATTTAAGCCTTTTATCAATCGCCCTACTGACAACAAATCAACTTTAAATGTAGGAACAGATAACACATCATGTAATTTATAGACGGAATTCAAAGGCATGGATCCTTTAGCAATAGTTTTGGCCTTCTCTCTACTAAGTAATACTACGGGTAACAACGAGCAACCTTTGTCTTTATGCAGTATTTTTGATGATGAGGTGATATGATTTGTTGCACCACTATCGATAATCCAATTTCGACGAGCTAATTGAGACAAACCTGGTTTTGTGACCGTATTTGCCTTAGGATTAGGGGTACCTTCTACCTGATTATTGAGAAGTTCCATAATCTGTTTTAATTGGGCCTCTGTGAATGTGGTGTTAGGTCCACTTTCTTCACAGCTCGCCTGGTTGACTACAAAGTAATTGGGCCGAGCAGAGCTTGAGCCCGGATTGGACTTGGCCTTTGGATGGCCAAGGGGGTAGCCATGTAATTTGTAACACTTTTGGACCCAATGTCCATCAGCATCACAAATAGGTGCAGTGGGGTCGCACCTTTCCAAAACCGGGTCCATTACGTTTGTGATTAAAATCAGGACGATCGCTCCTCTCGTTCTTCCCTGGTGATGGTGGATAAAGCTTGCGGACAGCCATGGAAGCAACCGAGGTCGGCTCGGTAGAGGCGGAAGCAACTCCTAGATGGCGTTGTTTCTCCTCTTGAACAACGAAGGAGTATGCTTCGCGAACCGAGGGGGAAAGTTTCACCAAGAGGATCTGGCCACGGATTGCACTATAAGATTCATTCAAACCCATTAGAAATTGCATTACCTTTTGTTGCTCCGATTGTGGTGTTTCACAATGCATCCCTAGCTCATCCCATATGGTTTTCAATCGAGTGTAATAGGTGGAGACAGAGGTGATTTCTTGCTTGTGGAGGGCGATGTCCCGTTGGATCTCAAATATGCGGGCTAGATTGCCCTAAGAGAATCGGGTATCGAGGTCCTCCCAAACTTCTTTGGCGGTGGAATAAAAATTCACACTGCCATCAATTTCTGGATCATAGGTGTTAACTATCTAAGAATGAATAATGTCATTACATCTTGACCAAATGGCATGACCTTCAGGATCATCTCTTTCTGAAGGAGCTAAGATAGACCCATTGATGAATCCGAGCTTATTTCTTGTATTCAAGGCTCGAATCATGGATCTTTTCCAACTGGAGTAGTTATCTCCATTGAGGGGCTTGGAAACGAGTAATGAAGGTTTCGATAGATTAGAATATAACTGCAATAGAACTTGGTTGCTAGGGTTCTAACTCTGATACCATGTAAAAAGATTAGAATGAGGATATTGTATGTTTCATTAAGATGAATACATAAATAGAAGGAGATTACAATAATCTCTCATACAATTAAGCTTATCTATCCAACAGATTAGGATAGAACTGCTATATACAAGGAAAATAAATAACAAACAGATTAACCAAATCAATAATAATAATAATAATATCTGATTTTAATATTTCTTTCTTGAATTTGATATTTCTTTCCAATACTCCCCGTCAATAGCTTTTAATTTGCTCCTTTGGAGTCACCTTCTCATTTATCCTTTTGTGTTTTAGGGAACTTTGATTTCATTTTGTCGCTTAGAAATATTATAATATATATGCTGATTTGCATGTAATGTGGCAAAAGTTGGTCATTGATTTAAATACGTAAAACAAATAAAATTTTAAATATAAATTTATTGATAATTAAATGAATAAGCATCAAATAAGGATACATCTGATATGTGATTGGTATCCGATATCTATACTTAGGGGATATTAGGTAACTACGTTGACCATCTATTCCCTATCCATATTCGTATATATATAAAAAAAGAAGGGATTTTTACAAATCACACCCTACATTTTATCTATTTTATGATTCGCACCCCGTCTTTGGGGATTTTATAACGCGACCCCTCATTTTTCCTATAATATTCATTTAACACCCTAACGTTACTTTAGCTAACTGACATTAACTATGTTATATGGTTTATGTGACTCTAGTTCAAAAATTACTAAAATATCCTTAAGAAATCATCTTTAAACCCTAAAATCCCAAAATGGGGTTGAGTTGTCTTTAAACCCTAAAACCCCAAAATGGCATTCAACCAAAGATGATTACAGAAACTAACCCCAAAATCCCAACTTAGGAGGAGTGATGTAGGCTTGGAGAAACTCTTATCGTTTGGGCAACTTTGGAAGGCAACCTCCTTCAACCTTCGACTACTTGGTGTTTTGGTGATGTAGGCTTTGGGAAGCTCTAATTCCAAGCTGCAACCTTCCGACTACAAGCTCCTTCAACTTCGATGGCTTGGTGCTTGAGGAGCTACTACTTGGGGTTTGAAAGCTTTGAGGTCAGCTTGGCATTTAGGGATGTTCTTCAAAGTTTGGGGAGCTATGAGATAATAAATTATAGAGGTTTAAGTTATGAATAAAATTAGAGATGAGTACAAGGGTAATTTAGGAATATTATAAATTATATAATAGATTATAACAGAATATTCTCTTTCTGTTATCGTTCTGTTTGATTATAGTTAGATTAAGTTAACCCAGGGTGTTAAATGAACATTACTATAAAAATGAAGGGTCGCATTATAAAATCCCCAAAGACGAGGTGTGAATCACAAAATAGACAAAATGTAGGGTGTGATTTATAAAAATCCCAAAAAAGAATAATAGATGTAATTTTGTCAATCTCTCTGTTGCGTATCTGGTCGATTTTCATCCCTAAAAGGAAATGATTTATTTCCTATTGAGATAGAAGTCCGATAAAAGAAACTAAATCATTTGAACCCTGATTAATTAGTTCACCTCCCATAAGTAGAACCTCATCCAACGCTATATAAACTAACAGTCCTTGTGCCTTTGTTTCACAATATACACAAGTACTCCACATCTCCATCTACGTACAGTACTCGATCATGGCTGCGTTGAAGAGAGAGAGCTCCTCAAAGCTTCTTCTGGCCATCTTGGTAGTGTCAATTAGCTTGGAAGCTCTTGATGCTTCAAGGCCATTGCATAAAAGCAGATGGCCTCAAGAAGTTAATGCCTCGAAGCCATTGGAAGAATGCAAATGGCATCGTTACGTGTGTCTCGTTCTGGGTAAGCTTCCGAAAGGATCGCCGCCGTCGGGGCCGTCTGGGTGCACTCATGATCCTAACAACAACTCCGGCCGCTGCCCGCCTCCGCCGTCTACTCCATGAAGCTAGCTTCAACTGGCTTAATAAATATATATACATAGTTCTCTTTCTCGATAGCTTTTAATAAATGTCCAGGTCCTTTTAGTGTTGCCTGAGGTAGAAGTCTTATTTGCAAATCTGCATATTAGTGTAGCAGAAGTTGCTCGTGTCTTTCTGCTCTTTGGAATATTCAATAAATTCGTAGCTTTTATTTACTTTTTGTTGCTTATGGTGATGTTTAATGTGAAAGCACGTAGTGGAAAAAAGATGAAAACGAAGAAGAAAAGTAGGCTGCGATCAGTCAGTCGTATGGACTGATATAATAGTTTTATGTTGTAATCGGCCGTCTCACGTTGTTTCGGCGCAGTCTCTATTCTTAGCCGCCGGCTTCTAGCTATAGTGCCGTATTTAGCCACTAGTCTTCGTCTTATCATATGACGAAGCCAGTAGGCCAAGGTGCTTCGTTGCCGATTTCAACCTATTTTACAACGAAAACAGAGTGCGAATCTCTTCTCCTGCCGAGTCCTCTCTCTGTGTATGTTCCATATAAAAGTTTTTGTGTACTCGCTACATGTTTCATCTTAATCTATGGAACAGATCAAGAATGGCATTCCATATCCATCACTTGTTTCGTCTAATTAATATGAAGATTTTCCTTGGCATACTAGTTCACAGATTTAATACGAGATTCACTAACGAGTAGTTAATATACACCTATAGAGACTTATTACTTGTTATATGCATTACTTGCGTTGCCAAAAATAAAAAAAGAAAGGGAAAACAAACAAACAAAACGGAAAAAAAGGAAAAGGGAAGAAGAAACTTCTGCTGCTGTTGTGATAATAATGGGGGATAAAATAAACTTTGAATGAGACATTCTCTTTAAAGAACAGCAGGTAACATATTACATTTATGAGTAAGTGTTGCACTGAACCATTCCATCTAACAGGTAATCTCAGGGGCCGAAATTCTAAATCAATAAAGTACTGACTGTATATCGCCAATTCATTGTAATTCCTATAGAAAGGAAGGACTTTAGCTCATAAATTCTCATGTTTTTATGACATTTTCTCTTACAAAACAACAATAGTGTATGGTTAAATTTTCCTTTCAAGTTAAGAACAGTGGATAGAAACAAATGCAATAGCTCTGTCTTTCATCTTGCAGCATCAAAAATCTGATACATTGAAAAGGCAAGACATATCAGATTAGAAAAAAGGAAATAAAACCATCAAAGTTTGGCGAGTTATGAAGGCTTACCATATTATAACTGCAAAACAGTTCTAACTAAGAGGTGTGCTTTCCAACAGTAGAAAAGATCTCAGCTTCCATCATTTTCTCTGCTGATGGCCCCATTTCATTGACAAATTTTACTGACTCGGACAGTCTATTGAGGAGATTAACCAGAGCAATGACTTCATTACGCTGCAGCTGCAACTGCAAGTTCACCAATAAAACCAACAAGAAATTATTGCAGATGTCCTATGAAAGTATATGACTGCTAAAAAAAGAGAGCTACATACAGGTTGGTCTAAATAGTTTTGACCGTCATCTGAGAAAAGGATCTTCAATGCAGTACCAAGACCAAGAACTTGAAGTTTTCCCCACAAGCGGCACTTCTCACATCCAACACAATCCATTATAGCACTACATTACAGAAACAAATCTTCAATTCAACATGTTTTACGCATGCATGTAATCTTGAAAGGGCACATTAAATACATGATATGGACCTGATGTTTCTGAACTTCTTCTGTATCTGCTGCTTCAATTCAGGCCCATTTCCACCTTGCCAAAGCTTAGCTTCATCAAATGGTAGTGGGCAAGCAGCTAGTAGCTTAGGATTATAGAACAATTGCCTGACTAATGACTGTGTTTTCAGGTCTTCTTGAGTGTTGCCAGTATTATATTCGGCCTGCTCCAAATAATTGGCAGCCTGAAGCTCACGATGAAGAAAAATGTTATTCAAGTATAAAGACCAATAGGAGAAACATAATTAATTATGCCAGAAGCATATCAATCACAGAGTTAGATATGGAAGATCAAGGTACATAAATCATTTGCCTTGATGTCTAGAAGTGTGAAACCGGATATTTGTACAGATACATCTAACAATGCAAACATCTACTCTGATATACAACTATTGTCTTGTTATAGGAGTTCATATATATATAATGTTTTGAAAAATTTGAACACATACATGTTTGCTAGCATACATGTTGTCTTCATACAAGCACACAAAGTCAATGCATGCAGCTGCACCTATCATGCCTAACGAGAGAAAAAGATCCTTTATCTTCATGCCCATATATCTATTTTACATATCCTTGCTTTAAGTTGAGTTTTCATTATCAATCAAAAGAAAGGACACCGGGATAGAAGGCAATGGAATGTAAGAAGGCCTGCTCTAGTTAGTGTGAGTTGATAGACCAATTTGTGTCCCATTATCTTCTGATATTATGAATTAGTCAGGATCAAGGATCTTGCTCCATAATATAATCTTGGTGATTTTGCGTTGAAAGTGCAGCAAAGAAGACACAATAATAAGGCGTCACAACCGAAGTGTGATCACATAGAAGAAATAATCACGTAAGAAAAAAAATAAAGTAAACCTAGTTACCTTTGTTGCTGCTCGAAGAACAAAGAGGAAGGTAAAGTACAGATTTCTAACACGATCTGGATACTTCAGCACTCGATCATACAATAAGTGAAGATTATGACCCCACTGAAGACAATGAAAGAAAGAATATGAGAGGATCATTTAAACATCTCTATGGTAATGTATCAAACATTTAGGTGAAGTTACCAAGTCAGTAGATTCATCAAGGAGATAATCAGAAGCTATGTGTACTGATATTGAAGAATGCAACCCAGAGATCAGCTTGTACAGAACCTTTTTCTCCTGGCACATTTCTTCTGAAGGATCTGAAGAAAATAACAATGATAAGAAAGTAAGTTCTCTCACACATATCAAACTTCCAGTTATCAGGAAATGAAAAGACTGTACACTAATATTTCATAAAAAGACTAGTCTGCTAATTAATGTCTACACCAGAATACTATAGCCCAAGGAAAAAAATATAATTTGAATTAAGGGTGATGAAAAGGATGAACTAAGTCTGCCAACTTGGCAATTGTGCCTTCTTTTGACTGAGCTTCAGTAGATCACTATCCAAACAAAAGAGCTAGAAATGAGCAGAGTAATCAATTAAAAAGGATGAAATATTTAATAGTTAATGATTACTATGTAATGTAAGGGACAAACTATGTTCTTGCCCTGTCTGTTATTTGATTTTGATGTGATTCTAACACTGGAGAAAGCATATCAAGGAAGAAGAGAACACAACTGTTGTCAAATATTGGCTGACAAAACTTACATGATATATAGAATTAAATAGAAGTAATTATTCTTTAACTGGATCCTACCTCGAACCACGCTCAGTTTAACCACATTAAGAAAAATAACAAATTATGAAACTAAAAGGAAGCAATGCACATATACTAACATTTTGGACAATTTTCCCTGTAAACTGCATCCCATATTCTCCAAGCAGATGGACCAGCATACCCAGTGTAACGTTCAGGATTCAGTCGGAGGTTCACATATGTCATTTCAGCTGTAAATCAAAATAAAAATTTCAATTTACATAGCTTATCATGATAGAAAAGAAGCAAAAAGTAAATACAAAACTAAATCAACTACCATTATCTGTCTCATCATCATATGTCCACGGATTGTCGATTTCCATCCACCCTCTGAAAGCTTTACTATCAAGCGTCCTATCCACAGCAGCCTGTGGTTTTCCCTCTTGACAGACCATGTCATCAGCAGACAGTGCACTAGAGGGCTTCTTAAATGGCTCTGGAAACTCACTTTCTGGGCATTCACAGACAGTGCAATCCCTAAGACGGCACATTCCATCATCAGGCCAGAATGGGCAGTCACACCACAGTTTAACCTATCAACCAACAAAAGCCAAATACATTCAAAATCCAAAAGAGAAACATTTAGGAGCTCAAATTATGATAAGAGGAGACAATTAAAACATAGAAGGCCAGAAGCATGTCGACAACCAGATGTATTGCATAGAAACAATGAACACTAGGTAAAATCATCATTAACTTTTGCCCAGGATTCTACTTTCTTTCATAAGAAACTATCTTTACTCCTCTAAATTAATAGATTTATTGCATTAAGTACCAGACGAACTATGCATTTCATACTTTGTTTTGTTTTCGTTTATGTAACTTGTGTCCATTCTTAATAGCCTGTTCCGTAAAGGAGAAAGCAAGCAAATAAGGACAAGGTCAGATATGCATTTGAAACCATCCTAAAACATACTTTTCTAAAAGGTTACCACAATGAAATGTGCTTTTTCTTTCCAGATCCTAAGAGACTTTGACTAAAAGTTAGGTTAGGAAGCCCCACTTCAGAAATATGGATTGAGTGATCATATATAACCATACAAAGAACGGAATTAAAAATGAAATGTCCAATTGTTACAGCCGAGATACTGAAATTTGATTTCCAATTGTTAGAAATAGTGATTGGAGATTTGGAATATTGTCCTCGACAAGTTATACCTTGTTCTAACACTTGCATGAAGCCCAGAATTTACAACGTAACCTCCTTAATATATTGTTGCATTCCAATTGCATAAACATGGAAATATAAGAACTCCACATCTGAAACTACAAATTATAGCTCCCTTATGTCTGATGTGATTACTCATGATACAAGATAAAGCTAAATCAGCTTACCATGACCAAGATCCATCAATTTACCTTAAAATATCTAAAAAACGGAGTCGTCACAAGTTCTTGTAGGATCGGATGCAAGACTTCATCATTAATAGAATCCGCTGTCTCGTAATCGCAGCAACAATCCTCCACCATTCCCGTATACCTCCTCGTATCCTGTCCATAACCCATCAAAACATCACCAAACTAAGAAGAAACCAAACCAACTCAACAATCCGAAAATTAGAAGAAAAAGAAAATCAAATCTTTTAGAAAGTTACAGGGCATTGGCAGGGTTTCTTGGAGATCGAAGAGATCGAGAGACTGGGGAAGCTTCTAGAACTCGCAGCCGTAGCAAGGAAGAGGGCGACCGCGGCGACCACCGCCGCCCAAACCCACCTCCGCCGCGCGAGGCCACCGCCGTCTCCGCCTCCGGTCTTCTCCTCCTTCGCCATCGGAACCAAATCAACTCTCTAGATTTCCACCAGGTGGTAACGAGATCAAACTGAAAGCCAAAACTTTCTATTGGGATTTAAGGGCGTGAAATTGATTGAGAGAGAAGGGAGAAGAGAAAGAAACCGGCGGCGAGGAGGAGGATTCAACCGTTTACTGTGGGTTGGAAATGGCGGTCCGAGAATAATTAATCAATTAAATTAAGTAAAGAAAAAACGTTACGTAGTAATGCTAAAGGTATTGGAAGAGGATTATGACCCAAATCTGCAGCATGTTAATACGCTGTTTAACGAGCTGCGGTTTTAGACCGGTATATATGGAGACTTTTCGTTAGGTTATTCACCATATAAATAAATATATAAGCATAAGGATTTATTTTGCAAATACACTTTTGCAAAACATTTATTATGTACTTATCTTGCAAATATTTTTACCACAATACTGAGGAGTAAAATTTTACCTCCAAAGAAAGAGAGAGTGAGGAAAAAGATCTTATATCCAAATAGAACATATAATAATAGTCTGTTTCTTATGTTGTTATTTGAATATCTAATAATCTACTTAGTTTTCTTACATGTTTACTTTGTAATAGATTTGAGTTGTTGTTATTGGCAATTAAGTAGTCGTCAATCTTCCAATTGACAGGCGACCAGCAAGAAGTCAAAAAGCTCACGAACTAAAACGCCACGTACTCCACCAAACGCAAAGGCATCCCCATAGACCAAGACGGGCAGTGGTCGGACGACAGGATCGCCGTCAAGTTCGACGGCGCCGCAAGTCGGGTTTCCTCTACAGAGCTCAGTGATGAAGAGCATAGCTTCTTAGAGCTCTAGGCCACTCTTTGAATGATCGATGCATGGTGGGACTTTTACGAGTCCAAGCTCAATGAGTTCTTGGAACCAAAGAATAAGATGAAAGACGAGTACTGCTGAAGCAAAGTTGAAGCTGAGGAAGAGAAGTGTTTGCATGGAGATGAGATCGAGATGCCGGTGGCCAAGGAGAGAGGCAGTTCGTCGTCTTCTTCTGAAGCTAACTAGTTCATGAGATAATACCATGTAAAAGAGTAGCAATATTTATCTAGTGAGGAAGGTCTCAATTGATTACGAGCCTACTAACTCTTTTTTTTTTTTTTTTTTCGAAGAAAAAAAAATAAAGGAAAAAGAAACAGCTTGCCGCGCTTGAACCAGACACAGACACCCTCTTATATAAGAGATTCGCAAAATCCGAGACCCAGCAATGGGAACGAGAACGGTAGCCGTGGCTTCTCTTGTACGTACTCCAAGATAAGAAATTTGGATCGTTTCCTCTTGTTTGCTAATGGCCTTTCTTGTGGGCAATGGATAGTTTCTTGGCTTTTAACTTGGCTCTCGTTTCCATTAGCATGAGCTTCCCTTTGGCTGTATCCTTTACCACCTTACTCTTTTCATGGATTAATCTTTCCCGTTCCTCTTTTCTTGCTGATGAACTCTGACAGACGATTCCTTGTTCTCTTTTCCCTTCTGAGTAATTGGTTCTTGATGACAGGACATGGGGGAGTCTACTGCGGCTGAAGAGTATGCGATGCGTTCGATGACATACCGAGATGTTTACCGTATTGGAGCAGGGCTGTGGCTGGTGCAATTGCAACCAGGAATAAATGCGGAAAGATTTTTTGGCGGCGTGTATCGCTCAGAGGTAGCTGCAGCATTAGCCATTGACAGGATGGTCCTCAGAACCCTCGGCGCAAAGGCTCCACTCCACTTCCCTTTGAAATTGTTCAGCGCTCTTGAGCTCAAGTTTATATTCAATCGATCGCAAGAATTTCTTTTCGCGATCATACAGAACGGAACCTACGAAGCGATTTTTACCAAGTTCTTGAAAAATGTCTGCAAATACGATTCGGAGGCGTATTTCGATGACATAAACATGTTCGAACGGAGCCACACAGACGAAGAGTTGCGCGACATGAAAATGGACGGGTCTTATGAGGCGAGATTCGTCGAGTTCTTCAAGAACAAGGTCGGCAGCTTCCGGGATACCACACCAGTTGATTCCAATCAGTTTCCAGTAGGTTCTTCGTGCTGTTTATGATCATGCACTCTGTCCTCCAAATTGATCTTGTTTCATATGCTTACTTGTGAATTAATCCCTGTCAGTTGCATATAAATGCCAGTGCAACGATCTCAGTTGGGTCTGATTCACGAAACATCACCCACTTCCAAATAGAATCCTCAAACATCAGATACGAAGGTATTATGCAACTATCTACTGGAAGCTGGCAAGCTGGTGTAAGATTGGATATACATACTTTTACTTTTCTTGGAATACACAAGATGCGGGAAGAAGCGGCAATAGCCTTCGACCGGGCAGTGGTGAAATATTTCAAGGATGCTGGAGTGCTTAACCTGAACCTTCCTCAACGTCTCAGCCAAATTGAAGTCGAGTTCATGCAACTCCATTCTGATTTTGGCGTTATTAAACTGATCCAAGAAGGTGCATTCGATGCAAAGTTGGAAGAGTTCTTGAATGCTACAATGGGTCCTTTCGAGCCTTCCGACATACATAAAGGTGTTTGGAGAACGAGAACAGGGGAGTGGTTAGGATGTATAGAGGTCAGAGGTCAGCGTCGTTTGCTCGGCATCTTTCCGTCAGAGGAAGCCGCAGCTCTGGCCTGCAAAAGGGTGGAATTCAAGCTCTTGTGCGTCGATGAACCATTCGAGTTCCTTGGAAATATCAGCAGTATTGAGCAGAAATTTATATCTGGACACTCTGAGCAGAATCTTCTGGTCATCATCAAGGCATTGACATACGAGTCCAGGTTTGCGGAGTTCTTAAGGGCTGTGTGGAAGTACTCTTCTCCTTATTTTGCAGATGACAAGATGTTCTTCTGGAAATTCTACGTAGAATCACCGAAGTTTCTTATGATTGAAGATCAGGGCACTGAGTCTGAGCACCACTTTGTAGAGTTTTTCATGAACAAGAGTTGCCAGTTACCATGAAGCTTGTCAAGTTGGTTCAGGCAAACGTATGAAGTCTTCCCACTGAGAAAACTCCAAAGACTTGTAGAGGAAGAACAGGGAAAGGAGATAACAATTTGGATCGAGGCCACAAGAGCTCGAGAAAGAAGTTTTTCTTGCAGAGAATTAGATACAGATAGTGTGTTAGCTGCAATTTTTTTTGTTTCCGCTTGGAGCTAGATATGTTATGTATACTTTACTTGCTTCTAAGTACTCGATTTTTAGGATGAAAAATACCCTTTGAATTAGTGCCGGGTGCTTTGTCAGCAAACAGAGATTTGCCCTCAAGCTCAAGCCAGGACTATGATTAATTCTCTACAAGGAAATCTTTAAGTTCATCTCAATTCCCGGCCATCTGTTGTTGTTGATATCTGATCATATCTGACAGGAGATTGTTAGGAGACATATAGGCTGCTTGGATAACAAATTGTTTGTACATTTCTTTTAACCATTCAGCTTACTTCTGATTGCTAGATGCAGTTATTTTTTTTCCTTTTAAATTTTAATGAAAATATATGGAATTTCCTCTTTTGCCCCCTCCAAGATGCTTTGTGCATAGAGAAACCAATCAGAAATAGTCTGGAGTTTTCTCTCTTGGAAGTTAAGAGTAGAACAAATAACAGCAAATGGGTAGATAAATTTTTAATTCAATCCACAACCAGTGAACTTAAGTCGTCCTAGATCCAGACCTCTCAAGCATGAAGAGTGGATCACAGTGGCAATTCCTATCCGAGTATGTGTCACGACACTTTGGAAATGGAATCTGGCAATCTGCAACAGATTATTGAAAATATATGGTCTTCTGTCTCGGTATATGTAAATCTCGGCATGGAGAAATCAGACAGATACCCAACCCAGCTTCAGAAAGTGGCAAAAATGCATACTGTAGTATTACTATTTGAGAGAAGAAACATGAAGAACAAGACCAAATCACACTAGTACAACGTGAATCAAAAACTTCTCAAGAGAGAGACGTTGTCAGTTCAATTATTTTATATGTGATTGCAAAGATCAGTATACTCTCAAAACATCTTTATAAAGCCTTTTCCAGTCTTTAGGATGCAAGCTTGAAACAACAGTCTCCAAAGTCAAGAACAACCTTATGATGTTCTGAAAAGTGAATATCACATTGTTGCTTTGATATCTTCTGTTAAGGAAGCTAGGACTGCATATGAAAAGACTGCATGAAACCTGATTGTACTGTTTCTTCTGTAACATTACATGGAGATATGGGCTGCCCTGCTGATGCCCTTTCAATGGCGGTGGCTTTGGAGATTAATGAAGAATAAAAAGAACAAACCAGGTCACATGTTCACACAAAGCTATATATGAAAAGCTCTTTGACATCTGTAATAATTGTGTACTCCGCTCGTATTGATTCTGCTAATGGAAGTGTAAGCGACCATTTCCAATTTAAACTCATGTTGATTACTTGTGCTAAGGTCCTAGTGTCCATGAGCTAAAAGAGAAATAACCTGAGAGGCTTGATCCAAGTTATTCCTATGGTTGTCGTCAGTATTTAAAGTACTATCGCATTTCAAAAGTCAATTTCCCTATTCGTTTGACTCCTCATGTGGTGAGGCATCAGAGTCACTTTCATATGAAGGATGCAGTTCTTGTTCTTGCAGAGTATCTTCTGAAAAGGAAAAGGAACTTGTGTCAACAGCATAATAATGGTAACGTAAAGTGTAAAGGTATATGCTATTAAGGTGCAACAAACAAGAAGTTTTTGAGCACATATGGGGATGAATGACAATTATTCTGATATCTACGTGCTCGCATAACTCGAGAGAGATAAGATTATCATGAAGATTACTACACCATTATGGAAAATGTGATTTTTTCTATCAGACAATATGACCTCTTACTGAGACAACTTCTGGGAGTTCTATGATCTTAAATATTTTTATAAAATGTCCCAGATATAATGAGTAAATACCCAATAGATGAAATATTACCTGCATTATTTTGAACTTTTGACTGGAACTTCTTTGTGTGTCGACGTATAAGCTTCTTGGCTTTTGTGATAGTCAACTGTCGAGCAAAAGGAGAAAATTCTATATCACTCTCACTCCACTCATGGAAATCGTCAGGTGCTTCTCCCCTCATAGTTCGCAGAACAAATGCCGTTGCTTTCTTTCGTTGAGAATTGAACAATCCCCTTATGGAGGTCACAAAACCATCACCAGCTCCATCATTTGGTCGCTTGATCCAGGATACAGGTAACTGATCATAATTTCCAGGTTGACCTCCATCACTATCACTGAGAGTCAGATCACTTTCTGGTACAACATTTGCATGGTTCTCTCTTTGGCTGTGGGACTTATCTTTGAACTTTTTGCCCTATGCAACAAGAATAAGATACGAGAACGATCAATATTGTTTGTGAACCATAATTTTACTTGAAAGCATTTTTCTAAGGCATCTGCCAGAAGACACAAAAGTACCCATTCATTGATTAACTTTGATATAACTCGCGTAGCATGTACAAGATACAGATTTCGAAATAAATATGACACGTGAGTTCTACTTGAAGGTCAAATTGGACTTACTAATCAATAGATTAAAATGTCACTAATCTGTGAAAATTTTAAAATGGAAGTTTGAAATAAAAACAGCCTATTTTTAGCAAATAGGGAAAGAGATGTCTTGCCTGGATGCCAGTTACTGACTTCAGAACTCCCCATATGATATGTTTCTTAACTCGTGCAAACAGCCTGGTCCAGGTTCCAGTAAAATCATCACGATGGAATGTATCCATCAGCAACCTTAAATCGGTTATAGGAATTCTTGATCCCTCATAGGTGACAAGCAATTCAACCTATTTATATCACCAAGAATATGGTTAAGAGGATTTGGTAAAATTAGATAATGGCAATCATACAAATTACTGTCAGAAAAGGAACAATGTAGTGAAAACATCTTGTATTAAGATTATTTGCTTTATATTTATCAACCTGGCTTATCTTTATATTATGGAACTCCATCATTTTTCGGGGCCTAGCTCTTTTCTCATCTTGAGTTTTTCCGGTCTTCTTTTCTTCATGAGGTGAGCGACCTGATCTGACTTGCTTGGGATCTTTATATTTATTTCTGGATGTCTCCTCGATAAGAGTATCTTGAGATTCTGGTGTGGAATTCAAGGGACAACTTTTTCTTGAAGAGATACTACAGCTCTGAATTTCCGAAACAAGTTCATTAGCTACAGACTCTGCAACAGTTTCCTCCCATGTTCTGTCAAAAGAAGAAGTTCGTCGAAGCTCTGGCTTTGAACCACACGATATATTTCCTCTGAGATTTTGTGACTTTGAAACCTGCAACCGAATCTCCGCATTACACAAACATAGGTGGAAATTGGAATAATTTACAACTTACAAGACATTAACTCCAGTGAGCAACACTTCCCATCGACCCTATCAGCATATTGTGGAGATGTGACACTCTGGAGTGCTCATATTTCAATATACTATTCTTCACATGGATGGCTTTGCTAAACTATGCTAACTAATGTGGGATGGGAAATACTATATTTCTGGTTCATGCCTCTGATACATGTGCCTATCTTAAAAATGCCCTTGTATTCTATCAACCAAAACTGACAGAGAGCTAGACTGGTAGTTAGCCATGCACGTTAGGTCCCTTTGACACACATAACTGTGCTAACACACACCTGAAAGTAAAAATGCTGATAGACATCGACTAATGGGCTTTTGCAATGTATGTAATGATCTATTACAATGTATTATAAACTATAAATTTCTTCAAGTAGGTTACTTGCTACTTACTAGCAAGGATTTCAGTGACGTCTGAGAGACAATGAGAGAGATACGGAAAAGAGAAATGAGGTGGAGGGATGTGTGACAGGGTTTGGGGAGGTGGTGGGAGAAAGAGATAGATAGAGGAGAGTGCAGGAAGGGAGGGGTGGAGAGGACAAGGATGCTAAATCCAGGTCTCACTAGGGCCTTGTATCTGGGGAGGATTTGCCTATATTGTCTGATTCACTTAACCTATATCTCTAATCAGTAAAAAGTAAAGCTATAGATAAGCAAATTTCTTCTCTCTCAAAAAAAAAAAAAAAAATCTCAGAAAAGGAGCAAATTTCCATTTTATAAAGCAACTTTTCCCTTGTGGAACTTACATGAGAAGAATCACCTCGAGAGGATGTGTCAGAATTAAGTGAAGTAGCTGTAGGAGCAGAGACTTTTCCAGGAGCATCTAATTCTCTTAATGACTTGGTGCTTGATTCAGGGACAGATACGTTTTTCTTTACTCGTCTTGACCCAGAAGTAGTTGAGACTTTCCAGATTTCCTGCACACATTTTTTTAGGAACTCAAGGAGTGAAAACATTAGGCGCCAATGAAGATGGAACAGCAGTATAATTAATAACATGGTTTTCATCCAACCTGCCGCTTTTGTAAATGTTGTTCTTCCTCAGGAAAAAAGTAATCCCACATCATTCTGTACATTGCCTCAGTCAAGTATATCTTCAGTGGATAGATCTCTACCTACATTATTTGTCTATCAGTATGATTACAATCTAAAGACGAATTTGTCCAAGAATCAATTTTGCCAATGCAAACCACTTATTCAGGGGATTAGACAGTTTGAAATAATGAGAAGACAAATCTGGATTTTTTATACTGGTAGAAAACCAAACTGATATGATATTATGATCCTGTCTACATTCATAAAAGCTAGAAACAAATTAATTTCCATTGTTAAAGCAAGAATAAGTAGTACAACAGTTCTCAACATTCTTTAGTAATTTAAGTTAAAGATACATGCTGAGAGAAATAAAATTTCCTTGTAGGATACCTGATGAAAATTATACAACGCGAAAGGCTAGTAGTTAAAAAGTTTCCGACAGTTTTCTTTTTGAGTCATCAAATACAGTAGTATCACTATAGATGTTTTTCATAGATAAAATACTTTCTGAGTACATGGAAGATCTAATCATGGTATATTGTAGTGAAGGAATAAGAAATTAATATAGACTCTTAAATCACTAGCTCCGACTTGTTAATATAGACTCTTAACTCACTAGCTCCGACTTGTTAATATAGACTCTTAACTCACTAGCTTCGACTTGTTGAGGTGATGGGAACAAACAGCTACAGTGTTCAACTATCTTTTAAGAATGTCTTTAACTGCCATAATTTTGTCTGTTTGTTGAGAGAGAGAGCAAGTGAGGTCTATGTCTCAGTTAAAACTAAGCTACCATACACTTTATTTTTGGAGGGAGAGAGAGTGGCCAATGCCTCAATTATAGCTTAGTCTGCCATAAAATATTAGTCAAACTGTAACTCACAAACTCAAACTCCTAACCAACTCAATTATACTAAAATACCCAGATGCTTCTTCATATACAAGTAGTTTCCACACTCAAACGTTGAAATTTGTAGCATATATATTTTATACTTCAGCTATGGTTATGTATTGATGACTGAGATATTGAGAGCTTTATATTGATTAGGGTTCATCTTATATTAATGGAGTCGAATAATTGCAAATAAGTCTGAACGTAGTATAAGTCTATAAGGATTCAAAATTAGTAGCTTCAGTTGTAGAGATGAAGGTGCATAAAGTTACCAGGTAGGGGGTGTTCAGAACAATTTAAGAACAATATCCTCAAATAATTTAGACACTGACATCATGCAAAGACAAGAAATAGACCTGATTGAGATAAAACTAAAACTTAACTCAGGGCAGTTTAAGGAGAAGGGAAACAGTTGGACTGTCTATAAGGCCACCAAAATGATGTCAACCAACATATTCAAACTTATATTTCATCATTTGAGTTTTTTGGATCTACATAGCTAGACAACTTGTACATACTACATAGAGTTGAAAAAACAAGACATGAAAATTTTGCATATAAAGATACCTGGAAACTATCAAGAGATGAATTTCCATCTTTCGGAGCTCCTTGCTTTGCATTGACACGAAGCATAACATTTCTGCAGTAAATTGCAAAATATAAAGAATAAAAGCTGGTTTAAATCAACATGCTGTGAAGAATAGGGTAATGTAAAACAGAGTCGAAGACATCCTGATATATCAAATGGTGGATAGGAAAGGAGAGCATCAGAAGAGCAAGCTAGGGCACTTATATGGATTGGTTATGCTCTGGAAATGGAATGATGCATGTCAAATATGTTGGATTTTGTTTGTTATGCCCATTGTTCCAAACAAATGAGATCTGAATAATGCATTAGCCAGTTGAGTTGGAGGCACATACGAAAAGAGCAATAAGGAAGACAAGATACTAGAATATATATTAAAGACAAAGAAGTGATATAATTAAATTGATTTGGTTCTTTATGATATGATGTAATTATTTTTGGAGCGTAACCATGCCTTTCAATCTGAAAAGCATAGTTCAAGTATCTTCACTGCAGCTTTAAGTCTCAAAAACATGGCTGGAGTATTGCCATATCGAGAATTTATTCTACGAGCTACTGATCAACGTGCAAACGGAAGCAAAGTTTTGTAGTTCAATGTCTGCACACTTTTGCTGTGCAAATTACAGATTTTGAGACAAAACAGATAAGGGCAACTCCAGTGATACCATGAGCCATGCAGAGGACAGAGAGAGCCACATAGTTGGGGATCAGATAATTTCAAGGAGGATTTCATCATCTCAGCACCTATGAGAACGCCTAGGCTTCTAAACCTGATCAGATGAACAAAAAGGCACAAGACCTGATACTGGAAGCTTTAACGCAGTACTTGAAAAAAAAAAGTAGCATTGTTGTGTTCCTGAATCTGTGCTGCCTGCCTCTCACTGAGCCAGCATGGATTATTTGGCATGCGGGTTGCCTCTCGAGTCAAAATGTGCTGATTGGATATATCAATCATCAACAATCTTCTGGCAGAGGGTAATGCCAGGACATAAAAACCTATAATTATTATTTGATAATTTCAAATACTAGGAGTTTATTTTCCATTCTGGCTCTTATTGAAAGTAAATTTGTGTCTTCTTCCCAAAAAGTAACTTTCCCTGTTATTTTCCTCTTGACCATAGTGTAGCCATTGGCAGTTACTTTTCTCTATCAAAGGCAGCTTCATTAATAAATCTAGTGCTTCCTAAGGAGGCTTTAAAATTGCAAGTAGAAACTACAAACATGATATCTAGTTGATGAGTAGATGAAGAAAATGATTTATATATTATCTAGACATGCTTCCCTGAAAAATGGTCAACGTGTATTCTTTTGATTTTCTTCTAATCCACTAGAGAAAACAAGAATTTTGTCCACAAAGAAAACCATAGCAACTAAATCTTACTTTCCCCATTCAGGAGGTGGATTCCATGCTGATAACAGCATATCTGATTTGGCATTTGGCAAGCAATTTTTAACAACAAATGACTTGGTTGTGAGCTGAGCAATCCCTATGTCTTTGTAATCCCGATCAAAATCATAAATCTGTGAAAAATTTTATTAAAACATGTCAATCACATAAAACTTCAAACTAGAACATGAATTGGATCATACAGGAGATACAGAACATCTAAGTAGACATGAATCTAGGTTCGGAAGTTAGAATGCAAAAACTCATTCACTCTAAGGAAAGAAAATATATCCAACGATCATACAGGAGATACAGAACATCTAAGTAGACATGAATCTGGGTTTGGAAGTTAGAATGCAAAAACTCAATCACTCTAAGAAAAGAAATTATATCCAACAAAAAAGTCAGAGCAGTGAGTTATGGAAACAAATTATTTTTCAGCTGACACAGACTGAATACCAAAGAAGTTTGAAAGTACATGTTTAAAAATTTTTGACCAAATTATATATGTTGCTTCTGATTCTTCATTAGATCTCCTATTTCCCTATCCTTTCTTGTGGCAATTCTTGCTCAACACTGCATCAGATACTACTTTTATAATACAATTTCTTATAAGAGAGTGGAGGAGATAAAGTATAATGTCAAGGATCTCTGATCTTGCACCGACCGGGTTAACATGACTTGAAAATAACCTATTGCAATTGTTCACATCTAGTTCCAAGGCCCCCAACCCAACCTTATGAAGAATCAACTTTTGCACTTCTCCATGGTTCCAGTTACCAAGTCTTACTAATTTTTTGAAAAATAAGAAGACAAATGACCTATAATTAATAGCTGTCAAGGAAATCTATAAAAGCATGGGATTCAAAATTAAAGAAGGAAGACAATATGAATTAATAATTAGCAGAAAATGTAGATTAGGATGCATATGGAGCACATTTATGCATCTCTTCATAAATATCTAGTAAACTAATGAGTACAGGGACAGACATGTAGCTGCAATCAGATGCATTTGAAGAGCAAGTTGAGAAAGACTGTATATTGTCGAGATATAAGATGTCAAGCACCACTCACGGGTGATTATAATCTGTAAACATATTCAAGTAGATACTCCAAAGTCCAAGTAAAAAATTAATGGACTCGAGTATGATGCTTGGAGTATATATTTATCTCCCGAAAAGAGAATACCAGGTATCATATAGAGCACTATAACATCAACAAACAAAAATTAGAAATAAAATCGAATATGACATCTTAATTATGCTCTCAACCAAGCGGTCTGTCCATCCTTTTATCACAGAAAAGTAATACATTATTACTGAAAGAAATTTTCAACCCTCACCATGTCATTTATTTCTGCTTCAGCAAAGGATTTCCCATCAGTAAGCATGCTCCATACTATCTTGTTTATTCTCATAGAAATCCTCATGGCATAAGAAGGGCTTTTGTTCTTTTCTTTCTCCATCAATCTTAAATGTGCAGCTTTCTGCATAGCAAGCCTTAAAGAAGAAGATGCTTCCTTTCTAATTTTGTGCATATTTTCCAGCTCTTTCTTCAAACTTTGCACCTGAGAGTAGCATGAACTTAGTAAGTCATATTTTCTTGTCTCGTAGAGTCAAAAAGTTTCTGGAAGGCAGCATTAAGAAACTAGGCTCTAATAGATGTTAGGATGCAGAATGAGAACGAGTAGCATTAAGGTATCGCCAAAGCATATCAGGCGTACCAATGTTGATCTTGCACCAGTTATCATCCACAGGTTGTCATCATGCTGTGGAGAGGAGATTAAATCTCCAGATATATCAGCAATAACTGACAGAGTTCTGATGTCATTAATTAGTAGTGTTCGTTCTCTTTCTTTCCTTTCAAGGTTGATCTTGGCAAGTTCTACCTCTTCGGTACCCTCTGGAACAACCTCATCAGCCTCCTCACCAATATTTTCATCCTCGTCATCATCATCCAAAGGACATGAGAGACTGCTCCTGCGAGGCCTGGCAAAGTTTAAGATTTGAATTTGCACCATCAGATATCAACAAAAGATATCCAAGAAATAGCAATTAAAAAACAAACAGTATAGAGATAAGAGAAATTAATCTAAGGTAAACAAAGAATTAACTAATTTGGCGCATTAATGTGAAAATAAGATGGGTTTGGGGTTCCTGAGTTGTGACTAAAAGGAAGTGCGACTACCATATATCAGCTTCTGACATGACTAAGTGTACCATTTTCTGATCTAAAATGAATATATTAGAGCTCCTTATTTGAGTACCCTGTAATGTTGCATTTCTTAATATTTCGACTTGTTGGCAAACTGTACATAGAAATTTAGAATTTAGAGGATCGGGACACAGCACAGATGCACCTAATGACAAAAGAAAAGTAAAGTAATACTATATTGTATGTCAATGAACAGAAGGAAGGTCAAGGGAAATTTACCTAGGAAGCCTCGCAAAGAGAAGATTGGTCAAGATATCCAACATAACCTGAAACTGACGTGATGTCATTGTTGCAGTAATATTAGGAGAATTGAATGCCAGCTCTTTTAATGGCTTAACCTGCAATACCAGATAGAATAGTTGAAGAAGGGAAGAGCTGATTATTTAACACCTTCAGTTCAGGAGTTGGTGGAAACCTTCAATTCAGGAGTTCCTCCTTTGTGCCTTGTGTAGCGGAAGTACATTTGACAAGGCATAAACACCCTCTCCAGTAGAGCACCTGTTCGTTTTACTTTTGGCGAGCTCCTAAGAATTTTTGGTAACCACTGAAGTCCAGCACCTGGATCAACATCAGTTGGTGCCACATGAGCTTGAACATGCTCCAGCATCACAGATAGCTCCACTCGTTTCCACGTCATTTCAGGTTTAGTGTCTGGAATGACAATGTTACTGGCACCCAGGGCTTTCTCAATCATCTCATAACCAACATGAAGAACTGAATGAAATGAGCGAGCCAAGACACGGCCACTGGCAGCAGCAAGCAGAAACCTACCCTATTTAACAAATTTGAAAGCGGTGACAAAATAGCACCAAATTTTGTATTAGGGTCTGATTTCTTCAGATATGGAAGTGTAAAAATCATATATAAGAGTTTCTTTCAGAAATGGTTAAAGTAATGAACTAATGCCATTTAAAAGCCATAATAGCAAGGTGTTTAGTGTTTACAAAGTTAACATGTTGTCTACAATTCTACATCATGAATACTTGTCTCTAAATTGCTAATTACTGGAGTTTTACTGTGAGCTCGAATTTCTCGTTGGCAGTGCTCTGTGTTTGAACACTAGCTTATATAAGTTCTACCACTTACAGAAATGAGCTCAGGACTAGCTTTCATAAAAATTATGCTTACTTCTTGGCTATGGAAATTCTAGCAAGTGATTGACCAATCAGAATTCAGAAAGTTGCAATTGTGTTTCATATGTAAATGAAGATTTACATATCCTGGAGTGTCCAATGCCAGTAAAACATCGGCATATTGCATCGGTTGGCACAAAACGGGACTCTCTAGTGCCGAATAGCCATTGGTGGTTCAACATATGTCAGCATAGAGTCAGCACAGGGTGAGTACAGGTCGACAAGGGGGAGTATCAAGATAATCCCATGTATAGCTGCCAATAAGGTTCTGGCTTTGGATGTGATAACCCAGGCAATTTGGCATGCCAAAGACCAGCAATCTGTGATCCAAAATTGTAAGTATCCTTGCAATACAACTTTCTAAAAAGTTGTTGAATCCAAATGTGAACACGGTATTGATGATTCAGTGATTTACATTACATTGAATTGTGTATATTAAGGTACTTCAAGTTCAGTGTATCTTACTAACTCAACACAAAGCCAGTGCATATGATTGTTAAAATACACACATAGTCAAATACGAGAAAATATGGGAAATTGTATATAAAGGATATGTATAAAGATCATACTCACATTAGCTTCTTCTGAGTGCAGATTGAATTGAGGTTGGATGATATTCACCATGAAATGCCGAATCCCTTCCTCTTCTGACTCTCCATTGTTTCCATGCTTCACTGTTTAATAATAAAGTGAAAGTTAGTAGTTCACCCACTAGAAAACAGAAGAAACTCATTTCTATAAGACAATTGCAGTTTGTATTATGCATTAAGTGAAAATGCAAATGTGTGGCATAAATATCCCTATATCCAAGAAAACATATCACTGTTTTAGTGTGTTGAACATGATAATGAATAATGAAAGAAAAGAAAATCATACTCGGCTCACCTGCTGCATTGCTAGAAGATAAGTCCAACATGCTCAAGGTATCAGATTGAAGGGACTCAACGTTCTCAACATATTTGGGTGACGGGGGATTTGCAGAATGAGAAATACCAGGTGAAGGCTTAAGGACCTCGTCAGAGGGCATTTCAGACGTATCGTTTGAAGTTTCCTTCTCAGTCAAGTTTCTTTGTGCATATTGGCAAGAAGGAGAAGGTTTTGGTGGTTCAAATGCCTTGGATATTCCACCAACCCAGGACCAAACAGCATCTCTATTCTCTAGGTTCCACAAGAGCTTTAGACCATAAACAAATACACGTTGGCAGTTGTCAGCAACTACCACATTGAATCCATCATCATCACTAAGATCTGATTGTGTATGGTCACTTTCATTCCCATAGCAAAACTCAGATCTCATGTAGGTTATTTCAGGATTTTTCCTGCCTGCTTCTTGCCATGCCAACAGTCTCGTAGAATCAGCCTTTGGTGCTTGCCTTCGTATGGTGAAATAATCAGAATATAAAAGAAAGCCATCATCTCGGTTTTTATCTGTGCAACTACCAATATAGTTGCATTTTTCTCTACCAAGATCTTCTGTTCTCGCAGTTCTTAAAATTCTATTTGTAGTCTGGATATCTTGAATTGTGGATGCTTCATAATTCTTGTTCAGATATGCCTTCAGTAAGTGCAAGTCAAGACCCTGGTAGACAAGATCAAGAGGTTCACGCTTGCAATCAAATGTGTATTGCTGCTTACCACGACTGAAGCACATCTCATACTTCAACTTTGTCATGCGAAAAGTCATACCCTTAGCAGGATCATCATCCCTTAATGGCATATGATTAATGCAAATTGGTGTAGCATCAAATCGAAGAAAGTTCTCAGTCATAACTTTATCTAATGATAAGTTTCCAGATCTGGCAATTCTTGGAACTCCAAAACGTGGCCACCGCGAAAAGGTCCTTAATTTGTGAGGAGGAAGATAAATGAGATTCCACCACTTAAATAACCAAGCTATATCATGAGCTCCCATATTTATAGTTGGAGAATCTACTAAAACTGCATCTTTCTTTTCAGAAGACTCCATAGGTCTGCCAGTTGATGAAACAGATTGGTCAGTTGGTGACAAGGAAGGTTTAAGTGAAAAGTTCCACTTCAGTGAGAGGGAAGTGGAGCGGAATGGATCATAGACTTTCTTCCTTGGTTCTCCTTCCACAGGAAGAGCATAGAGATAATGATCCATCGGATTGCCAGACTCACATTGCCACTCCATGATAGTTTCAAGTGAGAAAGCAGGAGAATTAAGAAAAGGTACAGATGTATGATGAGTAGGTTTTAAACTGCAATTCTTTACCAGACTATCTATACTACTTAAATATGCCCCTAGTTCCTTTGTAGAAAGACTAATGCAACCATCCTTCTGTTGTATCTCCATGCAACTAGAACTGATTTGTATCCTGTCTAGCTTCTCATAAGGGTCAGTTGTCCCAAGAAGATTCCATCTTGTTTCAGTAAAATATAAACTATGTCTCCCATGAATGTAATTCCTCATATCATCCCACCATGGTAAACTTCGTTCCCTTTTAGGTGGCTGATTTTCTGAAAGATTGGTGGCCACACTTTGTGAAATATTAAGAACATTTTGATCATTAGTAGTCAATAAGCAACTTCTATTACCGAGATTTGCCCTACGCAGAGCTACAGTAAAAGCATAACTTATATCTGCAAATGCTGGCTCATATCCCACCCCAAAGGAAACTTCCCCTTTATGAAAATGTATTGGCAAGTCGGAGTACATCTTCATTGGTGGGGTGGTACCACTAGCTGAGCGTAACATAGAAACTCTCCACCATTTTCCAATGAAAACATCTTGTAGAATTTGGGGTTGGAAACAAGTTGCCTGAAACCAGAATGTCCATTAAATAGTAGTCACACTATCAGTAATATATAAATCCAACACCTAAGAGCAAATCAGGAATATGTCTTAGTTCCCTTACATTAGATTGAAAGCAAATCTGAAATAATGGCGAGATCTACTTCTAAAGAATGAATATATTTATTGAATAGTTACATGATTTTCAATGTTCACTAAATGCTGATACTTTTCTTTAGTGTCGTGATCTCAATGTACAGTATTGCTTTCTGACATCAAAGTTGATAGAACATCTTCAGATGCATGCTTTGCTGCTGCTATTGTCCTCTCTTTTGAGTTACCTGATGTTCGTCCTTGTCTTACTAGCTTCTAGTATTATTCATCATATTTCCATATCTTCATCTGCCCACATATGCTTAATCTTAACAACTACATAGTGGCACTTATAATTACCTAGTATCTGTTGATCGTGAGACACATTCTATAAGATGAGACTGCCAGTCATTAAGCAAGTTTTTCACCTAAACAGACAACATGTGCTGGAGGAGAAGAGATAAATATTTTGATAGAGAAAAAAAAAAGATTATTAATATGGATTATATGATTACTCTTACTGCAGAGTGCAGACAACTGGAAGAGAAGAAATATAAAGGAGAAGAATATGAACATGGGATTAAATGATTATTCTAGCAATTCACTTGCAATAACCAGTAAAAAATAAGTATGCGAATATAAAGGAATCATTATACTTATTGTATTAAATGTAAGTTCTGATGAAAATAAAAGATAAGAAGCACAAACACTGACCTGCTGAGCAAGCACAATATGCCCTTGGCATTTACCAGAAGTAGCAGAAAAGAGTGGAAATGTATAATCTCTTAATCGGATGGTTAATGACCCTGCAGTTAAAGCAATATTACTACCATACATCCGGGAGAATGGTATCTCATTATTTGCACAAAATGGATCAGTCCTTTTAATAAACTCAATCATTCCTTCGTCACCTCCATCAATTTTTGATAGAGTTACATCCACTTCTGTCAAGCAAAGTGATAAAAGTGAAGATCTATTAGTGCTTGTTTTAAACCCTGACTGAAAGCCACTTGTGCATGCCCCTGATCCTTCTGATAGCATCATCTTCTGGCATGCCTGATAGTAAGACTGAAATGTCCGCTTATATATCTCTTCCTGCAAATGTTGGACAGATAGTATATCAGAATCATCAACCTCAACTTCATTAAAATTAGTCTTCTTTTCAGATTCTTGAAGGTTCAATTTAGCGCTTCCAGAAAACGCTTTTCCTACTGAGACAGACTCATCAAGTAACTTTGATCTAACAGCTGACTCACAAATTTCTGTCTTCATGAGATGATAATGTTCATCGAGCCAGCCCTGCATAGGTTCTTCCTCAATATATGCTGTGATTTTGCGTATGATGAATCTAACAGATCTGAATTTTGTTGACCTAGTTTTAACTCTTTTGCTGCTAGTGTTCTTGTCGGGAAATATAGCATTCATTTTAGCAGCAGCAATAAGCCTCATGCCACGTAACATATCTTCAACTGCATCATCGATAGCTCGTAACTGTAACCTGTAAGGCATGCAGATATGAATATCACGACCCTGAATAACCCAATCCCACGTAGTCATTGTCTGTACTTTTGGATCAAGCAGATTGTTTGAAATAGAAACTGGAATGCGAGAGATCTGCATACGACTGCTTTTGATAATTCGAGCACCGTTAAAACTTAACATGAGTCCTTCAAGCAGTACACCTATTCTTGCATTCTCGGAGAAGATAGATTGCACTTGAACCATCGTTTCTACACCATCAGCTAGCTCAGCGGAAACTTTTAGCATTTCAACATCAATTGCAAAAACTGATTCTTTTTTCTTGTGTGGCTTTTCATGTTGCGTATGGTCCATGTTTGCTAATTTTCCCATCCTAGTATCCACACTAATTGTTTCTTCCTTTACAACAGAATCAGAGTTCTGGAGCTTAATCTTATGCAAAGCAGCCCTTATACGTGTAATCTCTTCGAATAGTGCCAAATGTGGATCAGGCTCCCACCTAACTGACAAATCCGTCACATTGAAGAGCGAACAGGCAGCAATTTCATTAAGCCCACCAGCACGTCGGACAAACTTTGCATTCTGCAAATCAAAGAGAGTCAACTCTACCTTAGAGTTATTTTCTTGTGGATACTCCCCATAGATTGATCTAGCGCTCTCAAGTTCAATCTGCATAGAATTCTTTTCCTTTTCCAGGGATGCTCTTAGACAAAGGACCTCAAGACATGTGTAGAATTTCAGATGCTTACAATCGGAGGGGCCAGCTGACTGTATGCTTGCTCTGCGCGGTGTGCCATCACTGGAGACACCGATAAGTACTTGACCACCTTGAGAGCCATAGTTTACACGTTTGGGGTCTGCTACTGTCATATTTTCTAGGCTTACATCACCAAGATACTTGACAGAACACTTCTCAAGACCTAGTTTCAAAATTTGTGCTCCTTTTTCTGATTTCCTAGGATTATGGCCTATCTTGATGTGTGCAGCTTGTTTAGTAGAAGGAGAAAGACTTTTCAGTAGTGTCTTAAAGGACAGAATGGTTGATAAAAGAGATTCAAGATGCTGAAAGCCAAAGCAAATCCCCATTCCAGCTATATCAATAGAAAGAATGCGGTCTTGTCCATCATGTAGTTCTGTATCTCTCTCTCCCAAATCAAGACTCACCCGAGAAATATTCAATAAGGATTCTAAATTGTTTTGTATGCCGAGCAAACCTTCCTTCAAGGAACGTTGATATTCATCTGCCATGTGCAAATTTAATTCACCAAGCTCTGCATGTGCTTTCATTCTCTTGTTTACAATGTTAGATATGAACAGGTGTGAAGATTGTGAGAAACCCTGAATTATCCAGCATTCAATGAAAATAAGAACAAGATTAGAAGTTCAGTCCAAGACATACCCATTTTCTCTTTGTAACTCAATAAAGGAATAATATCGGAAAGAACCATTACAAGAGATAAATGATAAATACATCTTTAGTAAGAAACTAGCTGAAGATCCTACCTGATTTCACAGAAAGTATCCAGAAATACTAATGGATGGAAGAGTCAATAAACTTGTCAGAATTAAGAAACACATCACTTACTTTATTCTTCAGCTTATTCGTGATAAGAAAAGGATTAAAATATAATTATCTACACATTGAACTGAGTCAGTGACCATATTTCTCTGTCCGTGTTCTTTCATGTCAGGGTCAATGATAGAGGATATCTTGGTTGCATGAGTTTATGCTGAGAAAAAGTAAATAATTCCAAATAATAATAGACCTTCTAGATTCTCAGACATGCCCTTGCTTGCATGACAAAAATTTAGAGAAAAAGTCATCTTTGTGAAGTGATTTTTGCACCTCGGTTGACTACGAAACAAGTCGTCTGTGTGAAGCAACTCTAACATGGTGTCAGAAGTCAACAAATATCAACAAAAAGACCACGGCCAGGTTGTCGGATCTTGGGTGACTAACCTTTTTTTTTATTTAAATAGGAGACGCTATGCCAGCTAAATGTTATTACTCTTTCAGAGGAAACCCGCTCCCGAAAGGTCAAAACGGAGGATATTATCCAAATCACCCTCCTCAGAGTACAAAAAATTTCTTAACTCACTCCTATGAGCTGCCCCGTCTGCAGCTTTTACATTGCAAAAAGACATTGCGGATGCACCACAGACCATCATCAAGGCAATTGACTGTCTTGGTTACAATTTCAGAATCACACTCAAAGATAACTTTACCCACATGTTTGTCCATTGCATTCTCCACTGCAAGAAGCATGGCCAAGGCCTCCGCTTTTTGAGTGGAGAATTCCAAACCACGGGTAGCACTGACAAATCTTAGGGAGCCGAACTGATCCCGAGCTACCTGTCCAACCTCGGCCTTTTGATCACTGGGGTCGAAAGCGTCATCCACATTGACTTTGACAACACCATCTAGAGGCTTTTTCCCCGTTAATTATGACCAGCTACACTGTCCCTTATTGTTCATCACTCATTCTCATACTACTCTTGGGCCATAGAGAGGGCATGCCAAGCAATATTCTCCGCCTTGCACCTTATATTCTCAAAGCTGAGTTGGTATGTTGCCACTCATATGAGCCCAATCATAAAAGAGCCAATTGGAATCTAGACCAAAATACACACCAATGTTTGGGTAATCAATCCAAATTTAAAAAGAAGGGAACCGATAGGAATTCTACCCCCACATAGCTTTCCAAATGAACAGAAGAACCCTAGGTTTAACTTTGAGCTTCCATAACCTTCTCCATTTAGATCCACCCAGATCTAAACTGTGCTTCGACCTCAAAAACTTCAACATAGAAACTGCAATGACCATTCTTTCAAGGCAAGACCACCAAAACTAGCGACCCACAGCCGGTCCAGTTCTAATCCTCAGGATCTCAAAATCTAGAGTGCTACCAAAACCATTGATCACCATTGAAGAATCATAGCGATCATTAACCGTAAGATCTTTAACAATCATGGTAGGATTAATAATATTAAAATCCACAAATGTCGGCATCAATGTCAGTGGGCAACTAGTGATCCAAAGGTCATTTATGATATCGATCATATTTCCTTGACTGATAATGTGTTTAATGCTCAGTCCACAAGGGCCGCACAAGGGTCAAAGGCCCCATATTTATGTTTCATCAAGGCCACCTAAAAAATTGAGAACTATTCAACAGATTAAAAACATTACGGCTAATAAGCACCGTTTTAGCCAATATCGAGTTTTTAATCCCAAGGCCCCCCTCAATCTAACCTTAGTTAGAGTCATCTCCAAGATTTAGGTTTTGTAACAATGTAACCTCAATCTAACTTACCGATGGTACAAGAAAAGTCATAGTAACTCCTAGAGACTTTTATAAAATTAATTAAAATTGTATTTTATGTTTTTAGTACACTTTAAAACTTAAATAATAGACTAAATGTCTTTTTAAAATTTAGATGTTACTCCCAATTTATAATTGGGCATTGAAATAGATGTTGGTTCATTCCTAGAGATTCGATTATGATTGTCTTTCTGATGCCGGATCTTGAAATATTCTTGATGCTTTCATCAAATGATAAAATATAGTATGGGCCATATGTTTATATTGTATATATACACATACGTACATGTGTGCATATGGTATCCAATGGCTTGACCATCTATGGGTCTGGTAAATATAATCAACCACACAAATTTAATTTTTCAACTGAGCAAAGATAGGCATAGAAGTTACTCTGAAGATTGGGGACTAGAATTCTAGATGCATCATCATCTCCATTACAAGAAACTTTGACGAACTTAGCAATGGTTATACTGATAACTATGTAAGTATACAACAGAAGTTACCAACACTTTAGCTAAAATAGAAGAGAACAATAATACGTCATAGGAGAAAATATCTTATGTAAAGTAACGAACTTACATGGTAAAGCGGTAAGTCATTGACACTATAAAACATGACAGTCAGCTCTGGCGCCGAAATTGTACATGTCCACATCATTGATTTCATGGGCTCTGTCGGCACCGTTTCTTGTTGGGAACTCTCACGAAGAACAAGTGGCTTCTTTTTGGTTGAACGAAGGAAAAGCAATGGCTTCAACCTGCTTACAATGAGGTTGCATTGGGTTCCACCAAGCCTGACATCAATCTCAGCTCTGATTGGCAGTGGTGGCTGAAAACAAATAAAACATATATTCACCCAGATAATTGAGCTTGACAAACATGGAACCAGTATATTAGCATATAAATGAGATGAATAGATGTAAGGCAGATTGCAGAACCAAGTAAAAAGAAAGTTTATGGCTCTGAGAAAACATAGCAATACATGCAACTGTCAATCTAAATCCGGATGTATATACTAGAACAAGATAACAGGAATGAGGAAATCAATATGCATAGATATTGTACAAAAAGCTAGCGGTGACATTTCGTTGCATCATAAAAGTGCAACATCTTTCCTCATCCATCATATTATATGTTGCATAAGATGATCACGAAATGCCATATGGAGTACTAAAATATTGTCAATGCACTTGAAACATTACATGGACAAAGTGACAAACAGAGTAAAGATCGTAATGAGCAAATTAGCAAAGTAGCAAGATAAAGAATTCACCAGCATCGGGATGTCAACTGAAGCTACAACTGCAACTTTTAGAATCTCCAAGACGGAACTAGCACCATCACTAATGAGCTGGAATGAGGAATTATCATAAAATGCAACAAATAAATAGCACTCAATGGAGAAATCCTATTAAACTCATGCAACATACGTGAATCTCGCTAAAATCCATTTTAAGATTTAAATGTGATGTAGATTCCCCGGAGTCCTCGGATGTTTGTGATATAGTACTTCCAAGACAGATGCCTCTGATGTTGTTGCAGATGGAAAGGTCTTGTCCTTGGTGCAAAAACTTCAGGTCCAGCTTGGGCATATTGAAACTAACCTTCCAAAGAAAAATAAATTTACGTAAATAATATAAGACAATCACTTAAAGAGTCTCAACTTCACAGTAGCGTGCCAAATTAACATCATAACTATAACATATTTTTGTTAAGATGCAAGTTGCAAGTTCATTACAAAACATGTTATCGGAGCATCCAAAAAAAACTAGTAAGATGAAATAGTTTCCATGAACTCCACAGCAATCAGAGATATGGAAATCATGACAAGCTTACTTGTAGCAAATTTGTAGTCTCTAGAAATATGCAGAAGGTAAAAAAAAAAAACTTGTTCACCAAATAAATAGATTTTCCACTTCCTACAATTCACGAGTAAATAGTCTAACTGTAGCTGTGTTAGAATGTACTACTTCGCACTTTACTATTGCTAGATATGTTTTTTTATTATTAATTTTTTAGAAAATAAAATATGCCAAGGGAAGATATTACATATTTTCAAAATACCATACTTAATTTTACTTGGTATTACCTTGATAGTTGATATGTTCCCTCACAAATTCATCCTTATCTGAAAAATGGTACTCAAATTGCCAGACATTCGCAGTATGTGGTTTAGCCAGCATAAACATGTAAGAAATGGTTCACATAATTCATGGAATATAATGCGATGGTGTAGAATAATGATGGCATATTGTAGTAGCCTGTAAATAGACTCACACACATATATAGCATATTGCCTATATGCTAGCTCCAATAATTAATAAGCTATTTTTTAAGCCACATTGTGATTCCATAGTTTGCCATTATTTATGTACCTCTGCTAAGTTTTACTCTTTTTTTCTATATTAAACCTCTGCTAAGTTCAATAACATTCAATTTTTAAAACCAGATGCTTTTGAGACCTTATAATTCTGAGACCAAGAATCTTGTGAATCTAATTGTCCATATCTAATCTTGCTACACAATTAGCCGTCTTAGACCATGTTATATTAGCATTATCTTTCTAAACAATGTCTAATCTAACTATATGTGGAGTAGCATAAACTTTTATGAGCTTATGGTAAGAGGCAGAAATACAAAATAATTCATATATATGACAACAGCACAACAAGGAAGTCCAGGGACCTTTTCAGGAAGCATTGCAATATGCTTCTTCACTGACAGAATCGAGAATTTGTTCCCTTTTGATTTTTCAGTTGGTTTAATGTCCAATCTATCTTCAATGCCATCAGCAGTAGAAACGGCAGCTGGTTTCTTCGTAGTGAACATGTTGTCTTTCAAGTTCACAACAAAATCTCCACATGTCACATCCAAGTTCTTGATATTGACTCGTTGTTCCCTGAGGCATAAGAAGTGCAAGTACTAGTTTCTTTTACTGTGCTGCCAGTTAGAAATAAACTAATACAAGACAAGTAAATCACGATAGAAGTTTACTAACTCATTAGCTTGCATGCACAAACAAGGCTCCTATCATATAATTGCAAGACATTTAAAGGGCAGATTATGAAATCAGGAGATTCTCTTTCCAGAGATAATTTGTTAAATAGTTAAGTTTTAATCCAGGATAGGAAATTTCTTATCCAATATTATCAGATATTCCATAACGAAGATACACAACCATGATTTTTTTAAACTTTTTTATACTAACAATGGAAGCATGTGGGTCCTGGTGGAATAGTAAATCCAAGATATTATGTTCTTCGAGTATTGCAGCATGAACTAAACCTTCAAAATTGAAAAAAGTGCTTTCTTCTCAGAACTTCTAGAAATTTGATTTGATTCTTATTTCATATTTAAACAGATTAGGAATTTAGGAAGGTACTTGCCTATAAGAATGACATAAGATCAGGGGAATCAAGCCCTTATGTGAAAAGGACATTTTAAAATAAAAAACTTATTTATCTGCAACAGCCACTTAAGCAACAAATAACATCAGTTACAAGTTGTTCAGTTGGCAAACATAAGAAAACTAACCAAGACTTTATTGAGATAGATATTATAAAATATCACATAAGTATATTTCAGGGGCATTTACCATTGAGCAGAAAAGTGTCTCTAATATGCAGTAAAATCAAATCACAAGATCCTTAAATTGATTGCATTCAAATTATCAAGAACTATAAAAGCCTACAAGAGAGAAGACAAACTGCACAGCTGAAATCGACAGTATAATATAGATATACAAGAAATTATAGGAAATTAAGAACATGTATTTTTGGTTGTAAAGCAGAAGAAAAGGAGGTGGATTAACATGAGAGAGAGAGAAGCTGAAGGAAGAATGATTGAACACTTCATAAGCCAAAGTGCAGGAAGGAAACAGAATATCCAAGCTTGGGCTACCTTGCAAGGTTTTTGGATTGCAAGACATTGCAGTCTGAAAGATTAAGATTATGCAATTCATTGAAGGACGCAACCTGAAAGGAATGCAAGTATGCAACCCAACCGATCTCATATCCTAGTTATTATGCACAAGAAAAAAGCTACTAACTTTACCTGTTACATATTGCCTGCATCAAATTTATTTTGTGTCATTAGATTAATTTAAAGAGTCTGTAGGATTAAAATTTTAAACAGTTAAGGAAAGTAAGCATCTGCCAAATTCTTCGTAGGTAGTTATTATTTATTAGATAACAGCAGAATGATTGGCACCTTCTGTAATAACCTTCTGCTCAGATAGAGCTACAAAATGCTTACTAATTAAGTTCTTAATAACTACTTCAGTTATATGAAAACATTCAAATGAGCGCATTTGAGAGTCACTGCAATGATAAGAGTCCACTAGTTTAGGTCAGAACAACTGACCTGTGATGACCAAACTCGCAAGCAACCAGTAAGTCCCCACATATGAAAGGAGCAGATTCATATCCCTCTGAAGCTGAACATGTCTGTGCAGTGACCAACCAGTCCACTTGATTAAAACTGGATGACTGCCCAGAACTGAGTTGTGAATCACACATTCGAACAAGGAAAGGTATGAGGTGAATTTTAACATTGATAATAGGATTCGATCCTCCACTTTTAGACATGTCTATCTTAAGATCCTTAACTTCAATGGAAGCTTTTGGCACCTACAACATTCAAATGTCCAAGTTACGTCCAGACTCCAAACAGAAAGAAATACATTTTTCTTTCTTGAAAAAAAATGAGACACATTGAGTTAATACCTACTAAGCAGTACATAAGCTCTATCTATAAGTAATAGGCATACTTAGATAGAAAGGCATAGGTTCTAAAAGACAAACAGCAGAGTAGTATTCCATCTAAGGAATTTTCTTTAAAGCAGAAAGAATATATGACACTGACATAGTAGAGATGAATGTGGATTCTATTTTACTGTACATTCTCTTCCATACATGCTAGCAATTGTACAACTTCCATTGATCACTGTGGTCATACCTTTACAATCAGTTCCATCACAGTAACTGATAGAAGCCTTGCCATATTAGACAAAACCATCCACTTTCCTTTTCCTCTTGAATGTGATCTTCGAGCTTGAGATCTCGTCTTCTTAACATTTTGTGCAGAAGGCCTTAAGACAATTTCCAAATCAGAAATGAGCAATTCCAATTTTGGGTTCTGAGATGTAAAACTAGTTCCAAGCTTGAGCAGTGACTTCCGCAGGCTAAGCTTGACTTCACCAATAGAAATGGATTGAACAATACCCTGTAAAAGAATGGAGATTATCATTACATTTGGCATGCTCCTCAGGAAGAACCAAAGAATGAAACCTGAGAACAGAATGCATGACAAGCTTGTTTATTACTGGTGGAAAGAGCACAGGAAGCTATCAGATTAATTAGCTTGAATGCATAGTGGATGCACCTGTAATGTTGTTGCCTGACAAATGCATTTTTGATATCATGTTTGCATATTTAAGACTTGCATTCAGCAAAGATAAAGGATCAACAAGAAAAGATGGAACACATTGCTACCTTTTGGATTGCAATAGTTAGTTGACTTGTGCAGAGCTCATCATTATTATCATCACGGTGCAGCTTGTACATTTATTTGAACTAACAGGATTCCTACTGATACAAACTAAAATTAACGCTTGAAGTATTCCTGATAAAAGTGGATATTTATGGGGGATAAAAATCAACAAATTATATGATAAAGCAAGCATACAAGAAATACAAATTATCATCTGATTACGGAAAATTAGTGTTTAATTTTGCATTATAACTTATAAGTCCCAGCTCCCAAGTTGGTCTGTCAGCCTTCCTAGTACAGAGTGTCACACCAAATCAACCCAGACGAAGTTGGATTCAAGACAAGCACAAAAAATGAAGAAGGGTAGCACCATATGCAGGAAATCTAACACTGAAAATAACTATATGGATGATCTTGTTAGACCGTTTGGTAGTGAGAATAATGGAAACATCTATCACACAAAACGAATTGTAAATGTTAAGTTTCAATAACAACCTTTCGAAAAGTCATGGTAATGTCCCTTAGACAGTTGCATCGAACAACGCGGAAACCAACAGTTGCCCCTAGTGTCCTGCTCAACAACCAAGCCAACAACCTGGCAGCAAACCTGGAATAAGAAGTACAGCAAAAGGTCAGACCAAAAAGATTCTTCCAAAGTTACTAAGAATTCACTATACCAACAATGAGAGATGTAAGAATTTAGGACCACAGGTTATTCATAGAGTAGTTTATGATGCGGGCATTGTGAAAAAAGAAAATAGCTGTGCTCCTCTGAGATGAACTGCAGTATGTTTGTAATGTGCATCATTATATTGAGCGCATGACAAAAAGCTCTTCGACAATATCAGAGCTTTTATGATTGTGTGGGGCCAGACTACAAGTATATGTAAGTACTTCTCAATAACAAATCTCAACCACATGCAAAAGATAGCACGAGCTATCTTCCAAAGTTGGCAACCCTCCGTAGAATATGAGAGCAAAGTACAGGCGAACTACAGAAACAAAGGATGTAATAGCGCCTTAGTATATGCTCTGATTCAGAAGTTGATGGCAGTTAAAGTGGAGTTGCAAATTGCAAGAAGAATAATTCTATTCCATCAAATCTATTACCTACTATTGGATTACAAACACATAATTAAGAATTAGAACAAAATTGTAAATCAAACTATTGTATCAACAACAAAGAGTCCATGTTAATTAGCACATTACGGGTACATCGACTTCTCATAAGATTTTGCAATGGATCAATAACTGGTAAGAACAAGAGAAGATCGAGCAAAAGCTTACACGAATACGACCCATCCGACGACGCAAGCCACCAAGAACCAGAACATGAACTTGACAGGCGAAAACGCCATCATCGGCAAAAGCAGAAGCTATCGCTTCCCTCCTCCTACGCACACCTCATCCGATTCCCCAAATCCAACAACCTTACAGTCCGAGATCCAGGACCAACATTCCTCCCTCCCAGAGCGGGTTCGAAGATGAGAGATCAGAAGGGGGAGATTGAGAAATTTCGGAGAAGAAATGGGATAGGGAAGAAGAGGAGAGCACGTAACGGCAATAATAATAATAATAACAATAAATTCTAGGGTTTCGGAAGCGGTCTTCGGTGCAAAGCGAAGAGGTCGGGACGAGGAGGGGAAGCGTTCGGGAGGTGGTGGAGGTCGTGCGGCAACGCGGTCATTTCTTCGGCTATAAAAACGAATCTGACAGACGGCTTGACATGGCGGCACGAACGGGAAGCGAGTGAGTGAAATCCAACCGACTCGGACCGGACGGATGATATGTATTACATCCCCGGTCCGGTCCGATCCCATCCGATCCGGATAGTCCGGAATATATTCTGGATAATTTATTCGTGACTAACAGAATAAGACCCACGATAAGTGCACATTTGGACAGTGTCCCTCTGGAAACTACTTATAATTAGGACGCATTCCAAGCCAATAAACAAAGGCTACAAACTTTCCATTTGATATGACAATTTTTCACTTCTCTATGAGATGTGTAAATTTTAAGTAAATTAAATCTGGTAGTTAAGATAATATCATATAATATTGAGTTTTTGAGACCAGTGCGATAAATGGGCTTTTGTATATATATATAAGGATAATTTTCTCTCTTATTTAAATAGATCCAGGGAGAAAACTGTTGACGTACATCGCAATAAGCCGAACTCATACAATCTTAATTTATTTATTCTCTCTATCTCCTCGATAAAATCAATTCACTGAGCTGGAGGAGCATTCTTGAAGAAAGCCTGAAGTCGCTTGGCATACTCCAGTAATTTCTCCACATCTTGCATCAAATCTTTAACAGCATCGTGAGCACAATACTTCTCTCCCCATCTCACAAGGAGTGGAATCTTCTTCTCTTCCAGTATTTTTGACCCAGTCAACAGTTCAATCACTTTGATCCAGCTCCAGAAACTCCCTAG
Source organism: Typha angustifolia (assembly GCF_048772165.1). Taxonomy (NCBI): domain Eukaryota; kingdom Viridiplantae; phylum Streptophyta; class Magnoliopsida; order Poales; family Typhaceae; genus Typha; species Typha angustifolia. The sequence goes on from NC_133251.1 coordinate 638,671, forward strand.
TGCTATGTCAAGGTATTGTATCGAATCGCCGCCAAAAAAACTCTTCCCTTTACTGCACTTCTCAAACGCCTCTTCCAATTGCTCCAGGACCGTCTTCATCTGGGATATGGCTGCTGCTATCTCTTCCTCCGTCTTCGCCCACAATATAGCTCCCATCGAAGGGAAAATCTAGTAGAACAATTATTATTATTTTTTTGCAAAATTTAATGAGATGTTGCGAAGGTATGTATGCTGGATAAATACCTGTTCGTCTGCATATTTGGCCCAGAACCGGTGGATAGCGCGGTCATACGGATCGGCCGGCAGAATAGATTGGCCGGAAGCAGCCCAGACGTCGTCGATATATTGCACGATTATCAAGGACTCGCATAAGGGCCTATCCTTGTGGATAAGTACAGGTATCTTCTTGTACACCGGATTAGACTTGAGGAGTAACTCACTCTTAGCTTCAAGACTCTCCTCCGAAGAGGTATACTTGATTCCCTTCAAGTTTAGTGATATGCTCACCCTCATCGGAAATGGGCTTGCCCATAAACCCAGTAGCTTCACATCTTCTCCTTCCATGGCTTATTTTGGCGTTGCTTATCTTCGTTTAGAGGTGGGGGATTGGGGGTTTTTATGTATATATAGGAGAGGAGGAGATAGGTTTAGATGCTATTTGATGAGAGAAGAAGTCAGAGTTACGTGTAGAACTGGTACTCAGGGAAAAGTTTAAAAAAAAAAACACACAGTGCAATTAAACATTGCATCACATACGTATACCATGACATCACGTGGCCAAAAATGTCGACTGCTCAGACACGAAGAGCCAAGAACAAGGGTCAAGTGTTCGTACTTCCCCGCCAAGAAAATCGTTTAAAGTTTCAAAGCAAGCACAAGCAACTTTGGTTGACTCAAATCGTTGTGTTTCATTATAAAGTTATTGTTATTCAAATTATGGATTTTATTAACATCATGCTTGTGTTTGCGCGAGCCAATCAGATTGCTACAAGGATTTAATCGTCGTTTAGCCAATATCTCACTCCTTATGGCAATCAAATTAAAAGGGTTAACTATCTAATGAAATAATGAATTAAGGGAAAGCAACATTCAATTAATGCAAGATATGTTTTTTCGTTATCAAGGTCCATTGAACCAGGACAAATCTTCTCCACCATCCTTATTCAAACTATTTGAGTCTTGAGTCAAATGATAGCGTAACAAAACGCCAGATTGTTGAGGGTGATTTGAGAAGGGTCAAATTGAGGACCAGACGTTCTCAAGTCTTCTACCCCTGAAACTCCCATGATTATTCCACTAGTTAACTAAGGACTACGGAGGGAAGCCACTCTCGAATCGAGGAAAGAGGAGTCTCATCGACGAGCGCAATTGATTGATGAAACAGATAATGATCCCTAGATTAAGAGGAAACAAAAAAAAAAGATAATATCATGATTGCACTGAAAGTCATTACATGCCCAACACCAAATCAACTCCTCTAAAAAGCCACGAGTAGAGGTCGATGTAAAAGATATGGCTCTGAATGTGTAGCCGAACCTTACAATACGTCTTCCGTTCTTAGTACTTGTAATGCTCTCCTTTCTAACACTACAATCACTCCCAAATCCAAATCCAAATATATATATGACTCACTTTGAGAAAGATATGCCAATTTTTCAGTTCTATTTGAGATCTGTAAATTTTAAGTAAATTAAATCTGGTAATTATATATATATATATAATGATAATTTTCTCCCTTAATTATATAGATCTAGGGAGAAAAACTTATTTGAATGGACGTACATCGCAACAAGCCGAACTCATACAATCTTAATTTATTCTCTCTATCAGCTCGATAAAATCAATTCACTGAGATGGAGGAGCATTCTCGAAGAAAGCCTGCCGTCGCTTGGCATACTCCAGTAGTTTCTCCACATCTTGCATCGAATCTTTAACAGCATCATGAGCACAAAACTTCTCTCCCCATCTCACAAGGAGTGGAATCTTCTTCTCTTCCAGTATCTTCGACCCAATCAACAGTTCAATCACTTTGATCCAGCTCCAGAAACTCCCTAGTGCTATGTCAAGGTATTGTATCGAATCGCCACCAAAGAAACTCTTTCCTTTACTGCACTTCTCAAACACCTCTTCCAATTGCTCCAGGACTGTCTTCATCTGGGCTATCGCTGCTGCTATCTCTTCCTCCGTCTTTACCCGCATTCGAATGATTGCTCCCGTCGTAGCGATAATCTGGTAGCACAATTTTTACTTTTATTTTTTATTTTGCACAAATTAATGAGATATTGCTCGTATATAAGAAGGTATGTCTGCTAAATAAATACCTGTTCGTCGAAATATTTGGCCCAGAACCGGTGGATAGCGCGGTCATACGGATCGGCCGGCAGAATAGATTGGCCGGAAGCAGCCCAGACGTCGTCGATATATTGCACGATTATCAAGGACTCGCATAAGGGCTTATCCTTGTGGATAAGTACAGGTATCTTCTTGTACACCGGATTAGACTTGAGGAGTAACTCACTCTTAGCTTCAAGACTCTCCTCCGAAGAGGTATACTTGATTCCCTTCAAGTTTAGTGATATGCTCACCCTCATCGGAAATGGGCTTGCCCATAAACCCAGTAGCTTCACATCTTCTCCTTCCATGGCTTATTTTGGCGTTGCTTATCTTCGTTTAGAGGTGGGGGATTGGGGGTTTTTATGTATATATAGGAGAGGAGGAGATAGGTTTAGATGCTATTTGATGAGAGAAGAAGTCAGAGTTACGTGTAGAACTGGTACTCAGGGAAAAGTTTAAAAAAAAAAACACACAGTGCAATTAAAAACTGCATCACATACGGATACCATGATATCACACGGCCCTTTTTATCCGATACCAAACCTGTCAACTGCTCAGACACGAAGAATCAAGAAGAAGGAAGGGTCAAGGCTTGGCGGGTCGGGTCTGGACGGGCTTCGGATTGGCAAATGCGAACCAGTACATGGATCCGATATTAAAACCCAACTTCGTGCCTCTTTCTTCCCCTCTGGAAGTCGAAACCCTCCGCGGCGCCTTCCGCCCTCTTTGTCTCCCAACAACTTTCGCGCCATCTCCTCCTGCAACTCTTAAGTGACTCTAAATTCTAAAACAATAAGGCGTTCTCTTCCCTTCTCTCTGACTGGATCCCTACCTCAGGAACTAACAGAGTGGTAAAGAAAAGTTTAACAAATCCACACTTCAAAAAAGAAAAAAAGAAAAAAAAAAAGTCATTCTCTAAACCATCAAATTGATGTGATCTTACTAAGGAGAACATACATAACAGGAAGCAGATGTCATACAATCTTAATTTACTCTCTCTATCTCCTCAAATAAAACCACTTCACTGAGCTGGAAGAGCATTCCTGTAGAAAGCCTGCAGTCCCTTGGCATACTCCAGTAGCTTCTCCACATCTGTCATCACTCCTTTGACAGCATCGTGAGCACAAAACTTCTTCCCCCATCTCACAAGGAGAGGAGTCTTATTCTCATCCATAATAAGAAATCGACAGTATAATATAGATATACAAGAAATTATAGGAAATTAAGAACATGTATTTTTGGTTGTAAAGCAGAAGAAAAGGAGGTGGATTAACATGAGAGAAAGAGAAGCTGAAGGAAGAATGATTGAACTCTTCGTAAGCCAAAGTGCAGAAAGGAAACAGAATATCTAAGCTTGGGCTACCTTGCAAGGTTTTTGGATTGCAAGAGATTGCAGTCTGAAAGATTAAGATTATCCAATTCATTGAAGGACGCAACCTGAAAGGAATGCAAGTATGCAACCCAACCGATCTCATGTACTAGTTATTATGCACAAGGAAATAGCTTACTAACTTTATGTGTTACATATTGCCTGCATCAAATTTATTTTGTGTCATTAGATTAATTTAAAGAGTCTGTAGGATTAAAATTTTAAACAGTTAAGGAAAGTAAGCATCTGCCAAATGCTTCGTAGGTAGTTATTATTTATTAGGTAACAGCAGAATGATTGACGCCTTCTGTAATAACCTTCTGCTCAGATAGAGCTACAAAATGCTTACTAATTAAGTTCTTAATAACTACTTCAGTTATATGAAAACATTCAAATGAGTACATTTGAGAGTCACCGCAATGATAAGAGTCCACTAGTTTAGGTCAGAACAACTGACCTGTGATGACCAAACTCGCAAGCAACCAGTAAGTCCTCACATATGAAAGGAGGAGATTCATATCCCTCTGTAGCTGAACATGTCTGTGCAGTGACCAACCTGTCCACTTGATTAAAACTGGATGACTGCCCAGAACTGAGTTGTGAATCACACATTCGAACAAGGAAAGGTATGAGGTGAATCTTAACATTGATAATAGGATTTGATCCTCCACCTTTAGACATGTCTATCTTAAGATCCTTAACTTCAATGGAAGCTTTTGGCACCTACAACATTCAAATGTACAAGTTAAGTCCAGACTCCAAACAGAAAGAAATAGAACAAAATTATAAATCAAACTATTGTATCAACAAAAAAGAGTCCATGTTAATTAGCACATTACGAGTACATCGACTTCTCATAAGATTTTGCAATGGATCAATAACTGGTAAGAACAAGAGAAGATCGACCAAAAGCTTACACGAATACGACCCATCCGACGGCGCAAGCCACCAAGAACCTGAACATGAACTTCACAGGCGAAAACGCCATCATCGGCAAAAGCAGAAGCTATCGCTTCCCTCCTCCTACCTACACCTCATCCTGTTAAAGAAAAGAATCTGATATGATCCCTTAACTGATTCTGTTAGTCAGCTATGATTATGTTAATAGCTGTTAATAGATATCCGTATATGGTGAGATTTAAATCCCAAGCCATGAATTATGGATCTAATGTGTACACATCCTATATAAAGCATGTAAGCTGATTTATTGATGAGATAAGAAGGAGAAATCTCTTTATGGTATCAGAGCGAAAGCTCTTGGAGGCCTAAAATCCTACACAAACACAATACTCCATGGCAAGCGAGGAAGAACAAAATCTTGCTGAACATGGCAGATCTTTGTCCTCTTCGAGAGTCTCAGAATCGTGGCAAAATCCCAACCATCCTTTATTTCTCCATTATTTAGATCAACCTGGTGCAGTACTCGTATCACAACCGTTGATGGAAGACAATTATACAACATGGTCTCAATCCATGAGTATGGCGTTGACAATCAAAAACAAAAAAGGGTTCATAGATGGATCCATTCATAGGCCAATTATCAGGCTTGAAGAACAACAACAGTGGGATCGCTGCAACACTTTGGTTAAGACATGGCTGCTAGGATCAATGTCAAAAGACATCTCTAGCAGCATGATTCACTGCAAGGATGCAAGAGATATGTGGCTCGAGTTGTAAGAGCGCTTTTCCCATACAAATACTGTTCAACTATTCAACATAGAAAATAAGATCCATGGCTGTGAACAAGACACTGGCTCAGTCACATCATTCTTCACCAAACTCAAGAGTCTTTGGGATGAGAGAGATGCACTTTATGAGATTCCACCTTGTAGCTGTGACGCGGCCAAAGAGATCAAGGTGTACATGGAGAACCAGAAGACCATGAAGTTCTTAATGGGACTCAATGACAACTATGCTACAATCTGAAGCAACATAGTGGCAATAGATCCACTGCCAAGTGTGAATAAGGCATATGCAATGGCATTGCGCCATGAAAAGCAAGCAGAGGCTTCGAATGGAAGGACAATTACTCAACCAGAGGTGGCAGCTTTTGTTGTTAAGAATGGAGGTCGTGATTATGATGCAGGAAAGTTTGAAATGAGATGTGAAAAGTGCAACATGACTAATCATAGAACCAAGAATTGCAGGACTCATCTCAAGTGCACCTTTTGTGGTGGAAAAGGCCATACCTATGATTTTTGTAGAAGAAGAAAGGCTGCTATGGAAGGAGAACACGGAAGCTCAAAAGGGAACCATGTGGCTTCCTTGTATGACAAGAAATTTGATGGAAACAATTTTCCATTCTCACAGGAAGAATGCAAGGAGCTGGTCGAGTTGCTAAGTAAAAATAAGGCAGCCAAGGTCAATCATGTTGGTAATGTCCCAAACTATGATGAGCTCTCAGGTAAAGCTTTTTCCATCACTCAAAATGGCAAAGACAATGTCTGGATATTGGATAGTGGTGCAAGTGATCATATAGTTTATGCTCATTCTCTTCTCACTTCTTTAAAACCTGTTCATAATCGTCTTGTCAAAGTACCAGATGGTACTATGGCTTCAGTCACTCATATTGGCAAAATAGTTTTTACTCCTGATTTCGTTCTCCATAATGTCCTATGTGTGCCTTTATTCTATTTGAACTTAATCTCTATTAGCAAACTGGCACTTGATTCATTCTATATCACCATCTTTCTTAGACATTTCTGTTTCATACAGGACCTACGATCGGGGAAGATGATTGGGACGGGAACTGAACGGGAGGGACTGTACTGCCTCAATCCAATACAGAAAGGAACATGCAACTCGGTTCACCGCCCTACACCCAACCTTTGCCACCAACGCCTCGGCCATCCTTCCACCAAAGTTTCTTCCTTATTTCCCTTCTTCATAAATCAATCTTGCGATGCAAGTCAGTGTCCTATTTGCCCTTTGGCTAAACGAACTAGGATGTCTTTTCCCTTACGTATTATTTCTAGTGTGTCTGCTTTTGATCTAATACATGTTGACATTTGGGGTGGCTATCATGAACCTTCGCTTACTGGTGCAAAATATTTTCTTACCATAGTTGATGACCATACTAGGAGCACTTGGGTATACTTGATGAAGCATAAGTCAGAAACACGAAACCTCCTAGTCAATTTCATTCAGTTGGTTGAAACTCAATTTAATCAGAAAGTAAAAATTGTGCGTAGTGACAATGGTCCTGAGTTTAAGCTCGAATATTTTTACTCATCAAAAGGAATAGTTCATCAAACTAGTTGTGTCAACACACCACAACAAAACGGTGTCGTTGAACGCAAACATAGGCATCTGCTGAACGTTGCTCGAGCGATTCTTTTTCAAGCCAACTTACCTAAGCATTTTTGGGGAGATGCCATACTCACTTCTGCATATCTTATTAATAGGACTCCCACACCACTTCTTCAAGGCAAAACCCCATTTGAAAAGCTTTTTCATAAACCACCTAATTACTCCCACTTACGCGTTTTTGGTTGCCTGTGTTTCATGTCAACTCACCCTTCCAAACCCACAAAATTTGAGCCGCGTGCAACTAGATGTCTCTTCTTAGGTTATCCTCATGGTCAAAAAGGTTATCGAGTTTATGATCTAACAGAAAACAAAGTCTTTGTTTCTAGAGATGTTGTATTTTTTGAAGATATTTTCCCATTTCAGTCCAACTCTCACTCGACTTCTCCAACTAATGTGCCTATCTTTCAACCCCAAACACAGTCACACTCCTCTGATATTGAACTCTTAGTTCCATCTTTTTCCAACTCTAGGGTCCCACTACCTGAACATACTCCACCAGATCCAGCTTCCGCTACTAACTCACCAATTCATTCTACTAGTGAATCCCTTACACCATTGCTTCCACTAACTCAAACAGCAGAACCACCTATCTCACCACCACGCCGGTCGACCCGCCCATACAGAGATTCAAGCTCTTCAAGCAAACCACACTTGGAGTTTGGTCCCTTTGCCATCTCATAAACGATCAATCGGTTGCAAGTGGGTGTACAAGCTCAAATTGAATCCAGATGGGTCACTTAATCGTTACAAAGCGAGGTTGGTGGCTAAGGGTTATAGCCAGGTTGAGGGGGTTGATTATAGAGAAACATTTGCACCAGTTGCCAAGTTAACGACGGTACGTGTGCTTCTTAGCCTTGCCGCACTACAAGATTGGCATTTGCATCAACTTGATGTTAACAATGCATTCCTCAATGGGGATCTTTCTGAGGAAGTATATATGAAGCTTCCACCTGGTTTCGGACGAAAGGGGGAGACTCGAGTCTGCAAGCTTCACAAATCAATTTACGGTTTGAAGCAAGCCTCACGGCAGTGGTTTCTTAAACTATCAACAGCCCTCAAATCAGCTGAATTTCACCAATCTTGGTCGGATTATTCATTGTTCGTCCGAAATCGTTCAGGTAGATTCACGGCATTACTAGTTTATGTTGATGATGTGATCTTGGCAGGAAACAATTTGGAAGACATCACTGATACCAAGCAATTTCTTTCAAGCCAGTTTAAACTAAAGGACATGGGGCAACTAAAATACTTCCTTGGCATTGAGGTTGCAAGGTCTAAGCAAGGTATTGCATTGTGTCAGAGGAAATATGCCTTAGAAATTCTTGAAGACACAGGTTTTCTTAGTGCTAAACCCTCACGTTTTCCAATTGATCAGAACTTGTCATTAACACAAACAAGTGGTGAATTATTGCATGATCCATCCCAATATCGGAGACTTATAGGGCGGCTAATATACCTCACAATTACGAGACCAGATCTTGTGTACGTTGTTCACATATTAAGTCAATTCATGGACAAGCCTAGACAACCTCATCTTGAAGCTGCACACAAGGTCCTGCGGTACATCAAACACACACCTGGCCAAGGGATTCTTTTACCTTCCAAAGGACCACTAGAGCTGAAAGCATTCTGTGATGCTGATTGGGCTCGCTGTAAAGACACAAGAAGATCTTTGACTGGATATTGCATCCTACTTGGACATGCACCAATCTCTTGGAAGACAAAGAAACAAAGTACAGTGGCGCGTTCAAGTGCGGAGGCAGAATATCGTTCCATGGCTACTACATGCTGTGAGGTAACTTGGTTACAAAGTATATTAAAAGATTTGAATGTGTGTCAAGCTCAACCAGTTAAGCTGTTCTGTGACAACCAAGCTGTTATACATATAGCTTTGAACCCAGTTTTTCACGAGCGCACGAAACATATAGAGATTGATTGTCATGTAGTTCGTGAAAGGGTGCAGAGAGGAGAAATTAAGACAGCATACATCCGTACCGGTGATCAACCAGCGGACTTATTCACCAAGCCATTGAACTCTACACAGTTTGAGGCATTGCTCAACAAGTTGAATGTAATCAATATACATTCCAACTTGAGGGGGAGTGTTAAAGAAAAGAATCTGATATGATCCCTTAACTGATTCTGTTAGTCAACTATGATTATGTTAATAGCTGTTAATAGATATCCGTATATGATGGGATTTAAATCTCAAGCCATGAATTATGGATCTAATGTGTACACATCCTATATAAAGCATGTAAGCTGTTTAATTGATGAGATAAGAAGGAAAAATCTCTTTACATCCGATTCCCCAAATCCATCGACCTTACAATTCCAGATCCAGGACCAACATTCCTTCCTCCCAGAGCGGGGTCGAAGATAAGAGATCAGAAGGGGGAGATTGAGAAATTTCGGAGAAGAAATGGGATAGGGAAGAAGAGGAGAGCACGTAACGGCAATAATAATAATAATAATAATAAAAATAATAATAATAAATTATAGGGTTTCGGAAGCGGTCTTCGGTGCAAAGCGAAGAGGTCGAGACGAGGAGGGGAAGCGTTCGGGAGGTGGTGGAGGTCGTCCGGCAACGCGGTTATTTCTTCGGCTATAAAAACTAACCTGACAGACGCCTGACATGGCGGCACGAACGGGAAGCGAGTGAGTGAAATCCAACCGACTCGGACCGGACGGATGATATATATTACATCCCCGGTCCGGTCCGATCCCATCCAATCCGGACAGTCCGGAATATATTCTGGATAATTTATTCGTGACTAAAAGAATAAGACCCCCGATAAGTGCACATTTGAACAGTGTCCCTCTCGAAACTACTTATAATTAGTAAGCATTCCAAGCCAATAAACAAAGGCCACAAACTTTCCATTTGATATGCCAATTTTTCAGTTCTCTATGAGATGTGTTAATTTTAAGTAAATTAAATCTGGTAGTTAATATAATATTATATATATATATAGATAGATAATTTTCTCTCTTATTTAAATAGATCTAGGGAGAAAAATTGTTGACGTACATCGCAACAAGCCGAACTCATACAATCTTAATTTATTTATTCTCTCTATCTCCTCGATAAAATCAATTCACTGAGCTGGAGGAGCATTCTTGAAGAAAGCCTGAAGTCGCTTGGCATGCTCCAGTAATTTCTCCACATCTTGCATCAAATCTTTAACAGCATCATGAGCACAAAACTTCTCTCCCCATCTCACAAGGAGTGGAATCTTCTTCTCTTCCAGTATCTTTGACCCAGTCAACAGTTCAATCACTTCGATCCATCTCCAGAAACTCCCTAGTGCTATGTCAAGGTATTGTATCGAATCGCCACCAAAGAAACTCTTCCCTTTACTGCACTTCTCAAACGCCTCTTCCAATTGCTCCAGGACCCCCTTCATTTGGGATATGGCTGCTGCTATCTCTTCCTCCGTCTTCGCACACAATATAGCTCCCAACATAGCGAAAATCTAGTAGAACAATTATTATTGTCATTTTATTTTTTTGCAAAAATTAATGAGATATTGCGAAGGTATGTATGCTGGATAAATACCTGTTCGTCTGCATAATTGGCCCAGAACCGGTGGATAGCGCGGTCATACGGATCGGCCGGCAGAATAGATTGGCCGGAAGCAGCCCAGACGTCGTCGATATATTGCACGATTATCAAGGACTCGCATAAGGGCCTATCCTTGTGGATAAGTACAGGTATCTTCTTGTACACCGGATTAGACTTGAGGAGTAACTCACTCTTAGCTTCAAGCCTCTCCTCCGAAGAGGTATACTTGATTCCCTTCAAGTTTAGTGCTATGCTCACCCTCATCGAAAATGGGCTTGCCCAAAAACTCAGTAGCTTCACATCTTCTCCTCCCATGGCTTATTTTGGCGTTGCTTATCTTGGTTTAGAGGTGGAGGTTTTTATGTATATACAGGAGAGGAGGAGATAGGTTTAGATGTTATTTGATGAGAAAAGACGTCAGAGTTACGTGTAGAACTGGTACTCAGGGAAAAGTTTGAAAAAAAAACACAGTGCAATTAAACAATGCATCACATACGTATACCGTGACATCACATGGCCAAAAATGTCGACTGCTCAGACACGAAGAACCACGAACAAGGGTCAAGTGTTCGTACTTCCACGGCAAGAAAATGGTTTGAAGTTTCAAAGCAAGCACAAGCAACTTTGGTTGACTCAAATCGTTGGGTTTCATTATAAAGTTATTGTTATTCAAATTTTGGATTTGATTAACATCATGCTTGTGTTTGAGCGAGCCAATCAGATTGCTACAAGGATTTAATCGTCGTTTAGCCAATATCTCACTAATTAAAAGGGTTAACTATCTAATGAAATAATAAATTAAGGGAAAGCAACATTCAATTAATACAAGATATGTTTTTTCATTATTTAGGTCCATTGTAACATTCGGACAAACCATCTCCATCATCCTTGTTCAAACTATCTCAGCTTTGAGTCAAATGATAATGTAGCAAAATGTCGGATTGTTGCGGGTGATCTAAGAAGGGTCAAATTGAGGACCAAAAGTTCTAAACTCTTCTACCCCCGAAACCCACATGATTATTCCACTAGTTGACCAAGGACTATTAAGGAAAGCCACTCTTGAACCGAGGAAAGAGGAGTCTCATTGGTGAACGTAATTTGTTGACAAAAAAGATGATGATTCCTAGATTGAGAAGAAAGAAAAAAGATGAGCTAATATCATGGTTGCACCAAAAACCATTACATGCCCAACAACAAATCAGCTCCTCTAAAGGACCATGAGTAGAGATCGATGTAGAAGATATGCCTCTGAATGTGTAGCCGAACATCGCAATATGTCTTCCGTTCTTAGTACTTATAATGCTCTCCTTTCTAACCCTACAATCACTTGCAAATCCAAATCCAAATACGAAACTAGATTTTGACTCACTTTGAGAAAGATATGCCAAATTTTCAGTTCTATTTGAGATCCGTAAATTTTAAGTAAATTAAATCTGGTAATTATATATATAATGATGATTTTCTCCCTTAATTATATAGATCTAGGGAGAAAAACTTACTTCAATGGACGTACATCGCAACAAGCCGAACTCATACAATCTTAATTTATTCTCTCTATCTCCTCAACAAAACCAATTCACTGAGCTGGAGGAGCATTCTCGAAGAAAGTCTGTCGTCGCTTGGCATACTCCAGTAGTTTTTCCACATCTTGCATCGAATCTTTAACAGCATCATGAGCACAAAACTTCTCTCCCCATCTCACAAGGAGTGGAATCTTCTTCTCTTCCAGTATCTTCGACCCAATCAACAGTTCAATCACTTTGATCCAGCTCCAGAAACTCCCTAGTGCTATGTCAAGGTATTGTATCGAATCGCCACCAAAGAAACTCTTCCCTTTACTGCACTTCTCAAACACCTCTTCCAATTGTTCCAGGACTGTCTTCATCTGGGCTATCGCTGCTGCTATCTCTTCCTCCGTCTTTACCCGCATTCGAATGATTGCTCCCGTCGTAGCGATAATCTGGTAGCACAATTTTTATTTTGCACAAATTAATGAGATATTGCTCATATATAAGAAGGTATGTCTGCTAAATAAATACCTGTTCGTCGAAATATTTGGCCCAGAACCGGTGGATAGCGCGGTCATACGGATCGGCCGGCAGAATAGATTGGCCGGAGGCAGCCCAGACGTCGTCGATATATTGCACGATTATCAAGGACTCGCATAAGGGCCTATCCTTGTGGATAAGTACAGGTATCTTCTTGTACACCGGATTAGACTTGAGGAGTAACTCACTCTTAGCTTCAAGACTCTCCTCCGAAGAGGTATACTTGATTCCCTTCAAGTTTAGTGATATGCTCACCCTCATCGGAAATGGGCTTGCCCATAAACCCAGTAGCTTCACATCTTCTCCTCCCATGGCTTATTTTGGCGTTGCTTATCTTGATTTAGATGTGGGGGATTGGAGGTTTTTATGTATATATAGGAGAGTTACGTGTAGAACTGGTACTCAGGGAAAAGTAAAAAAGAAGAAGAAGATAACACAGTGCAATTAAACACTGCATCGCATACGTATACCATGATATCACACGGCCCTTTTTATCCGATACCAAACCTGTCAACTGCTCAGACACGAAGAACCAAGAAGAAGGAAGGGTCAAGGCTTCGTACTTCCACGCCAAGTAAATGGATTTTTTTTATTTAATTCTATCCGAGAAAATGGTTTAAAGTTTGAAAGCAAGTACAACAACTTTGTTGGACTCGAATCGTTGTAGGAAAACTCGAAGAAAAAGGAAGCTTCCAAGAAATACGGTCTGGCGGGTCGGGTCAGGACGAGCTTCGGATTGGCAAATGCGAACCAGTACATAGATCCGATATTAAAACCCAACTTCGTGCCTCTTTCTTCCCCTCTGGAAGTCGAAACCCTCCGCGGCGCCTTCCGCCCTCTTTGTCTCCCAACAACTTTCGCGCCATCTCCTCCTGCGACTCTTAAGTGACTCTAAATTCTAAAACAATAAGTCGTCCTCTTCCCTTCTCTCTGACTGGATCCCTACCTCAGGAACTAACATAGTGGTAAAGAAAAGTTTAACAAATCCACACTTCAAAAAAGAAAAAAAGAAAAAAAGTTATTCTCTAAACCATCAAATTGATGTGATCTTACTAAGGAGAACATACATAACAAGAAGCAGATGTCATACAATCTTAATTTATTCTCTCTATCTCCTCAATGAAACCACTTCACTGAGCTGGAAGAGCATTCCTGTAGAAAGCCTGCAGTCCATTGGCATACTCCAGTAGCTTCTCCACATCTGTCATCACTCCTTTGACAGCATCGTGAGCACAAAACTTCTCCCCCCATCTCACAAGGAGTGGAGTCTTATTCTCATCCATTATCTTTGCTCCAGTCAACAGTTCCATCACTTTGATCCAGCTCAAGGAACTTCCTAGTGCTATGTCAAGGTATTCTATCGAATCGCCACCAAAGAAACTCTTCCCTTTGCTGCACTTGTCAAAGACCTCTTCTAATAGTTCCAGGCCCGTCTGCATCCGGACAATGGCTGCTGCTGTCGCTTCCTCCGTTTTCGCCTGCAACGTAATGATTTCCCTCGCCGCAGAGAGCCACTAGTACCATTTTTTTTTTTGGTTCGCAAAAATGGATGAGATATTAATATTAATTATTCGAACAAAAGCTCGTATACAAGAAGACATCTATGCTGGATAAATACCTTATCGTCGAGGTACACGGCCCAGAACCGGTGGATAGCGCGGTCGTACGGATTAGTGGGCAGAATAGCGGGGCCAGAAGCGGCCCAAACCTCATCGATATACTGCATAATGACCAAAGACTCGCATAGGGGCTTACCCTCGTGGATAAGTACCGGTACCTTCTTGTATACCGGATTGAACTTGAGGAGTAGCTCGCTCTTTGCTTTAAGATTCTCCTCCGAGTAGGTGTACTTGACTCCCTTCAAGTTTAGCGCTATTCTCACCCTCATAACAAATGGGCTTGCCCATAACCCCAGTAGCTTCACATCTTCTCCTTCCATGGCTTATCTTGGCGTACGTTGCTTAGGTGGGGGATTGGAAATGCTTGTTTATGTAGATAGTGTAAGAGGAGGAGGAGAAGTTTTAGATATTATTTGAGACGACTGATCACAAATGATAGAATGTAATATCAACTGTGGCTGGCGCCTGGAAGAGCCACATGTATCCCAAAGAGGGCCCATGCTTAGAGTTATGACTTGGTTTCTATTGAAAGTCTTGATGTAGTGTAATTGCTGCCGCACATGGAAGATCCAATTAAATAAGAACAAGTCTTCTTACTTCAATGCCATAAAGTGCATCATAGCTTAAAAAGAAGTGGTTTGAATTAGCCCAAACTTACTGAAAACTAAGGCGGAAGCTTTACTTATTAATCAAAGCTTGATTAATTTTGATAATAACAACAAAGACACGGTTAAGGAATAAGAGACACTCCACTTCACACATCTTTATTCTGTCTCTGTACTTAAAACATCATATACACGAGGGTGCTTAATCAGTTCACACTGACACTTGCCTGTAGTACCTTGGCAAATTCCACCAGCTTCTCCACGTCTGGCATCACTCCTTTAACAGCATCATGAGCACAAAACCTCTCTGCCCATCCAAAAAGGAGAGGGGTGTTCTCCTCGTCCAGTATCTTGGTGCCACTCATCAGCCCTAACACTTTGATCCATCCCAAGAAGCTCCCAAGTGCTATGTCAAGGTATCCTACGGTCTCTCCACCAAAGAAGCTCTTCCCTTGGCTACACTTCGCAAAGGCCTCCTCCAATAGCTTAAGCCCTGACTGCATCTGGGCCATGGCTTCTGCCTTGGCTTCCTCTGTCTTGGCCTCTCCCTTTCCAATCGCTGCAGCTGAAGGGAACCACTGGATACCACATACATATTTTTATATATGAAAAATTACAAATAGATACCCAATATGGAGGGCTATTTTGAAAAAATAAAAATAAAATTTATCCCAAGGTAAAGATTAATATAGAAGAATAACGCTTAAGAAAACGAATAAGAGTACCTTATCGTCGATATAGGCGGCCCAGAAACGGTGGATAGCGCGGTCGTACGGGTTAGTGGGCAGAATAGCGGGTCCAGAAGCGCCCAAACCTCGTCGATATACTCCACAATGATCAAAGACACGCATAGGGGCTTATCCTGGTGGATAAGTACAGGTACCTTCTTGTATACCGGATTAGACTTGAGAAGTAGCTCGCTCTTAGCCGGGAATTGCTCTTCCAAGAAGTCATACTCAACTCCCTTCAAGTTTAGTGCTATTCTCGGCCTCATCACAAATGGGCTCGGCCATGCTCCTACTAGCTTCACATCGCCGCCACCTTCCATTGCTCACTGCCTTCACTATTCCACTCTTTGGTTTATCCTATCTTTTGAGGTACTGCGAGGCAGATGAGGTACTTATTAGAAGCAGATGAGATACATACGATGGACCAAAGAAGAAAGTAATTAATATATGTTAAAATATAATAAATGACAAATAGAAGAAAGTAATTAATTTTTTAGAGAAGACGATGAACTCAATATGAATCTTAGGGATGAGTTTAGGACGTAGTCAAATGAGTACAGTTCACAAAAATTATGACATGGTCCAGCACTGATATTAAGGTATGGGTGGCGGATATATATACACGCTTCACGTATCAGGGCCACGAGTACATAAAGATAACCTTAATTAGCTCAAATTATTCAAACGAATGAAACTTATGCCCCAAGAAAAGGAAGGTTCCATCGTAATACGAACCGGGTCCAGTTCGGGGTCGGGTCGGGTTTTGGCCCGACAATAACGGGCCGGGTCTGGACGGGCTTCGATCTGGCGGATCAGAACTCGTACATAGATCCGTACCCGTGCCTCTTTCTCTCCCTCTCAAAACCCTCAGCGGTGTGACCCGCCGCCTTCCCCTTTCTCTCTCTATCTCTCACATCTACATTTCGCGCCTTCCCTCTAATCCCCGTCTCCAAAACCCTAAAAATTCTCTTACACTCTCCTACTGCATCAATCGATTAGGGTTTCTTCCTTCCTCTATGATCTCTAGTCGTCGACGGAGACCTCGCTTCCGAGCTACTGCTTAAGTATCTCCGGAGGCCTCTCTTACCGTGCTCTCGCCACTGATCTCTGTTCTACAATGGAGAAGCTCCAAGTCTACAGGAGCAGCTCCGTGGAGTGGAAACCATCCGGCGTGGTGGCGCTCGCCACCAGCGCCGATGGTTCCCAGGTGGCAGCGGCACGGGAAGATGGCGCCGTTGAGATCTGGCTCGTTTCTCCTGGCTCCGTTGGGTGGCATTGCCAGCTGGTACGATTTCGAAGCCCCTTATTTTGTCGTGTGTAAGTACTTAGCAGGGTTTTAGGTAGTATAAAGAAATCTGACCCTTTTGGTTTCTTTTGGTTTGTTGTAGACGATACAGGGAGAGACTGGTTCGAGAGTTTCGTCGCTTGTTTGGTGTAACCCAAGCCCGAAAGGGGCGGGAATGGGTCGGTTGTTGTCTTCCAGTATTGATGGGTCGATCTCAGAATGGGATCTCTTCTCTTTAAAGCAAAAGGTAGTAAATTTTGTTTGCTATGTTTTTTTTTTCCGATGCTCTTCGTTTTGGCAAAAGCCAAGTTATCCTGACACAAGGAAATTTTTTATACTGTAGGTTATTGACTTTTCCAGTTTGAATGTGTTTCGTTGGTCTTTAGTGAGAATAAATGAATGCTAACTGTTAAGTAAAACTTTTCTTTATATCAATATCATAGTCTAATTGAATAGAAAAATTGAATAATTTAAAACGAGAAAGAAGTACAATCACCATAATTTTAATAGATTACCATAATTTATGCTTGTTGAAATGCTTTATCACTAGTAAAATTTATCCAAAATTTGCCAGATATTGAAGACTAACTTTTCACTATAAAGCTATTGTTATTCAAAATTTGTATTTGATTAACATCATGCTTATGTTTGCGCCAGCCAATCAGATTGCTACGAGGATTTAATCGTCGTTTAGGCAATATCTCACTCACTACGGCAATCAAATTAAAAGGGTTAACTATCTAATGAAGTAATGAATGAAGGGAAAGCAACATTCAATTAATGCAAGATATGCTTTTTTTTCGGGGGGTGGGCGGGTATAGCTTCTCTTCTTCTTTATTACTTGAAATCCAGTTGCCTTTTCAAAATTATTTTCCTTCTAGAAATCAAATTTTGGTGATCACTTGGACTTGTTTGATTGGATAATAAAGAGCGTTATCTGTGGTTCTTGTAGATTGTGCTAGATTCTGTTGGAGTGTCTTTCTGGCAGATGGCTTTGGAACCTTTCCTTGATTGTGTGCATTCTGGGAAAAATGACTCAGGACTTACTGCCAATGAATACAAAAATGATGATTCTCATAGTGACTCTGAATCAAGTAGTATTGATGATGACGATGACTCTGATGAGCTACATGCTGTACATAGTGGGACAAATTTTCAACGCTTGGCTGTAGCGTGTGATGATGGTTGCGTTCGTTTATATTATGTTCCTGACAAGGATGGTCTGAAATATATCAGAACTTTGCCCAGGGTTAGCGGTTAGACTCGTATACCTTTCCCTTCTATATTGGCAATAGTATCATCTTTGTGTTTCTGATTTCGATCGTTGCAGGACGCATATTGAGTGTTGCATGGAGCCATAATGCGAAGTCAATATTTTCTGGGAGTAGCGATGGGTACGTTTTATGGAATCATTTAGTGGCTGATGTGATGAACCTGAATGTATTAACTGACAGAGTTTTACAACTTGTAAATTTATGCCATGTCCTTTCAATTTGGTTGAGTAGCTAAGCAGTTATTTTGGAGGTTCCTTCATCGGTTAGTTCTCTGACTTTTCTTTGCATTCTTATTTTTGCCCTACTATTGTTTGCAGCTTTATTAGATGCTGGGATGCTACATCTTTTCATGAGGCTTATCGCATCACTGTTGGACTTGGGGGTATTAGTAGTGGACCAGAACTTTGTGTTTGGTCATTACTGTTTTTAAGGTAGTAACTAGTTATGTATGCTATGAATTTCAGTTCTCTGCAAATTCTCTTTCAATTATAAAGATAATCTATTTCTTTAAATATGTTTATTAGGTGTGGATCCCTTGTTAGTGGAGACAGTACAGGGAGTGTTCAGTTTTGGGATAGCCATCATGGAACACTTTTGCAAGCTCATACATATCATAAAGGTGATGTGACTGCTCTAGCAACTCTTCCTAGTCAGAACAGGGTCTTCTCTGCTGGTTCAGACGGGAAGGTTGGTTGCATTTTCTTGTAGTTGGTCTGTTTGATATCTCGTTCAACTGCTCTGATATTCTTAAAAACCTCTAATTGTTATTCTAGATATAGATGTTGCATTGTAAGGAAATACATCAGAAGTGGATAAATGCATATGCAAAGAGATTTTTATGTTCAGTTTGCTGAGAATTCGTCTCCTTGTTTTGGTCTAGGGACTAGGATTAGCAGTTAAGACATAAAATTGATGTATAGCTCTGTCGTGTTTATTTTCAAGAGGCAAAAGTTGTTGAGAAGTTTGAGGGAAAATTAATGTTTTGATGTCTTAAGGAGTAAGGACCAGCTAGCTGGGAGAAGACTATGTTTCTTCTACAATTTTGTCAGGCACCAATATTTTATTGTTGAAAATGTTCATGATATATCTGCTTTTACTTGTATATTGATGGCATTGATTTCTGTGTAGGTAACTCTTTATAAACTGTCCAATGATGAAGGTTCTGGAGAAAACAGGCTTCTTAAAGAACAGATCAATAAATGGGTGTATGTTGGATATGTAAGAGCTCACACTCATGATGTCAGAGCCTTAACGATGGCTTTACCAATTAGTAGAGAAGGTCTGCCAAGATCCACCATCAATTCAAGTTTACTATTATAGTTTTATTCCCTATTCTTTTTTGAGAACTACTTGCTCCATCTATGAGCTGATTTTGTTTTTGCAGATGATTTGCCTGATGAAAAGGTGGCCAAGATACGTCGGAAGGAAAAACCCATTGAGTTCAGTTATCATAAATGGGCTCATTTAGGTGTTCCTATGCTCATTTCTGGTGGAGATGACAGCAAACTCTTTGCTTACTCTGCAAAAGAGTTCACCCAGTTTGCACCCCATGACATATGCCCTGCACCTCAAAGAGTGTTGGTAAAGTTGGCATCAAATAGCATTATGGATGGCGCTTCAATAATGCTCGTTCAGTCCTCTAGCTGGTTAGAGGTTTCGCTTGTCAAAGTAGATACTAAAGTTTCACCAAATGTGCCTTTTGGAAACAGAACAACAGCACAACTTCTAGCTCGCCTTAAAAGCAAGGGATCACGGAGAATTCTCTGTAGCACTATATCTAGCTCCGGGATGCTATTTGCATACTCCGATCATGTAAGGCCCTGTCTATTTGAATTAAGAAGGCATAAAGGTGGCAATGGCATGTGGTCCCTAGACAAATTACAGCTTCCTAAGGGATTGCCATGTGCACACAGTATGGTTTTCAGTGTCGATTGCTCAAGCTTAATGCTCGCAGGTCATGATAGAAAGATATATGTAAGTGTTTGTCTTTTTATGCTTCTAGTGGCACATATTACTTATATTGGGCTGGTAATGCTTGCTAAGTATAACCAGAATGCCAGTAATATTCATGGTCCATGTTCTGTGTTTACATATGTTCTTTTGCTTGCATTATCACAATCCATGAACTTGCTAGTTGCTACTATATCTGCTCCACTTTCATATTTATCTGTCATGTAGTTCTAATCATTCTTCCTTTCATTGTTTTGAAACAGGTGGTGGATGTCCAAAGGTTGGAGGTTGTTAACACCTTTGTACCCCAAAGGAAGGTAGATGATATGAACTCTCCTTCTAGTGAACCACCTATAACAAGAATGTTTACAAGTATGGATGGACAGTGGTTAGCCGCAATTAATTGTTATGGAGACATCTATGTATTTAACCTTGAGATACAAAGGTAGGTCAGTGGTGATATGAATTTTACAGTATTATGTATGATCCACTATGTCTGTTTGCACTGCAGTTCTAAAACTTTAAGGTATACTTTGCAGGCAACACTGGTTCATATATAGAATGAATGATGCTTCTGTCACTGCTGGTGGGTTCTCTCCCAGGAACAGCAATGCGCTTGTCATCACAACATCTTTGAACGAAGTGTATGTATTTGATGTGGAAGCAAAACAACTAGGTGAATGGTCAAGACGCCACACTCACCGTCTGCCTAGAAGATTTCAAGAATTTCCAGGGGAGGTCATTGCTCTCTCATTTCCACATTCCTTATCTTCAACTTCAGTTATCGTTTACAGTGCAAGGTACCTCTTGCTTCTTTGTTTTGCTTGTATGCATATTCTTTAATTTCTCAAGTTATGGAATTTGCATTGTTTGCTAATTAGTTTGGATAACCCTTTTAGGAGACACCAAGTGGTTGATTGGGCATATCATATATTCTTTAGATTAAATGTCAAAGTGAGACTTCTCATTGGTTAGCTTCCCGTTAGTTAGCTTTCCTTGGAACTTCCTGGCAGCATAATCGAACAGTTTGCCCATTGATTGTTGCCACTTCTTGTTCGTGTAATTTAGCTGGTACCAGCTTTAGCATTTTGATATTCTGATTTGATTGACAAAAGGGTTAACATGGTGTGCAAGTGCTAGCATTCCTATAATTTTTTTGGAATAACTGCCTTACCAATTTATCATTATTCAAACATTTTGCATATATTTGCAGTATTGATATATAAACTGTACTTTACGCATTGATGCTTGCTTCAGTGTGCTGTTATCTGTGCAAAAGGATGCAAGCAATTTTCTTTATTCCATTACAATATACAGGAGCTAAACCCCTGTATAAGTAATGCACTAGTTAATTACTTTTTGATGATTTGATGCCAATTTTTTTCTGGAATCCATACAGGGCAATGTGCTTTATTGACTTCGACATGCCCATTGATCAAGATGATGATGAATTGCCCAATGGCTCAGATATATTATTCGACAAGTATGACATCAACAGAAATGTGAGGGCAAAGCGGAAGCGGAAGGCTCCTGATGAAGAACCCAGACAAAGGAAGAAAATGAATTTTGACATTTGTACATTCAGAGATCCAGTTTTATTTGTTGGTCACCTATCAGAGAACTCGCTTTTGATAATAGAGAAGCAGTGGATGGACGTGGTTAAAGCTTTTGATGCTCCTGTTCACAGACATATATTTGGAACGTGAGAGCTAGAGATCTACACCATACCATGAGATTCTTGTTTTGGCTGTGACTAGGATTCTTTTTCCCTTCAATATTCGCCTGCTTACCTCAAGGGCAAGGACCTTGCTAAGTCAAATATCTACTAATAGTTTCATCGGGGTAGAATTTGTAATGTTAGGATGATTTTGTTTGTATTACAGAAGGGCAATGTTCAAATTATTTTTGTAAAATGAGTGTACACGTAAATTTTCAGGTCTATTTTATAAGTATCCACTACCAAGTGGTTTGGTGTTAAGCAGTCTTTACCCCTTTTTTTGGATGAACCAGCGTCTTTATCGTTCTCCTTATGATGTTCATCTGGTGGGTCAGATTTGTTGTCATGTCTAGTAACTTTGCCAGCAATCAGCATGGCAAATGCTTTTTATAATAACACAACTTTTTAGAGTACAAGTATCTTCATAGATCCAGTAAAGAAGTGTCCTACATACGGCTGCAAGTTGGGAGTCAAAAAAATGTGATGGGAAAATAGCGTGTTGAATCTGAATGATATATAAAACTGAAAATGGACAGGTATCTTTCAGGCACTCCAAGTTACTGATGAGATAATTTCTTGCTTGTTATGCTGATTTAACTGAATCATTCAGCAGTGGACACCATTTATTTCTTGCTGAGTCTTCTCTAGCCTAAGGAATATGAGCTCTCTTCTTTACCTCTTTGCTCCATATGATCTGCTAAAGTTTCCAGAGTGCTCCAGATCTCGATCCTCAGGGGGTGAACCTGATCACCTGCGACGAATGAGCTCGCCATACCGTTCACCTCAATGACGCTACAAGCCGGCGTTTTCTTGATACCCCGGCTACCGATCAGCTTTCGAATTCTCCTTGCATCATCCTTCCTATTGGCATTGAGATAGATGTTCGACAACTGAACGTATACCCCCTCATCATCCCCCTCACCCAAAGAAAACCTCTGCAACTCCTTCACAGCCATCTCTGCAAGCTCCACGTTCCCATAAAACCTACAGCCAGTGAGCAAAGAACCCCACACTGAAGCCAGAGGCCTCATAGGCATCTTCCTTATAATCCCCATGGCATCTTCCAACCGGCCTACTCGGCAAAGCATGTCGACGGCGCAGCTGTAATGCTCGTGCTCAGGGGCCACATTATACCGAGACTCCATCTGCGCCAACAGCAACAATCCGTCATCAACCAACCCACCATGCGCACAAGCCGTGAGGACACCAAGAATCACCACCGCGTCCGGCCGAACCCTGTCTTCTTCCCACATCCGACTTAAGCACCCAATCGCCTCTTTTACGAGCCCATGCATTGCAAATGCCCCCACCATCGTCGCCCACATGTGGGTATTCCTCTCTGGCATTGCGTCGAACACCTTTATTGCCTCCTTCACAGACCCACATTTTGCATACATACTAACGAGGGCCGAGCCAATAAAGCTATCTTCCAAATAACCAGATTCCTCCCTCTCGATGTATCTATGAATCGACATTCCCTGTTCAAGCGCACCGGAGTGTGCACACGCCGTCAGTGCCGTCGTGAGGACGAAAGCGTCCGGCTTTATGTTAGATACCAGCATGTCTTGAAAGCAATGTAATGCAGTAGAAGCGAGTCCTGCGCGGAGATACGCGTTCATGAGAACATCGTAGTGCACATGATCTCTTTGAGGCGTTTCGTCGAACAGGTTCTGGGAGAGGTTTGGAAGGCGGGAGTAGAGACGTAGAAGAGCGGTTTGGACAAAATGGTCAGAAGGGGAGAGGCCGTTCTTGAACACGAGAGCGTGGAGTTGGGCGCCGGAGAAGAGGGAGGGGAGGAGAGAGGAGGAGGCGATGGCGAAGGGGAAGGAGAGGTGGTTCGGGGAAGGGAAGGAGTTGGCGCTGGTGTTTTGGAGCATGAGGCGGAGAAGAGGTAGGGCGAGGCGGGGATTGGAACGGGGAAGTGAGCGGAGGAGGGAGTTGAGCGAGAGGAGGGAGAGGTGGGGGTCGAGGAGGAGACCGGAGGTGAGGAGGAGGGCGTGGGCGGTACGGAGGTCAGTGGCGACGGCGCGGCGGCGAAAGAGGAGGGAGTTGCAGTACTGCCACGTGGCTGCCGGGATGAATGCGGCGGCGGGAGGACGGAGCTGCATGGAGTCATAAAGTCGGCTGGCGGAAAGCGATACTCCCTAAAACGTTGCCGATACTACGTAGTGTAGATCGTCTGCAGCCCTTGACTGCACGAGTTTCTTGTACTTGGTACTTGGCAAATAATGATAAGTGGTAAATAAATGTATTTCTATAATATTTTCTAACAGTAAGGAGCTTTCATGATAAGGTGATGTAAATTTTGCTTCTGGATTAAGCAAGGTAATATGATATATATGCACTTCTTTTATTCAGAAGATGCTTTCACTGAAACCAGAAAGCATTGGTTGCTTAATTGCTTTAGTGTTAATAGCTTGTTTGATAGCAACAAATGGCAACAAAAGGTAAAAAGAAACATCAATCTCCTTACACAATAAAGAAGAAAAGGAGTTGAGCATTATTAGACACTAAGTAACACAGTTTCAAGTCCAAACTTTTAAGAATGGCATTATAGTTTGTTCCTTTTTTAAAACCAACCATAAGATCCATTCTTTATCTACATTGCTCTTTTAAATTATATGATATAATAGTGAGTAGGTATTAACAATGGTTAAATTATTTTATAATCCTCTCTTCATGTTGCATTCTTTTTTTAATTGATGAAAGCATCTGGTTTTAGATCTGCGTCTGTTGTCTCTTTGTCCAAAATACTCTTTTTGTTTATTTCTGGACACACGAAATTCCTGCAGCTGTCACTGCAGAACATCTCCTTCGACTCCTTTAGCTATTCTTTTACCATTTTACCCTTTCTAGGCGCGTAAATTGACAATCCGACCATCCCTTCTCCTTATATTTCAAGTTATTTCCTCCCCGATCATTTTCTCTCTCGTTTCCTCTTCCATCGTCTGTCTTCGTTCTCTCCTTTTCCCTCTCTTTCTCTTTCTCTCTCCAAAGATCTAGGGTTAGGGTAAGGGTTTGGTGGGAGATGGGGCAGCAAACGCTGATCTATAGCTTCGTGGCTCGAGGGACGGTGATCCTTGCGGAGTACACGGAATTCACCGGTAATTTCACCGGCATCGCATCCCAATGCCTCTCCAAGCTCCCCGCGAGCAATAACAAGTTCACCTACAACTGCGACGGCCACACCTTCAACTACCTCGTCGAAGAAGGATACAGTGAGCCCTTCCTTACTCTGATCTCCTTCGGTTTTCTCTGTTTCGTGTCGTTTCGAGTGATTTTCTTTGTGTTCTTTGATAGATTTGTCGATTGTTGTTGTACGATTCGTGCTTTTGCTCGATCGGTGCGTGATTCGAGGCTTTGGAGCGCCTACGATGTGATTCCTTTGTTTGGAATCAGTAATTCTGGTTGTTTTCTCCCTTTTTTTTTTAACATTTATCAAGTAGTGTGCATCCGACTGATATGAGACGACGTTGTTTGATTGCTATTATTTGTGGATCCCTTGTTTTCTGGCGGAAAAAGTTTAGAGGTGACATTTAGGTTTTAGATCTACTGTGAAGAAACGATCGGTCTGATGATTTGGCTACTGGTATATTAGCATTCTGGGAATCTAATGCGTGTAGGAAGTAAAAATAGACAGCAATAATTGCACTTCGTTAGATCACGAGTAATGGCATGTGAAGAAGAGATGGAAAAAGGATCTGTTCTATCCGTGCTTTGATTAGATATCTCACAGCATATCCATGAATGTACTAGCGTCTGGAGGATAGTACTTTATTAGCTTAGGCTCTAAGGGGAAAAATCTGAACGATACTTTTCATCCCTTCCTCATTAGATGTTTAGATCTATATTCCTTTTCCGATAATCATTAGTGTTAATTGAGAGCATAGCGTTTATGTGGAACCGTGGAATTTTCTTTCTTTCTGGTATGCGAAGTTTGTTCAAAGTGATGGGTGTTGAAGGATGACGTCATGCTTTGCTAAACTCTGAGCGTGCTTTATATATTGTTCCTTCTTTTTTCAGAACAAATAAGCTAAATCCCAAGATTGAAATCAGGATGATGATCAAATCCTTAGATTATCTAAGACAATGGCAGTTATTATTGAGTAATATATATTTCTGTCAATATAAGGCTTGGTTATGCTGGTGTTCTTTATCATCTATTCACATGGTTCAGAATGCCGCAACATGCTGGCATACTGAAAGATTTCAGTAAGCATTATAGATCTAATAGATATGCTCTAGGATTGCACAATGCAATAAGAAAATGGTGAGATTTCTGTAGGCACTACCCTAGTTGGCATAGTACGACCTATATTTGTTGAAGCAGGTATCAAGTTTCTTAGATTTGTTGAACACATGCTTCTTTATATAAAGCTCTTTTAGATGTTGACCACTTGGTGTCATTTGGTTAGACCATCTGGAGTAGGACTTACCCATAAATTACATAGCAGCCATTCAGCCAATTGTAAAATTTTGTGGTGAAGAGAGATTATCGTTTTGGTTGAACTTTCCATATCTTGTAACTAACATTTCAATTCAGTGTAGGAGTTGAAAGTTCTTTCTTTTTGACCCACCCTTCCTCTTTAACCTTTAAATTAGTGTTCCTAAAGAACTCCAACTTTCTTAGTGCTATGTGAATATCAAATTGCAATGAAACAAGAAGAGGCATAGGCACAAGGTATATTAAGTGGTAGGCCCCTTATTCTTTATTTATTCCATTTATCTCTTTCATCGTAGATGAATGATCTAGAAGTGCTGTGAGTGTGAACTTGTTTGGATGCTCACACAATCTGCTATTGATACACTTATGCTAGTATGGCTTTAAAGATTTCATACCTATATTGTCCAACTCTTAGCACTTGTTTTATTGCCTATCCTGTTACAGTATTAGTTATGTCTCATTTGAATAAATACGTTCCTATTTATGATTGAGTATTGTAATATATTGGAGAGATGAACGTGTGTTTTGTATGTTTGGTTTACTACATATGTCTATAGAATGTGTTCTATATGTTGAAAAAACATGTTTAATTTTCTTTGCAAGAATTGTGAAACAATTATGTTTATATTAGTGGATAAATTTTGGAGTTATTTGCTCATGTGCTAGAGTGATGATGCTTACATTTTGGGGGTACATGTCCTTTTGAAATGTCATAAGATTTAGTAAGTCTTAGTAGCTATATTTGCATATCTTTGGGTTTTGCAGCTTACTGCGTAGTTGCAGTAGAGTCAGCCGGCAGACAAGTTCCAATAGCTTTTCTGGAGAGGGTGAAGGAAGACTTCAGCAAGAAATATGGTGGAGGAAAAGCTGCTACTGCTACTGCCAACAGTCTTAACCGAGAATATGGGTATTTTTCTGATCCTTACTCTCCAAGCCATCTGTAACTCTTGGTATAACCACATGTTGATGTAATATTTCAGGTCAAAACTGAAAGATCACATGCAGTACTGCATCGATCACCCTGATGAGATCAACAAGCTGGCAAAAGTGAAAGCTCAGGTTTCAGAAGTCAAAGGAGTGATGATGGAGAACATTGAGAAGGTAAACTTTTTCAAGCTTCCTGCTGCAGAGCGCCAACTAAGTTTGACATGATAATAAGACATTTTTATCTCAGATTGATAATCCCTTTCGAATAGATGACGTGCTGATGCTGATATTTGTTTTTTTTCTAGTTGCATTTTTCTCTCCACTAACAATCTTGTGGCTGCCCCTCAATCCTTTCTAGGTTCTAGACCGCGGGGAGAAAATTGAGCTCCTTGTTGACAAAACAGAGAATCTTCGCTCACAGGTTTGCTGTAATCCAATTATAGTTACTTATCTTTAATCTGCTAGGTTTGAAGGATAATTGCTTATTAGAGTTCCCATTGGAGATTAGATATCCTTCTCGATACTCAAGTTATCTTAACCTCTTTATTCTGGTGGTTATATAATATGATGCTTCATCATAGGCGCAAGACTTTAGGCAGCAAGGGACAAAGATGAGGAGGAAGATGTGGTTGCAGAACATGAAGATAAAGCTTATTGTGTTGGGCATCATCATTGCCTTAATCCTCATCATCGTCCTGTCAGTTTGCCATGGTTTCAAATGCTGAGACGGGCTTTATTCATCTTCCTACCTGGTTTGATCGCGCTCCATAGTAGTGTACTGCTATCTTTTACTGCGATATTAATGTGGCTTTTGCTGATTTGTGCTGTGACCACCACCTCCATAGTATATTAGAGTCTCACAGTTCTGAGGAATGGAAAGAGGTTACGATAACACTTTTAACGCATTGTGGTTGGTACCCATGTATAGACTGCAGAACTTTTTGTTTCATCTCTACGATTTTTATCTGATCATTCATTATCCTATCGTTTTTAAAACTAGTAGCTGTCACTCGGCGGGCTCGCGGCAATTTTATTACGGATGCGAAAGCATCCATCAAGCACACATGTTATGCATTATTTCATGTTTGTGACTGAGCGGTGATTCTCGTACATTGTGTGGATTCCAATTCGTCACTGTTTATTTTTCCTTTCCTATCAGCAGGAGAAATATAATTTCTCATTATTATTTATATCTCTGGCATGGTATTAAAATAATGAGGCTCATCTATTGGGTTACATTTACTCGTCCAGGGTATTCTTTTTATCACGGTGAAAAGCCTTCTACGAATAAATTATTTACGCAGTAGAGGTTTCTCGATTTAAGAACGTCGCAATAAGTTAGTTGCATCTGTCATGCCATTCTCTGCATGATCAACGAAAATTTTGTAATGTGCTATGAATCCACCAAAAGGTTCACTTATGCAGAACTATCTAGTCAACCTACAGTAGAGCATCTGGTCATTTATAAAAGAATGAACTGCACGATTCAATACAGAAGAAATGTACGTTACGGCAACAGGGGTTGTGCATAAAAGCATGCTTCAGTATCTGAGCAACCATGGAAAAAACGAAAATGAAAGGCCTGACAACGTCCACATATAATAAAAGTAAGCGCAGAACCATTTAGCTTATCACTAGGCCTTGTGACTTAAAACCACATATCACATTTCACAGCACTAAACAAAGAACCATCGAAGCATGCATAAGAATGGAAGGCACCCCGCCACTAGGCCTGGTTCATCCTTCCGCGACCTCCCATCCTTCCTCGGCTGCGACCAAAGCCTCTACCACCAGCACCAGCTCCTCTGCCACGATCATAACCAGTACCTGTCGCATTCAATGTGAGTTGCAACAAATCAATAAAGAGTAATCTGTTCATCAAAAGAATAGCTGCTCCTGATCATCTTATGAGGCGTAAAAGCATGGACGACCGTAACACTAAAAAAGATTTATCCATGACTGGAAATAGCCCTTTCAGCAATCCACCAATGCATGTAACAGGCCCTTCTATCAGTAAAATAGCAAGTGAAATCCATCATAAGTAACACAACTGAACTTTATAGTGCTGATCATGATTACATCTCAGACATGTATGTATAAGCCTATAGATTGTGATACTTCTACACCTTTAATTTACACTTCACTACGATATCTTTCTTTTCCTTTTTAATGTATAATAAATCAAAATATCTAGTTTTCGTGCATTTCAATGGTCAAGGATGAACATCACACCACAAACTTCAATTCTGGTCTCATGGTTGATTTTGTGGAAAAGAAGTTAAATACTTTCTTATGTGTGAAAGCACCTGACTCACAGAGAGATTTCTAATTGTAATAAGTAACAATGCTGAAACTCCTTTTATAGTAACATCCACGCATGAATGTTGAACTGAAATCAAGTAATCAAGCTCATTCTCATTGAGCAGTAATGGTGTCAGTTCAAGAGTATGATGCTGAAATTCTTATAGTATCTGGACTAGCTTTAAATCTTGCACTCTAATGGGAAAGTAAATAGCAAAGAGCTGGCTGCTAAGAGCTTACCGCGATAGCCCCAATTTCCTCTACCTCGCCCGCCACCTCTACCCCAATTTGAATTCCATCCACCATTTTCTACCAGAAAGGAAAGTGAGTCAGCTGAATAGTAACGGAGGACAGCAGTGAGGAAAATCATAGAACTTGAAGGAGAATAATCTCTATCATTAATATAAGCAACCCTGTCTTATCCATTAGTTGATCATTTCAATTAACAAACACCATAAGCAAGGGAAGCCAATTGTCAACCATCTAAATATTTCATGTCATAACTTGATCTGGACAAAGGAGTAAATGAAATAATGCTACCTTGATTATTGCCATATCCTCCATATCCACCCTGGTTGTAGCCGTACCCACCATACCCGCCGTGATTGTTGTCATATCCACCATATCCACCTTGATTACCATATCCACCTTGATTCCCATAACCACCTTGATTACCATATCCACCATACCCTCCATATCCTCCTCTACTCCAACCTCCTCTTCCTCTTCCCCTTCCTCTACCACGACCTCGTCCATATGAATCTTCATTGTGCAACTCAGCAAAGTTAGTAATTTCTTTAACCATCAGATAATTTTTCTATCATGCATTCTACCTTCAATTTGACCGTGAGCTTGTCTTGGTTGATGCTGCTGATACTGCTGCGGCTGCTGGAATTTCTGTTGTAGCCTAGGCTGCTCTGTAAGTAGTGGAGCTTGATACCTATAGAAAAGGAAAAATAGCTTGTAAGGAGCTAAACATAATTAATGTGGTGCCTTCATGTGAAATAAAATAAAATAAAAGGAATACCCTGTGGAATTCTTGTTTAGCTCCCTTGGTGACAGAGAGATTGAGATCATTGAAACATGGCGTGTAGTTTCCAATCTGTAACAAAATAAAATGGTAAAAGACTTAGTAAACTGTCGGAAATTCTTTAGTTTTAAATGCCAAAGATGTAAGATACTTACGGTACAAGGCCCTCTTCAATAGGTTCCCATACATCAGTGATACTAACTGAGCTGATGGAGGTATCTTGATGCAACCCAGGAATCCTTTTCTGCAGCCAAAACAAATATGTGAAGTGACCCTAAACATTACTATCAGAATCCTCAAGAGAAGAGAAGTCTAAATGCAACTCAACCTTTATAATCTCTGCAATTGCCACAGCCTTGCTGATTGCCTGTCCCATGGCTTTCAACACAATCTCTCTAACACGTTTTTCCTAATTGAAGAACAGTCACACAGATATAAGTATGAAACTTCAACTTTTGTAAATGAAGAGTAATTGGATGATATCAATCAGTAAAAAGAACATATGCCAGGTAAGTAAACATATAAAAACAACAAACTACACTGGAAAGCACATATCAGAATTTAAACAGGAGATAATCCAAATCAATCAGGGCACTGCCATGCTCAAACTACAGTTCAATGTATACGCAAAATCACAATGTATAATTAAAACCCAGAGAGGAAGTTTTAAGACCAAAAGTTTTAGAATAAGTGACTGCCAGATAAACACTGATAAATATAGCAACAAATAGAGAATGTTTCTAGTGATCTTCCTGAGTACACACTCAGTAGATATAAATGATGGTCCAATCAAGATGAACCCAGAGGTTTCTATATCATGCAGGACATGCTTCAAAAGAGCTGGGAGATTTAGAAGCGACAGAAAAACAGAAAGGAGCCTCCTCAACAGCAAGATTAAATTGTAGATGAATCAGATGTTTCTCGTACATTACATATTCACTGTCCACAAACATAACTGATCACTACGGAAAATGATCTGTTCATAGTAATAAAAAGTTGTTCATCTCTTATTATAATTCCTACACATAAGAATTTAGATTATCTTTTGTGTACATCATTATTAGAGAATCTATATCTGAGAGTATCCTAAATACAATATTCTGTTGTATCTTTCTAGGAAAATCTTGATAACCATTGTATGCCTCAAAAGAACAGTAGGAAGGCATAAAAATCAAATGGTATACACAAGGCAAATGAACATGTTGGACTGTTGGATCAAAAGGAAAGATCACCAGACGTAATGTTATAAAACCAGAACTAACTCAGAAATAGTACAAATCTAGGGAAAGCATTACAGAACACGCATCAGACCTCAAATTAGTGTCGCACAGAGAAGCACCAAAAGCATTTGCCGAACAAATGCAACATCTCACCATCGAAGAAACAACCAACCAAAACCACAAGTACAAACCCAGAGGTGAACAACAACGTAACAACCCCAACTCCAGTACCGGTGATCAACCGAGGCGAGATAAGGACTCACCTGAAGGAGACTGGTTGCGTAGCTGACATAGTTCCTGATGAGGCCCTGAGCAGTGATTCGGATCTCGTTCTCGTTTATGGCCGACTCGGGCCGCGGCTTCTCCACTCTCTGGTACCTATCCATGGCTTCCCAACCTCTAAGAAACCCTAGGGGGGTTAGAGAGAGAAAATAGAGAGATGCGCTAGAGTTAGGGTTAGGGTTTGGGAAGGAGGCGATGGAGAAGTAAATGGTTGTGCTGGTGGCTCTAAAACCCTAGTGAAGGGAGAGGCGTAGAACTTAAAATAGGAGATAGATTGGGGTAAAGTACAAATAAATATAAGAGGCTTCAACGGCATCCCCCCACCTTATGCGGACGGAATTGGGCCTTATGGAGATTACAATTTAGGGCACAACGATTTTTATTCAATTTCTACTCTTTGATTTCTTTTTCTTTTCTTCTTCTTCTTCTTTTCCCTTAAATAATCCCACTTGGCTTGGGTCACAAATTGGGCACCTCCTAATTAATTACAAAGAATTAACTCTCAATTGTTCCAGGAAATTCTAAACCTTTGGAACATTCCTTTCAGCATCCATTTACTCCTTTACCAAATCAATTACCACCAGATCGACTCATTTTGCTGGAGAGGATTCGGAATTTATAACGTTGTGTACAGAAAGAATGGCATTCAGATCACATGACGAACACTAGTAAATATTTTTACATACTGGAAGGAAGGGTACTTTCGATCATAGTTAAGGCTGATCACAATAGTACTCGAAACTTGCAATAGTATTGCCATTCATAAGATGCAATCCAGGCTGCACAGTGGCATGAAGTATATAGTATTTACAACGCCAACATCAAATTGACTGAAAACAAAAAAAAAACAAACGGCAAAAGCTCTCACATGTCTGTTCAAATAAAATCAAACAAGGAAATGAAGGAAGTAACAAAATTTACACACTACGAGAAGATGCACTACAGAGTTACTATTGGGAAATTACATGGGAACACAATTGCAAACTGATACAAGTGACCAGAAAAGCATGACTCTTAACTAGCTTCTCTTTTTTCGCTCGGTAATATAGGATGTACAAAAATATCATCATTGCATTTATCTACTCCAGGTTCCCCCTCGGATGACCGCCCTTCCTTCCCCTTCCACAGCAATCCTTAAGTCACTTCCTTTTACTCTCGATTAACAAGCACGTTTAAGAATATTGCGGTTGCACTCAACTACTCGTGGTTTCCCCTCCCACGACCACCCATCCTTCCCATCCTACCCCTTCCCCGGACATAACTCCTCCCACCAGGCACTCCATTACCTCTGCCTTGTTCATATCCTGCATCTGTGAGATGGAAAACAGTGAAACTACATATACTCTACAAAAAGAATCACATGTTTTGTAGCAAAACCAAAGGATTAAGAAGCATCTTATTCTTTGCAAGTAACATTAGTAGCTTTCCTTGTGGATAAATGCATGAACACAGAGATGTTGGAAAAAAGCAAGGGAGTGAAACAAACCTGCTGATATGCATTCTAATGTATCAGAAAGGGGACAAATTATGCAGGAGACTAATAGTGCTGGCAAGCATAAAAGAAGATGAGCAACTAAGGACGGGAGAAGAGAGGGCAAGGAGGATAGAAGAGAATACAAAGTTAGGGTAGAGGGGAAAGAAAATTTGAGGGGAGAGGAAAGAGGAGAAAGAACAAAAGGAGAAAATAGAGAATAAAATGGAGGAGAAAATAGGTAAAGTGAGCAAATACTCCACACCAAACCAGGTGAGATATTTGTTTTCAGATGACCAAGGAAAATAAAAAAGTGGTGGCAAATTTTTATGGCTGCTAAGGTCTGAAGTATTTGGTTGGAAAGAAACATAAGAATATTCCAAAGAATTGGAACGCAGTGATTTATGGTGTTAAAGCGTTATTTCTTTACTGGGAAGGAGAGGAACAAAAGATCGAAAGCGGAATATGTGGTGTATGGCCAAAGATCTGAAGACCCAGCAATTCTAGAGTAGTAATGCTGTCTCGATGTCTTTTAGATCTTTGTTTGTTTTGTGCTTTTGTGTTATTTTGATTGTAGTTGTGTCAAGAGTTTTGATTTGGTTGTAGTCTTTATGTAGGGATTGTATTTGGTTGCTGCTAATGTTGTTTTGCTATGTGGATGATCAGATTTTTTGTGAATTGGTTGTATGAGTTGTTGCATTTGTTAGGGCGGTCTTGGATTTACTGTTGGAACTAGATCTTGTATGGTTGTAGTTTGTCGGGTTATAGCTCTCAGACTCATTTTGCAGTCCAGGGGTTAATCAAGTTTCTGAATGAAACATGGCAACTACCTCCTTGTCAAAATTATATATATATATATATATATATATAATACTTGCATGTGATTTCTTATGATATCTCAAAAGATCGCAACAAGACTCTATATCATAATATGATAGGATTCCAGTAGATAAAGAACTATGGATGATCCTAAGTTGATCGGATGGCAATGCTTACACCACATCGCATAGGACACCTATATACAGAATATCAATGTCAGGTTTACTTGGCCAAGAGCAGCTAGTGCCTTGGAGATTTACTTAGCACTGGATATATGAGCCAAATCCAGTCAGACCAAAGTCAGTTGGCCCAACTGCACGGAAAGCCCACAGTCAGTCTATCACTCATCACCAACTAGAGACTCTAATCAAGTGATCAATCTGATGTATTATATGAATGCAACTTTACAAATATGTGCATACACTAAATGAGCAGTAATAAGATGCCAAAGTTGAATTTACTGATGGTGGCACACAGTGGAAACATGATAGGAAGGAAGCAAGCTGTCCAGAAAAGTGGAAATTGGACTGAATGCAAGATCCTAAGATTGAGTTAACAGAGGATTTGACACTTAGTATAAAATAATATAGTATATCCATTTAATATGAAAGAACCAAATATGAATCAATTTAGGCCCAAAATGAATGTAAAATGGAACTAAAATCATTATCAAGTGCATACCATGATAACCCCAATTGCCTCTACCACGACCACGGCCTCGACCCCAACCAGAGTTCCATCCACCATTTTCTATTATGAAAGGAAGAATAATTAGCATTCTAGAGACCTCATTAAGAAGCAAGCATGATTCTGCAGCAACAGAATCCTTGTTTTTCCACAATAACACAAGAGAGATCTTGTAGCACTTTAGCCCTATCCATTAGTATTACATGAAGTTCCCACTAATGTCAAAACTCCTCAAAATAGAGCAAGCTACCTTGGTTGCTTCCGTATCTGCCATATCCACCCTGATTATAGTTATATCCACCATATCCACCTTGATTATAGTCATAACCACCTTGATTATAGTCATATCCACCTTGATTATAGTCGTATCCACCATATCCACCTTGGTATCCACCATATGATCCTCTACCCCAATCCCTTCCTCTTCCTCTTCCTCTTCCCCTACCACGTCCTCGTCCATAAGAATCTATATAAAGAAAATAAATAAAATTATTACATGTTTTCTGTCTCCATGGAAAGATAAAGGTTCAATTGGCAAGAGACATGCCTTCATAAAATTCAGCTTGTGATTGTCTGGATTGACGATGTTGTTGCTGAGAGTGCTGTATTCTTTGTTGTTGCTGAGGTTGCTCGACATAAAAAGGTGCTTGATACCTTGAAATATAGAAAAGGAGTTCTTAATTGAATATACACAATGCATGTTCAGTACTTCCTATAAAGATTGCCCAAATAGGTTTAAGTTCTGAAAATGGTCATCTTTAAAATTACTTTCGTGCAGCCTGCAGGACAGTTAATAATTCATTTCCAAAATAGCAAAAATGATTACCCAGGAGAGTCCCTGTTTAGCTCTCTGGTTGAGAGGGTGATTGAAATCATTGAAACATTGCGAGTAGTCTCCAATCTGCAGATAAAGATTTTTTTAAAAAAAAAAAAAACTTCAGGGGAACTTGTGAAACCCCAAAGAACAATCTTTCTTAATGGGTAGTAAAATCAATAGAAACTTAACGGTACAAGGCCTTCTTCAATAGGTTCCCAAACATCAGTAATGCTGACTGAACTGATAGAGGTATCTTGATGCAAGCCAGGAAATGTTTTCTGTACTCAAATTCAATAGATGAAAAGGCCTGACAATTAGGTACTTTTCAGCACCAGAAGCATAAAATAGATCAGAAGGGAAAACAACAGCCAACCTTTATAATCTCTGCAAGGGTGACTGTCTTACTAATTGCCTGACCCATCGCCTTCAAAACAATCTCTCTCATACCTCTTTCCTAATTCAGAAACCAGATCGTAGATTTAAACCATCAAAATTTTGCTTTTTCTTCAGGAGGAAAAAAGAGAGCAGGTAATTAACATCATTAAATCACAAAAATCATAAAGATGACCTATAAAACAATCTCAATGCCAAATAATTTTAATCCAACGAACATCACCGACGGATCTATTCCAGAAAAGAATCAATCTATAAGTTGAAAAGTAGGTAATTTTACCTGAAGGAGGCTGGTGGCGTAGCCGACATAGTTCCGGATCAAGCCCTGACCTGTGATCCTGATCTCGTTCTCCTGGATGGCCGACTCGGGCCTCGGCTTCTCCACTCTCTGGTATCTATCCATCGCTTCCCGAGCTCCTCCTCTCGAGTGAGCAGATCCTAGGGTTAAGGCTTTCGAGAGAGAGAGGAGAGAGAGAGGAGAGAGAAAGAAGAAGAAGAAGAAGAAGTAGAAGGAGGAGGGTTTGATAAAACCCTAGGCGGGACGAACCACGGCGAGCAGAATCTTTGCGCACATAGTGCTTAAACCAATTATTAATGCGATGCGCGAATATCCATGCAAAATTCCTCGGCCCATCCAACTGGGCCGCTTGGCCTTTGGCCCTTGGCCCAAGCTCTTTATTTATATTTATTTAAGAAAAACAAAAGATTTTATATATTAACCAGTTCGGTTACGATAATCTTTATATATATGTTTAAAAGTGTGAATTAAGTGCATGCATGAATGTCATCATCTACCGTGGTGTCTATAGCCCAAGAATTATGCATTAATTGCAACACACATGAAAATTAAACAACAGCTAGCATAGTCATCATAGACTCATCATAGTACCATAGCAAACCATTCTCTGATACAAACTCCCCTGATGCTAAATCTAGCCCAACAACTCATAGACATACGTACTATAACCCACCATCGATGCATGCACGAGCATATATTATATGCATAGGAAGTTACAAAGTGACCTACTTATATATTAAACCTCTTCAAGGAGGACTTCTACATCCGCCGCCGCCGCCACTTCCACCTGCACCACCACCAGGTCCACCGCCAATTCCACTCCCTCCTCCGCCAAGCCCGCCAAGCCCACCGCCGCCGCCGCCTAGTCCTCCGAGCCCTCCGACGCCGCCGAGACCTCCGATGCCGCCACCGCCTGCTCCACCGAGGCCGCCAAGACCACCTGCTCCGCCGATAGGTCCAATACCGCCGACTCCGCCGCCCACGCCAACTCCTCCGACCCCACCCGCACCACCTAAACCAGCGGCCCCACCAACCCCGCCACCAATCCCTTTCCAAGCATACACTCCGCCCAACGGCCCCGCGATCCCGGCAAGGCCGCCGACTCCACCGCCGACTCCTCCTACTCCACCGAGAGTACCGATTCCTCCGCCGGCTCCGGCCCAACCGCCGACTCCCCCGAAGACTAGGTTCTTCTGGTCTTCGGCGGCGGCTTGGTTGCTGGTTGTCGACTTCTTAGTCGTTACGTTAGTACTAGTAGTATTAGCAGTAGTAGTGTCATTTGGCGCGTGCCGGGCGCATGCATGGGCCATGACGTAGGCTAGGACCAAGAAGAGGAGACACCACTTTGCCATTTTAGGTGGAAAGTAAGGTGGTAGTAGTAGTAGTAGTAGTAGTAGTAGTAGTAGTAGTGGAAGTGGAAGTGCGAGGGTTTATATAATGGATTTGCTCGGTGGTGGCAGTTCGTAGCAGTTAATATTGAGTTGACGTAGTAGAAGGTGGTTGATAAATACACCCCTAATTGAAGGAATGCTTCCAAATTCTGGTCTCGACTCTCGAGGGGTTGGTTGTGGTAAAGACGTAAATTAGTCGTTGGAGAAATAGAGTGGGGGGGTGTATATATATATATATATATATCTCCGTCTCACTTCGTTGGCATCAATTTAGCACAGGGTGGTCACGAGATCCCATATACGGATCATGAATGCCTCCCAGAGGTGCTTTAAAATTGGTGCGTTGCATGGGAAGCTGGAGGAA
The DNA here is from genome assembly GCF_048772165.1 of Typha angustifolia. NCBI lineage: Eukaryota > Viridiplantae > Streptophyta > Magnoliopsida > Poales > Typhaceae > Typha > Typha angustifolia. The sequence goes on from NC_133251.1 coordinate 676,918, forward strand.
ATCGATTCGCATGCATTTGTCCAAGACCTCCCTCGAACCTCGAACGAATGAGATGGTGATCATTCATTTTTTAGTTTAGTCTTTCAAGAAGAAGAAGAAGAAGAAGAAGTATAAATGCGGAGTAGTTCAACTCCGTCAATTAATGCAGCAATTACGTGCCTCTAATGTTCTTGTAATGCCCTCCATTTGTCGATGTTGCAAGAATTTTTCTGCCGCGTAGTTAGTTTAGCCTGGCAGACGTATGATTGATATGAATATTATCATTATATATATATATAGAGAGAGAGAGAGAGAGAGAGAGAGAGAGAGAGAGAGAGAGAGAGAGAGAGAGAGAGAGAGAGAGAGAGAGAGAGAGAGAGAGAGACCCAACAAGAACGGCCTCATAAAGCCCAATAAGTATTCCGGGCCGGAAAACCAACCCAGTGGGCCGACGGCTTGTTCCAAATGAAATGTCCTCCAAGAATAAGATTGTATAGTTCTGAGTAAGATTGGAAAACAAAGCCTGGATCCATGAAACTTGTAGCTTAATTAATGAGCTTAAACAAGCAATGGCCATTAAGAAGACCAGACACAAATGCCCCATGAGGCCATGACATAAGTTTTTGTCGGCTAATTAGCGATTAAAAACTTATCAGATCCCGTGACCTTGGACAAATTAGAATAGTGGTAGCAGGATTTATTAGATTTAAAAAGAAGAAGAAGAAGAAGAAAGAAGCAGTCAAAACCCAAAAGGGGGCTGCCAAAGTGGTTACTATATATTATCAACGCTATGGTTTGGCAGCCAATAAGAAGCTGCCAAGTACCCAACCATACTACCTTACAGTAATTAAACCCCATTAAAATGAGAAGGTCCTTTACTTCATTAAGACACCCATTATTCATTTACTCTCTCCAACAACCCTACCTTTTCCTTCACTCCTTTATCTCCCCCAATTCCCCTCCTCAAAAGTTCACACAACACAGACACGCTACTCCCACTCTATCAAACTCTCATGGCGACTTCTCTTCACTTCTCTCATCTACCAATCTTTCTACTACTTTGCTCACTCTACATTGTGAGCTCAGACTTGACTACTGATAGAACCGAGTGTTCTGAGCAGTTGGTGGGGCTCTCTACGTGCCTTTCTTACGTACAAGGGCATGCAAACTATCCTTCTCCGGACTGCTGTTCAGGGCTCAAACAGGTGCTGGGCAAGAGCCCCAAATGCCTCTGCGTGCTCATCAAGGACAGGGATGATCCAAATCTTGGCATCAAGATCAATGTCAGCCTCGCGCTCGACCTACCCACGGCTTGCAAGGTCCCGTCTAACATCTCGGAGTGCCCGAGTAAGTGTCTTAGAGCTTTAAGTTTTCGGGTTCTTTTTCTAGCATTTGGGTCTTTCAAGTAGTTTCTTTGTATGTTTATTTGAATTGGGTGTGTACTTGTAGGGCTTCTGAAACTGCCTCCAAACTCCAAGGATGCTGAGATCTTCGTGCCAAGTGGAAGTGAGAACACAGTTGCTCAAGGTAAATTGCTCTTCTGAGTAATACTACTATGGGAATAAAATACTACTACATGATGACAAATTCAAACATTTTGAGTTGGATTACAAATTATTTCTTGTGAATAGCACCATCTGGACATCCCCCTATGGTCAAGTTGGCCCACATCCTTAATGACAAATTGAGCCCCAGTATTCACCGGTAGGTGAATTAAGTAATTCCCAAACATTTGTACTAATGGGGCATTAATTGTTCGCGTAGGGGCATGTCGGACAAGGGACAATGACACTATTCGAAGTCATGGTCATAATTGTCCTACAATACTATTGATAATAAATAGTTTTTTTTGTGTGTGTGGAGATAATTATGCTTTCTTCCTACTTTCCTCTGTTACAGTGAAAGGGAACTCAACAAAAAGTGGGAGTGGGAGTAGAGTAGAGCAAGAGATTAGTAAAGGGAGCAGAGCTTATTTGGCTGAGAAGGCTCACTTCACAACGGAGTTAGTAGTCGGCTGTTTTCTTTTGCTTGTGATGCATTCTCTCTTCTTGAGTACCTGAAGAGGAATTGAAGCTTTCTTCTGACAGCCCATGTCACCTTTTGGTTCCTCGCATCCTTTTCTCTCTGGACTCGCCAAAACTATATTTCCCCCAGTTGTCAGCCATCACATGTACCATTGGATTGTCTTGAATCTGTTCTATTTCTCTCTCAATCTTAGTCATGGATCTGGTAGCAAAATATTGTAACGTCGTATTGTCGTATCATAGTTTCTTTGTTTGCAATGGAAATCTAGGCAAGAGCCACAAGAGACGTGCACATTTAACAGCATCAGGGGTTGGGTTGGTGGGCTGTTCAAAATCTTTGTAGGGAAGATCGCAGAAAGATCATAGCAGTACAAGTAAAATAAGTAAAACTTCAATTTCACACGCAATTAATACCAATAACTGCAGATAAGTAGATGTATGTCAGGTAACAATAATAACATGGAGTCCTTTTTACCATCGTAAGTTAGCACAGGATTGTGGTAACTGGGAGGATTTCTTGGACAATTTGTACAGAGAACATGACAGACATTCTTACCCATCACTTCAGGAGAGGAAAAGGAAATCAGTTGTTATGCTCTTGAAAGAAAATTTAACCATATTACACAGGATTCAACCAATGTCTCAGATAAACTGGAAATAATGGAATGCATAATAAATTAGAAGTAAAGTCAGTTTTGCTTGTCATTTTGCCTTCCATAGACAACTAGTGATTAGTGATGCACAGTGAACAAGAAAAAACACTACAAAATAACAGCTCTTCTCTGCTGACCTGAAAAGCCTGAGCAATTATGGAGTCCAATCGAGGACATCAAAGCCATGAATTATTTCTGCAGGCCAACTATACTGGTGGGGATTTCCTCTGTCAAGTTGAAGGCATCGCATTATTCCTCTTCTTGGCCAAGAAAATTATGATACTTTTCTCTGTCTGCTGCACGGATGCTCTTCAAGGTCTTGAGTGAATATATACATACCATCTGCAACATATCAAATCAATACTTAAAAAATTATGCCATTTAAATGTTGCTTACAAGTGCGTATCAGATTCTATCTTAAATAATCTCTAATGGCTATGGAATATACAACAAAAATTTAATTAGTAACCTAATTTTACTTAACAAAGAACACTGAAGACTTTTTAGGCCAAAACAGCATATGCATAAATATATGTAGGGGACTATAAGTCTGTGCCGCTATAAACAACTAAACAACTAAATCAATCAAGAATAATTTATTTAGCCATTCAATTCAAAAATATATAACTTAGTAATAGGAAAAATCCTAGCAGTAGATGGTTATACCACGGAAGTTGACTGTCACAGTATGAACCTCATATGTCATATATTACGGGAACGCAAAACTGATACTTTTCCAGAATTAACTTGCTTCACACTGGCATCCTATCTTTCTCAGCAATATCTCATGATGTAGAATTCACTCCAATGCAAGAGAGGTCTTCCCCGATTTCTTCTTCTTCTTCTTCTTCTCTGCCCATGCTGGTCCGTAAATCAGCAAATTGGTCCTACCAAACCGCCTATCAGCTATCTGCAGTGTTTAATCACTAGTGAGTACAAAGATTTTTTGATGCCCATAGAGGAATATAATCTGTAGACTACAATCAGCAACTTAAATTCTTTAACTTGGACTAAGAAGAAAATTAGGGAAATCATAAATCGACCTTTACGAGGTGTCCGCAAGTTTCTTCCATCGAGGTTTTCAGGGGATACTCAACTAGCTGAAGAGAGATATTAATACTAGTCATAAGTATATCAGAGAAAAATGATTAAAGGTTTAACACATGAATGAAACTCACAATAAAGCAGTCTTCTCCAACCAAAGGAGACTTTCCTAGTTGATTCATCAGTGTACTGTAGTTGACTGCAGTATATGGTGGTGTCACACTAATATAATCAAAGGAACTATCTTTATCTGCCAAAAAAAATGACATCATGAAGAGTGCAACTATTACAAGATTTGCTACAGGAATGAAAATCAAACTTATGCCTCAATGATTATCAAGTCACAAAATAGAAATTGAAATACCATAGTTTTTGTTCTATATGAAACTAGCTAATTTTGTAGAGGATAATTATATAATCATCATCATCTACAACAGTTAACAAACAAATATCATCAGTTTTTTATGTGCTCGGCATTTGCAGACAAAACCTAACCTTCAATGCAAAGATACAAAAGAAATAAAACAAAATGGATTCTCAAAATTTTGTGGCGGTCTCATCTCACAACAAACTATTTTCTGAATAATCACCGTGGATGATTCAACATTCATAACTTTGTTTTCTTTCCTCGTACTTTTATTTTTCTTCTTAAAGCTTCATATTTCTTGTTAAAAGGAGTACCTGTATACTGTTCAGCATGTTCCAAGAAACTCTCGACACGATTCATATGTATTGCTGATACATCAAGGAATCCAGTCCATTCTAAATTAGGCCGCAGGACTTCAGAAATAACCCAAGGATCCATCTCAACAAAGTGTGCCTGGAAGGGCATGATAAAATACAGATAAACCAAAAAAGAGTTATAACAAGTTTAACATCTCCCCTCCCCCAACAGCACACACACAGAGACAGAAAGTCGTAAATGTTCAAATAGCATAGAGATTTTTATTTTGAAGTTAGACAAACCTCTGAACATCCTCTGCTTATAGCTTCAATTCCAACGGATCCAGTGCCACTATACAAGTCTAACCAGCGACCTGGCCTTAATGAAGCAGGACAACCGCCAGCCACCTGTACATAACAGTGTCAAAATTAAGATAATTTATTCCACCATCCAAGCAGGATAATATAAGAATTGTCTGAGCATCAACCACGTTGGAAAATATGAAACCATAAAGCTTACTGACGAAAACCTCACCTGTAACATGTCAAAGGCTGCTCCTTTTACAACTTCCATCATTGGGCGAACATCCATCCCCTTGGGAGAAAGCAGTTTCCTTCTGCGAGCTTTCCCGCCTATCACCTAATAATAAAAAATTATAAACATAAAAGGCGACAACTTGAATAAATAAACTGGATCAATAAGGTAGAAAATTGTCTTTTTTCCCCTATCTTTACTAACTACAGAAATGGTGCTAATACACAGGGAAATGGCTGAACTCCGAGGACACTTGAATCATATATGATTCGGTGATATGCACCATCTAAACATCTAAGCTAAGTCATAGTAACATTGTTATTCCCCATGCAAAAGTTACTAGCAATAATTTCTTCTAATATCAAAGTAAGTATAATAGATAAAAGGTGAGGCAAAACGAATCAGGAAGGGGATCTTATCTTGATTTTGAATTAATAATCAGCTCCTAGCTTCAAAATTCATTTCAATTTAAACAATTACTGAGTATGAAGTTGTAAAACTGATTAAACAAGTTAAGGAATTAAGTGATTCCAGATTTCTCATGAGCTTTAACATTTCTCGATACTTCCTAAAGAATCATTTAATTTTGATGCTAAACAAAAGGTATTAACCACGCCAGTTCTCCCTAAGTTATGAATCCCACGAGTAGGCTTATCAGAACTGCAATGCCAAAAAATGCAATCATGACTCAAGAAATAGGCTACCTGAAGCAATCTATGAGTGGTCCGAGGACTCTTCTGCTCCTCCGGAGCCACGGGCGCTTTCCTCCCTTTCTCTGCTCCGTCTAATTCCTCCCGCCGCTTCCTCCTACTCCTTAACTACACATAATAAAGAAACACCCTTCCGGAGTTAAACTAGCACAAAATTCTGAACGTTTCGAGTAGGTAAGAAGAGAGAACTAGAGAAGGGCTTCGAACTCAAACCCTAGGTGATGGCTCGTCTACAAAGTCAGATGGATCGAGGCCATAGCTTTCCAGTATCTTCTTCTTCGTCTCCTCCCTCGTATAGGCCTCTCGGGCATCTGCAAATTGATGAAATCATCGACATGTAAAGAGAAAAGGAGAAAGATACATAGATAAAGACACTTACTGGAAGAGGAGACGGTGGTGAGTGGGGTCGGACGGGGGTAGCTTATGAGAGGAGAAGAGAGAAGAGAGGGGGACAGATGAGAAGGATAAGGTGGAGATGGATAGGAGTGGGAGGTAAGAGAATTGAGTACGGGAAAGAGGGGAGAGGAGATGGCGGAGGACGCCATTAGCGACTAAACCCTAGCTCGAACTTGGAGTTCTTCCCTCTTTATTCATGCCGGAACTCAGAAGATAGAAGAAAATAGCATACGGGTAGTATGAGCACGTACACGAAACCGTTCCTTTTATCATTCCAGTATCCATCGTCGATTTATCCTGGATAAATTATCCATTGCCAAGCGAGTTTTTTTTGACCAAATTAGTTTTTTATCTCTAACATCAATCCGACAGCCATTTAGAAGACCGGAAGACATACAACTACAAGAATCGTATGCTTCATAAATTTAAGTATGAAAAATTTCGAACTTGAGATTTGTTGGGGTACAACTCCACTGGAGCAGACCCCTCCAAAAATAGGCGTATGCTGCTTTGAGTGGCGAGCACACGGTATTCTTTAGTAAAAGGCGAAAGAATAGTTCGCTTTGTGCTCACCACGCAGCTGCGTGAGTTTTAACTGCGGAGCTGAGCTGCTTATAATGGCGCGCGAGCTTATGCTTTGGTTTGCTGCTTCCGATGTGGGACTAAAGTACGAAGAGTTTGTTACATCAAAAGATTTTAAAGGTATCATAACTGGTATTACTGTGCAAGGAATGACATCGATCTTCTCCTAAACGAGTCTTTTGAGTCATAATTTATGGCTGTAGAAATGGATAATAGAAGGGCATCATCGAAGGCATAGATGTTAACAACCATTCATTTGAATACCAAAAAGATTAACGCTTTTTGTCCTGATATATCAAACAATTTGTACAGCCATTTGTAGGGATGATAGACATTTAGATGTCAAAATTAATACATTTGCCTCAATGATGTGCTTAGGGTAAGCAACTGGTGGCTAAAATTATCAAGACAAAAGGAATGATAGTTCGAGAGAATTCAAGATACTTTTAAATTTCTTCATTATAGGAGACATACGGAAGTTCTGTCAGGAAGACAAGTGATTGTTTAACTTACAAAAGAATCTTATAATAAACTAGAACTTCGATCATTTTTCAGTAAGAGCCCATTCAGGACAAGGTGAGAAAATTTCTCAATAAAACAAACACCACTTTCTCTCATCAAAACACAAGTTTACTACGCCTCCCCCTTCAGGACAATGTGACAAGCATTGTCTAAATAGAACAAGGTTATCCCTATCTTAAAACCAGAGAAGATTTGAATAAGGGTATCACTTGTAGATATTTTGATACTGTAACAAAATTTTGGTACTTGTACATGAATATTAATCACCAAAACACACAGGCAGTCAGTTTTTCCTTTTCCGCTTATTTAGCAGGCCTTTCTCTGATAATGTTTTTAGTTTCTGCTCTTTTCTGACTTGTGCTTGATCTTCAAATCCTTCGTCTATCATCTTCATTTTTGCAACACGTCTAGCCTTGAACACCTGATATGCAAGCAATTCAGATCAAATCTACTAGAATTTAGTTCCAGCTAAGATTTATGACCACAGGGTCAAATGGAAGTTCCTGGTAATGATTTTGATGATTATAACTACGACGAAGAAACAAATACAATCTAATATTGTAAAACAGTTGGTTACTTTATTAAGGAACAATAACACATTCTATAAATAAATCACAAAAGGAGATGAAGGCAACTAGTCTACCTTGGTAATATCTTCAAGGACCTTTTTCTCTTCACACTGATATGCAACTAACTGCTTTTCTATAACGTCCTCTATCTCATGAAGAAGATTTATATCTCTCTGTAGAATATAAAAATATCAATGTTTAGCAACTCAAGCAAAAGTCTTGCTAAAGAAAGGAATATGTATGAATATTGCCACAACTCAAGACATAAACAAGCTTAGTTTTGATTGTTCAAGATAGTGGTGCACTTTCTATCTCACCTCTTCTTCATGTACCATTTCATTACATCTCCTGGCAAAGAATCATCTTGACACAGTATAACTGAGAGATATTAAGATAAAGCATCATTGAACACTATACCTCAGTGACAAAGCTTACAGAGAGGCCCCCTCTGCCAGCTCTTGCAGTCCTTCCTACACGGTGGACATAGTCTCGTGAATACCTGTAGTGGTATGAGAAATAAATGATACAGATTATAAAACATGTATCATAATTTTCTGATAGATAAAAGGTTCAGCAAAGCCTACAGAATAGTAAAAGATAAATGAAGATGAACCTGGGAATATCATAGTTGATAACAAGATCAACTGTTGGAATATCCAAGCCACGGCTAGCTACATCAGTGGCAATCAGAATGGGAACCTGACCAGATTTAAAGCGACTTAGTGAAGCAAGTCTTAAAGACTGGGACATATGGGAGTGTAGAGCAACTGCATCCTGATTGAGTTCTTCTAACAATAATCCCAGCAAATGGCAAGTCCTAAAGGGTCATTCAAAGAAGAATTATTAAAAAGAATATCAAAAACCAGTGACAGAAATTCTTATTACTTTCATATAAGTATAGGAGACATTTGAATGTTTTGAAGAAACAAAATCAAAAAGAGAGAGCGTACCTACAAGTGGATACAAATACCATTGCTGAACGAATACCATCCTCCTCCATTTTTGACAAAATATGGAAAAGATAAAGCTCCTTTCCATCGGGAGGGATATGAATGTATTGTTGTTTTAAAGATTCAACTGTTTTAAACCCTTCATATGCCTCAAAAAAGTAAGACTTGTTGCCAGATAACTCAAGCAACTCACGCAGATTGTCTGTCATTGTTGCAGAAAATAGAAGGGTTTGCCTAGTTTTTGGTAAACATTGAAATATCACTCGAAGCTCCTCCTCAAAATTGGCATCCAAAAGCCTATCTGCCTCATCCAGCACTAGAAACTGAGAAACCAAAATTATTTGGTTTTAGGCACCACCCAAAATGTATGAGGAAATCACCTTTCAAGCACACACTAAACTGGGAAGCAGATAATGATACTGAATCATGTAATGAGCAAAGGGACCAACAAGATGGGTTACAGAGCATCAAGTAGTTATGGACACATTGGCATTGGAATTCAAAAGGAAAACAAATAACAAGCATGCATTATGAGAGAAAATATTTCACATTCATTCTCAAACATGACCTGTGTTTTTGCACGGATATTTGTAAATCTTTCCTATCTTATTGCAGTCCATTATTCTAAACTAATCTTACAAAACCCTTTTTAAGAATTATATTTCAGCTTTGCTTTGCCTTATTTAGAAGGGGAAAAAGAGAGGAATACATATTCAGAGAGTATGAACTAACAACTTCCTAGAATAAAACAAGTTGTTCAACTAAATATATCTATTCATATCCTCTTCAGACTATCAAACAGTTTCTGAGTAACATCTCTCCATAATCTGATAATCATACTGATAAGAGATATCTGATTCAACAAGTATTTTATGCCTATCACCCAAGGGTTAATCGGACGGCAGATAGTAAACAACATTGAGATCAAGGATGCCAATAACCAACAATTCAATCATCTACCAGTTAGAACTGTTAAATCTGTATGACCCGAAATTGTTAGAAGTTAGCATCAATGCAGTGAAGTTCCCAATGAAATGAGTAAATTGATCTACCCTTTATATGAGCTCCCATGGAGAAATAGAACTTATAATTGGGAGCGTAATTAATAGAAACAAATCTTAGAGAAAGAGCTAGTATCTAATTATCTACACCCACCTTTGTCCTGGAGAAAACAGAAGCTATATCCGGATCCTCCTGAAGCAGTGTCTTGATCCTTCCCGGTGTCGCGATAACAACATGCGGTCGCCTCGCGAGCCCACGCGACTGCCCGAGAGAGTTGAACCCTCCGATGGCGACCATGCACCGCAAGTTAAGCGAGCATCCGAGCGCTCGGAACTGCTCGGCGAGCTGGCTCGCGAGCTCCCTCGTCGGGGTGAGCACGAGGGCGAAGACCCCATAGATGTCCTCGGCGAGGCGGTGGAGGATGGGAAGGGCGAATGCGGCGGTCTTCCCGCTCCCGGTTTGGGCGATTCCGAGGACGTCGTCACCGGCGAGGATTCGGGGGATGCAGCGGCGCTGCACGGGCGTCGGCCGCCGCATCTCGAGCTCGTCGCAAGTGGTCACAGCCCATTTGGCGAGGCCGAGGTCGGCGAAGGAGACTCCGCTACCGCCGGCGGCGGGCTCGTCAGCGACGGGGTCGCCGTGGTCGGTATCGACCGTCGTAGCGGTAGTGGAATTGGAGGGAGGAGGGTTAAGGTTTAGGGTTTTGGGTCTAGGTTTAGGCTTGGGTTTGGGTTTGGAAGAGAAGAGGCGGAAAGGCGCCTCTTCCCGAGAGTTGGCGGTGTCTTCCATCGTGCTCAGAAGATCGCCTTTGATGATTTAGGTCTTTATATTCTCTAATTTCTACACGAGTGGAAAATTCTAAACGGGTTTGGATTTAATTTAAACGGATTCACATCATAAACCCAGTAACTTCTAGCCACAGTTTCCCCCATCACTGCAACCTTTCCTTCTTAGCTCATATCGTCTCTCTCTCTCTCTCTCTCTCTCTCTCTCTCTCTCTCTCTCTCTCTCTAAACACATGGCTACCATGCTCTCTCCATCTCTGCCCCAACCTCCCCTTCCCTTCCCCTCTCTCTCTCCTCGCCTCCTTCCTGCGCCTCCCCGCTCCCTTCCCCTCTCCTCCTCCTCTTCTTCCTCTTCTTGGTCTCTCGAGCAACGCATCGAAGCTTCGTTATCCATCCTCGACCTCATGACCTCCCAATCCCTCTCTCCCGACCCCTCGCTCCTCTCCCTCCTCCTCCGCAGCTGCACCGAAGCTCGCAGCTCGCGTCTTGCCCGAGCGGTTCTTCGCCGAGCCCACAAACTGTTCGACGAAATGACCAGCCCAACCGTCGAGTCCTACACCAATCTCATCTCCATGTATCACAATGCGGGCTTCCATCGTGAAGCTCTAGGTGTCTATTTATCGATGAAAGACGACGGATCCGTTCGCCCCAACGCATTCACTTACACCACCGTGCTCAATTCTTGCGCGAGTGTTAAGGATTTGGAGTTTGGTATCGAAATTCACAATGAGATCGTGCGGGACGGATGTGAATCCGACGGGTTCGTTGCCGTTGCGCTGATCGATATGTATGCGAAATGTGGATGCGTCAGTGATGCCCGCGAGATGTTTGATAAATGTGGCGAGACACCATCGGCGGAAGCTTGCACCGCAATGGTCGAAGGTTACAGCCGGAATGGCAAAGCTAAGGAGGCGATGAAGTTAATTCGGAGAGCACTTCACGGTGGCCTTGATGCTGATGAATTGGGTTACGCGACGGTGATGAGGCCATGTGTCGCAGAAATGGCATTGAAGCAGGGACAGGAGATCCACGCCCACATGATCAAAACTGGGCATAAGCCAGGGATGAAAACTCTAAGATTGCTTGTAGAGTTGTATGAGAGTTGTGATAAGATGGTGATTGCAAAGCGGGTTTTCGACGATTTGGCTGTTAGGGATTTGCAGGTGTGGGGAAGAATGATTTCTGGATTTGTGAGGAGTAAACTCTATATAGAAGCATTGAAGCTGTACGTGGAGATGGTGTCTTTGGATATTAGATTCGATTCTTTCGCTGTTTGCTTGGCGCTGAAGGCATGTGTTGGTATGTTGAGTTTGGAGCACGGGAAGCAATTGCATGCTAGCGTTGTTAAGGTAGGCCTCCTGGTGGAAGACCCTGTGGTTGCTGACCTTGCCGAGGTCTACAGCAGCTGTGGTGAGAGTAAAGAAGCTTGTAAGTTGACAAGGAGACTGTTAACCAAAGTTTTGTGATTGGGTTGGAAAATTAGTCCTTTGTTATTATCCTGAAATGGGTCGAGTGTCAAAACCTTTTGTTATCAGATTGTAGATATTTGTGTTGACATGGATATCATCTCAATGATTTGGAACTGTAGATATATCATCAGTTACGAGGTGTTCCCAGTGCGAGGAATGGCAAGTTGATCATTTACATGTTATACTTGTAAGAACTGTTTCAGTTTTCCTCTTGTTTAGATGTTCTCCATCCGATCCATTGAACTCCAAATCATATCAGAACCATGAAGAAAGCAGTGAGAAGAAAGAATTAATCCTAGCAGAATTGTTATTATGTTATGAGAGAAAAAATTAAGCTAGATCACCTTGATATATATTGATGTCGATATAGCTACATAAAATTTAAGCAGATCACCTTGATATATATTGATGTTGATATAGCTACATAAAATTTAAGCAGGACTATTAGCTAATCACTTTCCTAAAAGAAAATCATGATGAGGAAGTTGTATAAGCAACATTAAATTGGAACTTCTGTTGAAATTAGCAAACAGGCAACTCGAGAACCTCAACCAGAAACTCCAAGCATTATAACTTAGTTCCTGTTAAGAGGAATAACAAGCAATTAAGTCTATAAACCATGAATTCTCTTAAAACATGTGTGCACAACTACTCATGCACAAAATTCACATAACCATCATCTTAGAAGATTAAGGTGCCAAAATTAGAGTCTGAAAAACTCTTTCTCCAAGTGCAAAAAAGCACAAAATAAAAGTCAAATCACCTTTCAAGCTTCAAATCTAATACTCTCAAGAAATTGATATACTAGACACCTTCTCAAACACATACTACAGGAAAAATAAATGAACTGAAGTGGATGGACCAAAAGTCTGACAGAGGCTCCTGTTTTTCCAAGCAAGATTGCAGAACAGCGGCTTCAGCGCAACCGCCTAGCCTCCCTTTCAGACTCAAGAAGGGTGAGGACATCCCCCTCCCTAACAGGGCCCTTAACATTTCTCATAATGAGACGATTCTGATCATCCAAAAACTTCACCCTGACTTGGGTCACTTGCCCTCTCGAACCAGTCCGCCCCATGACCTTCACCACAACTGCAAGCTTTACTTGCGACTCCATGCTGCATATGCAAATACCATTAAAGGAATCACACAATGCCCAGGAGAAGAGTTAATGACTAAACAAAAGGGCTACCGAAAAAAGAGCTTCAGTATGACTATTTGAATTCCAAATGTCGATCATATCTATAGTTAGCCCTTATACTGCTTGATTAGCCTCAGTCAGGATTTCCCGCTAGTTTAGAGGGTCTATATCATGCTAGTCTACAGAAGAGAATAAGAATCTATGAATAATAAATACTTCTAGGATTCTTGTCAAATGTTACTCATATGCTAGCCTATCCAGATAGTTCAGAGAAGGTTAGATGATGATGATATAGAGTTTTATATCTTCACACTTAAATAGATACCGTGAAGATAGTATGGGGAGGGAATCCACCTGTTAAGTATTGAAGTGAAACTAATATAGAAAATGACATATATGCTGTATCTACATGTGCATTTGGCGGACATCACAACTGGTAACGCCAAATTATCCACAAGAAATATCCTCGAGCAACAAAGATCACAACAAGAGAACAAATATGAAAGCCAAATCATAAGACAGATCACAAGATGACACAAAGTTCTGTTCTCCTAATCTAAGAGTTGTAATTATAATACAACCTGCTAAACAAATTAAACCCCACGAATATATATATGTACGAGAAATCAATGTGGTAAGATAAAGTGGAGATTTGCAAGAAAGTGATCTTAAGCACCTCTCAATCCAAGGAAGACGATTCCGATCTCACGACGAGGCGGCGGCTGGAGTAGAAGGCAAAACCCTAGCTCTTGTTATTTATATATAGGATATCATCGTATTTGATGGTTTATTTATTGACTCGAACGCCTTGAATGACTGATTTGCCCTCAACATCCAAGGCGAGTGTTCCAATGGGTTGGCGATGGACCCGATAACCCGTCCAGGTAAAATTGTGCGGATCCAATTGAAATCGAACATATAGAGAATACTCTTGTTTTGTTAATAATAAAACATCTTAAAAATCCCGACAGCTCAGCAGTCACCTCACTTCACCCCTCGCGTCGAAAGACAATATCTCACCTACCAGTGTCGGTCCGCTCACCGTTTGCCCTCTCTCTCTCTCTCTCTCTCTCTCTCTCTCTCTCTTCATCCCTTACGATTTCCCGATCCCAGATCTCATTCCACTATCCACGTTATTCCAACACTTATTCCGTCCATTTATCCCCAATGAAGGAGTCGACGGGGGGGACAGCACAATCCGGCGCCGATATACCCTTGAGTCAGAAATTAATCAAAGTAATCGGCAACGTTTGCTTCTCCGCCTTCGTCGTCTCGGTGTTAGTCGTCACCGTCATCGCTATCACCTACCAACCCCCCGACCCCTGGTTCCAGTCCTCCGCCGCCCTCACCACCTCCCTCTCTGCGGTGATCCACAACTCCACCTTCCAGAACGACGACTCCCTCCTCCGCACCGGCGAAGACCTCGTCCCCTTGCCATCCCCTTCTAATTTTCCTACTGTCGTATCTGTTCCTCCCGACTCCGCCCCCTTACCAACCCTCAATGCTTCATCCCCCTCCTGCGACGTCGTCAACTGCTCCGATCCCCGCGTCCTGGCTGCGATCAAGGAGTTCAACTCGCGCGCGTTCTTCCGGAAATCCATCGTGTTCTTGAGCTACGATACGCCGGTCCCGGGGCCGAAACCCGGGGAGTGCGACGCGGCGTGGAGGTTCCGCAATAGAAAGGAGAAGTCTTGGCGGCGGTACAAGGACTACCGCCGCTTTCGCCTCGTCCCGGGTGAGAACTGTACCCTCGATATAGTCTTCGTCGGAAAATTCCGCTCCGGGATCAACGCAGCCAAGCCCCGGCCTCGCCCTCGGTCGCCTTCCGCCCCTCCGGTAGCCCAGATCACGGATGTCGAGATCAACGATACCATCCCTACCGTCGGATCTGAGTCGGAATTCAAGAAAGGGAAGTACTTGTACTATACCCGGGGAGGCGACTACTGCAAGGGGATGAATCAGTACTTGTGGAGCTTCCTTTGTGGTCTCGGGGAGGCGCAGTTCTTGAATCGGACCTTCGTGATGGATCTAGGTGTTTGTCTCTCGGGGAGTTATACCCCGAGTGGAAAGGACGAGGAGGGAAAGGATTTTAGATTCTATTTCGATTTTGAGCATTTGAAGGAGTCGGCATCGGTGGTGGAGGAGGGAGAGTTTTTGCGAGATTGGAGGCGGTGGGACCGGGCAGGAGGCAAGAAGGGTGGTGGTCGGATCTCGGTTCGCAAGGTGCCTACTTATAAGGTTACTCCAATGCAACTCAAGAAGGATAAGAACACTATAATTTGGAGGCAGTTTGATGGGCCCGAGCCGGAGAACTACTGGTATCGGGTGTGTGAGGGCCGGGCTGCAAAGTACGTGCAGCGGCCCTGGCAGGCTATCTGGAAGTCAAAGCGACTGATGAACATTGTGTCGGAGATTGCTGGAAAGTTGGATTGGGACTATGATGCTGTTCATGTAGTCAGGGGTTGGAAAGCTCAAGACATTAAATTATGGCCCAATCTGGATGCCGACACATCGCCTGAAGCACTTGTGGATAAGCTAACAAAGGTGCTTAAGCCAATGAGGAATCTATATATTGCTACCAATGAGCCGTTCTATAACTATTTCGATAAGTTGCGGTCACACTTCAAGGTGCATTTGCTTGATGACTATAAGGAGATGTGGGGGAACACAAGTGAGTGGTATAATGAGACAGTGGCACTCAACAATGGGAAGCCGGTGACATTTGATGGGTATATGAGAGTGGCTGTGGATACAGAGGTGCTCTACAGGGCAAAAACACAGGTGGAAACATTCAGTAACTTGACAAGAGATTGTAAGGATGGCATCAACACCTGCTGAGGCATGCTCGGGCAGCAAAAAGGAGGGGGAACAATGGTGTGATTCGTTCTGATGCCTATTGATTTTTGGCGAGGTACTTCTTGATGCTAATGGACTAGGCAAATGATTTGCAACTGAAAAATCATGACGAATTCCGACAAGTACTTGTCATTGTATTTTGTTTGCTTTCTGTCTTATCTTTTTATTGTCACATTGTGTCAATTGATTATAGATTCATCTACTATTGTTGCCTGAGCTCTCATTAGCTAAATTTACAATGTGGTCTTTCATTTCTTTCCTTTAGCTTTGATCATTAACTTAGAGACCATTTGCATTTCTTAGCTGAATGGCTTAGATAACTGAAAGAATCCAAATATAGTACATTCAAAAAAGTATCTAACTGTAATCTTAACAAGAAAATGAATATTACTGAATCCAAGGTTATCTGGAGTTGAATTTATTGCGCTTTGTCTTGTTGGTGCTTCACTGCTGTGAATCAGAAAATTGTTGTTTGAGAACAACCAAACCTCTACTCTTATAAATCAAATAACCTCATGATAATTCAAGATACACCTCCTATAATAACAGTATCTACCACAATTATTTGTGAATAGTGGCTAATATGCTTAACCTTTCCTGAAATTGAGTTGCAGTGTTGTGGTTGAATAACTTATGTGAATTGAGAAGTTGTGGATTGTTTAAGTTTAGCGTTTGCCAAACTTTGCAGACCATTACACTTGTTAAACTGTAGCGTAACTTTGATCATCAATACAGATCTATTAAGACCTCCATGAAGGAGTTTTTTTTTTAAAGTAAGTTGGAACGAGGACCATCTGATTATGCTTCAAAATGATCTGTCTCCTAGTTGGTTAAATTGCCAGAATGGAGTATTCTACTTGTTGACGAGAACTGTACAGAATATCTTCTTTGTGTTCAGCATTCAACTTCCTTTGTTGAAAATGCACTCCTTTTGCCTACCAACAGATGCATGGGCATTTATTCCAAGTGCTAGAGAGAGTTCAATTTGATAAAAATCTTCGAAGGTTGTAAATGTACTGATAGAGCACAATATGCTTGTTGACAAGGATGATACAGAAGATATGATGCATGATGTACTAAAGAGAACATGACTGCTGTTATTGGTAGTTCCATAGTTTAACTGTATGATGTACTAAAAGAGAAGACAATAATACTTTGGTATGGACAAGTCTTACAATCAGCACATTCTTGAGCTTTATGAGTTTATCACTTGTTACACTGCGTGCAATGTTCAGTACAAGATTTTAACTTATACCTCAAAAGGAATATTGAAATAGCCTTTACACAGTATTATGTCAGCAAAAATTCAACTGGGTAACTTTTAAAGGAATTGTATTGAGTTGTATTCATTCACCAAAACTTCAGGATGTTTGAAGGAAGTGTTCCTCTACAATATCTAGAAAAGTAAGTTATTTAGTATACCTCTTTTCTGCACATACAATCTTATTTATTTAAAGAACTTTCTCTCCATCTAAAACTGCCAAGTGTGTGTTGTTGCTTTTGCAACTCTTGTTTTGGTGTAGATGTGTCTGTCTGTTTTGTACGCGGGCTGCCTATATTTCTCAGAGGAGCAGATCTAGGAGGCCCTCCAGATCTCGGAGACAGGTTCACTTGTTCTAATGAACGGACCTGGAGCTCCGACGGGTAGTCCCTCACACACCCTATCCGAGGTCCGGCACCGGTAGTCCACTTGCAGGATAACTGCTTCCCCAACTGGTATGACTTTGTTTCTTTCTTTGAGTTGATCCTATGAAGGATCAACTCTGGTGGTACAGATGGTTCTTCTTCCTCTCCCTGCTCCTCAGCAAATAGGTTTGATTTGCGGTACTCGAAATGTCTATCAGATGTAGATACTTTCAGGGTTTCGTCATTTTCTGATGAACTGAGCCTCGCTGGTTCGTCTACATCCTCTTCTTCTTCACTCTCTTCTGGGTCCTGTAGTACTTTCTTTTGAAGCTTGTCTGGAAGATCCAACTTAGGTGATTCTTCTCTCATGCTTTCTCCTTTTAGTTTTGATTCAGTAGAGAAACTAGTAGGATGTGCTCCTCCAGAAGCCTCTAATAAGCTTCTCCTCTCTGATGTAATTGTGTCCTCTGTTCCACAAGGAGCATGAGAGTACTTCATCTCCTCTTCAGGTTTAATGAAGATGGAATGGCTGCTTCTTAGTCTACTGCAGAAGTCTTCCTCATCTTCTGTTGGACTTAACTGTATGAAATGGAAAGCAAGATAAATCAAGTCAGATACTGACTCCATTGTAAATATCCATTAAGTTTTAAATGTAAGCTTAATGCAAACATAAGTAGGAATAGAAGTAGGAAGCTTACCTTAACGTTGATAAGATTGACATTGTTCTCCTTGAGAAAGCTCATTAACTCCAGAAAATTTTCTTCCGTAGGGCGGTAATGGCCGCTATGAGGCCAGACAGCCTGCCAAAACAAAATGAGGTTAGCCAACTTCATTAACATTATCTCAGTGATGAGATGCAAATAATTCTACTAATATATATTTGTATGTACCCTAAGAATGCCATCTTCAACTATTAATCTCCCAGCAGCAGATGTAGCTCCTCCAGCGAGAAAACTGGAGTGCTGAAATGTTCCCTTTTTCTTCTGCAATGCAGAATAATGAGGTCAAATAATTTATCAAAAGATTGGCAAGTTAAGAATACTTGCAGGTAACAAAATTTTATACCTGGCCCACATATAAATTCTTTGATGTGCTCAGCACAAAGATCCACTTTGCATCTTTGGGACCCCCTGATGTATCTAGGAGTTGCCTGCTCCCTCTGTACATGAACTTGCCATCCTCAACTATAACTTCATAGGCCTCCCTTTCTATCTGAAAATTGTGAAAAATATCTCTCTGTAAGATCAAACTTTTTAGGACATAGAATCCTAGTAAACTCGTTTCATCGAAGAGACTTACCGGGCCGAGATACTTGATGCACTGCTGTTGAAGCTTTGATCGAGGGCAGTGCTCTTCAAGACTGACCTCCTTCCCCTCTCCTACATCAAGCCTGTGAACTCAAAATAGTTGAACTTCAGAATTTGGTTCAGGAAGTCCTCAGACCTAAAGAAATAGGACTTTTGAAATCTACCAGTAGAAGAAGGGTTGCTTGCTCTCGCAGCGGAGCCAGCAATCGTAGTAGTAATGAAGGTTGTGACCGTATCGATGTCGAGGGTCAATCTGTCCAAGGAATAGCAATGAGTATACCATTACTTCATGCCATGAGGAACAGATATTTGCATAATTCATGGTATCTTTTAATCTCTGATACTTACTGCCTCGAGCCAATGCTGCAATGCGAGTTTCTGAGCTTTCTCATCCTTAGATAAACCTTTGCCAACCTGAGACAAGAAAAGGAGATCATAAGTTCATCGACAAATTTCAAATATCGCGCAATCCTATGCTCAATTGTTATGATCAATCATCAGTACCTTAGCAGCCCTAGTTCTTGCCCTTGACCATTTAGAAACAGCTGATTCAGGTTTCTCTATGTCAAAGAATGACACAGAGCTTCTCTTGAGCAAAGCAAAATCTAGTAATTTCCACCTAATTTAAACAGTAGAAAGATCATCTTAGCTGCTGAACAAGAACAGAGAATTGAATAGAAGCTAAATGAAGAAACAAAATTAAGTCCATACCATCTCTGTTCTACAAGAACAGCACAATCTGCAAGCTGCCTTCTTGTTCTAAAACTCTTGTAGACCTTCTGCAACTTCACTGCAGCTTCATGTTTTGGGCTTTGGGCTCCAACCGCCGCCCTCTTTCTTGAAGGCTTAAACCTTGATTCAGTGAAACCTATTGGCTTTGCATCTTTCTCAGAAGTAGGACTAGTTAATGAGATCGTGGTTTCCAAGTGAAAGGGATCCATTTCTTCGCGGTTAAAGCTCAGAGATCCTCCGATTATGAGCTTCCCGGAGCCGAAAGCTTTGACGATGGCGGGCTCCGAGTCGCGGCCGTTGAAGCTGACGGAACGCAAGGTTGTCTTCACATTGTCCGGGATATGGAAAGATCTCATAAATATAGATTCGAAGCTTTCGTCTAAAAGATCGTAGTCATCTCCTTGACATGATAGACCTAAGCCCATTTTGATGTTGGAATGGAGAGGAGCATAAAATTGAATGAAAAGCAGCAATGTTTTATATCTCCTCCTGTAAAGAAATTTGACGATTTGAGATAAAAAAAATTTACCTTCTTTTAGTGTACCAAGTATGAGCAACGCATGCAATTAGCAAAGAAAACCAAATCACGTTTATGTAACACAAGAAAGCAATCAAATTTCCTTTGTGATTGAATTGCCTGCAACAAGATTAAGTCGAGAATTACTATGAAACGAGAGAACTGATAGAACCAGAATTTGATCTCCTAAAGCATCAAAATTTCATGGATAAATTGGAAAAGAAAGCTTTTTCTTCCAATTTCTTATGAACCTATGAACGAGAAACATCACGGGAACACAACCCAATTCATGAAATCTCTATCAAAACTGGAAAATAAAGAAGAAAGGCCAAAATCACACATAAAAAAGAAAACCCATTTCATATTTCCTTCTAAATCCAACAAAATAAGCAACACAATCGCACCTTTTTGCGTCCCTTGTCTTCTTCACCTTCAGAACCACCTCCAGAAGAAAGAAGGGAGTAGGAGGAGAGAAACCAAAGGCAGAGAAGAGAACGCGAGAGGATAGTGGAGGATGGTAATGGTAATGGTAATGGTAATGGCAATGGGAAGAAATGGTCAGGAGAAATTTTAGAACAGGGTGGTTTTCCTTTTCGGCTCTCCTAAAATAAGGTGCGCAAAATGATAGTTTTAGCTAATCTAAGGTGGTGGTGTGTACTTATATAGGAGGAGATGAGCAGAAGAAAGAAGAGGGGAGAGAGAGAGAGAGAAGAGAGAGATACAAACTTTTCAATCCACGTGTTCTTGGAGAATCCACTGAGAGATGCAGTCCTATCACATATCACACGGATTCCACCGTAAAACGAATTGTTTAACTGACCATTTCCAGGGATATTTCTCGCCATTTTTTTCCCTCATTAATGATCTTTCACTATCTATATTTTGGTTATCTATTTTGTTTCTTAAGCATTATATCTCCTCTCTTTCTTCTTCCTCTATTTGAGTTCATATTGGTTGAAGAAAATTTTGATTGTATACATAAACAAATTAGTCCATTATCCAACCATACATTAAATCTAGTTTTTTCTAGAGATTATTATGAGCTTAATTATGCACATTCTATCATCTAACTCTTTTAACTTATTAAAACAACCTTTAAGGTGTCTTTTAGACTTTTTGGATAAAAAGAACAACAATATAGAAACTATTGGTTGAGCCATCAACATTAGAAGTCCATGGTGGTCTTTGCTACAAGACCTAATCAACTTGAAACTTCTTTACAAGTTAGTGACTAGAATTCTTCTAAGGTTAAGTTCACGTGGATTCTATTCTACGTTAAGAGTCTAATTTTTCTCCTTCTTGACTTATTCAAACCAATGTCTACCTTTTAGACTTCCATCTTGCCGATACCTTCGTGTATCGCACTTTATACTATGTGTTTATTGTGGAAAATCTTTTATTTTCTCATGTATTTTTACATGTATTTGTGAGTTTCATCCTTCAATTTATAAAAAATGTTGAATAAAATATTAGTATAAGCTAAAATGAAGAAGAAGAATATGCCAAAAAAGAATCCTAAAGGGAAAAAGAAAAGGAAAAGATTAGTATGAATTCAAAGAAGCATTCTTGTGCTAGTGATGTCAAGGCTCACGCAATGTTTGGGGGAGGTTGACATCAGCCGTAGGGGATTAAGTCAACGCATCAAAGGAAGGGGAAATTATACCCAAATCTAATGAGGATTCAAGAAACGACTTCGTTTGACACGCCACTGGTGTCTAGTTAAGTCAACGCTGCTGTTGATTTTAAAGAGAGCGAGTCTTCTTCCAAGGAGTGACTTGCAAAGAATTAATGAAGGGGTCTTCGTATCTTTGTCGTGATCTTTTCTCAGTTTGGGGTTGATATGAAACTCCTAAGTATACAAAATATATTTATTATGCATGTAATTTAGAGGGAAATTAACGTTTGCTTTTCATGAATACTCACTAATTTCTCTATTAATTGGAGTGGTTGGATGACTCTCTTCTTCTTCTTCTTCTTTTGTTGGGGGTACTTTAATTTAAGATTTGATCGTCAACTATACCATACCGAAGTATGTTGGTAATTTAAATACATGGAGACGTTTCTCTTGGCTTTCGTTGGCGTAGGGGAATAGAAGAAGATAGGAAAAGAGTCAACGTCACCGTCAGGTCCAACTGTCGTCACGAATCCCCAGGATACGCTTTAAAAGGTGTGCTGATTATGATTTGATGCAAGTTGACCTAATCATGCACTTCCAACGTCCTTAATTACATATGTTAAATCTTAGACCTCGTGTAGTATTTTTGGGTGCCATCGGATGCACCAACTCATGCATATTTAACATTTGGGTCCAGGCTAATCCTGTCAAGGAATATGAAGTACAATCTATCTAAAGTGGTACAGAGAATTTTAAATTTTTATCATGTCAGATGTCATCACATTCGCAAATAACTAAAAAGATGAATAATAATTTTTAACAGAGTATCAACTCTTTTATTCACAGAATGTCAGGCCTAATTATCTCCACATCTCCTCCTCCTCGAGGTGGTTTCAAAAAGTCGTGCTGATTAAGATTTTCCGATGTCTCTGATTATAATCGCTAAATTTTAGATTTTTTATAAACACGATTTAAAATATTTAAATATATAAAATTAATGCGTTGATATATATCTAACGGTATTCTAAACTAATCTAGATAAATCAGCTCATATTGAATCCACGATCAATATGGGATATTAGTACATCAACAACAATAATTAAGAGATCATTTTACTAGGAGTAAGAAGCATGCTCCATCTAAACGCAAAAGTAGTGATTGAAAAGAGAAAATTTAAAACCTTTTATCTTAATTACGTCAGATGTCAATATATCAGCACCAAAGATGATCATGGCAGCACCTATCGTCTGCCACGTGGCATGACCCATCCCTTCCAGTTGGGCGCGAATAAAAAGGACAAAGGGATGGGACCAACCATAGCAAGATAGGTTGGCCCCTCGCCATGGATACTCCTCATGTGAGATGGTACAGCCAGAGAGTACTAGAGAGAGAAAGTAACAACCAACCTAGAGAGAAAGAGAGAGAGAGAAGAGAGATGATTGAAAAGTGTCGGTTTCGTCAGAGAAAGGATGAGAAATGGGGTAAGGAGTACTTGAAGACTGCAGTTAGGCAGCTGAGCTGCTTCTCACTGTCCCTGTCTCAAAATAATATTTATGGAGTCGGTGAGAAGATTTTTAGTAGTTTACTGGGAGAGAGAGAGAGATGTTAGTGATGGATTCTTTGATCATTTGTAGTTAAAAACATATCCACCCATAATTAATAAAACTGGTATTCAAAAGGACATTAGTATGAATCACCATTGGTAGGTCCGGATTACTTTGTGACCATTAGTTCTTCCCTTTTTACCAACTCTCTTCATCTTAGTGAAGACCCACAAATCTAATCAGTTGAAGTCGGTGGATTACGCAGATCAGAGCAGGATGTTCATAGATGATAGATGTTAGGATGATAAATTGGTCCAAATAAAAAGGCTTAGACGAATTTAGAACATCGATATTTCCAAATGCGTTGTTTACAAACGTGGTGGGGTTTACAGAAGATCAGACGCATAACTTTAACCTCCAATTTTTTATTTCAATTTTGTAAGTTTATAGATTTTTATTAACTTACCATTTTTATTTTCAAATCTGTATATCACATCAATTTGGAGGCTGCCAGATCTTTTGTATTTATTTTTGCGAATTCATACCACAAACCAAACCTATGGTCTACTCTGATTCAAAGTTTAATTAAAAACTTGGGTTCAGTGCTATCTCATATGGAGACCCAAGTTTATTCTATCCAACCGAACTGTGCTAATGTATGATGCTCTATCAGACCGAGGTTTTTTGGATATACATTGATTATGGAATTGACGGCGTGTTTATATTATTCTAATTTTATTATCTTTCATCTATTCATGTGTAATTCAATGGGCCGCAATTAGCTATTAAATGGAATGGTCACTTGTCATATATGATAGCATAATATGATGTACATTGGGATGAGGATTGGATTAAGAGTCAAACAGCCAATTGTTTTGGCTGAAAATAGCAGATTTACTGATAAGATCTCCAGCTTGGCTACTGAAAGGAAACAGCTGTTCTCTTAGCAGTCTATTGAATGTGATATACAAACTGTTCCTTTTGGACACCCTGTAGATCTATTGTTCACCAAATCATCTGACCCGTTTCTTCCCTTGTTCTCTTTTTTAAAGTCAAGACGCGTCTTCTTAATTTTACCCACCTAGATCTTTGTTTTTATTAGTCATGAGAAGTATATAATATTGGAAAGGTTTTGTAGTGTGTTTTTTTGTGTGGAGTTTGCAGCTAAGGTACAAAACTCGCGATTGGCAAGCCATGACTTTTGAGATCATAAACGAAGCAGTGAGAGTCCAAAACAAAAAGAGGGGGGGAGCTTGGGAATCAAAAGAGGATTGGGTTTGAACAATTAGTTGGTCAACTTGTCTATCATTCTTTATCTACTTGCGGGAATTTAACAATTCATAATGAGTGCTCTTGATGCATTTTTTTTCCAGCAAACAAACAAAGAGGATGGTGGACTTTTGACAAAAGGGTTTTAAGGCATTGGTGGTAGTTATGTCCTTTGGCGTATAATATTTTCTAGTTGGTTTTAGACGGAACAATAATAAGACGACGAAAAACAAGATTAGAAGGTTATAATCTAACCCATGAGCTTGTTCACATTGCATATATTAAAAGCTATCTTTCGTTGAATATTTCTGCTCGAGTTGTATCATTAGGCAATGTAAACGCTCTGATTGGAAGACTTGGAGTAGCCAATGTTTATTCCAACTATCGGCAGGTGTTCCTTATACACTTAAAAAAAACATACGATTTTGCCAGATCATCAACGACTCAACAGTAGAGAAAACAAAGCATTTAATCGCGAAGGAACTCGACGATATTAAACCAACAGTTATAAGTCAAAGACTACATCTGGAAGTCGGCACTCTTCACAAGTCCAGTAGTCTAATAAGATCAGAACCGGAAGTGCACGAATATGACGCCCAAAATGCTTGAGTCGCCTCACTCATGAAAGCGGTCTGCAATGGAATAATTTTTTCCTCAAAATCCAACCAAAAGAAAAAAGATGCGCTAGAAATAGGCAAAGAAAAATAACTAAAAAGCAACAAAGTATCAGGCAACATAACAACGGGTTCCTGTCAGGATCTGCAACAGAAATCTGACAACCTACAAATCCACACAAAAACGCACTGAAATTACAAGCAACTATACCCAAAAGTAAAACACTCCATTGCTCACGACAACAAGTATCTAAATAAGAATAACATGTATAGGGAGAATAACTATAAGAGCAACCAAACATCCAATTCTTGTCCCGCCAACAAAAGTTTTGCCTAGGCAAAATCAGCAGCCATAAGAATTGCAGTAATACATTGTTTACAGCAAACCAATAAAAGTAAGTATTTGAACATCTAGAAACCAAACCAAACAAACTACAATAGTTAACATATCATACAATATCCAACTACCAGAAATGAAGAAAGGTCAACTCTGAAAAATATTTGAATTAATTCCATTAGCGAAACAGGCAACAGTAGGAACATCTAAAGGTGAAATCCATCCTAAAGTACTAGAATGCTGTGTCTGCAATTATCGAGCTTACTAAATTTTGCCAACTTCATTAACAACAGAGCAACAGAATTCTAAGGAGATCCTAATGCAAAATAGGCACACTGTCTTGCAATCCAGCAGCCATCAAATGTTCTTCTTGAGCTAAGGATGCAGCGCAGCTACAGGCCAATGTACCCAAGCTAGCTAATTTCACTGGCTTGCAGAAAGTGACCTTTCTCTCCTGGATGGCTTACTCGGGTAATCTTCAGCCAGGCTCCTGCTCCTTGATCTACTGTCCTCAGGAGAATGAGAGTAACTCATCTCCCGACGATATTTCGCATCGCGTGGTGATGGAGATCTGCTTGAAGGAGAAAATAATATATAAAGGATTCTAATATGCTTAATAAGTATGTAGCTTAACTGTCAAAATCTTTAGCAACTAAAACAATGAAGGAAAATTACCTCGAATAATTTTCTTTCCTAGGAGAAGGAGAATAGTAACTTCTGTTCCGAGACCGAGATGGACCATTCTGTGGGGAACGAGAGTATCTAGGTGACCTTGAGCGAGAATATCGAGGAGAGCGTGTTCTTCGGTTATCATGATCTCGACTTCTGAGAAAACCAGATGCAGTTAACATTTTAGTCAGCATTAAACTTCTGCTAGAAGCCAGAAATATTTCTTAACATCAATAATATCATAAACTACCAACTAGGTGCACAAACATGTACCTACTACCAAAGTAATCCTGACCATGACTCAGTAGTAAAGTACACAATTTAAACGAAAATATCCATCAGCTTACTCAACTACTACCCCAATATGCTGCAGTATACTTCCAAGAACAAGTGTTATTACACCACAAGTGATAAACCAAATTTTCATGAGCAAACATAAAACATACATGTGGGGTTAAACAGCCTTGGTTGTACACAGATCCCAAACAGCAATTTCCAAAATGAAAATACCAAGAAGGTCTCAAACATTTCAAAATAAGCTTTTAAACAAAAGCTTCAAAGAAAACTCAAAATTTTAAAAATTTCTAAAAAAGAAGATCCCATTGTATTTTCTTAAGGCTTTAGATGCAAGTATTCTCTACTTTTTACATCAGAATATAACAAAATAAAAATTTATTGGCCACGAACAAACACATTCCAACTTATAAGTTTATGCTAAGATATATGCTGATAACATGGAATTGTGAAGTTGACAACATAAGCAAACCTTGCACTTACCTCACTCTCTCTCTTGCCCTCATCTCTTGTGGCTTCTTCCTGTTCTCCTCGGCAAATACCACAGTTAACTCCCTACCAAGAAGTACTTGCCCATCCATTTGATACTTAGCTTCAGCAGCATCACCTGGATCATAGAATTGGACAAACCCAAATCCACGTGGCTCACTGTAACAAAAGTAATTTTATTTCATGAGATCTGATGCAATTTTACCACGAAAATTTTATATTTCAGTATGAACATCAACCAACAGTTACTGCCGAACTATCATTACGATTCTGTAAAACATAGAAGGTCAATTCAGAGAAATGCCTTTTAATGCTTCACGCGATTCAGTAAATCTTTGTATTGACAAATCAATTTAAAGCAAGCACATGGCTGCTGACCTTGCACTCTTCAGAGTTTAAAGATGACTTCAAATTCTTCAAGACTTGAATATCTTCACTATGTTAACTTGAAACTTTATTTCTTCCCATCTCACTAGCGAGGATCTTCACACATTAACATCCTCTTCAACAGAACCCTTAATACTTGTCTTTTGTCTTCAAAACTTTATTCTCACTGTTAGATCTCAAGAACCTTAATAAAAGATTCAGCGTGCATTGATAAAAATTGAGAACTAAACAACAATTCCCAGGAAGCATAAAAAAGTGAAAGGCAACTGATAATTCCCAGGAAGCATAAAAAAGTGAAAGGCAACTGATAATTCCCAGGAAGCATAAAAAAGTGAGAGTCAACTGATAATTCCCAGGAAGCATAAAAAAGTGAAAGGCGACTGAAAATTCCTAGGAAGAAAATATTATTTATTGTTGAATTGTAAAAAAAGTTGCACACTCCACACATGCCATTCAAGCCAGATTTAACAAGTATTTAAAGTCAAAACTACAACTATATAACAGTATTCCAATATAGTTATAGTTATTCTTAGGTTCTTATTCCTGCAGTCCACAGCAAGGCTTAAATTAGATGAATATAAATATACTTACCCGGTATAATAATCCCGTGGCAAATATATATCCTTCACACGACCAAATTGACCAAACGGCCTACGAAGATCATCAGGCCTGCACAAAAGAAGCATAACAAGTTAGATGGAAGTAAAAGGAATTAAGGGAAAGCATGAAATAACAGTTCATCTTAGATTAGATGAAGTAGAAGGGCTAGAAGGAATCAAGGGAAATCAGATTAAACTCATAGGATCTCATTATGGAACTCGACAGATCCTGGGCACTTTCAGTATCAGTATTTATGGTATATGCAGTGAGATCAAGGGAAAGCAAAAGTATATAGCGGTGCATGTGCCACCTTTTATATTAGAGCATTGTAAAAAATTATATATTGTTATAACCACCAGTGCAAGTTAGACTTACGATATAGAAGAGAAGTATATCAACAATAAATATTTCATGGGTACTGTTTCCAAGTGAAAATTGGCCTCATCTTTAACTGAAACTGGTCCATATAGAGTGTTTTCAATCACATCTAGTAGTGAAAGCAACAATCCTCAGTTGTCCCAGGTCAATCTTAGAGACTCAGTTCTGCCTCTTCATTGAATTTGAATAATAACATATGCAGAAAAGGGTATGTACCTTAAAAACCAGTAAGAATAACATACCTGCAGTCACGACGGAGATTTCGAACCAAAAGACTGGTCGGAAGATCTCTACCACGACCTCCATAACGACCTCTAGGGCTTGGGCTCCGACCTCTTCTCCCATAACTCCTTGGAGGTGATGGACTATAGCTATAGCTTCTTCCCCTCATTCTGATAGTGGAATTACAACCTACAGTATTTCAAAGGAAAATTAGGAGCTAATAAATAATAACCTAAGACTGCAGATCTAAAGGTTGTAACATATAAAACATGAAACAGATGTTGTAACAGATGTTGTAACAAACTACATCAAAAGGTTGTAACATATAAAACATGGTGCCATAGGCAACAAAAGCATGAATTAAGTTGTAACTGCTCTATAGGGTGACTGTCCTGCATAAATGTGCTTCATATTTACTCCTTTTCTCGTGACAATGTTCCTTTTATGAATTTAAAATTCTTAGACCTACTAGAAAGGAAAAAAAAAAGGAACTCCTGTAAGATTAATCTATGAAGAGCACAAGACAATAGATTTATTTTGTAAATCAAGAATATCCAACAGGTCAAGCCCTTGGGAAAAACGAAATCATTATAAAGATCACAATACACAGATGTACTCATCTAGGATATTGGGATTTTTTTTCATTTTTTCTATCCATCATGGCTATAGATGTAATTTAAGACCCATAAAAACAAGTTCACTGTAGGTCAATAAGATCTCCATAAGCTACTAAAAGTTCAATGTAAGCTACAACCATCCTAAAAGGGGTAATGCATTAAGTAATAAGGGTAGTCCTTAAAAAGGTAACAATTAAGTAATAAGAGAAGTTACACGATCACCCAATTTAATCAGGAAAAGTTGGGAATATCACAGGCCATTCCAGCAGTATAATTAGCATCAACATGATAATCAGCTACTCAATTAACGTTTTCTTCTCTATAATATAAACATAATTTTTTTTTTCTAACAGACAAGGAATCAACTATTGTCTTCCTATTATACCTTCCAGCAACACAATATAACACTACAAAAAGGCAAGAAAATCGTCAACAATCGACAGTTTCTAGATATGTAGGATACATGCTTGAAATGCCTAAATAAGCTCCTAAAAGATAATTAGCTAAATTCATCAAATATACTACTAAGACGTGCACCAGACATGCTTCCAATGATATGCACGATAAGCATGTCCCTTGGATTTATGTCCATCAGCTTCACGTTTTTCTTATTCAATGATGCTAAAGAAGAGTGAATTTAAAACAAAGATATCAAGCTAGTACATAGGAATAACTATGCCATCAAGGTAATACCATCTAATATGCAATAAGTAGCCTAGTAAGCATTGCGTAATCATACATGGACATAATGATGATATTTAACCCTACTTGTATCGTCAACCACAACGAAACAAGATAATAACATAGTTTTGACCGTCGTCGAACAATTTCGAGTAGAAAAACAATAAAACCTAATAACAGTCGACAACCTGTTCGTAAATTTCACCACGATCACAGCAAGATCCAAATAATTCGAATCTCACACAGGAAACCTTATCCCAGAACGAAACAATGCCCTATAAACGATGACTCCTTTCAAACCCTAGGCGTTCGGATCAATCAACGAGAGATTCGAGCTCACCTATTAGAGATCGACGACTCTTGCAACCAAGGAGGTCAAATCGCCAGAAAAGACGAAATCGTAAACCCTAGAACAAGCAAAGATGAGAGGTATACCTTGCGCTCCAAGAGCCTTCGGTTTCTCGTCTATTCCAGAAGCTTCGCTCAGTAATAAAAGCCCAATCCACCCTTGGCCCTCTTTATAGCTGATGTCCTTTTATGAGGACCGTACGATTAGGGCTCTTTTAGTCGATAAAGCAAATAGACGGTGGATAAAGCTCTACACATTGTTGGGTATACTCGGCCGCAGACTAAATTGGGCTTTTGGGCTTTTGGGCTTTTGGGCTTTTGGGCTTTTGGGCTTTTAGGCTTTTGGGCTTTTTAGCAATGGCCATAATATGAGATAATTTTGATATTAGTGTGAAGAGTGAGGGATATTTGCACAAAAGAGCTTTTCAAAATTTAAAATAGTAAAAAATGTCGTTTGTACGTATCTTTTATATAAATTGTGTATATTTTATTATAAAAATATATGCATCTAGTATTAAAATTAAGCGTATTTAGTTTCAACAGTTTATTTATTTATTTTATTTTACAAAACTAGCTCTCTAAACTTTTTTATTTATTTATCTAGTATGCATCTAAAATTATATATATATAACTAGGTACATTTCGCCACGTCAATAAACTTGTTGATAGGAAGGACCACAAAATTTAAAAATTGCTAAGAAATTGTTTATATAAGTTACTTTACAATTTAGCAATTCATATTTAGAACTCAAAAATAATTTATATTTAATAATAATAAAATTTTAATATAAAGAGATTTATAATTAAAAGTTGCCGCCTTTGGCGAGGGGATTTGCCAAAGTGACAGTACATACCTAATTTTGTATTTAAATTTAGAAGTCAATTAGATGCATAAAGGAAAAACAAATTAACGGCCGACTTAAAGCTCCTTTAATTCAATGTATTTTTAATACTTTGGTAGGTAGCACGTCAGAGATTTGGACTGCTTACATTAGGGTTATGACTGGAGACATTAGTCGTTATCCACATTGAGTTCTCTTAATTGAAAAAAGAAGATCCTTAATAAAGAGGAAGAATTAATCAATCAAACAGGTAGAGTGGCAATTTTAACATGGTTTGCATGAAAAGGACCCTCTGTTTTGGCGCCAGAGGGAGAGAAAGAGAGAGATAGGGAAAAGAAAGGGAGGATTAGGTTGGAATTTTCCTACAACTCACCTGCCCGAGCATCCTCTAGGCCAGATTTAGCTATCGTGGTTGACCGGAGCTCTCCCGACTCGATAGTGACCATTGCCGTTGAGAAGTGAGCAGGTCGTTCGCAAGCGCGGATGCAGGAAATTGCTACATCCGGAGTACTTGGCTGCAGGATAGGCAACGAGTTCCTACTCGTGTCCTATAAAGAAATGCAATTTGGAGTAGTAGTGCTGCATAGCAATATAATACGAGAGAGGATGAAGTCAGTTGTTCTGATTTGTTCTCTTTGCTCAAGAAAGAAATTCTTCCACCTTGCATGCATATCCTTGCTGTAACCCTTGAAGTATTCTTGCTCTTCTTCTTTCTCTGCAACGTTGAATTCTTGGCCCAAATCAAGATAACTTGATCCAGGTTGGACTTTCTCTTCTCTTCACTGGTCTCTTCTTTTTTCCTTCTGTTATCTGTTCTAGTTGGTTGTTCTACTTGGGTTGCTAAAGTTGCTGATGGTGTGGAATCACCAAGGCAAGGAGATAAAAGATATAAAGAATTAAGGTTGCTGTTCTGTAACATGAGTAATCTCTATTTGTCATAGAGTGGCCTCCCTATGTTTTAGGATATGACAGGCTTTGGCTTCACTTAGATTTAGGCACAAGGAGCAATAAGCTCCTCATGAAGCTTGTCGGTTAAAGAGCAGAGCTAGCAAGATAGTTCAGATGTTTATCTGAATCTTCCATTTAGTTTTCTTCCTTACTTATTTCCAAAGTAAAGATCTAAGACTTAAATCAATCAATAATGGGGATTTGGTTCAGAAATTAACTTTTGCAGCCATTAGAGTCTGTTAGTAAGTCCTTTTTGAGTTGATTCATCTGAGAATTTGATTCTAGAAAAGAAAAAAAAAAGAAAAAAGTGGGAGGTCTGAAAAGTCCCTTGCAATAGAGAGGCAAGCACACCTGATGTATTTCCCTTGAGTCTTTCTTCTTTCATTTGCGTAATGTACTAATTTTATTCTATTTTTCTGTTCCAGTTCTGAGGTTTCTGTGTGAATATATAGGCAATTGGATCTCGATCCAATGTTCCCCAAAATATGGCAGGGATGCATTATGTTGCTCATCCTTTTTCTATCAAGTGCATCAGGTATAATATTCTTCCTGATCAATGATTAGATTAGATATCAATGAATAGTGCCATACTGAGAAATAGTTAAATTTTTCTTAATTTTAATATACTTGTCTTATTTACGACAAAAAAGAATATGCTTCTTGTTGTTTGTGTATGCATTATACTTTCTTTTATCTATCGTTAGATGACCATTTCATTGGTATTGAGGGTGCTGTTACTATCCATTTATCGATTCTTTGTATGACGTTTAACAAATTCAAACAACCTTTGCTGCAGGTGGACTTGTTGGAGCAATGTATGATCTAAACTTTGTTAGTTTAGCTTCCACTGACACCAATTCGTCAAACTTGGTTGGGGTTTTCTGTGTGGCAATCGCCAGTGCAGACTCCAGTATCCTACAGGACAGCTTGAATTGGGCTTGCGGACCTGGTTCAGCAAACTGCAGTGCTATACAACCAGGGCAACCATGTTATCAGGACAACAATTTGGTTGCATTGGCTTCGTATGCTTATAATGACTATTACCACAAAACTGAAGCTACTGGTGGAACCTGCAACTTCAACAACACAGCAACTATTACCAATACCGATCCTAGTAAGCTCTAATACACTCTATGTGATATAGTCCTTGTCCGAATCTTGAATACTTCAATAGTTCAATTTATGCACTATTTTCTTACTAAGGCTTAGCTACTGCTCTCTGCATTGCTCAGTTATGTCTCAAATGATTGTACTAGCAAGGTAGTACTAGCTATGTTTCTTTCAGAATTCAGTTATATTCAAACAAAGAACATGATGTAATAGCAAATGACATCATCTTCAAAGACTTTTCAGAACATAGGAGTTCAAACATGGAAGACTAAATACAGTGAAGGCTCTTTAAAGACATGGCAATTAGAACTACTTAATTAAAGTCGTGCACTATCTACTCCCATGCAGTTTCTGATTGCCAGGGCTTCTGGTCATTGGAAGGTTGGTTCTTTTACTTGACTATCATCTTATGGACTCTAACCTCTTTCTCTATTCTTTCACAGGCTATGGCTCATGCATCTTTGCAGGAAGGTGAGGTGCTCTTTAGAATAATCTAAATAAGTTACTTAAAACATTGTTACAGAGGCTTACAACTCGTGTTCATTTCTATGGACAGCACACTCCAAGACACTAGCTCTGGCGGTGGTACAAACACAACTACTGGCACAGGTGTAAACACAACTTCAACTTTTGGTGGAGCACCAAATAATGACAATTTCGGGGGCACATTCTCTAGCAATGGTGTTTCACTACGAGTTCTGCAGATCGCCTATTTAGTTCCAGTGATACTGCATGTCTTTTTTTTATCTGTAAAACAAATTGATCAATGGTCAGCAATGAAAGAGAGTATATAATATGCACATATGCCAGAATAGTATTGCAGTTGTGACATAATAACAAAGTATAGATGTAGTTGTTACGGTTATAAATGGCACATGACAACCAATAGCTCTTCTTGGCTGCTAGAAACTATCAAGATGATTAAAATGTGCTAGATATTACAACCTTGTTGGTTGGACTTTTATTTTTATTTTTATGCGGCTTTCGTTGATTCTAAATCTGTTCGTAGTTCAAGTAAAAACATTTCATGCGAGCGTGTAATTTTGCAATATAACTTTCACATACCTTGAGATTTTATTGTAGAATTTTCAGTGCATGCACTACACACAGCCATGGTTTCTGATCCTATTTATTTGAACAGCATGGAAGTTCCAGATTGGTTTGATTCATATTCTAAATTTAAGCATTTAATTAATTGAGTAATTTCAGAAGCTCTTGCTAGATTTCAGTAATCTCTCTGTTGCCAGAAATCATCTGTTCTTTTCTGAAAAGGGGCTACTCCTGCATCAATCTGCAGTATAAGGTTAAAAAGAATTCTGCATTGGTACTACACAGAGAAGTAAATCCAAGAAACATTGCAGTAATTAATGCCTACAAACTTGTTGAATCCTATTCAGACACTGGTTATCTAAATCATTCAGAGGATCTGCCAAAGATACTAATGCTGTACTGTGGATCCTATGTGAATTTTCTGAGAGCACCAACATCAACATCAAATTAGCTGCATGGTCCCTTCTACTGTTAGTCTGTTGCAATACGTACATGGGCAGATATCAATCCATCACCATGTGTTTTAAAATGTGTTAATCTTGAGGATCTCTATCTTGATCTCTTTTCAACCTTTTTGGCTAAAAAAATATCCAATGTTACTATTTGTTGCAGCTGCTCCCTTTCCTCAGAAGCACTCCCCTGACCTCTCAATCTCACCAAACACCCCACCACAACTGCCATCAGATTAACACCCAGATTTGGACTCCTCCCCTACCCAAGTTGCCTTTGCCTGCCTTGGAAGACCCTCCTCCAATATATCTATCAACCAAGATTTGTACCTTAATTTCCTGCAATCGGCCCACTTGGCAGCTCCGGGTTGGATGCAACACTTGAGTTCCTACAACCAGTGCTGCACAACATCTTCCCACACCCGTAGAAAGAGAGAACTAGATTAATAAATAAATCAACCAGTCACCACCACCATCATCAAACTCCTATAACAACCTATGCAACTATTCGTTTTGTCATATATATTTTTTAGAGAGAGAGAGAGGGGGGGGAATTAGAGAGGCGAGAATGGCTCCTCTTGCTCCTTTATCAGAGCAGCCCATGAGTGAGGAGTCCTCCAACTCCAAGAGAAGCCACTCTTTCCGGAGCTGGGTCAAGAACCATTTGCCACCTCTGCTCTTCCACAAGAAGTACTCCGATCTCCGCCTCCTACTCAGCGTCGTCGGCTGCCCTCTCTCTCCCTTCCCAGTCCTCTATAAACAACCAAGCAACGTACGTATGGCTATAAGAACTCCATGCATTCGCTTGTATCACAATATGCATAGGTTGATGTATTAATCCATATATAAATAATATGTATACATAAATAGGTGGCTTCATCAGCTCAGTATATCATTCAGCAATTCCGGGCTACCGCCGGCTGCACGAAACTCGAGGCGAGTATTAAGAGCATGTACACGGCCGGGAGAGTGAGGCTGGTCATGGCTCATGAGCCCAAGCAGCACCATGTAGGTTGCTTTGTTATGTGGCAGTTGGTCCCCGACATGTGGCTCGTAGAGCTCGCCGTGTTAGGTCGGCAGGTCATCGCGGGTAGCAACGGCCGGGTGGCGTGGCGGCACACCCCGTGGCTCGGCGCGCATTCAGCTCTCGGCGGAGTCCGGCCCCTTCGGCGAGCACTCCAGGTTCATTTTCTACTGTTTGATGAACAATTAGAGAATCAAATGTCTCAACTACTGGAATACTAATAGAAAGACATAGTATGATCACTTGTTGTGGGTACTAGCCCTACTGATATACATATAAATTTTTAACCAACTTGGGTTCAATATCTTTGAGCTAATTGTGCAGTTGTAATACTAGGTTCCTTCCCATTTGTTCATGACACTATTTATTCACTACATGGTACCATATATTATTTGTACAGGGATTTCAAATAGTTTTAAAATGATGTCAGATGCAAAGAAGATGTATTCAGCAAACCTTTGCTGGCTGTGCTACTGTCTGTCCTACTATATGAATTCAGATGTACTGGCCTCCTATTACCTATTACAGTACCTCTGAACCTCTATTATCTATATAATTTTTGTGCTGCCGTTCTTCTATCACCTAATCTTGAGTAAATACAACCAGGTACAATATTAGCTACTAATCAAGGTACTAATACTCTTCTATAATTAATAACAGGTACACCACTTGTTAATTGATCAAGATCATTGTCATTTTCATGTTGGTAGTTGTCACAACTTGATGATGAATAATGTTATCCATTCAGGGATTAGATCCAGTGACCATTGCAGCAGTCTTCTCCGCCGCACGGCACATAGGCGAGAAGTTCATCGGAGAAGAAGAATGCTTTGCGTTAAAGCTCGACGTCGATCCTTTAGTCTTATCAAGCTGGAGTGATAGCACTGCAGAGATCATCAAACATGCAATGGTTGGCTACTTCAGCCAGCGCAGTGGCCTACTGGTTCATCTTGAGGACTCTCAACTGACAAGGATCCAATCTCCAGGATCTCAAGCCGTATACTGGGAGACCACCATATCATCATACATGGAGGATTACCGACCAATAGATGGCATCATGATCTCGCATTCGGGGCGGTCCACCGTAAGCTTAGTAAGATTCGGCGTCGGCTTGAAGGCCAACAGAGTGCTGACACAGATGGAGGAGATGTGGACAATAGATGATGTGGTGTTTAATGTACCAGGCTTATCGGCTGATTGCTTCATTCCTCCAGAGGAGGTGCAGAAGAACATTAGCCACCCAAAAACAAAGAATGGCAGTAATCAGGGCTTTCATTTTATCTAAGTTTTATAATAGAAAGTGATATGATCATATGAGTTGTGTACATATGTTATTTCTTATCATATGAATTTGGTGCAGAGCTAATAGTGGTTTCTGAATTCTGATCGATGGATTTGAACAACAAGATTAGATTGCATTAGGCCAGGTTATGCATTGGGGAGTATTAAGTATTAACCTTGTGCTGGGTCCTATCTTACAGTTCTGAAGCAGAAAGCTAGTAAAGGCGTGTTGTTCCTTCTCTTTAGATCTTTTTGAATAACTCTGAGCCATCAATTTGTTGCTATCTTTTGGTATTAACTGTAGACTACCCCCACAGTACCCAGCTCACATCCCCTGTTCTGATATCTTTTTTGGCTGTTTCATTCCAATGAAAAAATGAATAAGTTATATATAATTCATACTTTAATGTTCGGCATAAGGTTGCATGGCAAACACTGAAAAAACTATGTAAGAATTTAATCCTATTAACTACTCTTCTGCATTTAATCTTCAATTTTATCTGGCTCTGTTTCTTACCACCATCTTTTGCTCTGTGAGGGAAGTTCTAAGAAGAGTCTGCTCAAAGTCAACCAAAGTCTTTGCCTTCCCTTTCCTCCAGTCTTATGTAATGTGTTTGTTTGTGTCACCTGACAAACTTTTGTCGTTGTTTGTAAATTTGATCTGCAAATTTACACCAAGAATTGTACCTGCTGATTAAAGGACCCACATAGGACTATGACACTTGGACCACAAGCATGAATAGTGAATGATGTACCACAAAATATGGTTCACATTCTTCTTCATGATTTAGGATTTTTAATTGTGTATCCTTTTCTTTCAAAGATAAAAAAAAATGTGTTTAGCAACTGATTCTTGATCAACTTTGTGTTCCTGCCCGGGGTATTTATTTTTTTTTCTATTTCTGTGATAGGTTAGAAACCTTGTTCAACCGAGCTTTTGAGAATCAACAGAGTTGTGTGTCTTTGACTACTGGATCACGATACAAATTGATTTTTATTTTTATTTTTATAAATTATCTAAAATTATATATATATATATATAGAGAGAGAGAGCTCAATGATTTATAGCAAAAGTGATATTTAAAAGAATATAGTGATAATTACAAAAAATAACTTTTGTTTCTATGTTTACCTCCGCGGGCCAATTTGGCCCAGAACTGATCCGCACTGGGCCTAAGCTTTATTGGGCCTTGACCTGGTTCTTATGGTTCCAAACCGTATCTTGCGTTCTGGAATTGTTCTTTGTTGTGGATTGCCCGGAAATTGGATGGATAAATTTGGGGTTATTGCTTCCTTTTCTCTGTTGTAACTTTATTTCATATTTTATCTGTTTATTTATATATTTTCTGATGTTGCATGAGGATGCCAAGGAATCTATCAGAAAAAAATTCTCCTTTAATCTACTTGGTTTATGATTTGTATGCTGAATCCTAAACCCGAATAACAACTGAGAAAGGTGATTTTTTTTTTTCTGGTGTGGTGTATGTCGAAGCATTTTAGATAATTTTTGTCGTTGAGCAAACAAAGATGATAGAAGATACTAACATTTATGGACAAATATGGAGTTTTTATTATGTTTGCTGTTGGTTAATACTTAATATGGTTTCAATAACAACTAATTTCTTACTGAAACTAGTTAGAATGCAACTGCAACTGCATGTTTATCTAATAGAAACTATTTACATATGGCTTGTTATAAATTTATACTACAATAGGAATAGCCTCTATATGAATACTAATTGTGAAGAGAGACCATGATAGATTTCCTTTTTCTCTTTAATGTTTTGCTTAGTTGTTTATCTAAGGAGGCAACCTTCATTTGTCCTTCTTGGCATAAAATGATTTGGTTTCTGGGGCTTAATCATGTTCAATGTATAGATACTGTTTCATATCAGTTTGACGAGAAACTCTGGTTATACATGGGCCTTTTCGGAATTAGAGTTCAGCTTCCTATTCACCAAAATTTGTCAACTTCCTGATGTTCCTTTAGCAATTTTTGAAACGACTCTATTGGTCAGTTCAACTGAGCAGTAAAGCCATCACGATTCATGAAGAAAGTCAAATAATCAGGTTAAGGTAATAGAGGTGGACAGTTGTAGTCTGAACCTAAACTGGTCTTATATTAGTTGCTTGATCTTATGGTATTTCTTAAAAAATGATAGTTTTGATGGGTCCCTTTTGAATGTAAATGTTTCAATCTGCGTTTGTTTGGTCTCATTTGATGGATTTCAACTTAAACATCATCATTACCTTCTGTGCAATTGATCAATACAGCCATTCCAATTCATGAATACATATCTGCGCAGGCGAAAGTCAAATGATAATCAGGTTCATGTAGTAGAGGTGGAATGCTGAAGTCTGAAGCTAAATTCGTTTTCTCTTCTTTTGCCACTTTTTCCAAAAATGATTTTTAATGCAGTGCAGCAAAACTGTACTTATTTGGTTTCATTTGCTGTGACTTCAGCTTAAACATCACCACCACCTTCTATGTGACTTATAATTTCCCAACTTTACTTTAGGAGTTATTTGTATAATATGGTCGAAAGAAGTGGTTAAAGGCTTAAAGCTTCCTTCCTATATTACATTTCCCATTGTTGAGGATGACCCAAAGAATGAACTACTACTACTACTACTACTACTTCATCTATGGTTATTATTCGACTTACATACAGGGTTTGAGATTGAATTCTGTTATTACTGTTACATTTACATCTTTCTCTTTCGATGCAACTGTGACAATTATTTGGCAGAAGGAAGAAAATGACATCGAAATTGTTGGTTAGAGAAGCAGGCCCGAGCGAAGCCTGACCAGAAAAGCCATCATGAGTACACATCTGAGCAGGAGGAAATCAAATTAGGATTAGGCTCATGTGGTGGAGGTTGGTTGTTGAGGTCTGAAGCTGAATTGGCCTCAGAAGGATGAGTTGCTTGGTCTTATTGTACTTTTCTTCTTCCAACCTGATTACTGAAGTTCTCTTTATTGTGGACCTCTGGTTTCAGTCTTGCAGAACTGCACCAACACCGCAATCCGTGGTTTTCTACCTAAAGGCAGCCTAATCTCCATTTTGAAATGTTATGGGAAGATCTGCTGAATAAAGTGCTTTGGTTGCATGCAGAAGAAAATATCAGGATCATACCTATCTCTTAATACAGTTTAGCTGGGGCCTCTCAGTAATCAGGACAAAGGATGCACTTTTATGCTACTTGTAGTATTTTGCAATTGGTAATTGTTTCATATGCTCCTTTTCCTGCCCAGTTACACCTATCCAGGCTTGCAACTGTGCAAGATTGTCATGTGATGTGCAGTATATAATTCTTGTTTCTCTCACCTACATATATATATATTTTAATTTTGTTTTGGCTTCTTGGAAACTTGTCCACAATGCATCTCATGATAGATCAGCAGCCATGGTATTACTTATCCAAATGCTAATCTGAAACCAAGCTAGCTAAACAATCCCCAAATGCTCTTCACTTATGCAACTGTTTATTCCAATACTATGTTTCATTCAAAGTTGCATTACAGAGTTTGATTCAAAAGATTCACAGTCCACTTCTCTTTTATATCATCCATTGCATTACTATCCTCCCTCTCATTGTTGAGGCTTTAAGAGAGATTTGGATCTTTTTCCAGTACTTAATAAAATTAATATCTTATTGTGTATATGAAACAAAACATGGCAGCTCTTCTCATCACACTAATTTAATAATGCGGATTAGCTTAGCTAGCAATGTCTTAGGATGACGATTGACATAATTGGGGTCTAAGCACATGTTCAACATTAAATAAATCTGCGAAAAAGAAAATTAAACTAAAAATATTCATGCAACCTAACTACTATTTTTTTCTCAAAAACTGTGGACGCTGAGCATTCTTCCATCAAAAACTGGTAGGCCCATTTAATTGCAAGTGGCCTTGTTTGATCCAAGAATGGTGTAATGGCTTACGTTTCTGAGCATATATCCATGGTCTCTGAGGCTATGAATTATCCTCTTTGTCTCATATAACCTTTTATTATTATTATTTTCATATCACTACTTACTACATTTTTAGGGATCTTTTGTTTTATATATATATATATATTGCTTCATGTGTTTATTTATGTGTACACCCTATTTTCACTATTTTTAATTTCTTTTTAAAAATTAACATCATTTTATTTTTTATGGACGCTTTTATAGGATTGGAGGTCTTTTTTGTGAATATACCTGGAAAAAAAAGGAGTTAAGAGTGATCTGAGAAATATGTGGAAATGGAGGAGGTCTTTTGTAAATGATGTGCGAACGACCCGCCTTTATCTCATCCGCAGTTGGACCCAGGAGTAGAATTCCGACCATTGCCTACCAGCTTCTTATATAAACTCATCACGTTCGGTAGACTACACTGCGAGAGCTATCTGCATCGGAAGAGCATCACCTGCATTGGTATTAATGAGTTCTTCTCCGCTTCGATCTCGTATCTTTTTCTTCTTAATCGCAGTTTGGTTGGAATCCGTT
This sequence comes from Typha angustifolia, assembly GCF_048772165.1. Classification (NCBI taxonomy): domain Eukaryota; kingdom Viridiplantae; phylum Streptophyta; class Magnoliopsida; order Poales; family Typhaceae; genus Typha; species Typha angustifolia. Next base: position 718,242 of record NC_133251.1, read on the forward strand.
TGCGATTAGGTTACGTTTAACGTTGGTTTGTTTGGGGTTCTTGAGGAAAAATGGCTCCTTTGGGTAGATTTTGATTGGAGAACACCGTTTCCTACTTATTGTTTACATGTTTAATGAACGCCATCTACTCTTGGGATCGCTTCACGGTTCAAATGGACTTCCAAATTTTCCTGATAATTTCATATTTGATGATCTTACTATTTTTTCATTGATTGAGCATGGTTGCTCCATTTTTACTTCATATCCACCGCAAATGCTCTGCTTCATTAATCTATGTCTTGCTTTCTTGAATTTTAATCAGTTCATTTAGCGGAGTCTATTTATTAATGTTCACTAATGAATGTCTCACACTAGTCGTTGTACTTCTGTTCTTTGTTGGATCAGATGAAATGCCAATATGATTCCATACTAGGATCTATATGTGATATATGTATTTTTTTGTTTCAGAATACATGTTGCATTACTTATCTAGAGAAGTGCAGAATGCTCTGCATAACCATTTGAGATAATTATAATCTACTATTGCTATGGGATACAACTTGCCATAACTTTGGAGATAAGCATAAAGTATCTGTCTTCGGATATCTTTAATGCCTCAACAATTAGGAGCTAAATTTCTATGGATGTAAAGTGATACCAATTTCTCTTCAACAAAGGAAGGAACATTGTTCAATGACCTCAGTTAGACTAATAAGAGTCTGCCATGGAGTTCTCATAACTCTCTTCAGCTTCTGATTTTGTTCTGTTTCCTTTTTCTGATGCAGCAAAGAGAGCAATAGTAGTCAGCTTGGTCTTGTGTGCTGCAAATCTACTCCTTAATATGGCTGATGTAAAGGGTGATGAGCTGTTAACTGAAGCACAAAGCTTCGAGCCTTTAGGAAGATGTTCTGTACTTTCTTATGGTGTAGGTCACATGCTAAACGACGTTACATCAGCTTGTTGGTTCACGTATCTGTTGTTGTTCTTGACAGAAGTAGGACTCAGTGCAAGGTACATTATTGATGCTGAATATATGATTTATAGTTTTGCTAGAATTTCTCCCTGGAGAATTCAAGTTGAATTTTCCTTTGTTTTTTCCAAACTAAAAATCAAATTTTAGGCAATGATGAATCATATGTTTGTTAGGAGGTCTCAGTCTCTCTATGTTGACAATGTTTACTGTTGGAAGCTTTGTGTATACTTACTGGTAAATAGGTCATCATTAATATTTTTTCTTCCAAAAAGGTCAGGATGAACTTGTGTGCACTAAAATATACTTGTCAAAATGTAAAAAAGGATATGCTTTCCTGTCAGCTTTTTGGATTTTGCAATAAATGCTCCGGGTTATATAAAATCACGAAAAGAAAATATACTACTTCTCAATACTAGCTTGTCTGTTGATCACTCTAAAGGATACTTTCTGATTCTGCTTGTACAATCAGTTCCTTTAATATCATAAGATTCTAACTAATTGACTGGTAGATCGCAGTACCTTTTGCCTTATTTTAATGTAGCATTTAATTGTATAATGACAATTTTCTCTTAATTGCATAATCTCTATAGGGAGGCAGCTACTGTTATGCTTTCTGGTCAAGTCGCTGATGGGTTAATGACAGTTTTTGCTGGGGAGCTGGTATGTGCCACTGTGAATCTTTATCATGTTGCTTCTTAGAAATGACTCCTCTTGCGATATTCTTTCCTAACAAGATGATTGTTATGTCAGATTGATAGTTTTGGGCGTTTCAAGTTGTGGCATTTTGGAGGATCTATTCTTGTCGCTGTTTCCTTCTCTTCTGTTTTTGGTGGCTGCATGCTTTGCAGTATTTTGGGGACAAACTCAGCTGAGCTGCAAACAATTGGTTACAGTATATTTGCTGCAATCTTTAATATCGGATGGGCTGCCACACAAGTTTCACATATGTAGTACTCTCTTACCGTTTTCAGTACTACCTTCTTGCTTCATGTAATTTGTGAAGTTCTCTGACCATGTTAAGTTGAATAGGTCAATGGTGAATTGCATGACTTTGAACCCAACGAGCAGAGTCTCCCTTGCGAGTTGCCGAAATGCCTTCACCATGGTGATTATCTCCCTCTTTTGTAATCTCTCTCTAGATCATTTGTCATATTTCCACCATTATTCATTAGAAATGTAATTGCCATTGCAGGTAGCAAACCTCAGCTTGTTTGCAATTGCATTAATTGTCTTCAGTGTTTATGATGGAAAAGTATGCTCAGATGTCATTATTCAGGTATGCTAGAACCACCGCATAAAAATTAAAAATTATGTTTTGCAAAAATTTGTATTCTGGTACCATTCTTACCTTCTTTCATTTTGTTAGTACCGTTGGATCGCATACGTGTCCATTTTCATTGGATGCTGTTTTCTGGTGGTGTTCTATATCAAGACCAAGGAGCCAGAGTAACTAAACTCACAATTTATATAAATTATGAGATCTCATGCAGACTATAGCTTTTAAGAAGCTGAACTGCTGAGTATGTCTTGATGAGCTTCTTTGTATCTTTTCTTTGTTTGTCATGCTGTAGGTTGAAACAACGTTCCGATGGTAAATGTCAGAATAGAGTATCATGGATCCACTGGTTCAGGAAGGTTTTGTACTTTCAAGTTGCAATTGTCTATATGCTGACCAGATTGGTAACAAACGTTTCACAGGTCATCTCTTCTTCTAGTTGATAACTAGAGTTCTCTTGTTATTTGCTTATCAACAAACAGAAAAGCCCTTCAGCAATTATTAGCTTAAATTTAATTATCATATTTGTGCATACCATGTTCTTCCAGTCCATTTATGAATACAAATAATTGAGAAAGTACATCCACTGTGCTATAATAGATGGGGAGAATGTAAAATTTCTCTTCCTCGAATCTTAGCGAGGCACTTTTTTTTTTCTCTATACCAATATTTTCTTGCCCCCCAAGAGGTTATACATTTGGTATTCCTAAATTCTAATTGAGCTTATATTTTTGTCTACCATGTCACCACCATATTATCATCCATTGCTAATATCTTTGTGGCAAGCTCTTTAGGAGTTCTAGAGAAAGTATTTTCCATTTGATCTTACTATCCTTGGAAAGAGGGCCAGTGACTTTTCTTTTGCTGACATTTTTTTCTGGTTATTGGACAGGCTCTTCTTGCATTCTATGTCACTAAAGATTTGGGAATGAACCAGTTTTCAAAGGCATTGGTGAGCATTTTAAATCCGTTCTTTTCTTATACTGCAATTAAAGATTCCTATAAAGTGGTCTCCTTTTCAAACTTCCTTTGCAGATTCCTGGAATTATTTACACTTGCAGCTTTCTGGCATCCATCAGTCTTCAGGTATCAAATCCTTTTCTATGTGATATATGGTTTTATTCTTGTTTACAGATTTCAAACCTTCCCAAAAAACTTCACAGGAGATTAGATGGACTTGTTTTCGCCTGAAAGCCCTCTTCACAGTGGGAGCTATTCTGTGGATCTTCTCTGGTGTAGCTCTCTTTGGTCTTCCTTCCAAAATGCACGATTTGATGTATGTTCTATCAGTCATTGTTGGTGCTGCTAATGCGTTAATGACGGTATGCCCATTCTAACAAGCATTCTACCATCTTCATACATAAAAATGAACTACCCAGTGGTTGACTAAGCTTTTGTAGTTCCCGGATGATAAAAAGAGTGGGATCCTTTTACCTTATCTGCTGTTTTGTTAGCATAGGCTTCCTTAATAATATCTATATATACTTGAAAAAGGTTATCTGCCATCAAGTTTCGAAGAACTAAACCGGATTAGTGTCTATCTAGTATAATAAGATTAGTCGATGTCATTGGATAAAATTACATTGTCACATTAATAGTTGTATTAAATACTTATAGCACGGCTATTGTATTTTCTGGTGAGCAGGTGACAACAATTGGAATGCAAAGCATTTTGGTTGGAGAAGACTTAAATGGGAGTGCATTCGTGTATGGGTCGCTAAGTTTCTTGGACAAGATATCTTGTGGGATTGCTCTATATGTTCTTGAATCCTATGAAGGTATAATATATCTTACTCCCTATTATCGAATATAGTATATTTAAATTCTATTATTTTCCTAGTTTGCGAGCATATTTCTTATGCTCACCATCTGTTAAAAGAAAATTACTAGAGCTAGAATTGATAGCAATTTCCATATAATTATAGTTTAGCACCCCCATATCAACAGACATCCATTATTTTGTTCCCTGGAGCTCTGCTACATTGTGAGTAAAAAAGTTATGATAATCTATACACTGAAGCTTGCTTGGAAAAGACATTAACAGATGAATCACATGAATTTGCCAATGATCTCGTTCTTTCCATTGCAGATTCAACGGACTGCCAAGGCACCAGAGGATACCATTCTGTCAGCAGATATGGAACAGGCCTCCTTCCCTCATGCTTTGCTCTCATCTCACTGTTGGTTACCTCCACCATGAAGCTTCAAGAGGCCAAGTCAACAAGTACACTTAAGGATGCTCTCTTAGCTTGATAGAAAGATTTAGGCAAATATAGACCTTCTTCTTGTCAATTAGATTTGAAAAGAAGGAAGTCTCGTCTGCAATCACTCCGCTGATGTCTTCTTATCTATCTGCTCATGTACCATTCTTTGAGTAAAGATGTAAAGAGACAAATTTTCTTTCAAGTTTATATATATCCAGAGGCTAACTTCATGATTACATAGTGAAGCAAAGAGTTATTTATGAGATATCTCTGCAGGAACTCAGATGAAAGCAATCACACAAAACAGAGCAAGTGAAAGGGAAAAAAAAAACTCACAGCTCGTCCTCAAGTCTATGGGAATGATCCATGGCCTCCTCCTCGGTAGTCTCATGGCTGGAGGATAGCTTTTCTTTAGCAGTATTCCTAGTTTCTTCAGCTTTTGTCTTTGCTGCATCATATCCTTCTTGCATCTTCTCTTTTGCCTTCTCCTTAGACTCTGCTACTTTCTCCTGCACCTCCTCCGCCTTCTCCTTTGCCTTCTCTTTAGCCTTCTTGGCCTTCTCCTCGGCCGTTTCAATGGTGACATCTTTTGCCTTCCCTGACTTCTCCTTCACTGTCTCTTTCGCCTCCCCGGCCTTCTCCGCCGCAGTATCTTTCGCCGTCTCTGCCTTCTCCTTCGCTGTCTCTTTCGCCTCCCCGGCCTTCTCCGCCGCAGTTTCTTTCGCCGTCTCTGCCTTCTCCTTCGCTGTCTCTTTCGCCTCCCCGGCCTTCTCCGCCGCAGTATCTTTCGCCGCCCCCGCCTTCTCCATCATCGCCTCTTTCGCGTCGCCGGCCTTCTCCGCGGCGTACTTTGCAGTCTCTACCAAAGTTTCACCCATCAACAAGTGTTAGTTTTGAAGATTATAAGATTAAAACGAAGGTTTAGTTCACTGCCTTGTACCTGAGAAGACCTCCTGAATCTTCTCAGAGCTCTTCCTAGCCGCCTCCCTTGGGGCGGAGGTAGCTCTCTTCGCCCCCTCCTGGGCATCCGCCGCCTTATCTGAAGCCAGAACAAGAGGTGTACGTACATTAGCTATGTAGAAGGATTAAATCAAGAAAATAGCAACCAACTCACCTGAAGCTATCCCTTGTGCCCTCTCTCTAGCCCAACCCGCCCATGACTCGGATGACTCGCCGTTCTCCAGTACACTGGACTGAGTCGTTGTTGCTGCTGCTGCTTCTAAGGCTAAGGCTATGATCAAGGGAGCAAGTATAAGTAGTAATGGACGCAATAAGCTACGATAGCATCTGGGTTTCATGGAGATGGCCATTTCTGTTGTTAGTTTTGAGTTGTGGATTGAAGAGAGATTTGATTTATAGCAGAAGGGAAGGAAGTAAAGGGAGCTCATCGTGTAGAGTTGGAAGAGTTGGCAGTGGACGCGTGGGAGGAACTAGATGGAGAAGTGAGCTTGTTCGTTGCCAAGTGTTCTGATGCGGTGTCCTCCTATATATATACCAATATATATATATATATATAGAAGAACGGACTACGATGAGTCTCAGGCTTTAATAAGACATAAATAAAATAAGAATATTAAAAAAAAGGGAAAAAGAAAAAGAATAAATTTGTAGAAGAAAAGGACGAAAGGGAGAAGGGAAAAAAAATCGCGTTTGAGTATCGTGCCCGGCACCAAAGTTTAGTTTCTTCTTTTCTCTTTCCGCCATGGAAATTGCGACGCCGCTTACACCTATGTTGACCTCGCTCTCTTCTCACCTCGCACCTCTCGAGACCACAACGATGGCTTCTTCTCTACCTTCTTCGTCGTCGTCGTCCTCCTTCGCTAGATCCCATAGAGACCCCTCCCTCATCCCCCTCTCGATCCCAACCCGCCTCCGTCTCCGTCTCCGTAGCTGTAACCGTACCAATCTGTGCGCCTTCGGGCCTCGTCCTTCGCTGGTGGCGGTGAGGAGAGGTGATCAGAGGCGGTGGAGGGCCGCGGCGAGTGGTGGAGAGGAAGGGAAGGGGGAAATGGAAGAGGAGGTGGAGAGGGCGCTGGGGATGGACGGGAGCATCCCGGGGAGCTCGCAAGAGTTCGTGAGGAGGGTCTCTTCTCGAGCTTATGACATGCGCAGACATCTCATGCAGTCTATTGATTCCATCGGCTACGACGGTATCTAATTCTCTCCCCCTCTTAGATTATTAACTTGATTTATTGAGGTGTTCGAATAGTTCAATTGATGGGTTCGCAGTGTTTCAAACTAGAATTCCGTTATTTTTGCTGCTTCTGCTGCTGTTATCGTTGAAACGCCGATTACTTTTCCAAAAAAGATGGAGAAGGAACTAGTAATAATAGCAGTAGCTTATCTATATATTGGACTTAGGACTAACATTTAGAAATTGAAATCACAACTTTTGGTCATTTTGTATGGATCAGTAGTCGTAGATCTTTTTATGATGTTTTTTTTTAAAAAAAAAAATTATTGAATTGCCAGGTTCATGAATCTATAGTTTTTATTTTCTGTGATCCACCAGCGTATGTTGAATAACTTTTCAGTGGCCCCTTATGCTGCCATGGTCCATATTTTGCTGTTTTCAGTATCTAGGGGGCTAGGGTCTGTCTTGAGTATTTAACGCATGTAAGTTGGTAGGTTCAATTGTATATCATCCTTCCATTTTGACCTTTACAGATGATACTGTTCGGTTTGTATGGTTATTTCTTCTTCTAAAGCAGCTATTTTGAGAATATAGATAAATGCCTAAGATTTTGTTTTCTCTTTAGTATTGGAGAGCAATCCCTGGAGGGAAGACTCAAAACCAGTTTATGTTCTGACCCAAAGAGATAACCAGATATGGACAATGAAAACACGAAGGAGTCGGAGGTGAGATCTATTGTCATGCTAATTGATAATTATATTCTATATGATGTTAATGATCTGCTATGCGGTGCAGTGAAGTTGAGAAGGAACTTGGACTGCTATTCTCTAAAGGGGTGAAACGGGCATCCGGAATTGGAAGTAAAGCTAAACAGTCAAGTGTTGGCACCAAGTTTCACATGCTTGTCGAAGATATAAGGGAGGGAGTTCTTGTAAGTACTGGAAATCATTTTCTCTCTGCTGTTTTGAAGAGAAATATGTTTTCATTTATATGCTCTCACAAGCAAGTGACAATATCATACCTTTCCTGTTGCATTAATATGTGTAACCCTTAGGTGATTCTGTAAATCATCTGATAGTTGCTATAAAAGAAAGATATTTGAAATACTTGAAAGGTTGTACCTGCCATCTTCACTAGCTTGTTCTTTAATAACGATGGTTCCGTACGGTGGCAGTTTTCTTGATGGGGAGCATAGTGAAGGATATAAGATTTTATCCTCAAAAGAGGGAATCTCATTGGAATGAGTGAAGGATATAAGATTTTCCCAATGAATTTAAGATACTCTCTGGCAAATTTATTGCTATTAGGGTTGAAGATGCTTTCTTAAAGTTTATTAGAAGTTACTGGCATGTTGAATGAGTAACGCCAAGAATAGAAGTTATTGTGGCCAGACAAATTGAACTTCTAGTATATTTTTCTCTAATTATTTGATTGCTGTCTTCATGGGAAAGCACCATCATAAGTTTTATTTGTGGATAAGAGTAATATTCCTCACTGAGACCACAGTAGTAGAGGGGGTGTGATAAAGCTATCTAAAGAGGCAAATCGTATCTTAAATTGGATTCAAAGCTAAACAGTCAAGTGTCAGCACCAAGTTTCACATGCTTGCTGAAGATACAAGGGAGGGAGTGCTTGTATTTACTGTAAATCTATATCCATCTGCTGTTTTGAAGAGATGTCTTTGTTTATATACTTTGGCAGCAAGTGACGGTATTGTACCTTTCCTATTGCATATAACATGCATAATCATAATGCTAATGAGTTATGGTGATTCTGTAAATCATCTTATGAGTGTTAAAAAATTTTGAAATTTCTGAAAGGCTAATGTAATGTCTATCATCTTCATAAGAGTTTGTTGGGCTGAAGAGGACATAATATTTGCAGTCCTTGGTACTTTAATTTGTCTAATGTAGGTTGATTTTGATCCTACAGCAGCAGATATGCAGGGGAACAAAATCTGTCTTGGTTTTGCAAGTTCATAAACTTCAGACCTGTTGTTGCACATCTTCACTCCTATTAGTCAAAAGCAGGGCCATTATGATGTGTCATTCAAAGCGAAAAATTGATCTGAGGATGCATGCACATAATTTGAGCATGATAAGGACAAAACCCTATAATTGATTCTGTGGTAAAATCATATAGGATAAATGGGAATAGTTAAAAACTTAAAATAGAGTAAGCATGGAAATCACCTCGGATGGTAATGGATTTGTATGACAACATCCAAGCTGAACCTTCGAACAAGGCTTACCTTTCACACTGAAGGACCAAAAAGATATATGAAAAGAGCAGCTTATATAGTGTGATTAGTTTATAACTTTTTCAGTCCTATTTCATTTTGCAAGTATGTTGGATTTTGGTTCAGAAACTTATGTTGTTGCCCTTAAGTGTCTGGTAGAATTTCAGTCCAAATTTTGAACCTTCATGGGTTGCCTGCATTCTATCAGTAAATACATTCTTTGATATCCATCTTTTTCCCTGTTTTTATTTTCTAATGGCTACTTATTTATATCATAGATCTAAATATTGCTTTAAGTCAGGTGTTTGAAGATGAAAATGAGGCTGCAAGATACTGTGACCTGCTTCAGGGAGGAGGTCAAGGTTGCGAAGGCATCGCAGAACTTGAAGCTTCATCTGTAAGGGCTATGAAATTCAGAATCAATAATTATTCGTTTTATATGTTTCTTTCTGACCTTGTGCTTATTGTTAGGTTTTTGACATTTGCCACAAGATGAGGGCCCTTGCTGTTCTTTTTCGCCGAGGAAAGACACCCCCTTTGCCTAAAAGTCTCGAGCAGAATCTTAGGGCAAGAAAGAGATCACTGGAAGACTAGGACCTTATGTGAAGTTGTTGTACAATATAAGGAAACATCTAAAGATAAATTCATTTGACTCTATTTAGTACTTCATAGAATTCAGAGAGGGTAACTAGATGGGTCATCAGCTGAGAATAAAGCTGAATCAATTGTATGCCATTGTACAAAACTACACCATAAAAGTTTCTAATTTATAGGGTCCCTATACTAAATGTGCTACAAAGGACTTACTGCTCTATTATTATTATTATTATCAGATTCCCATTTTGCTGGCTCTTATTATAGGTCGAACTTGTCAGGTGGTGAATGCTCAACAAATTCTAGGTGATGGAATAACATGAGAGAACATATTACTATCATCAAATTGTATTCGTTTTTCTTTTGTCTGTGTCTTTACAGGGAAAGACACTATGCTGCTGGAGGATTGTAAGCAAAGCTTCATTGCATCATCGAATTGCATTCTTCGTTAGCTTCTCCTTTTGGAAATTCCTGAAGTCCGTCAGCAAGCTCGCATCGACGTCCTGCTTCATCTTCTCTGCCAACCTTGTCAGAACCTGCATTCCAGATGCGAAACACAAGGCTTATCGACAGGTAAGACGCAAAAGATCGAGCTCCCACAGATAGCAGTGGAGGATGGTGTATTGGTGGTAGCCCTCACCGACTCAGCAATGCCTCTGAGGATATTTTCCGGGACCAGAGCAAGAAGCATCGGCGGGAGAATGCATCCAACTCTCATCTCCAGGTGGCCCTTGAGACGGCTGCGGCCACCTCTTCTTTCTGGATACAGTGCCCCTTCCACGGACAGAACGAAATCGGATGGCGTAACGCTTCTCTCCAATCCATGGAGCTCCCATTTGGTCTGCATCCAAATCTTACTTATAAATTTCGAGTCATGATACAATGGAGCAGTAAGCATCCAATGCTGGTTTTAAATAAATTAAAAAAAAAATGCAAAATTGTGTACAGCTCGAAGCTCGAGGACGCTGGTTATGTGACGAGGGACGGCCGGCGGGTATTCCTCCCCCTGCGATTTGCATCGCAGACGCATGACGACCACCGGATGCGCCGTCAGGAACAGGATTCGGATTGGTAGCATCTGCACCCTCCACTCTTCCTATCATCAGTTATTACAATCTACACATTGTTAGTTGCAGCGGTTACTCGTTTTTTTTTCCCAAAAAAAAAAAGAAAGAAGAAAGAAGAGGAAGCTATACTACTATCGCACATCATTTAGTCTCTTGCTTCTGCGTTGGTCCGGAAACATTGCTTGGAATATCCGAGGTCGATCATGGAGGTACTCATCAAATGAGACCTGGCATTGAAGTGTTGAGAATTAGGGAGATCTAGTGGAGGGATGGGTATGAACTAGTTAAAGAGAAATTGGAATAAAAGCAGCTTTGCTCCTGGGGATTCGTAGAGCAGAAGATCGGTAGAGATGTTCGACGAGAATGTGACTATGTCAGTCGAAGCTCGTGTCCCGGTAATCTCCTTCCTCCTCTTCCTCCATCTCGTAGTTGTCATCTTTAAATGTTGTAAACTTCTACCTGCAGTTGGTTTGTTCCTGGGTGTTAATGGAGCACCGTGGCAGTTGACTTTCTTTTGGGCTGCTCGTAGCCTCTTACCTTCTCCAAGAACGAGAGGCAAACGATGTTGAAATCCTGGGCTGTAAGCTGCTGCAATCTCCGCCATCTCTATCTCCTCTCTCTATCTCTGTCTGGAGATAGCTTTATCTTCTCTGAGGTATAGACAACGATTTTATGGTCGAGTCTCAGCCACCTGGCTATCCTTTTCATAGGAGTGGACAACTAGTCAACTACTAATGGTCGGTCCCAGCCCCCAGGCTTAATAAGGTACCACGTCCACGTTTTTAATTTTGTTTAGTAATTTTTACATAATCGCCACTGAAATTTTTAAAATACCATAATTAACACTACATTATATAGAATATCTATCGGAATTATTGTGATCTTTAAAAAATATCATTCCATTAGATAAATCTAACTAATCATGATTTAGAAAAGAAGACTATTATGCTCTTACTTAAATTTTAGAAAAATGGTATAATATTTTATCATGTCATAATATAATAAAAAATATCTTTTTTTCATTTTAATGCCAGACAAAATGGCTGATAAATATTTTACATAACTTCAAAAACAATTCAAGATTTTAGGACTCAATTTACACATTTAATCAAATTGTTTCACTAAGAAGATCACCAAAATATTCTTACCCAAATTATGATTACCAAATTACTTATCCAAGCTAAGAGCAAAGGAGGTTGGTGGAGAAGAATTTAATTTATGTCTTAGTCGGATTTTAATTTGCTTTCTTTTGGCATTAGACTTTGTCTAAGAAAAGAATGGTTGTAGTAGATGAAAGAAAAATATATTGGTTAGACTCCTTAGAAAAGAATGATTGCCATTGGACAGAATATTTCCATCTGTATGAGTGGTATTAGTGCTAATTTAATCTAGGATATTTTCTGTAAACATTTAGTAAAACATAGACTTTGATTTGTAACTATTAAAAAAATGAAGGGTGCAAACTAGAAATAGGTGAAAAGACAGGGAGTTAAATGCAAACTCTGCTTTTCTAAAAACATTTTGAATTGTTAGCTTAAAGGAGAAAAGCAAAACCACGTCCTTTGTTAGCTCTACTTCAACTTTGCTCCGACGTAGGTGGAGTTTTTACTACTGGTAGCGAAGTCCACTGCAGAATTCTTAGGCTGCCGCTGCTTGATTAGTCATCAGCTGAGAGTGAAGCTGAATCAATTGAATGCCACTGTACAAAACTGCACCATAAGAGTTCATATATTATTGATTTCCTATAGTACATGACATTCACATTTTGCTGGTTCTTGATAGGTTAAACTTGTCATCATTGTCAAACTTGTCAGATGGTGAATGCTCAACAGAAGCTTGGTGATGGAAATAACGTATACGATCATCAGGTTGTACTCTTTTTTTTTTTTGGTCTGTTCGAAAGAGTCAATGCTGCTGCTCGTACGGAATGGGTTTTATATTAAAAACTTTCATTAACCTCCAAAGTAATATAACGGGCCTACTTATAATAAAATTAAGTAAAAAATACCTTTCATAGAAAATAAACAAAAGACAATCTAAAGAAATCAAATCAGAATTATACATTGGTATACACATCATCACGTCCTATCGGTGAATATTATAGTTATTTTGGAGTCTACTCAACTCAGGAAATGGTGTTGGGATCTCTGCTAGGATGCCCATTCTTCGTCAGCTTCTCTCTTCGGAATTTCCTGAAGTCTGTAAGCAAGCCTTTGTCAGCGTCCTTCATCTTCTCTGTCAACCTTCCCAGAACCTGCATTCCAGATGTGAAGCACAAGGTTTATTGATAGGTAATTAAGAGCCAAAGGAGCTCCCACGGATGGCAGAGGAAGATGGGATGGTGTAATAATTGGTAGCACTCACCGACTCAGCAACGCCTCTGAGGATTTCTTCTGGGACCAGAGCAAGCACCGGCGGGAGGCTGCAGCCAACGCTCATCTCCAGGTGTCCCTTGAGACGGCTACGACCGCCTCTTCTTTCTGGGTACAGTGTCCCTTCCACGGTCAGAGCAAAATGGGATGGCATATTGGTTCTCTCCAATCCTTGGAGCTCCCATTTGGTCTGCAACCAAATCCTAGCTTAATTTTGAGACATGATACAACGGAGCAGTATAAATCCAATGCCTGTAAAGAATGCCAAATTACAGCTTGAAGCTCGAGGACGGTGGTTATGTGACGAGGGATGGCAGGTGGGTATTCCTTTCCCTGTGATTTACATCGCAGACGCATGACGACCACTGGATGTGCCGTGAGGAGAAGGAATTGGATTGGTAGCATCTGAATTCTCCACTCTTCCTATAATCAAGTATTACAATTTGCACATTATTAAATTTATTGAAGTCAAAACACGAGCTAAACTGAAAAAGTCAGCAGAAATCCTAGCTTAAACTAATAAACTTATAGAATTAAAGATCTAAACAATTGAATCTCAATCTAATAGCTAGAATTAATATCTATTAGGTAGTAATTAATTTTCAATACTGAGTTAGATGGACAGCCCTAACTAATTACTCGATCAGTATTGAAGAAAAGGAAAACGGAAGCTAGTCTCTCACATCATTTAATCTCTTGCTTTTGCCTTGGTCTGGAAACATTGCTCGGAATACCCTAGGCCGATCATGGAGGTATTCATCAAATGAGACCTGCATTTACGTGTGTTCATAATTAGGAGGTGAATACAAGGATGGATATGAACAAGTTACAGGAAATGGAGTATGATTAAAGACAGCTTGCCCCGGGTGACTCGTAGAGCGGAAGATCGGTGGAGATGTTCGACGAGAAGGTGACTATGTCCGTCGGAGCTTGTCTACCGTGAATATACGTGTTCCCTTTCCACGCAATCCCGGTATTCTCCTTCCTCCTCCTCCATCTCACGGTTGTCATCTTCAAATGTTGCAGGCTCCTATCTGCACTAGTTCCTGGGTGTTAATGGAATATACCGTGCCAATTGGAAACTGGGACTTCGTTTTCATCTTCGCTTACCTCCTCCAAGAACGAGAGGCAATCGATGTTGATATCCTGGTCTGTAAGCTGCTGCAATCTCCGCCATCTCTCTTTCTTCTCAGCTGGAGATGGCTTCGGCTTCATCTTTCCACAGGTACAGACAACTATATAATGGTTGAGTCTCAAACTCAATCAATCTACCACTTGAATGTCTAAATTTTTTTTTTTTTTTCTAAAACAGTACCTGAGTTGTTAGCTTAACTTAGACGAGGAAGCAAAACCACGTGTTGTTGGTCCTACTGTAACTTTGATTCAACGTAAGCGGCCTGAGTTTTTCCCTACCGGCTGTAGAATTCTTATCATGCGACTGCTTTGTATACCGCTGCGTGCACGGAATCTCTGTACAAAATTGAGACGTTACTGAGCGTATTGGAATCATCCAAGGTGCCTACGTATATATCCCCGTCATCAAAGGAAGAAAAAAGAGAGAAAAAAAAACAAAAATCTCTGTTGATGGGGATATGAGAGACTAACTACAATCTCTTCTCTCTGCATCGTGACTCATCTCGCCATAAAGTTATTGGTCTCCATTTTTTATATTTGCAGGAATGTACTTTTTACCGATTCCATGTGTAAGAAGATAATATTTTTAATTTGCTAACGTTAAAAACATGACGAAGCATAATATTGATGCAACGCACATAAGCCACCAGCAAAATCTTGTCATTAAGTTTCTTTAGTTGGAAGGAATGGTTTCGACTAGTATCCGGCCCTCTGCAGTCTGTATTATGGCTAATTTGGCTAATATTATCATGTACTTAAGGACATAATAAGAATCCACAATGCGTTTTTGTTCTTACGGAAGAGGTTCATATTGTTGGAGTGTTTATTTTTTTATTCACCTTTTCTTCTGGAATTATTCTCGGTTTATTGGAAAGAGAATATTTTTTTTATAATAATTTATTTGTTTCTTAATAAAACTAAATGAGAGAAATTACGGGGAAAGAATTAAAGAGATAAACTACGTAGAAATAATAATACGTAGATACTGCGGATGAGGAGAGAGAGGGAGAGAAAGGAAGGGATCTAGATCGTAGAATCTGTCCCTTTCCTAAAGAAGAGCCGACAGAAAGGAGTCTTTCACCTTCCCCAATTCATTCAGGTCCTCTCGATACGCAAGTCTCCAATTAGATCAGATCAGATCAAATCAGGAAGTCAAACGAGGAGACGATGACTGGAGGGGGCGGAGATTCGTCGGAGTCGTCCGGAGGAGGCTCGTTGGGGTCGTCGTGGTCGTCGGCCTCGTCGGAGAAGGAGAGGAAGAAGGAGAAGGCTAGCGTTAGCCGCACGTCGCTAATTCTCTGGCACGCACACCAGAACGATGTCGCCGCCGTCCGGAAGCTCCTGGAAGAGGACGCCGACCTCGTCACGGCGTACGACTACGACAGCCGGACGCCGCTCCACGTGGCGGCCCTCCACGGCTGGGTCGACGTGGCTAGGTGCCTCCTTGAGTACGGCGCCGACGTCAACGCGCAGGACCGGTGGAAGAACACGGTGTGTTTGTTGTCTTCTCACCTCGAACCCCTTGGATTTCCTTGACTGTGTTAATTTTGTTCGATTTTGTTGTTATTGATAGCCGCTTGCGGATGCAGAGGGAGCGAAGAAGTTTACGATGGTCGAGCTGTTGAAATCATGCGGTGGTTTGTCCTTTGTATGAATCACTAACGTTGTTTGTCCTCTTCATTTTTTGAATCCATATTGCAGGGTGGACACTCTTGTTTCTCAGTATTAGATTGTAAATTTAGTTTTGATATCGTGAAATTAACAAGTCTGATTTCAAGAATTTTTTAATTAAATTCTACAGTCAAATTTATGCAGTTCAAATGCCTTCATTTACTCTAAGTTATGATAGAAATGTTAGGAACGAAAGTATTTTTATTAATTGTTTGATTGTTTGGTTTGGTAATACTTGTTAGATAAGTAGTTATCCCACAATTAGATAGCAGAAAATACGGAAGAAATAGTGCTTGATGAGCTTCAATTGACGACTCTAAAAAACTAGCTCTGGTACCATGTTAGGTGGCCAGTTGCCCAGAAACATAGACTATATAACAGGCTAACGATGTATATGATATACTATGCTAAGTTTGTTTATTCAATTGAAATATATAATTTAGTGTGTAATATATAATTTGTAATTCCTATTATTTTCTGAATCTTAAGCTTATGGAAGGATCATGACTTTGTATTTATTGCAGGGGCAAAATGGCAGTCATTTTGAGCCAAAGCCAATTCCACCTCCACTTCCTAACAAGTGTGACTGGGAAATTGACCCTTCTGAGTTGGATTTCTCCAACTCAACAATAATTGGAAAGGTTCCACACTTTCATCCTCTCATTATGTTTGTATCTGCTTAATGATTTGGAATTCATCACCTTTGGGAATCCATAAATTCTTTTCCTGTCAGAATGTTTATAGACTAAGTGGATAAAGTGAGAACAAATAGTTTTTGAAGTAATTGAAGGCTCCAATTCATGCATTCCAGATATACTGTTGTTAACTTGTGATAACATCCTTTTTTTCTTTAACGAGGGGCCAGGTAATTAATTAGAATGTTTCAAACAAAAAATGGCTTGTGATAAGAAGTTTGTGCTGTTTTAGCTGTTATGTGCTTGCCTTTCGTTGATCCTTATTCATTTGTTGATGTTAGCTCATTATTGTAGGGTTCCTTTGGTGAAATTTTGAAAGCTTATTGGCGTGGAACACCTGTGGCAGTGAAACGCATTCTTCAATCTCTTTCTAATGATAGACTGGTGACGTAAGTTATCTTATATATCAGTTATACTTAAGTGCATTTTTTTTAAAAAAAAAAATTCTTTTTGGCCTATTATTTAACATAAAATGGAGAGTGATTCTTTTTCAGTTTAAGATTTTTATATTCTGAACCATACATTATATTACTCTCAATCAGGCATCAGTTATTCTTATCCTTTGGTAGCTTTTTAATCATCTATTTTGTTATAAGTGCATATGAAAGAATATTCATGTAAATGCTCAGTACTCCTAATAAAACAGAACATCTCACTGGGTCCTTGTTATCATGTTACAGCCAAGATTTTAGGCATGAAGTCAATTTGCTAGTGAAGCTGCGCCATCCTAATATTGTCCAGTTCCTGGGAGCAGTCACTGAAAGGAAGCCTCTGATGCTAATCACAGAGTATCTGCGAGGGGTATGGATTTTCTGTCCAAACCAACTGTGTTGTGAAATAAGAGCATCCTTGTAGTTCGGAAATGATGATTCACATGTGATATTTCAGGGTGATCTTCACCAATATTTGAAGGAAAAGGGCTCCCTCAGTCCATCAATAGCTATTAATTTTGCACTAGACATTGCAAGGTAATCAGGATGAGGAGGTCCTTTTAGGTCAGATCTATGTGCTACTACATGCTCATAGTTGTACTTTGGTTGGAAGCATTAATTTTGAAATTTTGATCTCTTTTAACAAGGGTATAGCTATCTTTTGTTCTGTGATACATCATTTTATTTACAAAAAATCAAGATTTGACTTTACCTTGACTCTCAGTAACCACTCTTCCTGAATGTCAGTCTTTGATCACCTTTTGAGTTCAATATTTTGAAAAATCGTTTCATCACAACAAGTTGTGAACTATGAATTATGAAAGAGCATAAGGGATCTTTCTCAGTAACTTTATTTATGTGTTAGTTTGGTTTGCACTGAAGTCTGTAATTAGTATGAAATGCATTTGTGATGTTTAGGTCTGTTTTGTCCAGAACAGTTGATAAAAGAAAGTGGACTTACATGCTAAAGTACACCAAAAGGAATGTCCAAAAACAGTTTTTAATTTATTTGTCCTTTCCACTCTTTACTTATGGAGTGGAAACAAAACCATCTATTCAGAGTAGACCAACTTGAACTTTGAAACTATTCTAACCCATGCTTAGGGCTTAAGCACTCATTTTGTAATTAACTGGAGTAGTGCTAAATAATTGTTCACTTATCTGCTTGATTTGTCAGCTTACTTGTGTAGATACTACCATTTGAAATTATGATTCCTTAAGTAAATTTTTTTTTTCTTTTCTGAAACTTGAGTTGACAGGGGAATGGCCTATCTTCATAATGAACCAAATGTTATAGTCCACCGAGACTTAAAGCCGAGGTAATTTAAATTGCTGTCCTTTGCCTGCTGCTGACTTGAGTAGTTTCAATGTTACTCAGTTAAGTTAACTTTCAGAAATGTCCTCCTGGTGAACTCCAATGCGGACCACTTAAAGGTTGGAGACTTTGGACTAAGTAAGCTCATAAGAGTACAGAATTCTACTGATGTCTATAAAATGACTGGAGAAACTGGAAGTTGTAAGTGTAAATTTATCCTATTTGAAAATGCTATGATCTATCAAGTTGGCTTCACTAATCACCATGGTTCTTTTGAAAATTGAAGACCGGTATATGGCTCCAGAAGTGTTCAAGCACAGGAAGTATGACAAGAAAGTTGATGTTTTCTCTTTTGCTATGATATTGTATGAGGTAGTATGATTGGCAACAGAAGTTTGATTAGATTGTAACAGTTCAAATCTGCTTTCTAACTCTCTATATTCCTTTGCTGTAGATGATTGAAGGAGACCCACCATTTTCAAACCATGAACCCTATGATGCTGCTAAATATGTAGCAGAAGGACATCGCCCAACATTTCGTGCGAAAGGGCATATACTGGAATTGAAGGAGTAAGTAGAAGTTTATCTATAGCATCTTTATAATATCTGTTCATTTCACATTTCCAGCAACCAAAGAGATTTTTCCTTTATATTTTTCTTAATCTTTTGGTGGACTGTGATTTTGCATAGTCTGTGTTCTAGAATAGCCTTTATGTCTAAAGATTTAGTTAGCCTTACTATGATCCCGTTGAACATGTTCCTCTGTTTGTATTGTAGTATGCTAATGTATTTGTAGTGCAACATATAAATTCTAAAGATGGTCTACTGACTTGCAGGCTGACAGAGAAATGCTGGGCTGCTGATATGAATGAGAGGCCTTCTTTCCTAGAGATTCTGAAGAAACTTGAAAAGATCAAGGAAAACCTGTCAGCAGATCATCACTGGCACATTTTTTCCCCATAGCACTGAAGCTTCTCATCTTGCAGATTTGTTGTTGTGTTGATCAAATGTGCCTTTTAATTGGTTGGGGTTCACAATAAAATTATTGAAAATCTCAGAAAGGCGTCATGTACATAAGTTGATTTTCCTTTAAGAAGTGGATTTCTTTCATTTTTCTTCCTTTTCTTGTTTTATTTTCCTCCATTTTTGGAAGCCAAAGGTTTATTTGCAGATCAGAGCATATATGAAGCCCCAACAGACCTCTTCAAGTCATTAGGTCTCATTTAGAACACTCCACTCGACTGTTTGTTTCCTAGCTGTATAAATATTAGTTTCATTAGTGCATCATTAACTGAAAAGGCATGAAAACTGATATAGAACATACTGCAACTGTGCCAAAGTTACAATATTTTCTTTTCTTTTTCTTTTTCTTTTTCATATAATAAAGTTTTAGACTTGCAATTGTCTTGACATAGTTGACAAGACTATATGATCTATCATTTTGACCTGTTATATTTTTGAGTATGTAGTCTCCTTGTGCTAATTTAAGTAATGCTAAAGGATTGTTTTGGCCTATACCTATAATCTCTTATGTTGTTTTTCTGGTCTAGATGTATTATTAATATCAGGTGGTTCTTGCTGTATGTATGTAGAGGGGTCGTAATGCTGTATCATTGATATCACATGGTTCTAGCTATGTTGCTATTACCTATCTGGAGGTCAACAACTCGGTTTGTTTTTAAGTTTCAATGATGCAGGGATAAGCCATGTTATCGAAAAAAAAAAAGAAATCTATGTTATGTTCTTTCATATTGTCTCAGTCTCGAGTTCCTCCATTAACCAACACAAAATCTACAGCAGACTTTGGTTCATCTAGGCTACTACCATAATATATAATGCACAAGGGAGATCTCATAAACCACTTCCCAAATTTCAGAGGACTTCTGCAAGTTAGTTCCTTTTTCACTGAACTATGGAACTGCATGGCAGTATGCCAGTAATGATGCATATGCTGAGGAGTTTATTTAAATCAAATCTTATTCTGGAGTTGCTGAGCCAATAGATAAATTTGCAGCAAAGAAGATGCCAAAGAACCAGACATTGTCATAGATGGCCATTAATGCTTCTAACTTATTGTAAGGATTCCAATCTTGTGAAGAAAACCTGGTACAGTAATAGAATGACTATTGAGAACTACCAGAATATATAATATGTTCATATACAACGAATGACACACCAGTATGACAATAATAGAAGCATACGAAGAAGGGGTTGAATTGAATCCAAACTTACTCTGGAGCTACTATTTTTCTCTAACTTGCATGAAACCAATTGAAACAATTCCCTACGTTCCCGAGTTTCAGCTGGGAGAGCTGCTGTTATAGTATACTAGTTGTGGGCTGGAGTGATTCCAACATTGATGGATCGACCCAAGCCTTACTATTCCTTCTCCATTGGGAAAGAAGCCAATAGATGATTGATGCAGAGAAGATGCCAAAAAACCAGGCATTGTCATAGATGGCCAAGAATGCCTCAGAAGTTGATGCAATGATTCCAGTCTTATGAAGCAAACCCGGTACAGTGGGCGCCACACAGATGATCAACGTCGAAAATGCAGCAATATTGTATCCTCCCACATAGTAGTATGGCCCCTGAGTACTATCAGAGTAGAGAGCATTCACATCGAGCACCATTCGACGAATGATGTAATAGTCGGTCAGCATTATCCCCATGATTGGGCTTAAGATTATCGAAGACCCAACTAGCCAAGTGTAGATGAAGTTCTCACTGGACTGGATGATCTTCCAAGGCTGGAAAGCCATGCTGAAAAGCCCTGTTAAAGCTGCTGCTCCTAAGAAGCTGAATGTGGAGGGACTGAAGCTGACAAGAGCATTAGCTGGGGCAACAAAATTAGCAGGAATATTGGTAGTGATGGTGGCAAGACTAATCCCCAGGATGGCAATCACAACAGTTAAGGTGGAGCCACCAATCTCATCAAAAAGCTCAACTGGATTGGATATCACTCGACCATAAATCACAGCAGTGGAGGAGGTGATCGCCAATCCAGAAAATGTGAAGAGACCCATGAAAATAGGCATACCAAGCTGACCGACAATCTGATCAAACTGACTACTGGCGAATCTTGTGAAATCAGATATGTTTAAACCGAGACCAGACCAGGTAGTAATGCTGGCGGTTAAGGAAGAGAGGAAGACAGGCCAGAATTGGTTTGGATTTAGACGCGAGGGAGTGGACAACATCTCTCCAAAGCCACCAGCCTTACAGTAAGCCCAGAAGAAAAGGCATGCGACCATGAGAATGAGAAGTGGCGCAGAGTACTTCTCAAGACTCTTTATCCTGTCCATGCCTTTCCAGAGTATACCCAATTGCACAAGCAAGAAGAGCAAGAAGCAGCAGAATTCAAGAACTGAGATTCCAAGCCATGACAGGGGCTGTGCGTACCAGCTCAGCTTGAGGGAGGAGGGGAGGAGGAGGAGGAAGATAGCCTGGCCGCCGATCCAAGTCTCAATGCCGCACCAGCCACAGGCGACTAAGGCACGGAATAGCGCAGGAACATATGCTCCTTGGATCCCAAATGCTGAACGTAAGAGGATAGGAAAGGAAATGCCATAGCGAGCGCCAGGATGGCCATTGAGTATCAGGGGAATCAGAATTATGGTGTTGCCGCAGACGATGGTGGCAATGCCTTGCCACCAAGACATACCAAGGTCTATCAGACTACCAGCCATGTAGTAGGATGGCACACACACCACCATTCCAACCCACAGGCCTGCGATGTCGTACCAAAATAACGTGCGAAAGGCTGCAGGGACCGACCTGAGATCATTGCCGATGAGCCTGGAATCTGTTTTAAGAGAGAATCCATTTTCCTCTCTTCTGTTTGAATCTGCCATGGCAAAATATAAGGAGGGATGAATGTATTGCACTGACTTCTGAAAGAATTCAGACTTCAGCACATTGCTCTGTTCTTCTGCAGGTCATCTTCTGGCTCTATTGAGACAAAAGAAAGAGAGATGAATGATAAAAAAGACACAAGACATCAACTAGAAAAACTAATCAGAGGTAAGCCATTGCTTCTACAAACATAGAAGCCCCCAAAAGGGCCTCATTACTACTCTACTAGTTCTTGTAGTCTTATTTTACCAGGCTATGATAAATAATCAGAAAGTCCATCAGGTCTGGTTTGATTCACATCGAAAACATATCTGCTCTCCCAGGAAGACAGACAAATAGAATGAGAAAAAGGTTGTATGTGTGAATCATATACACAATTTAGCTGTTACAAAGAAGTCATCTCCTTGGATCTCTGAGTACAAATACATGGCAAAGATTGTAATGAATCCAACAAAGCAAGCATTCACCATGAATCTTATAGCAGAGTGTACTTTCTAGGATCATCTGACAAGGTTCTCCTCCACAAAAGGAAAGATATACGTGACTACATCTTTTCATTTGAGCTAACATAAGTTTGACAGTTCACATTCATATAATAAAGTCTCAGGTTCCAAAGTTGCCAGTTTGACAGATGTTGGTGATAATAGGAACAATGGAAATAATCTATTCAGCTTTCAGCTTTTCTATTGACAGGTTATCAAAGAAGAGGCTAAAACAATCAGTAGAGAAAGAGGGAGAGCTATCTGATCTATTTTGAAAGTTAAAATACAACAGCAATTATGTAAAAAAATTCTAAATTAAAGAGGCACTAGCTTATTGCATCAGATAAGACATGGATACAAGTATCCATACAATTCCTTTCCTCAAAGAGCTGCTTTAATATCTAGATTCAGTTATTTGCTGCAAAAAGATAGCACTCCGTTATAAACAATTAACAAAGGGCAATCTTGAGAAGAAGAAGAAGAAGAAGAAGAAGAAGAAGAAGAAGAAGAAGAAGAAGAAGAAGAAGGAGAGAAGCATCTCAAATCTTTCACCAGAGTAGAGAATGATGGTGGTCTTACCAGAGTAGAGGATTGATCTCGACGGCTCAAGCGGAGGAAATAGTCAACCCTCTTCTCCCACTTCACAGCAAAATTGTTGGGTTTTAAAGAGCAGCCTTGTGTTGTTGGCTATGAATCATAATATGATATTTTCTCGAGCTAGTTTTAAAAAGTAAGCTTTTCTATGCAGTATGACAGGGTGCTCTCAAAAATCTTTTGCAGGATGGATCAAAACCATCACAACCACGAACAAGATATAGAATCAATTCTAAAAGCAATCTCCAGTCTCCATAAAACCTAACGAGAGGTCGGCAAATT
This sequence comes from Typha angustifolia, assembly GCF_048772165.1. Taxonomy (NCBI): domain Eukaryota; kingdom Viridiplantae; phylum Streptophyta; class Magnoliopsida; order Poales; family Typhaceae; genus Typha; species Typha angustifolia. The sequence goes on from NC_133251.1 coordinate 741,539, forward strand.
TTGTCGCAATTCCGAAGGCAAATAATCACGCAATAGGCGTCTCAATCAGCATCTATTACATTGGAGACGATCTTTTCGCCATTAGATCAAAATATACTTGGTTTTAAGCAATAGGATCGAACGGACGGTATCAAAAGCTTTGAATAAAAACAAATCACCAGAGCTCATGCAAGAAGAAGAAGAAGATCTGAGGATTGGGGAAGGGATCCCAATAATTGGGTTATGCAATAAATTCCCAATAAAAAAAATGTATAGATATTATTTAAGATGGGAGACAGATTTATTTATTTATTTATTTAATTTATTGTGAGTAGATAGAACCAATGCTCATGTCGGTTGCTTTCCATGTACAAGTCTCCATGCTTAAGTCTGTTCATTGAAATGGAGTAGAACAATTTGATATCAAGCATCTGTTTGCATGCATACATTTCAAGGTTAAACTACAGTATCTGCACCCCAAAAAAAGAAGACAATAACAACGAATATATATATTTATTTTTCCTCCATTTTGTAAGAATCTGAAGAACACCAACGACATTGACAGTGAAAGAAGCAGCAGCATTGATCTGCTCAAGTGAAGTGAAAATTTTTATTTGTACTGGTCTGGATTTCCTCCTATAAATAACATTTCTTTGACAACAGAATTTAGACATCAGGGGACACTTGAAACATTTTGCAAGATTCGTCAGATGTGGCTCTTTCCTAACTCTTCGTATTTGCTCTTATCTGCAACCAAGATCATGGAATTAGTAAATTTGTTGGATAAAAATGCATTAAAAAATCGAGAAAGAAATAAGCATTTGAAACTTCTAACAGAAGAGGTCATTCAAAGTTTGGCCTGGCTTTCCACAGATCATATGACATGCTAATTAAAGGTCAAGTCATTTACATGTAATTAGGTGTGTGGGACCTAAGGTAGTTATAGAAAAAAGATCGAAAAATAATTTTGCAGGCAGCAAAACTAGGATATCATATCTCCAAAAGAATGTGTGTGCTTTACTAAGATGAATTAATTGGCGCATGACTTCAAACCTAATAAAGTATCTGTAAGATCTCAAATTATGTCTCCTTTATGTAAAAGATAGATTCCTTCAATGTACTCCAAGATAATATCATTGTAATCAATCAAGCAAAACATCCGCAACTGGTGCCTTTTCGCAGAAAGTCAGAAATACATATATGCTGTAGGAACACTGTCAAACCTTACACTGAGCAGGTGATGCTGCAATAATAGTGTCTTCCCACAAATTTATTGGAGCAACTTCGGCTCATGCTGGTACTGCCACAGGTCTCTTGCTAGTTTTTATTCCTCTTATAGCTGCAAGATGGAAGGATCAAAGAACAGAAAGAAACAAATATACACGGTATGGAGCGCCTTAAGTTCAACAATAGTCCAACTTTGGATGTTGAAAATAAATGGCACAGAATTTCATACCTTCTGCATAATCTTTAGCTCCAAAGACTGCAGAACCAGCAACTAGAGCATTTGCTCCAGCTTCGATAACCTGCCAAGCATTAAAAGACCAAACAATAAATCTAAGTGGAAGCCAAACTTGGAGTGACATGAAGACATGTAAAAACTTGGAGGAGGACCATTCTGTTGGCGTTGAAACAGTAAGACGCTTCAAGAAGCATTGTTATGACTGTCTCGATACAATGGCTTTCCCATTTTCTTACTGATTTCTTATATTTCCTCTCTCATGTCCTTTGTTTAATCATGGCTCAATTTTCACATTAATTCCATAGGCACAGTAGTGTAAAGCTAAACAGATAGAAAACATATATAGTTATTCTACATAAAAAAATCACTGGTATTTATAGCATTCAACAATGCATATGTCAACAGTATTCACAAAAAAAAAAAAAAAGTTGAAAAGAAAGGTACCTTATATGCATTTGAAGGACCAACTCCGCCATCCACCTCGATCCATGGATTTACGCCCTGTACACCAAAAGAAAAACTATGATTGCACAACTATTTATAGTTAAAAGAGACAAGTTTTGAAGGACCGCAATACCTTCTCAGCACATAATCTTCTCAACTCTGAAATTTTCTTCACTTGACTCTCTATAAAGCTTTGCCCACCAAAACCAGGATTTACTGACATAATCAAGACCAAATCCACCACTGCCCATGAAAATATTAAAATATTTGCTTAGACTTACTGACTTGCCCGAACATTTGGCCAAAAATAAGGCCATAAACAATTTGTAACAAGAGATGCAGAATAAAGTTTCAAAATAAAAAGGTAAAGTAGTACACATTCAGAAATAGTATAACAGGAGCTTATGCAGGTATGCAAAAAGAGTCATTCTAACTTGCTGCAACCCTTGTTATTTTTTAGTTTTTAAATGGTCCAGCACTGAGTGTAAGGAGAGAAGAGCCAGTCAGATGATTGTGATCCTGTACATGAACTGGTTCAAATAAGAAACACATGATTTTCTTCACACTCAATATAAAACTGATTAAGTCTATCTTGATCCTATGCCAAATTAAATACTAACCAACATTTGCTAAAATTTTTTTAAAAAAAATCTTGCTATGAAAATTAGCAATGAAATCAAGTTGAGCACCACAAATGAAAGAAGTATGAAGTAAGTCTTAAATGATACACTCACATATGTATTCTTACCATCAAGCACATATTCTATGGCACTTAGTGGGGTTGCAGGATTTAAAACAACTCCAGCCTTTGCTCCAAGACTTTTAACCTAAAATAAGCAGGAAGACCACATTATTGACTCTTGAAAACAGTAAAAATACTTCTTTACGCTTATTAATGGGCATTTCTAATTAAATCCTTGTCTAGATAGAATAAAAGGACCAATTGAGGGCTATACAACAACAAACTGAGGAAAAACATAGCAAAAATGATCAATAACATGGTAAGAGAAGATCCGAACTAACCTCATAAATATTAACTTGAATAAAAAAAAACTGTATCTTAGGGATCTAATGATTCCATGCATATGTATATCATGTCACTAGAACTTCAACGAGTCATGTGAATGAAAAAGGAAAAAAATAATAATATTTTGCACCAATGGTTTAGCCATATGTCAGCTTCAAGAGCTATAAAGCATAGAAGTCCATCCATGACTTTTCCATCTTAATAAGATCAATACATAGATATTCCATTCAAAGCTTTTCAAACATGACTATGCTTCTTAAAGTTACCTGGTTGACTGTCCGATGTAGGTGAATAGTGGAAGATTGCTCACAATGAACACTAACAATGTCTGCACCTGCCTTGATAAAATCAGGAACTCGCTGCTCCGGTTCCACAATCATCTAAAACATATTTACAAGCTATAATGATGTGCCCAATAAATTCATAAAGATGGAAATACCACAGCCTAAACAGGTATGTAGATCAGATAATCAAGAAAAGATCTGTAAGTCAGCATTTTGGATGAAAAGAAGCTTAAAAAGTGAAAAGATTTACCAAATGGACATCCAATGGTAGATCAGTTACTGGACGCAAGGCATCAACTATAAGAGGACCAATTGTAATGTTTGGCACAAAACGCCCATCCATGACATCAACATGAATCCAGTCGCAACCAGCTACTTCAACTGCTTTTACCTAAATAAGTGAAAGTATGACAAAGTTAATTCTCCTTACTGGAACATGAATTTATGCCATACTTTCATACTTCATCAGAGCAGGTTATAAGTGAAACTGCACGGGCTAGTAAGAAAATGCAAAAGAACAAAGTAGTAACAAAACGGGCACTGAGTAGATCTTAGATAGATGGAACAACATGATCATCTTTTCTTCCTAAAGAAAGAGTTAGAATTTAAATACCTTTTAATATGTCATCACAATAAAAGTACTAAAAACAAGATGTAAGATAACTTGAAAATTAAGTCTCCATAAGTAATTCTCTTATTTCACTTAAAACAAGATAGGTGTCTCTCATAAAAATGGTGGTGTGAAATGGTAAAACAACTCAAAAGAACACAAAACATATATGTTATAGAATTGAAGCAATTTCACTAACTATATCAAAGTCTCAAACCAGACCTGCTCGCCAAGCTTAGCGAAGTTTGCAGAAAGAATAGAAGGAGACACTATGATGTCACTCTTCGAGAATTTATCAACACGTGCCGATGCCTTCACAGTAGTTTGGAACTTCCTCCTGAGAATCCAACAAGAATGTATTATCATGACAACATACTACTTTTGTCGAATTAATCCAAGGAAATTCCTTTTCCGTCTAGCTTAAGCCTCAACTACCCAATAAGATCAAACAACCGGGCCAAGGTACAAAAAAACAATTTTCCCCTTCTTATTTATCCAAAGTGAGCAATTGGGTATCTTCAGATCATGTAAAAAGCAACAAATTCAAGAGAAGCCCATAACCAATCTCATCCAAACGGCAATTCCCTCTATATGTTCGACGAAATTACCAACAGAGGAGAAGCGATACCTGGAAAGCGTGGGTGCGACGAGCGAGAGCTTGCGGAGACCGCTGCCGCCGCGAGGAACGGCGATCGCGGTTGAGCAGAGGGAGGACGAGGCGGAAGCGCTCGAAGCAGACATCATCTCGATTTCTAATTCTCGCGTTGCGTCTATGGATGCGGGGAGTTGAAGGAAGCGGTCTTAGTTTCTGATGACGGGAATTGGGCGTGGGTGACGCACACTTTGCGGATGAGACAAGTCACTCCTAGCCGCAATCCCCAACTGCTTATCTGTTATCCAATTCGTTTGGTGGAGAAATCTCAGGCGAAGACTACTACGTCCCGGTAAAGATTTCAAAACATAAATTACACTTTCATCCTCAACTATGGAAACTATTGTCTGAAACTAATCAATAAACCCAATTGTTAGTTTAGATTCTTAAGAGTATAATAGAAATACAATAGATAATTATTATTTTTAAATATATTACTTTGCACATTACTTTTTGCTTATATTATCTTAATAATTTATAAAATAAAAAATATATATATCTTTAATTGGGAGTAATATATATATATATATATCATAATAGAGGTATTGATGCCTTTTTATAATTAACTTGATGAAAGTTCAATTAAATTTTATCTATTTGATTATTTTTTATTATTTACATATATCTCTCGTTAGTTTAAGATTAATTTAAATTAAATTTAATAAAAGATAGAGATAAAGAATCATATTTAAGTTAAAGTCTATCTCAAAGAATCAAATTTAAATAGTTTAATATTAAATAATATATCATATAATTAAAGTATAATTATATCTAAGAGAAAAATCTTAACGGAAGAAAAAAAATCATGTAATCTAAAAATTAAACACACGTAATCAAATATTCTCATATAATATGTTTTTTTTAAGTAATGTAATTTTAAAACGGTATTGAAGTATTTGCCATAGTTTAAAGGGGAGAATTTACTCCATTTACCCTTCAAAGATTGATGCACGGCATAGATTGGGTGATAAAAGTGTAAATTAATCTTTTCCAAATCTTTCTTCCAAAGTATTATATATATATATATATACCAAAATGCAAAATATTTAAAGCCCACTATATTTTTGTAGTCATTGCATTCGAAGGGATTCCGAGAAGTGTGCTTCCTATCGCTTTGATATTAGCAAAGCACGATATCAAATATATAGGAATTTAAAAATTAAAAAAAATGATAAACATAGAGAGATTTGTTCTGATTTTCATCAAAAATCAAGAAAACCTAGAAGTCTACATAATCAGGAGGGTAAAAAAAATAATTTCACCTCTTTGTGATCATAATTGTTGAGAGCTGGTGGGTAAGAAAATTTCAGTAATTCAACTAGTAATTCAACTGTAAAACGCATGGGATAATATTTCATCCTTAGAAGATATGTCCAAATAAAATTCACTCAACCGTGAGAATAAGTACCACAAAAATAGGGCACTTCATCACAGTCCGAAGCAGCAAGTTTAGAAACTAGAATTTTATGAGGAGGAAAAGATAAGGAACATCAGAGATCTTTTCATCACAAATATATATCAGAAACCTTGTGCAGGGAAATTGCCAACTTGAAAATAGTCTATATGAGTAATTTTCAACCAACAGTACCATGGACATAGATGCATAGTTGACTTCGACTTTTCAGGTTTCATCGAAACCAATCTGCAATGGTGAAGCTAACTACTTATTAGTTTGCAAATTAAACGACAATCTCGGATTTCATCAGCCATTTGCACTATCTCATACCAAACTGTAATCTGCCGCATCAGCTCGAACTGCTGCTTCCTCTATCCCCACTGCAACAGTAAAAGTGTGGCAGCTTAACTCGACCACAACTCCTGCAAGGCAATTAAACAAGCCATTGGATCCAACATCAGAGCAAGAAAATCAACAGGGAAACTTATTTTTTCAAATTTAGAGACACCAACATGAAGAGTTAGATATACTACATCAAGGAGCTTATTAGGAATTATACTTGCTAATGATCTACAAGAGGCAAGACCTACATAGCACTTCCAGCCTGTCGTGAAGATAGTAGACACATGACTTGATTATTTCAAGTTTTAGACATAAACTGCTCATTCATACTAATAGTAATTGTTGTTACAGAACGTAACCAGCATCGCAAAGTTAAATCTTTACCAAAAAAAAAAAAAACTCTTTCAAAGGCACCTGGCTCTCTTAAAAGCACGCTGGGCGCTGTGCCATGGGTCAGCATCGGAGCGGCAAAGACATAAAGTTTGTAGGGAAAAGAATCCAAAATCTCTGACAAATTATAAGTAGATATAGAGAGGAGATAAAGGGAGATGATATTTATATTAGGGATATGCCTGGGATGAGAACATCATTAGTTAGAAGGAAACAGACTGCCTTAATTGGGAAGCAGATACATGAAATCCAAAGAGAGATAACCATCCTGATACATGAGCATCAAGACTACTTAAAAGCAATGGAGGATCCAACTATATTGCTTTGTGGACTATTATGTATTTTATCACTTCTGGCCTTCTTTCATCATAACTTTTCAGTGTTCATTTCAGCCATTGACACTTCCCAGTTGGCCACTACTCCTAGGAGGTCAATCAACACTAAAATGATTATAACATGAGTTTGAGTTTTTCTTTTTTTGTTAACTGCAGGTTTTTCAGATTCGTTCTATGGTACTGCCGAAACAAGATCTATGTATTATTCAGCTGACGATGAAACTGGAAATTTTTTTTTCCAAAATATTGATACAAATCCCAATTATGTTGGGATAAAAATCCCTTCCACCTGAAGAGTGATGACAAATTGAAACTTCAATGATCATCCGAAGACTATAGCAGCTCTCAAATCTGTAGACAACTTAAGAACACCCTAAGCTGAATCCCATAACTTTCAACAATAACCAACTAGAATTCACCTCATACTATAAGATGCAAATATTTATGTGTTCCCCCGCTCGAGTAGGCTCTTTATTAAAAAAAAAAAAAAGACTTAAACATGATAATGAGAAGATCGAGCTATAAACTCTTACCTGCAGCGGACAATCACTGGGACTGGTTTCAAAGCTTTCGGTCCATTTCTTAACCCTCTCTTGTGGCGAGAGACCTGTGAGTTAACAACTCTTAACAGTTCAGTAAACATTATAGAATCTCCACTGGAGGTGACTGTGAGAGATGCATAAATGCAGAAATAAGATTTCGTTTATAATGAATTAGCTACAGATTGCATAAAACATATGGAGATGAATCTAAATAATGTCAAAGAAGGTAAACCACAAGCAATTTAATCAGGAGACAAATTATTTACCATTTGGTTAGATTACTCGACGAGGCCAAACACTACAAGTAAACAAACAAACAAACACCTGGAGTCCATAAACTGTCGCTACTAACCAAAACCCTAATACACAAAAAGATTTGCAATAACCAAGAGCGGTAAGAGATTTAAAACTCCCAATGGGCGAGGGATTAGGATTTGACCTTCTTCTTGGGAACGGCCATGAGCTCCATGGAGGCGCCGAACGCGAAGCGCGGAAGGGATGGGACCTCCATGGGGGGAAGCGAGGAGGGAGTCTCGAGAGAAGAGGAGAAAGGGAGAAAAGCTCGTGGGAGACAAGCGAGCCGAGAGGGGAGTCGCCGGAACAAAGACGCTGCCGCCGCCATCTCTTTACTTTGCACCGTTCTCTCTCTTTCTCGGTCGCGACCAGGTTCGCAATGTTAAAAGGCCCTGAACTCGCTTTTATCTAGTAGGTGTCCTCGAGGTTTAAATTTATTATATTTGATTTTAATTATTTTAAATCACACATTTCACTCTCTTTTTCTCTAATTAATTCCTATAATTTCGAAGCGAATGAATAAAAGTTACTCCAATAATCGCACCTTTTTCTCTGCAGAGAGTATGTGATGGTAATTAGATGAAAGTTAGATGAATTAAATAGTAACCTACACCTCAGGTGGAAATTAGCATGTAGAACAAATATGCCCCCAAACACCTGAAAATTTACCTTGGAAAAGGAAACTGATAAAGAAAGTAAATAACACCATGGTGCATGAATTACAAAAGGTTGTCCATACTGCACAATTTTACTAATATACTGATTGATATTTTTTTTGTACAAATTTACTCTTCATACATCGTTGGACATTCGGATGTAAGGAGAATAGTTATTACAAGAATTTTCACTAGTAGAAAACTAACTACAGTAACTTAAAGGAACTCAGGCTAATTGGACATTCTCGATTAGGCACAAGGCTTTGCTTTAATTCGGCCTGTAATAATATCTGAGCCTGAGTTAGTTGCTCTGCTGAGCGTGGTGGTCTACAGAAGAAATATTCTCGGAACACTGGCTATTCGGAGTCAGAACCCGATGATAGCAGTTGATATGCATCTTTGGGTTCTTCATCAGTGATGGATTGGGGCCTATCATGGGTTGATCTACTTGCCGTCGGTCGTCGTCTGCGACTTCTTTTATTGCTTACTGCTTCATCCTGAGAAGTACACAAGACTAGTCATCAGACATTCTTAGGAAGAAATACACAGATACTAAATAATACAAGGGCAGAATAACATGATTTATCTCACCTGTCCAGTAGATGGAGTAGTAGATGGAGTAGTAGATGGAGTAGTCTGGCTACTTTGCAGCCATATGGTTCCAAATGATATGCATGCGCATAAAAGCAAGCTTGGGCCAAGCCTAGGGTCATTCATGTAATCACCAATATGGGAAACAAAATTCTGAACCCTCTGTTTTAGACCTTCGCCAGCTGATCGTATACCATGAGCACTCCTTGACCATTTTTGATTTGATTCCTCAGGGTTCAGATTTGGCACAGTCTGGGTCTGCTCACAAAATACTAGTTCAGGTTATGCATCAACATAAATAGTTGATAGAGCAAAGCAACGGTGATAGCATGGCCTTTAAAAGATACTTAATAAGCTATTCTAGACCTTTGATACTATTTTAGAGGCTGAAATCTAATGCTTGAAAATAGCAATTTACTCTGCCCATTAGAATCAAGCAGAGAAAAGCATTGAAAGATGTGAGATTTTCTTCCGAAGATCAGTTGAACATGCAATGAGCAAAGATTGAATGATCAGTATGTTTTGCAAATGTTGAAAGTACTCATTAAACTGACTATACGAACCAAGATGTAAAACTGATATTTCAAAAAGCAATTAATGGAAAAGAAAATAATGATATATTAAATGCTCAATTGTCTGAGATGTCCAGCTACAACCGAATATATGCAAGCTGAGTGACGATGGAATGGTGCGTATACTTCACATTATCTGGATAAATCTCAGTAATGTACAACTCTCATGGGTTAGAAAATGTCACAGAAGTAAAAGATTTCTTCATGAATTACATACTGACAATATATGTTATACTTTTCAGACAAACTGTTGCCTACACACAAGGATCCAAGTTTATGGGGAACTTTGTCCGTACTAAATCTTACATATTCACCACTGCCTAGTCAGTGAGATTCAAACTTCCCAAGTGATGCATAAAATCCCAGTGAAAAAAAAAATCCAATAACTATAATGACCTTTTATATAAGGAATGGCTCGCACTACATTGCACATAATAGCCCAAGAGAAGATGATGAAGATAACCATATTTAACCCAGTGGCATGAGCAATAAATTGTTAGATGTTAGGTAATCAGTCTTACTTTATAAAAGGTAAGTGCCAAACAGTAATTGCCAGGAATGGAAAATGCCATAATCTGACTGAGAAACTTTATGAAAAATGAAATATATAATTAACTATAAGAAGTAAACCAAAGTCACATTGCACCATCCTTGGCAAACATTTTAATTTACATCTAAATCAGTAATCCTAACTCTTGCAAATAAATAATAAGGTAAAATGCTATTCTACAGACATACAATCTTGCTCAAGTGTTGATGGGCTGTAGAAGACTTACAAAGTAAGGAATTTCTCTGGTGTCACCATCTTTGATAATCTGAGAGATCCATTGAATGATCTGTCAAGGTTCAAGAAACAAAGACATAAGATAACCAGTTACAACCATGTTAACTGTCAAACAGTTGGTTCATATTGTTCAACACGATTAGCAATAACCAGTTACAAAATGAAGAGTCCATGCTGCTTTGATTTTGCAGTACATTATAGTACAAGACAATACCAGATAAATGGTTGTGAAACATCAAATTTTTGTTAAAAGTGCTTATAAAAAAATAAGAATATGAAGAAATTTTGGCAAGATATGCAAACTCTTCACCTGGAAATAAATGTCTAGCGATTACTGAAGATAATCTGATCATAGGGAACTTCATACATACAGCTCACAGAGAGAAATTAAAAAAATAGAATTATAAAATTATAAAGTTATAAAGTCACACACCTCCTGGATGTCTTCTGAACCATTGTATCTCGCAACAAGCTGAGAGGCCAAGGGTGTATCCTCTCCTCGTAGAGTTTCCCAGATATTTTTCGGCTTCTCAGTCTTTAATGCATCCTCTGTTGGCTTTCTTTGGAAGCGTATGAGAAATATCCGAGGAACATCAACAGGATTGCCAAAGGTCCTAGGTCCACAAGTTCCATCAGCATAGTCTGGTGTGAGGTAATACATGCAGACTTCCTGCACAAGATGTGGCAAAATTATGCAAAAGTATCAGTGATATAAATCAATAAGAACAAGCAAATAAAATGTGAAACTTTATGCAAATAGAAAGACTCGTGTCCTCAAGCAGACAAACAAAATCCATAGAAAATTATGCCTTCTATAAGCCACTTAAATAAGGTTGTCAGGTAAAAGATACATCTACTTTTCCCAGTACTTTCAATATCTTAGAGAAAGAAACATCAGTTGCATAACTTATTTAAATAGTAATTAATCAAGTTCACCTTTAACAATTAAAAAAAATTATGTTAGTGAGAATTAAAATACTTTGTTGAATTCATTAGTGGATTTCTAATAAGCAACTGTAATTCATAGATTAAACTTCTAAATATATACAGAAGATGGACAGATGGCATATTGACCAAATAAAAACAAAAGGAACCAAAATAAAAACACATCAAACCAATTAATCTATGGGACAAAAACTCACAATGAATGCAAATTCAATTTAAAGAAGGTTTATTGGGTTCAGTGGAGCATTGATGCCCAAAATCAACTTAAATAGACAAAATATGAGCCTTACCTGATGCTTTGTAAGGATCCCAACAAAGCCAGTCAAATCTATCGTAAGTTGTTCAAATCTTTGAGTTGAAGAGATGATAGCCAAAATGGACCAACACAATCCCAGCTAAACCAGCCTAAACTTCTACCCAAGAAAATGTTACTATAAATTTTTTAGTGTTCACTGTTGAGTATATGAATAATGGCAAGATCAAACTGGCTCACAACAGTTACAAACTGCCCCTTATATTATTACTTGCTTAACTTAGAGGAGCATTTAAAAATTCATATTGTCCTTTGCACCTTATGCAAGGGAATCACATCATCAACTTCATATACTAAACATGCTCAAGTTTCCTCAAGGAAAGATAAGAGTCAAGGGCCCCTTGGATGTCACTTTTCTGATGAGCTTTTATCATCTCAAGGAAGTAGGAAGTCCAGCTAGCATGGGAAAGTGAAATAATCTTGTACACCTGTCTTTATTGAAAGATCATGTTGGCAAACAAGTCTTGGACCCTTCAATGAAATAACTTGTAACTAACTACCATATACAAAATCTATGTTCAGTGTTCATTAGTGTAAATGAACACTTATACAGAAGTAACTGACACATATTGGTTTAATCAACATTGCAATGAATTCACCTTTTGAACTTCTCCATCAAGCCAAGTGAAAGTTAAACGACTATCTTTTAAGGCAGCAGCAGCAACTGGACCTGAATCATCGCCATCCATTAATATATCTTGGGCCCTGTGCATGGTCTATAGTAGTTTCAAGCACATGAGAAGAGGTACAAGACAAAACAACTTACTTGAAATCTAATGGTACCAATTAATTAGTTAGTTCTATATATGAAAAAAAAAAATTTGTCAAGCTTACAAACGATAGATTACTCTTTCATACTATTTATTGACAAATACCACACCAAAGAAACTTACTTCTCGCATTTTGCTTAGTACAATACTAGGGCGGCCAGCAGTAATCACGCAATACCAGATCATAGTGTCATTTCCAGCACGAGAATGACCTCTTGGATCACAACCAAGCTCCATAGATGTATCACTCCTTAACTGTGGCAGTTCTGAAAACCATAGCGAAACTCATTGTGTATCCAGAGATATATGCAGCATGTATGGTAGCACAATTAAAACCTAAAATTAGACACAGTTTGAGAGGATCATGCCAATCAACTTATCGTATCAACTTGGTTCAGTCATAATGTTTAAAGAATCAGATATGTATATAATGATCTGGCAGTTTTTTAAACTCTAAGCATGGAACATATTACCAGTCTTCCTGGAAAGTGTAGAATGCAAATAACCAGGCAATTTAACAGATTTAACTTTAACTTTACTTTCTTGTGAACATAATCTATACTTCTAAAGAAGTAACATCTGCAATCGAGCAAGACATTCTGGATATGGATGCAATAAAACTAGGAACTCATGGCAAACCATGCCTTGGTGCTTATTCTCTTCCATGATTTTTATAAACTGTGAACTGTTTGAGCTCCCTGTAGAAGAGACGACATTTAGTTAATCCCTGTAATGTGATAATATAAGGATGAAAAGCATATAGAAGCTTACCATGATAAACAACAGGTCTGACGCCTGGTCCCTTTAGAAATACAAAGGCAGGGGCTGATTCTACGCCAAACCTGACAGTGCAAATGAAAAGATCAGAAGCTAATTTGCAATATAAGACATAAATAAAGGATCTGTACGAAATCTAGATCTTTCAATGTATATGAGTTACATCGCAATGACAGCATGATACAAGGAACGACAGAAGAAATGACTTTGTTACAGTGCAGAACATGGCATGCTTAGCAGCAAAGAAATGTTGACCAAAGATAAAATTACCACCTTCTGGAATAGATCAAGCCATCACATATGAAGAAAATTCAAGTCAGGAAGGATTACATTTTTCACTAAGTTTCAAAATCCAATGATGAGCACAAAGTTCAGAGTGTTTTCTTTCAAATTGAATAAACAAGATAAATTTCAGTAGGACAAAATTGCATTTATTATCTTATATCGAGATTCAGACTTGTACCAAAATTAAAGAAGTTTAGACTCTTCTCATAATGCACAATCCATGTTAAAGTTTTCTCTTGCTTATCAACAATAACTAAAGCCTACATATTGGTTAGAATAACATAGAACTGACTACAAATATTACTAAATAAAGGCATAATTCAAAATTCAAGAGGATATAATGACGATGAAAAATGTAAAGAAAGTTCTCTCACAGACTAACGCTGAAGATGACCTAACTACAATATTTATATAAGAATATAACAACTAATATAGGGAAATCTAGAACCAATAATAAAGTCAAGCTTGTATGGTAATATTGGAATTTTCTACTGCTGAACTGAATACATAACGTGAAATCCCAAAATTATCTGAATATTAAGACATTAAGAGTTACAAAACAAAATTTAAAAAATAGAACTACATGAAAACTATAGTAAGCAACATCGTCAATCTGAAGTTAACCATCATACAGAGAATGAAGTATAAAAACCCGATTCTGTAATAGAATCCAGAATTCACTCTAAGGAGAAAGGCACATCCAACTATATCCTATTGGACATTGTACTGTCAAACAAAGAAATTGAGAGCCATATCTCAGATAGGTACGTCATAGAACTTGTAGATATGGTTGCGTTCATTAAGCATAAAGAACACAGCACTTAGTTGGCATGATTATTAAGCACATACGTGTTCCACCAAAATTGAGAATCCTGCTCTCTCCACAAAACAAGTGCAAAAGATGCATAACTTGAATATTCTTGGGCAGCTTGGCGCAGGAATGGGGCAGCACGTTGCCCAGTATTTGAGAAGAAAATGACTTTGACCTATTAGTCATATGCGGTAAAGATAATCAGGAGTTCAAGACATGATAATGAACTAACAACAGAAGAGGAGAAAAGCTATATAAGAGCACATAAAGAGAGATATGCAGGAAGCTATAAGATGTTAAATGGTTAAGGTGGTGTTCGAAATGAGGCCAGGGCTAGCCCCTGAATTTGGTTAGGGACCCTCTAGCCATGTTTAGTAACCAAACACCTTATTGTCCCTAACTAAATTCAAAACCAAATAGAGTAGAGGAGAGAGAAAATACAAATGAGTGAATTATTTTCAAATTACAAATTTACCCCTGAAATGCCCATTATTTATCTTTTACAAATTTGATAATAATATTTTGTTCAGAGAAAATCTAACCTTACTAAGCTTGCAATAGCTTATAAGGTGGTTGAGGGCTTGCAAGCTTCTAAGCCCACAATAGCTTATTTTCACACTTTTTAATAAAGTTTACAATATTGAGGACTCTTAAAAAAGGAAAAAATAACTTTATGCAGAAGATTATAAGCCCACAGGACTTTAAAAAATGACCCTGATGCTAAAGCCTCAAAACTTGAAAACAAAAACATAACTTAATGGTCGCAGAGTTACAAGCTCACAAGTCTGTAATGGGCTTATGGGCTTGTATCTAAGCTCGCTGCCGGTTTGTAAGCCTGCAACCTTGTGAGCTACATAAAAAACCAGTGACCCTAAGTGCTTGCTTACAAGCTCATAAGTCTGCAATGGGCTTACAGGCTTGTATTGTAAGCCCACAACCTTGTGAGCTTCTTTCAGGAATTTTTTTTAAAAACTTGTATTTAATAATAATATTTTGATACTAACATACTTCAAAGTCAAAAGGGTCAAAGGGCATATTGGTTTTCTTTCTACATATTCTCATCTTCCTCCAAACCCAACAATCATATCACATTAAAGGTAACAATTATACTTTTAGCCCAATTCATAACCAAACACTACATTTTTTTAGCCTAGTTAAAGCTACCTAAGCTATGCTAAGAATTAAGGCCAGCTAGTCGTGTTCAGCCACTAAACTCAACCAAATGGAGCCTACTTTGTACATCCTACAAAGAACATCCTTGAAAAGCAAAATGCTACTTAGCATGAATATGGAGGAAGAAATCAATTGCTGATACAATCTATCTGGGTGCTGTGCATTGCTTGTCTTCTCTACTGTATAGTTTATAGAAAACTTGTTATGAGAATAGTATGATTAATTGATAGTAGATTAACATATTTGATCATGAAATGTGAACCATAATATCTTCAATAAAAGCTGAGAATAGGATCATCCAATGCAGAGTAGGGATGTAAATGAACAGGCAGCTGATGAACACAAGCCCACACCTTGAAAGCTTAACTTTAGGCTAGCTCAAAGTTGCTGCACAAACTAGGTTTGTTGGTCATAGGCCCATTAAGGAGCCAAGCTTGGCATCTAACAAGATGCAAGCAACAGGTTCCATTGGCTACAAAGGCAGCTTACAAGTAGCTCATGGAAGTGAGCATGTGCATTAGAGCCTAAGCTCGCTAACCTAAACAATGATCCAAGTGTAAAAAGAGCTCAATCATTCTAGTGCTCAACTCTGCTTGGTCTTTTACATCCTTGAAAAGGACCCATGGAAGATGAATAATCCATGTAGCATATCCAAGTAGTAGGTAACATGAGGTAATAACCAGGCATAGCTAACAACCAGAGCTGAACCACTCTATCTTATTCTAGACACCATTTAAAATTTTGCTACATAAAATGCTCATTAGGGTCTACCTTCAAAATTTTCTCTAAATGCATTAAGCAGGAAAAAGTAATGAAATGAACAGAAACCCCAAAGATCCAATAGTAAAAAGTACCTTGTTTTGACCGCTCTTTGCGATGAAGTTGGGTACCTGAAAATGCATTAGCTTGTCAAGTGACCACTTACCCTAATATCCTAACCAGCTAAGATATTATAAAGTTTAAGAGTTGTCTAGAGAATGAATATGCAGAGTCGAGCAAAATAGGTCATGACTGAAATGAGAACAACAAAAGAGTTATATCTTGCTGGCCAAAGTAAAAAAATATTTGATAGTAATGAGAAACTATGAAACAAAAAGAAAAATGTGATTACATTTTAAGTGCAGTTCAAATTTAAACTCAAAGAGAAAATTTATTAGATATATATAATCAATGATGGCCATGCCAACGGCGCGCCAACAAGTGGCACAAAGGGTGCCGCAAGAATCCCCTTCTAGCAGCTTCGCCGCTTTTCATCGACCTCGTTGTCGCCGGTCACCGGGTCAACAACTTAAGTTTTTATTCAACCTAACCCAACTCACTAATCGTTTCTTCTTCCTTGGGTTAAGGCACCCAACACGGATGCGAGCGGCACCTCGAACTTGGGGGTTGAAGAGGTCGGCAATGACCAGCGACGATGAAGTTGACAACAAACAATGACAACAAGGTCGACGACGAGCAGCAAAGGGTGAATATGAGTAGTTTCCCTCATATTTTTTTCTCCCTCTTTTGCAACACATGCCGTTCTAGCCGGTGATCAACACAAGCCGTGTCTATGGCACTGCCATCCTTGTATATAATATCCGTTAAAGATAATTTCCGTGAAGGTTCTAAAATAAAGGCATTACAAGCAGTCAACAATAGCAAAGTGAATAAAAATATCATCTTTTTGGTCCTAATATTTTGGCTCTTATATGCAAAGCAAATATGAGTTTATAAGAAAAGAATGGATACTTTGATGAAAATAGCAATACTAATCCTCTATAGACATAACATGCTGCTATTACATTTTCTTGAATCACTGATCATCAAGTATAACATCATATTATATTCATGTAATAGTTGCAAAGATAAAAGGAGGTAAATGAGCATGAAGTAAATCTCACCAGTGCTTCCTTAGAATAGTATAAAATGCGAGGCAAACCAAGTATAGTTGCTGCCATCCAATCAACAATTGCTTCTGCAGAAAGTTCACCTTGGTACCTAGGTGAAGAGGGGAAGTGTATGAGAAATAGAGTACTGACAAAGAAGATTAAAGAAGGCAAGAATACGACGAGGCCAGTCTATTAAAACCATTACTAGACTCAGATGTTATTGTAACTTAACCTCTGCCTTGTTAACAATAATAACCTTAAAAAGCAGTTAGCACTTCTGCAGTTAGGTGGATATGCAACAAGGACCGGTATACCTGCATGAATCGTTAACAGTTAGAAATGCTATGCATACTATAGCCATTAGAAACCAGGGAAGTACAAGAGAAACAGGAAGAAAAAAAATCTGATGTCGCAATTATTTGGGCTCACATGCATGAATCTTTTAGCTATTCATCTTTTTCTTACCGTTAGCTTTGCCGATCAGTTTATACACATTATCTACCATTCATTGCTTCAACTTGTATTAGATGATTTAACCTCATTAGGCATATCCTAAGACATCGGATATGTCTAAACTATCTTAATTATTTACTTGTACCTATTTTAGATTACTTCAACCACCTTGTTGTGAATAGAGCTTTTGATGCTATAATATCTAGTGAGATATCAACCCTGCTCAGCTCTTACCACTTTCACTCAGATGTTATTTTCTGCCTGTTTCCTAGAAAATTGTGACCCCATAAGTTCTGAATTGTTACTGTTGTTCTATACATTTTACCTTTTAGGAGATAAATGATCACATAATACGTCAAAATCTCGTCTTTACTCTGATCATATTGCTTCGGTTCAAAGTGAACAGTCTTTGCCCTTCCTTTTCAAGAATTGATTCAAGGAGATAGAAACGATTACCTCATATTGTTTCCTGAAATAAGGTATAACTATTTTCTAAATTGTGTAGTTTTACTTAAGTTTGATACCACACAGCCACCTGCAGATGCACAAATCTTGGATATTGCACTATCCTAATTAGAGTATATTCTCAATCTAATGCCTTAAATCATAAAGATGTTATAAGATGTCTATCCTACAGTACCTCGCAAGCTTCACATTGGTGTAATGCTGGTTTCCTAAGCATAACATAGTAAAATACAAATTATCTGTTACGATCTGCCTTTGATCGGTGATCCAAAGGTGTCTTCCTACTCCCACAAGCAATGCGAGTCCGAATATGGTCTTCAATTCACGATCTGACATCCAGTTTGGAAGCTAGATTTTACCGCGAAACTTCAAGGTTTAGAGAGTTCTTGAGATTCAATGGATGATTCAAAATAATATTTTGCGGTTTGATAGATTTGGGGTGGAGGTTCGAATCTACCGGAATGGATTGACAAAAGGATGGCCGAGTAGTGGTGGTAGTGGAGCTCGGCTAGGGTTAACAAATGTGGATTAATGGAGGTGTAAGGTAGGTTGGGGTACTGCACAAGGCAAAAAAAAGAAGGAAGAAAGGAGCTGTTTTTGAGGATCGAGAGGGGAAGGAACTTAGCCAACAATGATGGTGGACTAGATTGAGGGAAGGTTGAGCGAGAAGAAGAGAAGAGACAAAAGGGAAGAGTTAATTAATTCCAAAGATGCTTAATCAGGTGCGTTCGAATGCCCCAGCAGGATTTCTTATTCTTCAGCAACAAACAAATACTACTAATAAACCAAATTAAGAAAGGCGATGAGTACCTAGGAAACTATATCATATCATTATCAAAGGCAAAATTAGGTACAATAAGAAGAAAATCAGATTAAGTTGTCTACTGAAAGAAAAATGAGAACCAACAGGACTATAATTACAAGAATTACCATTTCGGAAAAATGGCTGCTTCGTGAATTTCTTTTCAGCAAAATATGCAGCCAGCTGAACATCACCAAGTTCCACCATAGCAGTGACGGCCACGCCATCCAATAGACTATCTAGACATCCAGATCAAGATTGTGTATTAATAGTAAATTAGTAACAAAGATGAATCATGGGACGTAGTACCAAAAGATAATGAAATTATTAAGGATTGGATCCCTCATCTAATGCAAAGTAACATGGAAACTCAATTCAATCAAGAAAGAAAAATCATTTTAAGAACTATAAGAAAATTAAGACTGCTGTTATACAACAGCATTAATCTCAAATGAACTTTAAGGGAATGGATATCTTCAACTTAATTGGTTAGACCAGCAGTAGAGGTAGATTACGCCACCTTGGAAACTATAATAGTTAACTATGTATCCTAGAGATGAGCATAAGCTTGTGCCAAGCTTTAAGATAAAGAGGCTTATTTGGAACATGGAAAAACATATAAAAACTTTCTCCAAAAAATAATGGATTGGTTTCAAATAATAGCTGAAGCATGCCATGCTAGCAAACCTCACCTTACTAACAGGACAAAAATCTGAGTATCACATAATGTTACATACATTGTTTGTGTATGTTAAAAGATCAAAAGGATGTTTAAACATATGATTTTAATTCAGAGATGTCTCAGGTGTTACCTTTTTGTTTAATAGTTTCAATTCAAGATCAGAAAACAATACCCACTATTAATTATTAAGATAAGGGGACCAGAAAACTTGGTCATAATATGCATATATAAGTCACAAATCAAATAACAAAGTTGTTACATTATATCTTATAGAAGAGACACATACCAATTTTCGTCCAAGTATCAATGAACTGAGCACAGCGAGGACTTCCAGTTGAATAAACCTTATTTCCAAATGCCATAGGGAATTCATATAACAGTAGTTAGAAGTTGTTCTATCTCCTTGGGTTTAAAATAGAAATTTATCTTACAGAACAGAGCTATCCAGAAATTAGACAACTCTTCCTTCCATGACAAATAGCATGTACCAAATTTCGTTCTACAAAGTTCATGACCTTACTTGTATGAGCAATGGCTCTTCCTTCTCAATAGCTGAAATGAACTTCTCATGTGTAAGCACATTAGAAGCATGGTCAGTTGAATCTAGAACCAAGAGTAGGTATAAATTCAATTATTTGTCCAAAAGATAAAAGGGGAATATCATCATGCTTGCAATCATAAATTGAAAAAGTTCAATAACCTTAACTTACCAAATAAAGATGCATTTAACAATGGAAGGTTTATTTTAGAGAAGTCCTGCTCATATTGTTCTTCGACTGTCCCAATAACATCCTACAGCCACGAAGCAATAGCATGAGGCATCAACTTACATTGACTATAAGGAGAAAACTGAACCATGTAAGCAATGGCAATGAGGAAAAAATGAAGTGGATAGATACACATTTATTTATATTTTCAATTTTTCGGATGCATACAAATTTGAATTTTAATGTATGAACTGCAATTGAGAATAATGAATAGAATCTCACCAACTGTTCATCAAGACCAAACAGGTCATAATCTCGCTTCCATATTGGATTTGTCAACAGCTCAAATGAATAGCGGATCTGCAAAAACATCAGGACATAAATCTTATAGCACTGGAATATCATAACCTTACTTTTCTAAACATCAACAGTAAAAGCAAAGATTTGCATAACAACAGAATTAAGAACTTTCATTCTTAGATATTAGTAGAGTGGTCCAAGCACATAATTATAATCTAAATGGCTTAAACTTTCCTGTCAATGCTTAGCCATCAATGATTCAATAGTAGAAGACCTACCTTAACAAACTCACTAGTTGTTGGAGGATCCGCGCCTGAGAGCCTGAGTTTATTATGGATTCACATAAAAAGAATTGTTATTCACTTATTATCAAAAAGCCAAATCCTTCAGATAAATGTACAAAGAAAAAAAAAAAGTTCTTAAACTCAAATCATAGAACAAGCATGTAAATGATAAGATATTCCTGTTACGGTCTTCTCAATCAGGAAACTTAAACTAAAAAGTAATAGATAGAAGAAGACTTGCATGAATTTTGGTATTAATTTGACACATATTGCCTTCATAGGAGCTAGACAGCTTGTGAAGACAAATGATGTCCACACACCATTAAAAATTAATTGTTGGATAATGGGTAGAATCCAGGTCCACCCTCAGTATAACAACATTGGGCTCAATAGTCAGTACTGTTATCTTTTACATACTTAGAGAACATGGGAAAAGAAATGCACCTCGACTTTTTTAAAAGAAAGGCTAAAACATATTTAATGGCAAAGAAACATTGGAATCATAGTTTAACAACAGGTACTAGAGTAAGTCGACTGAATCAGTTCTTGACTTGACTCTCATGTTAATAATTTCTTTCAGAAGGTTCCATAAGTTCCATCAAGAACATATAATAATTTGTTTCCATGAAGAAAAATGCTTGAACTATCAGAAGTGTCATTTGACTTGGTTGAGTCTAAGTTGTATCCGATTTTTTAGACCTCAGAAAACTTTTCATGCATTCTAAGCAGTCTATACAATAATAAAACCTCCACTATCAATCCCTTGATGACAATATGTCTAGATGAAGCAAATTGTAAACAATATATCAATTAAAACTCTTGACGCGAAATTTAATGCAAAAACCTGAAAAGCTATAATGAAGGCCACAGGACGAGGACATTAATGCTGTATACCTCAATTTTGTATAACATGTCCCAAATGCAAACCAGAACGACATCCGATATCACAGTACCAATAAGTTGTACCATCCGAATATGATCCTTATCACAAAAGACTACCTTTAGCCATCTTAAACAATTAACAATCATTTTAAGAGGCACATTTTTTTTACACCTACAGTGTCCTCCTCCCATTTTATCGTCAAATAGGACAAAAGTGTCTACATGTAAGACATTTACATAATAATGCCCCCAAAGAACGACGTTCTAAACTCGAATAATGATATAATAGTCCTGCAAAAGAAGACCAAAAAATTCCGGGAAAAACAAAATCAAAAAGCAAATTATCGCACTGCCCTACCACTTGTTTGAGAGGTCTTCGTAAGCTTTGGTGACTTCCTCGATGGACGCATATCTCTGTACGCCCAGCACTAAAACACCGCCAAGGACGAGAAATGGTCACGGAAAAGATACGATCGCTGAGATGGCATGGGATTCGAAGTAGGGTTTAAAGAACTCACAGTCGTAATGGCTCGGAGGATACGAGGAAGGGAGGACGACGAGCTGGAAGAAGAGTCCGAGGGCAAAGAGGAGGACGGGGAGCCAGTACCGCTTCAAGATCGGAGGGATCGCAAACGAAGGCATCGCACAGAGAGAGAGAGAGAGAGAGAGAGAGAGAGAGAGAGAGAGAGAGAGCGAGCGAGCGAGCGAGAGAGCACGAGATTGATAACTAATGAGGTGCATTTGTATATCGAGTTCAACTAAATTTCACTAAATTTCCTCCCTCAATAATTTATTTAAAATTCTAATATAAATAGTTTAAATAATTCAACAAACTTAAGAAATAAATAAAACGTCGCGTCTTTCTCCGTATCCTTTTTATCTCTTTTTTTTTAGCCTTAATAATTTTTATTTATATTACTTTGTAATTTATCCCCTTAAATTTACACTAATATAACAATTAGATAGTTGTGAGTTTATCAAATTTATAATACCACTTTTGCAATGATTATCTCATTGTTTAAGCAACTATAATTTTTTTTACTAATATTAATCTATTTATATAATTATATAATCTTACTTATGAGAAGATAGAAGAGAGAGAAATCTTATTTTATTATAAATTTAAAAATTAGAGTATGATATATAAGAAGAATAATTTTAATATTTGAATGCCCATTTTTGCAGAAAAGGCTTTTTTTTTTAATTTCTAATATCTTTCTAGTTAAATTTGGATGGAGGATTTTAATAGTTTCATATTAACATAAACGGAAATGTTTTATTAGTTTCGTATTAAAATAAATCACTAAAAATATAAATAAAAAAAAATTCATGAGGTGATTTGATTTTAGACTTGTCATTTACCATTTTCTTATTGCAAATTAGCCACGTGGAATGACAATAAATTAGCAATATGAGGGACTTAGTTTGATAAATAATTATTGAGGTCATATATTAACTCTATGATCATTCAGGCGCACACTGGCCAAGTAGAAAAAGAGAGAGAGATCAATCTCATCAGCATATTTCACATACAAAATTGCAGCAAAAGATTGATGTTCTTAGACATTTCAACAACAAACAATGTAAACTCCAGCTCAAGCTGTGTAGTCTAGGCAAACTTCCTATCAGAAATCACTGAGCAAATATTTCAGCATAAACATTACAAGATTGATGATAGTGTAAGAACTCTTCGATAACCAAAAAAGAAAAAACTCCTAGATAAGAATCAAAACTGGCGTCTCGGCCTTGATTCTGCCACCGTCACCCGGATAGGTCTGCCATCCAAGTCCTGCAAAGAAAAACCAAGAACATAGCTAAGAGATTTGTTCCATCCTGTTATATAAGAGCAATAGATGAGCCTAATCTACAAGTTTTCATGACTTACAGCGCCATTGAGGCTCGCTATGGCGTTATTGACCTCCTTGGCTGAGCTGTATGTAACAAAACCGAAGCCCCTTGATCTCCCGGTCTCTCTATCAAAGACGACCTTGGCATCGACGACCTTCCCTTGCTCGCTGAACAGCGTCTCTAGCGCCATGTTGTCAACACCCCATGACAGATTTCCTACATAAACTCTGTTTGCGGAATCAAAGTTGCCTCCATTTCCTCCGAAGTTGCCTCCATTTCCTCCGCTTCGGAATCCTCTTGATGGAGCATCATCCCTAGCAGGTGGTGGTCCTGAATTTACCCTCAAAGCTCTCCCTTCAAGTGTCTGTTATAGGACAATTAACTTTTTTAATCAAGAGAGGGCCATATGATGCATTGCATTCTCATAAAGCAAGTTTAGGCATTAGCCAACTCAACAAACTTGATTTTTGAAAGACCAACTGTTATAGTTCACAAAGTGCTAAGATGATGATATGTAACCTGCTAGCATAAAAAAGAATTAAACAAGGTTGAGCATCATTATCTCAGCCAGATGCCTAATAACTCCCACAAGTTGAAACAGTAGAAACACAAATATATCAAATGTGAGCACCATTAGCTCAGAAGCCTGATAACTACCATGGTACGCAAAGCATCATATTGCATGAACACGGAAAGGGCAAAAACAAAATTAAGGAAAAATAACTCACATAACCATTAAACTGCTGCACGGCTGCTTCAACTTCTTCAACAGTTGACATTGTAATGAATCCGAAACCTCGGCTTCTTCCAGTCAGTTTATCATATATAACCTATAAAACCAGATAATGTCATCCACAGAACCAGTGAAGCCATTCAGCTACGCAAAGAACCATATTAAAGGGAAAGTACTGTGACCACAGTAAAACTAACAAGCCACCACATTTTCAGAACAAAAATTTAATGATTTCAAAATTACACAATATATATATAACAATGTAATTCCCCTCATTATCTTGCTTAGCAACAGAATCATAAAATGTAGCTAATGATTAGCACTTCGTAGTAAGTTATGCAAGATAATAAGAATACACAACCAAACTAGAGAAGAAATAAATACAACGCTGAAAAATTGGAGCAAAAAAAAAAAAAAAAGATTCAGAGGAATTTCCATCAAGAATGCAGGGTTGTATAATTACAAAACTGGGTTTTGTTAGAACTACAACTAAAACCATGATAACCACTACCAAATATGTCATGTCAAATTTACAAGTATTAGCAGTTATAACCTCCACACTGCCTAGACATTCATACACACTACACAGTATAACATATTTGTGTTCCTGAACAGAGAAGTAAAGACTTTCACAAATGCAAACTAAAGACAAATCCAAACACGACGCTTCCAAATACTAAGAAGAAGTTAAAGTATAATGTCTCAAAAAAAAAGTACAAGAAAAACACGAGAACGCCGTATATATACCTCAACCATCTCAACATTTCCAGCTCTCTCAAAAAGCCCGGCCAACTGAGCGCTATCAACGGTAAAGGGAAGATTCCCCACAAATAGCTTCAAGTCGGGCGAGAAATCCACTTGCTCTCCGTCCGAACCCTCGAACTCCTCCTCCTGCTCCAACTCCGTGGAGAACGCGACCTTCGGGATGAAACCCAACTCGAAAGGTCGCGCCTTTCTGAGAGCAAGAGAGAGGGGCTTCACGAAAGGAAACGGCTTGGGAGAGAAGGCATAAGCCAGAGCCGGGTTGGCTTTGGATCTGGCAGAGATGGTTGGGATTTGGGAGTAGAGTGAAGGGATAGCGAGAGAAGAAGCCGCCATTGCTTTCCCTTCAAAAGATAAGGTTTTTGAGAGACAAGAAGGGGAGGACGAGAGCGAGATATAAATAGAAGGGAAGAGATATTTTTTATCAAAGTTTTGCCCCTTGGGGTTTGGGATAATTACGAAAGTGACAGTGAGATATTTTTGGATTGCCGTGGCATGACCCATGACCATGAGCATGAGTATGGTTACTAACTATCCAGCCTTGCACTTCTGCTCATAGGATATCCCTAATCAACATTATATGGTATTTGAATTTATCCCAGAATAAATGGCAACATTATATGGTTTTTGAATTTCTCTGAACTATGTAACCTCTCACTCTTTAATTTTAATATAATCTAACCAGTTCATCCATTCTTCTCAAATAATAATGAGAATAATAATAATAATAAAGGCAGCATTGGAAATGTGGAATAAGTTTATTTACCAGATTCCATGAAATTATAAAGAGTCTGGATATTTAGTATGTTAATAAGGGAACAATCCACAAGGTTTGAGTTCTTCTATTTATCCAGATTTCTATTTCTTTCAATACAAATACCCCAACAATTAAGAATAAGGAAACATATTTCTGTTGATTGCAAGTAAAAATGTCTCTGTAAGAGAAACAACATTCACCATTTGGAAGCATATACATAATCCTCCTATGACTACTACCCATCAGCCTCATTTTTATGTAACTGATAAATAAGGTTAGAAGAGAATCAGTGACAGCACTAGCTCAATGCCTTCTTTTCTTCTTTTTTTCGAACTTAATGATGTCCGAGTTAAACAATTGATGCTAAATACTAGCTCGATATGTTGGCAGATTCTATCAAGCATGATCTCATGATATCCGCAAGTTTTGAGCAAGCGTCGATGCAGAGCTCCATTGCCTGTTCATATAGGTTAAAGAACCGTAAGGTCCAATTTTCTTCCAGGAAATAGTAGTTTTCACTTCTTAAAGTGCAGAAGAAACATTACCTCATTGGTTTTGGCAGTCGACCATTCACCAGTAATTGTGAGTTCAGTGACCCCCTTAAGAAAGGGCATATAAGCTAACATGAGGCTTCCATCTTGGCATGCTTCCTCTTCCGCAGTGGGGTCAATGACAATATTCTTCCCAAAACAGGACTGCGAATAAAGGAAACCAGTTAAAATATTAAACCAGCAGAAAGAGAACGAAAGCAAAAGAAAGAAACACTTCAAGATCCCCATTGTCCTGAAATTTACGTATTACAATTTTTTCACAGGATTAAACTTAGCGCTAAACTCACGATAATTTCTAATAACATGTACTCAGCAGTAAGAAAAGAAATGCAGATGCAGTCACAGATATGTCATGTTTGATCTATAAAGTTTGAAGCAGCTTCTCACGATTAATAGTATATATCAGAAGAAAAAACATACCACGGAAACAGAAGAAACAAGGTCATACATCATAATTCCGGCATCTGCCAAGGCAAGACTTGCACATGATATTATGACTGGAAGATCACCTATAGAAAACAGAGATGTGACAGCAAGTTAACCATGAAGCAGAGATTAATGCCAACATGTTGAGCTTGAAAGGATAAAAGAGGAACACAGCTCTTGATTGTGACCTGTTTAGGAATAGCTGAAAAAGAAGCACTGAAGAACAAGCAAAACTAGGTAAAGTCACTTTCCCCAGAGCAATGGTACCAAATGCTAACCAATATACTGGCTCAAGTCCTCCCTCTACACATATAACTGCTTTTTCTATAAAAAGCTTGATGAAGAACAAAGTTGCTGCCATTTTATATCTAAGTTGGAAGCTAAATATTAAAAGCATTAAATGTTTTAAGATAATCCATCATGCCCAACAAATCAGGTCTTTTCTTTTTAAGGCACTTATCAATGTCCAGAAATATCTGTCCATAAACTAGACTAATAGAAGAGAAATGTAGACAAGGACGTACTGCCACCGGATTCTAGCACCAACGCAAAAACATCAACAGTAGTCTTTGGGAAAGTTTCTAGTATTACAGCACCTTCCAGGGCTTTATGAAGAATTGCTGAATACTCTTTGTTGTCTGATCCCTACATGGCATTCATAAATCATATTACACATGTGAGTATGAATGCATCTATAAGAAAACCATTCACCAATTATTACTGAACAATAACGAGCTTAAAGATAGCATACCTGTCCACGAATAGGAGTGGCAAAGGTTGTGTAGCTTACGTTACAGTTGAGTCTGCCAACATCACTGTACATCATAGCTTTCTTGCTTTCTCTTGGTCCAAACCTGACAAATGAATATTAGACAACATAACTGAGGAAAGAGAACTAATTCACCTACAAGCAGTATGCAAATTAGCTTTTTAAAAAACCAGAAACTAAATAATGCAATTAGAGTATTAGACAGTAGAATATGAGGAGTGTCATACTGTCACAGCATAAACCACCGGTATCATTGACAAATAAAACTCTGCAATTACAATAAAGGCTGCAGTAACAAGCACACAGAGAGATAGTTGCATATGGGCAGAATATGGCACACAGAATTATCTCTTAAATGAGAACTTTGACAGGCAAATACATGAGCATATTAAACAAGAACCAAGAGAATACTTTGGCTTTTAAAGTTTCACATGCTTTGGCTAATATCTGAATTTTAGAAGAAAAACAATCTTCAGGATAACACGTCGAACAAAAGAGACACAGCCCCTTCTGGAAGGTTATTCTTAGTGATATAAAAACATGCTAATGTGATGCCTGCCAGAGCTAGCTGTAAGAGAATAAAAAGAGAAAGAACAAAAATAGAGAGAGAGAGAGAGAGAGAGAGAGAGAGAACAGAGAACAATGATATATGTGTGCATGACTTGTACTATACCTCAGTAAAAGACCGGCAATAATTTTCATTAGAAGATGAAACATACGTGGAATTGTGGTGGTTTCCCAATATATTACCACTTAAAGTACTAGTTCTCCTCCTTTTCAAAATAATAAAATCTATATGATTATCAAAACCCTCAAACCTATTGGGTCTCAAAATGCTGTTTTACTACTATTAGCATTATAAGATTATGGCCCAACCCAAATATGCTTAAAAAGATGCATTATGATTTATGAGTCACTTATACAAAGAAAAAAGTCGATTTTGTCAAACTGCTCTTGCCATAGTTGCAACTTTGCTTGAACACAAGAAACTGGTCAAAGTATTCACAGTATGTAAAAGCAGAGCACCACAAGCACACCATCTAAGAACCTATAAAGCAAGGGAATGCTAATATAGCAGATCTTGTGCACCAATTACTTCATAATTTTGTTTAATCAATTATCAAAGTGTATACAGAAATCTTGTTTAATTAATCACCAAAAATGTACATACACACAATATGACAAACATTCATCAAGTAGAAATCACTGACAAGGTGGCCAGATAGATAAGTTTTGCAGCCTGCACATTCAAATGCTGCTCAGTTTGTGAGTCAAAAGCAGACAAAGAGAGTTGACTACTATAAAGTAAATTTTAAGATTTGCATTTAGACAACTGGAGGAGTGACAACAGTAAAGCTCAACTGCTCGAGACAAAATTAAACTGCTGAAAGTATATACTGATACTCATAAACAAATTGAAAATTTACTTATCAGAAAGTTATACGGATTCACCTATCTAATAATATCAAGGACAAAGATTCCTTTATTAAAGTATAAACATAAAAAAAAATAATGGATATTAAAGTGTTATCATACTCACACTGATACAATGACCTTTGTCGCTCCAAACTCTGTAAGGAACTCGGCATAAGCGGATCCTGATGCAGAATTCACTGCACCTGTCCGGAGAACTGCAAGACAACATAAAAAGAATCATGCTTTCCCCAAGTTACGAATGCAGCACCGTGTGTTTTTCAGTTTACATTAGATTGACAAATAATAGCCTTGAAGAACTCCGGTTCGTATGATTACAACGGTTTCAGAATTTGAACTGTGCCAAAATCTTTGAATCATTCTAGAGTTAATCTGGAATTGCTTCCATTTTGCTTCTAATTTAATAATTTTATGTTTAACTCAGCTTCTATTTTCTAGTCAAAAACATGTTTTGACAATTATATCATCATACAAATGTGGGGAGAGGAAATCAAAGTCTCGGGTGGAATAAATAAGCTGAATGACTGCAAAAATCGGTGCATAAAGCAGTAAAAATCCAAACTTTCTCCTCCAACAGAGAGAGAATAACTAAAACACACTTGAAATACCCAAAACGTCGAACGGCTTAAATGCACTGGTTTTTAAAGAAGTGGGAGCGAACCAAACTTAGCGCAACTTGTTAAGCAAAGAGAAGGAAGTGGAAGAGAGCACGAACATGCGGGTCGGCACTGGTGGAATTCTCGCCCGTCCGATCGTTTCCAGTCGCGTTCTTGGGAGACTTTTCTCATCTGCTGCTGCTTCTGCCTCCTCTCCAATCCCTGCGACGGCGAATACGTCGTCGGAGCCGTCGCCATCTCTCTCTCTCTCTCTCTCTCTCTCTCTCTCTCTCTCTCTCTCTCTCTCTCAAGCTCTCACTCTCTCGCCTCCTGGGTGAAGGAAAACCTAATCCCTGCAATGATAACACTAGAGCCGGTGGAGCAAGTTTGTTTTGCCGACTTAAGGCCCATTTCAGCAGTGGAGCCGGCAAAAGAAATTGCAACGTTGCGGACAAAGAGTAAAAGTATTACAGAACTCGGCAATAAAGCAGGGGTGATCATGGGCCCGATGAATGGGCTCCGTGTTTGGTTCGACCCGGCCCAATTCGGAGTTCGTATCGTCCTATAGCCTCAAATATATGTGCAGATTTCTACTAGCGGGTGAAGTCGGCGACGAATCATCCCAAATTGCCTATTACCCATAGGGTGTAAACTAGCCTAGCTTGATCAAGCCTAGCTCTAATCAAGCTTGGATTGAAATTAATTTTGAGCCTATCTTTGTGATCAAGCTTGAATTGAAATAATTTCAATCCGAGCCCATTTTAAATGCAATCCAATTTCGAGCTTAAACGAGTTACTCAATTAGCAATTTCAAACCTTATCAATTTCAAACTATTTTCAAACTTAAGCAAGCTTGAATTAATTTAGGCTTGAATCAAGCTTAAAATAAAATCTAATTCAACCATAAAGATATAAATATTACCAAAATATAAATTACAAGCAATAAAGATAAATGTGTTAGAAAATTACAAGCAACCAAAATATAAATTACAATTAACAAAGATAATTGTGTCAAAAAACTACAAGCAATCAAAATATAAATTACAAACACTAAAGATGAATGTGTCAGAAAATAATGGCTGAAATTCTAAATGGGTGAAAGGGTTTTGATCTGATGGTTCATATTAGTTTGATATTACTTATATTATAATATATATATATTCGAGCCTTATCAAGCCGACACGATCGAGCCAGCTCGAGATCAAGTTTGGCTCGAATTTAATTTCGTGTCTAGCTTTAATGATCAAGCTCAGCTTGGCCTATTTTTAAGCCGAGCTTAATCTAGCATTATCGAGTCGAACTCGAGCCAGCTTGATTATTTTGACAGCCCTAATTACCCATAGTATACACCAGAATTCTCCATCCCAACTACAACTATATCCAAAAAGAAAAAATTGCAAGTCAACCGAGTAAAGTCCACTTAGATTGACGATTTTTAAAATTATGAGTTAGGTTAATAATATCATCTACGAGCTAATCCACCGCCTAATATATTGACTAGTAGTTATAAATCCGACTCCGTCCATGAATTTGTGATGCCTATATAGTGAAAGCTTCGTAGGGGGTAATCTAACAGCAATGACTTACGCATATAAAGCTGAATAGAAATATTTGCACGTCACTTTTGCCAAGAAAAAAGGAGCACAGTTAGAAAGTCAGATTGACGGAGAAACAATCCTTGAACTCAACATCAACAGAGTAAAGTATACTACAATCCTCCACAAGTCATTGATCTCTCCAGATGAAATTTCCACCACCGACGCTCGGATCCTTCGTCCTTTTACGATCGTTTGCACGTGGATAATATATTTCAAACGCGTGCAATGTGAAGTGTATATCATCTACCAGTCTATCATTTATTGCTGGGAAGTCACTTCCGTTTGGGTGGAACTCTACTCTATGCTACAGAAGCCTAGTAATATTATCAAAGTTGCAACTCCACTCCCAGAGGGATGGAGAGAGGTGGGTTTATCTCTGAAACTTAGCATTACTGTTTATATAACAGAGAAACTTTAGTTTTTGTGTTATGAAAAAATTTAAAAAAAAATTCTTAGTATAAGTAAAATAAAAGGTTGGAAACTCTATTATGTTTGATACGCAGAAGAATAGCTGTTCTTTAAAAAAAAAGAAAGTGACAGGAAAAGCTAAGAAGGAGGTAGAAACTGACTGCTTTGATATCGTTGTATATTTCTCATAGGCTAATGGGAAATAGTTATAATCTCCAATACTAAGTTAGCCCATAGTATTTGAGAATCTAGCGGTATGTAAACATTTCAGTAAGTTATCAAAATTCTACAAGGTTTGTGATTTAAAATCCTTCATTTTATTATTATCACCTTTTGAATTCTCTAATTAATAAATGAGAGAGAGAGAGAGATTGAGAGAGAGAGAGAGAGAGAGAGAAACAATGGGCTGTTGAGCTGAAAACAACGTCTTTCAGATGACATGAACTACTACCTCAGAAGAGCGAAGAGATTCCGGTGGGCTGTCTCAAGATTCCTACATTAAATTTTATTTGGAGGACCACGTTATCCTTTTGGTGTAATCCAAACTCAGAGATGGCAGTAAACAAGAAGAAGAAGAAGAAGAAGAAGAACCCATGCCTTGATATTTCTTGTTAATGAGCCAACCATGTCAGAATTAACAGAGCAAGTTTTTCTATATCCTAAAAATATCAACACTTTAAAACGATAGTAGGAGAAACGATATTTACAGAGTAGCTAGTGCTATAAACATGGTAGGGTAGGTAAGATTAGTTTTCTAAGTAAGAGATTAGCTTCAATTAGACAAAACAACTAGTAGCCCACGCTGTTTAACCGTTTGGAATGTTAAGGGCCGCAGCAAGAGAGACAGAGAGAGAGAGAGACGGGGGGGAAAATGGGATTTTTAATCTCCAACTTCTTGCCAGAAAGGCATACAGGTGGGACCCACCCAGATGAGGAGTGGGAAAGCTATTCCTCACCCTCCTCTCGAGGTTTTCGAAACCAAATGGATAAAGTTGATGAAAAGGGGAAGGAGCGATCCTGAGAGGAAAAATCCAAGTGGGTTGCTCCTTTTTGTTTTGCCTATAAGTTTTTGGTATATTTTGTGTTCTCCTTTGGAGAGACTCGCTCATTCTCGAGCAAACAAGGTAAAGTTTAATTCTTGGAAGGTGGGGGTTTGTTTTTGCCATGGCTATTTCTTTGCCAAATGGGCCGAGGGTTCATGCGAGTAGCTACGATGTTGGATTGGAGACCAAGGAGAGAGTTGTTGGGGTTTCAGAAGTTCTGGCGTGGAAGAACGAGTTCAAGGGAAAACATCTTGTGCTCAGAGAACAGAGCGGTTCAGATGGATGGCATCCCAAAAGCCATTCAAACTCCCCCATTCATGTAATCACTCCCACTCCTCTCTCTCTCTCTCTTTATCCTTCATAAAGTTGTTATCTTTGTTGGTTTATGAAATCATAAATCTTTCTCTCAGGCTCAGACTTCAATCTGTGTCCCTAGAGCTATGAGGTGGTGGGAGAAGAACATCACAACCAACATGAGAGAGATCACGTCGGCGCAAGATCTCGTTGATTCCTTGCTACATGCTGGAGATAAGCTTGTCATAGTTGACTTCTACTCTCCTGGTTGTGGAGGTTGCAGAGCTCTGCATCCAAAGGTACCCCCCCAAAAAAAAAAACCGTAACAGAGATGTGTACTCTCTCATATGAGCAAATGATTATTTGGGCACCTTCTAAAGATTGATTCTTTTTTCTACAGATATGTCAACTGGCTGAATCAAACACAAACGCGTTGTTCCTTAAGGTGAATTACGAAGAGCTTAAATCCATGTGTCACAGCCTTCACATCCATGTCCTGCCATTCTTTAGATTCTATCGAGGAGCTCAAGGTCGGCTCAGTAGCTTCAGCTGCACAAATGCTACTGTGAGAGTCATTTGAACCAAGCATTACATTCGAGTTTCTTGATAGAATTCTTGTGAGTTAGTGTCCCAATTCTTTGTCTAATTTTTCAGATCAAAAAGTTTAAGGACGCATTGGCGAAGCACGGCGCAGATCGATGCAGCCTTGGACCAGCAAAGGGATTGGAAGAATCAGAGCTGGTGAGCTTGGCTTCGAATCAGGAGATCCAATTCAGCTACCCACTAAAACCTTCTAAATCTAATGATTTAGTTCTTCTATCAAGCACGAGATGAGAAGGTCAGAGAAGCAAGTTGGAGTAGTATATGCTTCTAATCGTATTTGCGATGTGTATATGATCCTGTATGGAGAGTGGGCTTGTAGTTTTTAAGTTGAAGCCCTGTTTTAGATTTGAAGGAGCTATGATTGATGCTATGTATGCCATATTAGGTGGCATGAGTTGTATTCTCAGTAATTTTTCTTGGAAATAAGCATCAACGTTATGATTCATGAGATGATGAGATATCTCCATCTTCATCTCACTCTCTTATTATTATTCATTTCCAATAAAATCCAATAATATGGACACCGGGAGTCCATACACTAAACTCAAATCCGGATGAGGTGCGGGGCCGAATCCATCAATCACGCATAGGATCCGGGTTGTGGGGCCCAAGGTGACACAGCTGGGGGAGGAGCTAAGCCGTACTCTTTGTCGGATATTTGTTACGGTGACTAGGACAATAAAGTCGTTCACGTTGCCCCACGTTTTGCCACGAAGTGGATAAGAACGCCTCGTATTACTGGCGTGTCCCATGTCTCAATGAGACAAAGGAGATTGTTTTGGGGTGCTGCTAATTTTATCCAAAGATTTCTAATGGCCAATCGAAAGAAGAAGAAGAAGAAGAAGAAGAAGAAGAAGAAGAAGAGTGATCGATAGAAGAAGGTTCACATAAAGTAGTCATTTTAAATTGCAGAATGATTGTGTTACTTGAAAAGAATTAGGCAATAAATAGCCTGTAAGATTCTCATCACAAAATATGAATTTTTTACAAGGGAAAAGTTTCAGAGGTTTATCATACATAAATTTCTACTGGCTGGCCGTCGTCGGTGTTTTGTTATCCAATCATAGACTGCAATGAGTTTCTAAACAGTGACAGCTTCTTCAGTTAATTATAGATCTTTTTAAGCTCAGGATGCTGCAAGACAAACTGTCAAAATGCTGCAGACAAAAAGAGCAAAGACTCCAGTGTGAGGATTTAGCATCTTGTGGCTGTGGATGCTGGTGACTTCCAAATAAGCTTCTCAAAAGTAGAATTTTCTTCATCCGCTATTGATTATCTTGTAGATGGATTCTGAGAGAGAGATAAAAGAAACTCTGCTTCATCCCAGATTCATCTTCTGGAATCCGAAGTGACTAATTTTTTGGATGCAACCAAGGAATTGAAGAAGAGAATCAAGTTCAGCCAGGGGAAAATCACCTGGATGGTGCTTGAGATGAATCTCCTGCAGTCTTGGCAAATTACCAAAAAAGAAAACAAAAATCAATTAATAAAGACAGTTCAAAGGTGACTGTCTGCATAGAAATAAGTTTTGTATGAAATAAGCAAAGCACGCAGTATGATACCTGATGTAACTGCACTGAATTGTAGCAAGTTACATAAATTGGAATTCAACAAACTGGAGTTCAATTGATACTGCCGAGCAACCCCTAGGCTGCAATTAGAATCATTCAAAACTTTCAAGTATGCATAGGGGACGACAAGGCCCTGTAACAAAAAGTGAACATTTCGCATCAGCTTCTACACAGCAAAAACATGAAATGATGTGTTATGGTCAAAAGATAAAAGATCAGCAGAAATATTTTCGCTATGAATAAGATAGCTAGGGGACAAAAAGATCAAAAATGATCCCACATAATGGTACTAGTGACTATCCTTTTGGAATATGAGGAAATTAACGGTGCAAAGTATTCCAACTATCAGGCAAAAAACAAAGTTGATTTGCAGACCACACAGAACAAATGTAATACGCGTCATATTACAAAAAAAAAAGATGTATGCTAACGTCAAAGAGTTTTTCTTTTTTGAGTCTGCGAGTATATACTGGTTCTGTAGGACAAAGTTCCTGTTAGAACAAACTAAGAAATTACCATCTGTATGCTGTTTCACAACCAGTTGATAAAAGATTTTGACCAGTATAGAGCTTTTCTCCTGAAAAAGTAAGATGGCCATGGACAGCAGACATCGAGTGAACAGCCTTGAAAACTTAGGTTCCAATGAAAATAGAGAAACTAGTCTCTTCGAACTCATTACACAGGATACATTTATATCAGAACAGTATCAACATGTGTATAGAAAACATTGCTTGATGAAGTGGTCTCCAAGTGAACAATGAGAACAAACCTGAGTTTGAACATATCACCACATTGTCCAGCCTCCCCAGGTTTCACCTACTTCTCTGTTTCTTTCAAGAAAAATATAATAGCTGTTTTATCAAGGAACTACCATCAGGAAATGATGTTTGATGATCAGACAAAAAGACGATAATAGTTGCTTTTAGTTGCTTTCACCAACTGTAGTCTTCCCATATGGGAGTTCCAAGAACCTTGTACTTAGAAGGATGTACATTCTAGCAGTCTGCAAAAAGCTATGTTTGTAGTGTCCGATACCGAAATAATGGAGAAGCTCTATCCTTAGTATTCTTTGTCCGGAGGCTACTTCCCGAAAGAAGGTGGGACAAAAATTGCTCGCCACTTCCATCAGTCTTGCTATTGCAACTACTTAAATTGCTTATGACAGACCATTGCATCTCAAAGTTAGGAGAATACCCAACTTGCTGCATTTCATGCAAAAGTTCTGCCACCTCATTTAGATTTTTATTGGCATAATATCTATCAATAACATTGGTATACATTCTGTAGGTAGGAGTAGAACCTGACACAAGAATTGATCTCAGAATTCTTTTAGCATCCTCAGTTTTCCCAACAGCACAAAGGCCCGCAATAAGAGCATCACAGGACTCCTTGCTTGGTTTAAGGTTTTCATACTGCATTTCAGCAAGGTAATCAAGAGCCTGATCAAATGCTCTGCAGATGCATAGCCTGTAGATAACCAAACTATAACTGCCTTCGCTTGGAAGGTAACCTTTCTTTAGCATTGCATTGAGCAGATCAACTGCCTTTGTTGTGTTCCCTTTCAAGCAGAATAATTTAATCAGGAGGGCATAATTAATGTCGGTGGAAAAAATTCCTCTTTTATTCACTCGCTCCAAAACAATTTCTGCTTCAGAAAGCTTACCAAAAGAAAGAAGTTTGACAGCAAGCACATTTTGAATAACTGAACAATATTTCCAGCCATGACATTCTATCAATTCACTTATGTCTAATGCTTTGTCAAGTTCCCCATTATTGCAGAAATTATTGATCACTATTCTGAGACTACATTTACTTGGTGTTAGACCTTTAGCAATCATAGTATTTAGTGCTTCAACAGACATTGGCATATTTCCACTCTTGTAAAAGCCATATATAAGAAAATCATAAGTACTTCTATCAAGGGGAATATGTCTATCATGCATGTTCTTTAATATAGACTCAACAAGAAAAACTTCCCCCGTCTGAGAAAGATAAAAGATTAGGATGTTACACAGAATAAGCTCCTGTGATTTACTCACTTCCCAGATCAGATCTTTAAGGTTAAATGCTGCATGTAGCTGACGATGCATACACATTTGTTGAACCAGACTTCGATAAGCTGAAACAGAAAGGTTAATATTCTTTCTTACCATAAGACAAAGTACTTCATATGCCTTTCCCAAATTGTTTTCACGACAATATCCGCACAACAATATATCCAAATCAATATCATCCACT
This sequence comes from Typha angustifolia, assembly GCF_048772165.1. Classification (NCBI taxonomy): domain Eukaryota; kingdom Viridiplantae; phylum Streptophyta; class Magnoliopsida; order Poales; family Typhaceae; genus Typha; species Typha angustifolia. Next base: position 779,050 of record NC_133251.1, read on the forward strand.
AAAATCTTGTTAATAAGAATATCATGCAAATCAGCTGTTACTTCTTTTGTTTTCCTTGTTCTGCATAACTCATCCATCAAAATGCTCTGAAGATGAATATCAGCTCCAAGCTGCTTACTTTGCATATCCTGCATCAAACTAATGGCTTTATCAGCTTTGTCGTACCGAAACAATAAGGGCAACATAAGCTTATATACATCTGGTGACATGGATCTATTATTTTCAAGACAAATATCAAATATTCCAACTGCTTCAACAAATTTCTGTTCTTTCAAGAACCCCTTTATTAAATACACAAAGGCTGCATGATCCAGGACTAGATTTCTCTCAAGAAATGTCTCCACTATTGCACACCCAACACTTGTGTAGCCAGCGACACATAATTCTTTGAGAAGGGCTTTGCAAGCATCAGGAACCAAGTAAGGCCAGTAGTCCACCATGTCATCAAGAATCACTAGTACTTCATCGATCACTCCCCATTTGCATAGGCAACTCACCAAAACCATGATGTCCTTCCTTCCTAGTAAGCACTTGCCTCTCTTTGATGATTCCCAGCATTCCCGAAAACCAATAATATTCTTTTCTTTACAGAAGCCTAGAAGCAAATCAATATAAGCGCTACTCTCAACCAGGAGGTCTCTTTTGAAAAACCTATCTAAAATCAACCTCACATTGACTGGCATCCTGTTCTTAGTTAACTTCTGTGTGAGAAAATCGAAAGTTTCAGTATCAAGCTGGTATGATAAATCTGGCATCGCTTCAATAAGACTGACTGCTTCTTTCAGATGCTGTGGAGACACACAAAGGCCTTTCAACAACTCAGAGTAAGTAGATAAAGAGATGCTTTGCCCCCATTGAACAGCTTCATTTTTCACCTGGAGTGCAGTCTCTGTATTGCCCTTCTGGCATTCCAGTCTAATTACAGAATCAAAATCTGGAGCCATCTCACTATCAAGAATTCGTACTAAGGAAATTTCATACTTCTCAATATCTGTTTCCAAGAATAATCCATTACCTAGTGTATCAAAGAATTCAGCTTTTGGAAGTCCAGGATCATTATCCCTCTTTATCTTCACTTCCAAGTGATCTAGACCCAGAAACACTAAGGCCTTGGAGAGAGCATCAGCAGCAGGAGCCAGAGCAATTTCACCATTGTTCTTCATCATGCCAAGGACCTGCTTAACCTCATCAAATTTTTTATGTCTACAATATCCTGCTAATAGAATCCTAAATGTCGAGGCATCTGGCATTAACCCTTTGTCAATCATATCATCAAATACATATCTTGCATGCCTATATAATCCCTCCTTGAAAACCCCACTTATAATGGCATTATAAGCACAAACTTTAGGGGTTAAATTCCTAGAAAAACACTCAGACAAATATATGAATGCATCTCTCGGCTGTCCTCCCCTACAACTTTGGCAGATTAAGATTGCAAAGGTAACAACATCAGGAGTGAAGCCTAAAGCCTCCATCCTTTTGACAAACAACCAGGCATCTTTATTTCCCAGATTTGAACACACGGAAGAAACCATCTTATTGCAAAGAGGAGCTTGTGGGATGTAACCCCATTCTTCCATAAATTTCATCATATCATTGAAATCTTTTTTCTTACAGAACCCTTCACTGATCGCAGAGAGAGCACTTGTTCCAACTTTTATACCAAAATGTTTTGCCTGCTTCAGTATTTTCATAGCTCGAACAATTTCTCCATCCTTAGTTAGTACTTCAACAACAAAATCTATGATATGCTCCTCTGAATACGAAACTAGTCCAGCATCTAGCATGTCCATATAAACTTTCACAACTGTTTCAGATTTTCCCCTACTGATCAAAAGATTAAGAAGAGTTCGATAACACGATGCTGATGGAATTAAGCCTCTATTTCTTGCTGAATCATACAAAGAGATAGACTTTTCTAAATTACAAGCCTTAGCGTACCCTTGGATGATTTCACTGAACAGCACGCTGGAATCAGAAAAGCCACACTTCGAGATTTGAAGTAAAGATTCAGCGTCCTCTAACATCTCTGCTTCAGTGAGCATCGACGCCATGATCTCATACGACCTCGGGAGATGATTAAAGTCTCTGCTTTGCTCGGCTGCCCAATTGAACAACTTCCAACAAAATCCCACCTTTCTTAGATTTTTCGCATCGGTTCCGAATCCCAACAATACATCGAGGACATCTTCCGGTTTTAAGGCGGAAACGCGCCAAAATGGGCGGATGGTCTCTGGAGACAGGTGCAACCCTAGCTTGAGGAGATCCTGGAGAGAGGATTTATGCGAAAATTTATCAGCTTTCTTCTCCCAGAGGTAAGAGCATTTAGAAATCACCGATCTCCCGATGCCAGAATATGATTTCTCTACGAAATCGGTACGGGTATTGCATCTGGTTTGCTCCGAGAAGCTTGGAACCGGGGTGGTCGAGAAAGGTTCTGTTGCTTTAGGAGCCTTCGTTCGCCATCTAAATGATGATACGACTATCCGATTCATGGGATTGGATTCGACCCCGAGAAGAGAAGAAGCGAACGAACTGTATAGCTCATTCCGGCGACGCCATTAGAGGTGGGAATCCAAGCTCCGCGATCTCGGGTTTTCGCTTTGGCGGTCTTCGGAAGAGGATATGTTCGTCGATAAACTAGCATGGTATATAATACGCTCAGTTTTACAAGTTGGATGAGATTATTTTTCATTTCGCACCCCATATTATTTATTTATTTCGACTACATCTTTTTACCATTTTTCTCTCCACTCCAGCATTTCCAATTGATCCTATATTTCTCATTGGATTTTCAAATAACACCCTACTCACATTTATGTATTTATCACCCAATATTTCCACTCTTTTTTTATACATATTTAACCCCAGTATATTTTTTTATAATGTTAAAGCTATAAGTTTCAAGTCGACGTAATTTAGAACTCTTGGGTTATGGTTTAATCCAATAATCGTACAAATGACTCGGATGAGGAAATGCATCACCCCATCAAAAGAATCCTAGTGAATTAATTTTTTTTCTCTTTAGAAAGTTTAAAGTGATACAAAGCTCATAGATTCAGATGTAATCCAGTGGAAAAACTTACAATTCTTACGTAATTTAGAACTCTTTGGGTTATGGTTTAATCGAATGATCGTACAAATGATTTAGATGAGGAAACGCTTCACCCCCATCAAAAGAATCCTAATGTAATAATTCTTTTTTTTTTTTTTGGTTTCTTTAGAAAGTATAAAGTGATACCAAGCTCATAGTTTAGATGTAATCCAGTAGAAAAACTTACAATGCTTAATGACAAATATCAGCAAGGTATCATGTAAACTTGCCACGGCAATAACTTCTAACCAAGATAAAAGAAATGTCAACTCATCATCACTATTGATTGCATCAGCAATTCTCATCAGCTTATTGACTTCCATGTTTTTAACCTGTTCAGTTGCATGCCATCATTCATCTTGGACAAAGCAATAAAAATTAAATTGTGCTAATGATGAAACAGCTTCATACAAGATCAATTGGAGCCAGGAAAAAAAAAACCTGAGATCTTCACGACAAAATGCAAGCAAAACTGGAAATTACAAAGAGAGAACTAAAATCTCATGGCAGATACAAACATCAATAATTTGATAACTGGGACTTTACAAATAGTTTTGTTGCAGTCTTGCAACAAAGATTCCACAATATATACATCATAGTCAGTTTTTTCCCTACTAATACATTAGAGGCAAAGACAGGCCCCCATAAACCAACACCAAAAATAGGAAAAACACTGTGTTTGAAGTTTGAACAACTCCATCAGACAACACTACATGGGTGAGATCAAACATAACCCTTGCATATCTATACATAATTTAAGCTAGTGAATCCACAATAGAACTCCTCTAATACATTCAGCACATAACTTCATGAATTTGTAAAAAAGTAAACTATGATTCTAACAAGAAGAACAAGGCTTTTAACTTGGATGTAACAAGCCAATGACACCAAGTTGAGTAGCAAACATGTGCCCACGAAATCTTGCACATCCAAAACAACTCTACTCTAAGATTTCATATAGTAGTAGTGTCTGCCTGCTGAAAATGTAAATCTAATGCACAAACTTAACAATGTAATCATCAACTCTACTCTAAAATTTCATGTAGTAGTAGTAGTCTGCTGCTGAAAATGTAAATCTAATGCACAAACTTAACAGTGTAATCATTAAGATATGGCCGGATATTACATTAGAGCAGTTCAATCATGTAATGTCTGTAATACAATAAGCCCCCTTTACATCTACCAGGTACTTATATCATCATATATCTTATATTATCTATCATTTATATATTAATCAGAAAAATAGAACACTTAAGAACAAGGAAAAGAAGTGTCCTCAAAGGGCCTTGCAGACACTTATGACTAAAATGCTTGAATCATCATTATAAGTATAGTTTATGATAATAAGTCTAATTATATATCATCACATCTTATTAAAGCAAAGTGTTAGAATGAGATATTATGATACACATCCTAATGAACAGCAATAACATTGAACCAAACAGGCCCTTAGACATGCATACAAGATGAGGAGAAAAACAAAAATAATGAAAATTAGTATCTAAATAAGCTCTTACTAGTTGAAAGCAAGATAAATTCACAATAGATAATGGAGTGATCACAAGCAGCTGTGTATTTCCATGTTTTTTTTTTTTTTGCTTTACTTGAAATTTAAAAACCAAGAACGAAATGCAATACAATTAATCTAAACAGCACTAATATATCTAATAGCTAGAAAGATCCATCTATGCAATCTAATGAAACAAAAGTTTTAATTCAGCTATGATTGTTAAAGTTTAATATTCTCTATATCACTTATCGTTTGCTGTGCTCACATGAGAGGCTGAGAAATAAATTTTATGAAACAATACTAATTTCATAATGCTTTTGCTGATAACTGATGTAATAGATTCCTCAAATCTAAGCTAGATGAAATCATACTAAAAATAATTCATTTATCCCATGAATTTTTGCTGTCAAGTGTAAGGTAATGTTTATAACATCGTGGAATCCAAGGAAAAGAATAATCAAGTACAGTTTCCTCTCACCAGATAGATCCTCTGCATGCTAGTTAACAACGTGTGCACAATTAGCAACTAAAGAAGCCTCCAAGAGTTACTGGTTGAGAACACAGCATAAAACTTATAGCACAGGCAATCCCACAAGTAAATTCAAACAGCGAGGATAACTAACACTCTCCTACAGTTCTGAGGATGGATCCACATCTAAAAGTTAGATTAACTACTCGGAAGTTGAAACAAGTGTGTAGGGATTTAAGTACAAGCAATCTCAAAGTTCTATCTTTAACATAATTACTCCCAAACATAAGGTGGCACTTCGAACATAGGCCCATGGGAACACATAAGACAGAGTGGTGCTAAAGTTGTGGAAGAAATCAAATAGTGTATATCGGTGCTTGCTGGTCCTCCTAAACAAATCTTCCAAGGTGGGCCATACATCTGGTCTTCTGGTTTAGGCTTCAGGCTTCACATAGGCTGGCTCCAGACTTCACACACCTCAGCTGTTTTGATAGGAGGGAAGGCAACAAAGGTGAAAAACAGGTTCATTAGAAATCTAGCATAGGTGGCCAGGTTGGGTAAAATACAGAATAATGGTCAAAAAAACAAGCAGCTTTAAGCCCATTCTGTGCATTCCAAAAGTTAAACAAGGTAAATGGAGTATTCTACCTGTTGGCCCTAATCATTGAGGATCCTAATAACCATGATGTTTTCCAAGAGGAACAGGGTTTGTACCAGATAACCTGGTAAAATAAGTCAAATTATTAATTGGTAGAACCATAAGCAAGCAACCATTTTACCAAAGGAAAGTGAGGAACTGATCAGATATCTCAAGCAATGCCAATAACAACGTCAGCTGAGACAATCGCAAAAGAGTTGATACTATACTGCATGACTACAGTGAACTGATATTAATTAAAAGAAATTATGTCAGCAGTATAACTTAAATAATGAAACTATACCAATCCTATTAAAAGGTTAGCAGATCCAACTATGAAATCTCTAAGCCTAGTCATCCCTTGGCTAAATAAATGAGTAAAATAATCAGAAAAATGATACGGCAAAACAGTCCCATGTCTTATTTGACTACTTCCATATCCGAACAGACATTGGAGCCATTTATTGTTGGAAGGCAGATGGACTCATGGTTCATCCGTTTAACAGTTAAGACACTGTCATCTCCAAGAGTGAGTTAGATACAGGGAAAAAGGCTGGGCAAGTCAATTTCTATTTCATACTGCTTATCCCACAAAGGATGAAAATCCAATATTGAGCAAAATTGTGGTCAAACTATAATCATTACCCTTAACACAATTAAGTAATAGTCCTGACAAAGTGGCAGGACTCCGAAATCCTAATACTTGTTGTCCCTCTATTGGTGGATTAAGTTATAGTACTCACCATTTTTCGAAAAAGTTATAGTAAAAGAAAAAAAACATTTTCATGACCCTGGAAGAACAGTCATCTTCCCGACATTTTATCCTGCTTCCAATGTAGGTAGAAGCTTCTTCAAAAGCCATACCAAACTTTCATATCTAAATGGCTCAACCTATCTCTAGATCTCTATGGCAGGTATTTTAAGTAAAAATTTGCTAATGCAAACCTACAGCAGTACAATAGAAGAAGTTGCTTCAATGGAATCCTTTCCATTCATCTGATACCTGTATAATGAATAATCTGGTTATAGTTTAAAAAGCTACAAAATATTGGGGCTTACTTACCCAGTGCTGCCAGAACGGCCAGAATATCCACCATAACTGCTGTAGCTGCTACCACCACCCTATAAGGAATAATGCATGGTTAATTGATAAATTACATCTACTAGGTTGATAAGGTGCAGCTTTAGGCAAGAGACAATAAGAGATAGAATAAGATATAGAAAAATAACTAGCAGGATGGATAATATTCATATAAATGCATTCAAAAGCATAATCTGAGATGAGATTTAGGAGAAAAGAAAAAATTAACCACCAATTAGAAGAACAGAATACCTGTGAACCACTATAACTTCCATAGTTTTCAGGAGGCAGTACATCACCAGAAACACCATATCCACTAGAGTATGAATACCCACGTCCATGCACTTTACTGTCCCTGCTCGAATATTTTGACCCATCAGAAGCATTGCTCGGCAAAGGATGATAGGGAACAGAAGGTGGAAAAGCAGATAATGCACTTTCCCTTTCAAAGAAATTGGCTTTCAGCCTGGTTGTTACTTGTACAAGGGCATTTCTAGCGAGATCAAGATCTCCAGTTATCTGCAATAAATCAAGGGGTATGTCATATTAATTTCAACTCTACGGAACACATCACTTGGAGAAAAAACCTTATTGGCCTATTCAAAGGTTTAGTCATTACTTGAACCATCTCGTCATCCTCAGCAGCAATTTTGGGGAGGTTCTCCTTTGAAAGTATACGTATATTTGCTCTCGTACTTCTCCTCATCTCAGATATGATTGACCCACCTTTGCCAATCAGGCAGCCAATTCGTGATGTCGGTACAAGTAAGCGGGTAGTATATGAGGGATCTCCAGATTCTGACTCAGTTTTCTCACTACACCTGGGTTGCAACCGTACTGCAGCATCAATTGTTGGAGAGATTGGATCTTCAAAGAACTAAAGAGAGAAAAAGCAAATCCAATGGAATTATAATTTTAAAAAAAAGTGTGAATGCAATAAAAACGGACAAGATAAATAAAAATGGTGCTTACCTCTTTTGCAGATATCAGAATTATGCAATCATCTTCAGCAGCAGAACTATCCACTTTAATGAAAGCTCCAGATTCCTGCCTTATCTGTTTAATAATAACACCACCCTTGCCTATCACTCCTCCTATGTTGGCAGAAGGACAGAGTAGACGTAAGCTAAACTCCTTTGCAGAGTTCTCATCCCTTGGAGGTGGGTAAAAAGATGGCCAATCTCCTCCCATATCATTTTTGTAACCTCCATAGGGACTAATAACTGGTCCCATCCCCATGACTGGCGCACCTGCATTAGGGACACCAAACTGGCTACCCAGAGGATATACTTGGGATGTGTTAGATGTGAGCAGGTGCTGTGAGCGAGATGGATTGTCATGCAAACGGGATGAGACTTGGAAAAGTGCCTTCCTGACAACCGAGGATTCCCCAGTGATCTAATAGCAGAAAAGTTGGTAACCAGATTACATAAATTTATATAAACATAATCCAAAGGAGATAAGGTCATATATGCAGTTTGAGTAATCCAACAAACATGGTTTATCAAATACAGTATTTGCCATACAAATAAAGAAAAGACCTTATCATATGTCATCGATGTAAAAGCTTCCAAAAGCACAATAGAACCCAACATCAACCATGCTATTAGAACTTCATCAAAGAAAAGTAAAAAAACCAATAAAATTTGCAGGTCATTTTAATGTAGTAACGGAAAGGATAAAAGAAAAAAAAAATCACATCTCTTTCCATATGGTAAACGAGAAGCCTAATACAGCATGCCACTTAGAAAGGTGTTAGGTACTTCAATTGCATAACAAGTAGTAGACTAAAAGCTAAGATGGATGCATACTCCGCAAACAAAAGTAAATTATAAGAAAGTCAGATAGACAAAATCTAGAACATCATTTTTCAGTTCCACCAGCCCTCATTGACTAATCATCCCATTCGGTGACTCTAATAGTAAGTATAATAAAAATATAACAATAACCTACCCATTCACGTGCATATTTAGTCTCCTCTAGTGATGAGTAATCCATCATACCTGAAGAAGTTCATCGCTGCTGATGGCACATGCAGGCAGATGCTCATTCTTCAAAATACGAACTTGTGCACCAGTATCACTACGGATACCTTGGATAATCTGTCCACCTTTTCCAATAATGCATCCAATCTGATCAGATGGCACAAGAAGTCGAACCGTAACTTGAGGGGAACCTCCATCGTCCTCTTCGTCACCCGGTGCTTCATCAGTGACAAGCCTCTCATGCACTCTAAAGAGGGCATCTTGTGCGGGGCAAATCTTATCACCAGTATCTTCAAAAAAGTTAATTTCTCTGCTTGCGCTGAATATTGTAATAACTCGCTCTTCACATCCAGGTACCGTCTCACCAATCCTAATCTTGGCTTGTGTGTCAGCCCTCAGCTGCTTTACGATCTCACCACCCCTCCCAATGATGCTTCCTATCTTTCGTCCAGGACACAAGTAACGGTAGACAGTATCTTCTGGACCAGGGGCATAGGTGTCCCTTTCTTCACCAGGATTTCTTCTCTTGTTTCCTCCTTCATCAGCATAGTCCGATTGTCGCTTCCCATAGTTGTTTCTCTGCCCAGCCATTAGCTAACAACCACGGTATACCAATTCTGCAATACAGCATGTAAATTTAAATTGAAGAGCACAATTAAATATAAACAAACTAAACTCAAGTGTGCACATATCTGGAAATAACCACAGGTGGCAAATAATCACCACAATGGGAGAAAAGCAAGACCGCTATACTAGAGAGTAACTCATTCAACATGTCATGACAATGCCAGATAAATGGATAATGGAAGTTCGAAACAGGTGTTGACTTTTTATACACTGATCAGTTCTTCCAAATGCCTGAACATTACGCAAACCAGGAAGAATTTATCATTATGATAGACACCGGTCCTATGGATAGGCCTGATGAATACAGCAATAATCACTAATAACAAAACCAAAAGAGAGTTATCCAAATTATCATAAAAACTACATCTTATAGTAACTTTTGACCAAATAAAGAAAAGCTAGGGCAGGAAATGGACCTTTTACTGAATGCGAAAACATGGCATCAACTATCATACAATGCAGTCTCAGTTGTCCTTACAGCACAACTCACTATTTCAAAATAACTAAGCACGAATCACCAACCCAAAAATCTCCAGGCACTCTACCAACAGGAAATAAAAGACGAGATTCTTCACAAAGCAAACTTCCACAGAATAATCCTTGGACCAAAGCAAATACCTTCCTTCTCTGCCACTAAAAACCCTCAAAAGTATAGATCTCTCACATGATAAACGTTCCACCGGCACCTGACGGACTCTCCGAACGTACAAAACCCTAGATCCGACACAAATTATGCGAAGATCTCAAGGACACTGGACCTAAATAACTTCTCTAAGTCATAGAGAATTAACAAACTACGAGCGACGAATCAAATCATGAATATAATATTGTCAAACAACAATCACAAGATAAAAACAAACAAAAACCCATAAGTTGCACACCGTTCTGCAGAACGAAGAAAGGATAGCCCGCTCATCGTAGCATGAACGGATATGGGGGAAATTTTTTTGCACTGACCTTTGATATACTTCCAGATCCAAGAAGGGTATGGATTCTGCAATGCGGAGGAGGGAACCAAAAGAGTCGGCTTCGGAAAGAGTAGATTACGAAGAGAAGAGGAGTCGGAGGAAATATCTAGGTCAGCTTACGATCACCGTCATTACAATTACCAAACCACCCTTGGCATTGTACATTCAACACCCTACCTTATTTATTTATTACGGTCTTTCTCTAACTATTTTTAATTTGATCCTATGTATTTAATAGAATACGAAAAACATCCTTAACAACTCTTATATTTCAATTTTCAATAAATATATATATAAAAACACTACAAAGTCCAAAGTAGGAGTTTTATAATGATTTAGTGGAAAAGAAGTCGGTTGCCTTTCCAATAAGAGCACCAAATACGCCACCGGTTTTAATCCTTCGTTGTTATCCGAAGACCGTCGAAAAGAAAAATCTAAAACCCCCAAATCTGAAGGGGGACACGGGACACCGTTCTCTTCCCTCTTTTCCAATCCCCAAATCCTTCCATCCAAATAGAAATCCTAGATCTCGCGCCCCGTCTGGCTCCTCATCTCTTTGGCGTCTTCATCTGGTGTTCCAAATCCTTCGTTGAAATCTCAAACCTAACCCTAGCCTTTGCATCGCCCACTCGCCCAATTCAATCGCCGCGGAAACCCTAGCTTCGAAGATGTCGTCTTCCTCGGGCCAGCAGCAGTTTCGGTACACCCAAACCCCATCGAAGGTGCTTCACCTCCGCAACCTGCCATGGGAGTGCGCGGAGGAGGAGCTCGTCGAGCTCTGCAAGCCATTCGGCAAGATCGTCAACACCAAGTCCAACGTTGGGGCTAATCGCAACCAGGCCTTCGTTGAATTTGTGGGTCTTTTATCTTGAAAATTTTCTTTTAGTTTTCTTATATTATTTTACATCAGTCTACTGTGCTTCTGGAAAAGGAGATAGATGGTTGGTTTTCATGTTTTCTTTTGTTAGAATAGGTAAGTATATCGTATTCACGCTACATTATCTGTTTCAACTTTCTTTATAGAGATTATATAGACTTCATGTTCGTGGAGGAAAGATTATTATCTGAAATCAGTTTGTTGTCAAAGAAGTTGTGTTTCTTATGGAGATTATATGTATATCCTCAATTTTTATTTACTGGTACTCCAGTATTTAGTTATTGGGACATACTGATTGCTGACCTCTATTGAGTATAACTCTTAATCTTTTCTTTTCCAGGCTGACCTTAATCAGGCCATATCAATGGTTTCATATTATGCCTCCTCATCTGATCCTGCACAAGTTCGTGGGAAAACCGTTTATATTCAATATTCAAATAGGCAAGAAATTGTTAACAATAAGAGCCCAGGAGATGTTGCTGGAAATGTATTGCTTGTTACCATAGAGGGTGTTGAAGCTGGTGATGTCAGCATCGACGTGATTCATTTGGTAAGTCCTATTTAAAAAATAGCTCTTTTTTCTGTACAAGTATTTAGGTGTATCAGATTTGAAGAATCATTATTTTCAACTGCTTTTATTTTGGTTGATGAATGTTATAAGCTGAAGTAGTATAAGGGAGTCTGCCTGATCTAATATTTGTAGATCGAAGATGATTTGGCTTAATTTTCTTACTTACAGTAACATAATCTGCATGGATTAGCAGGCCAATGTTAACACGGAGAGAATCTCGTTATCCACATCCGCAATCGGAGAGATACCATGTTTGTTTTGCTATCTCTTTCTTCTGACTATTATATTCAACTTCTGTGGTCTTAATCTTGAGAATGGTTCATTCTATCTTTTGTTCACATCATGCTCAAGAACTCAGATGAATGATGCTTACAACTTGTTTATGAAAGCTCTTTATGAAGGTTAAACTTCAAATCTTTAGGACAAGTGCCTTTTTTGTTGTTTATTTTATGATCATTCCATTTTATTTGAAACTTTTCTGCCAACCATAAAGAATGTTATTTGTTTAACTACCCTGATTTGGTTGTTATCTGCTTTCAAGATTGGTAACAATGAATCTTTATCTTTTCTTATTAATTTGTTTTGTTGGAGGCAGTGTGTAAGTAAGGTCCATGCATCATGTTCATCTTTATAACTATAATATTGCAAATTGTTTGATGCCACTGGAGTTTTCATGAATGCCATGCTGTTAATTACAGGTGCCATTCTGCACTTATGAGATTATTTTGTTGTATTCCATGGAATCCGGTCTCAATTTATGTCTATTGCTCTTACCATTTTATTTTTTATAGATGTTAATCATCTATCTTATTACTCCTTTTGTGCATCAGGTGTTCTCTGCCTTCGGATTCGTTCACAAAATTGCTACATTTGAAAAGGCTGCTGGTTTTCAGGTTTGCTATAGTTTGGTGTCTTGTGAGATGCTCTATGCATATTTTATGAACATTAACTTATTTTTTGGTTTTTAATGTGTTGCTAGGCATTAATCCAGTACACTGATGCAGCAACTGCCTCAGCTGCCAGGGAAGCCTTGGATGGAAGAAGCATCCCAAGGTGCCCTTCCTTGCTTTATGCTTGTTTACCTGGCATTTTACTAACTTCTATGTCTTTTTAGTGACATTCCTTTGAATTTGTACATATAGGTACCTACTACCTGATCATGTTGCGATGTGCCATCTGCGAATATCATTTTCTGCACATACAGACTTGAACATTAAGTTCCAATCACACCGCAGCAGGTATAACTACGTGAATAATCTGTCATGGAAACATCCAGAGTTCATTTGCACTGTTCATTTTTCATCATAGATTTTGATCTTCAAAAAGCCTAATTCACTTGTCGTCATGCATTTATCTGTTTATTGCCATGCTATGTCAGGAATCCAGCTGGCTGCTAAGGTCAGATACTCTCTTTATAATGTCCATCATACTATGTTTACATTAGTTTTAGATCTAGGTCATGGATTGAGGAGAATTATGGGGCCTTCAGAATAATTACAATAACATAACATACTTTTTCTTTCTATATAGAAATCATAATTCACATTAACCTGGTTGAATGATTGTACCTCATTACTCTAAAGTAGCCTAAGGAGTACAATGCTTGTAAGATGGCTGGTTGTAATCACATTGCTAATTGCAGTATGCATTTCAGTGCTACTTATGAAGAACTATTGGTTTATTGTTCACATTTGTCTTGTTGCTTATGGATTACAGTTGGAAGCTTTTACACTGAAAAAGGCAGTGGACTAGTCTTATTTGCAAAACCACATATTAATTTATTTCATAACTTATATGGAAGTTGAGTACTACATGCTATCGATGTCAAAGTATGTTATTTTTCATTTACTGATTTTCTCTGCAGAGTACTGCATGCTATACATGTACTTTTTTAATGTAACAGTAATATCAATTTGATTATGCAGGGACTACACAAATCCTTATCTTCCTGTTAATCCTTCTGCAATTGAGGGTACCTTACAGGTTGGTTATACACAAAGTCCATGCATCTTATTCTTCTACTTGATATCTGATGGATGTTTATTGACAGACTGTCGTTGGTCCTGATGGAAAGAAAAAAGAACCTGAGAGTAATGTACTCCTTGCTTCTATTGAAAATATGCAATATGCTGTGACAGTCGATGTCCTTCATACTGTAAGATGTCTTATTCTGCTATACTTACAGACAAAATTTGTCACTGTGATGTGCTCAATTAGGTTTCCCATTTCAGGTATTCTCAGCATTTGGTATGGTCCAGAAAATTGCAATTTTTGAGAAGAATGGCGGGATGCAGGCTTTAATTCAGTATCCTGGTATGAAGAATTACTGTGTAACGTCTCTCCATTTTCTGTATTATATATGGTAGTAGATTTCAGATATATGAATATTATGTCTTTATTTGATCAATATTTCTGGACATTTGTTAGTCTTTCATATCACCACTAATCTGTGACTATCTTAATCTAGATCTCTATACCAAGTGAATCCATTCTACTCTGATATATCTTCACTCCAATCCATTCTCTAATCTGAAATTTTAGAATTTAGTGATGTTTTATGCCAAAAGAACATGTAATGCCTGCTGCTGGCTATTTCTGCTGTCGTACCACTACTCTAGTTTGTCGTGGTGGGCTGGTGGCTGTTGTTTCTGTTATTGTGTATGTGTATCTTTGCTACAAACACACATGGTCCCATCCATAGGTGGTAGTGTGGTACTTTCATATGCACATGGCTAGTAAATCCCACTTAGATCTTCATGATTCAACTTTTTACGAGTTCATGGGAAAGTCTCTTTTTGCCATACAGGAGTATTTCCTTTTTTCCTTTTTGCCGTCTCATGCGGTGGTTTTATTAGGATTATGAACCTGTATTGTAACATCTTGCTGATATAATGGACCAATCTCATTAACAAAATTTTAGTTCTCTCTGATATCTTAGTGCTACTCTTTCCTGGTTTATGCAATTGGATGTCTGTGATTTAGATTCTTCATTTTGAACCTTGTAATGATCAAGTTGCTCTTTTTTTGGAAGGACGTAACTCTATTCCTGGGAAAACCTTGTTGACCTGAAAAAGAGAATGCCGTTTAAGTTAATCATGATTTCTTTCTTTGCTTTGATAATATGAAACTCAAGATTTTTTGGCAGTCCATTTTGATTGATCAATTCATGTTCCACACAGATTTGACTACTGCTGCAGTTGCTAAAGAAGCTTTAGAGGGGCATTGCATCTATGATGGTGGCTACTGTAAGCTTCATCTGTCATACTCTCGTCATACTGATCTCAATGTAAAGGTATTTATGGGTATTTTTGGGTTATATTGAAATGATGAGAACTATAAACAAAAAATATACATAGGATTTTGCTAATCTCATGCCACGTATTAGCGAATGATGAGTGGTTGGTAATTATCATATTCTTGTTGATCCTTGTACGTTGTTGTCAACTTGTCTAGTATTTTGTCTGATACAAGATATCTATGTATCTATAGGCACATAGTGATAAGAGCAGGGATTACACGATTCCAGACACTGGGATACTTGCAATGCCACAAGCTTCTGTGCCAGCCACTGCTACTGGTTGGCAAAATAATCCTCAAGCGGCTGGAACATTTTCTCCCAACGGAATGTTTGCACCAGGTGTCGGCTCCCAAGGACCAGCATTTGATGGGCAAATGCCAACATGGGATCCTAGCAAAACAACTTATCCCTCGGCTCCTGGAACATATCCAACTCAGACATTCCCTCAATCTGGTCCTCAGTATCCTACTTCAGGGGCTTTCCCACCTACTGCAGCTAATCCTCTTCAAGGTTCTCAACAAATGCCTCAGCATGGTATCCAACAGAGAACTTCTGGTGCACCATCCGTTGGCCAGCCACCTCTCTATTACCAGTAGACGTATGCAACAACATTTCATATTGACTCTCGCAGCATTTGAGTAGTTTCCTGAGACATTTTCAACCGATTTCTGTTGCTCTCATATATCTTACCATCTCAATGTGTTCAAATAATCTTTATGCTGTTGTCCTTTTTATTTTGTCATCATTAGCAGATGATGGTAATGCATCATATGAGTATCAGTGAGTGAAGATTCATGCGTCGAGTGAAAGGATTTCAAGTTATGTAGCCTTTCAAAATGTATGGCAGAAGAACTAGAAGCTCACTGAGTAGTGCTTGTTCAAAGAAGATAATATTGCATTATTGCTAGAGTTGCCATTCAATGTATGCATGTTTTGTGTGTATCCAAAGTTACATCTTAATTTCTCCTTGTTAGGTTCTGATCTGCCCTGATTCTTTACCCCTCTGCATTCAGCGGTGTGTGTGGTTGGTGTACAACAGTACAAAAGAGTACGAGTATCATGTGATACTTTGTATTGCTTTGTTTCTTTCTTCCTATCACACAGTTGGGCTTAATTGTACACTTTTGGTAAGAATTAACCTTTAGATTGCCCAGATGTAACAGAGCTGAGATTTTGGCAAATGTTTGGGGACAACATCAGAAGATATTTTAATTTCCCCGGGTGAACTTCTGTTTGGCAACCCCCTTCTACATGTTGAGGCTGTTTTAAGGTCAATATTACTTGGCTAACTCTATTTGGTTGTGAAATTTTTTATAACTTATTGTAAATATAGTGAGGTCTATACTAGTTTACCATTCAAACGGCAATTTATCTTAATACTAATATGCTAATATTTATTAATAAAAGTGAATTATTAATTTCCTTTTGAAAGACATTATTTTAATTAATTATTATTGTGATTTCTCTCTTTTATCTCCTCTTCTTATACATAAAGAATATTTTAGTTATTTATTAAAATATTTTTAAATTGTAATTTTCTTAAATCACATCAAGTTTAAATATTACATCACTATTTATAACCAAACACTATAATAGTCTAGGTCAATATAAATTTTATTGTAAAAAGTATAAAAAATTAGTATAGTTAAATTAGTTTGAAAGTTAATCCACAACCAAACTAATGTTGCTTTAGATGGGCGATTACGGCTTCTCCATTTGCTGAGTTAGAGCATGGGGGGATTTTCACCGGCGTATTTGTCATGATTCTAAGAGTATGATTGGATCTCAGCTGGTGCTTTTCTCCTAATCTACCATCTTGTTACCTCCTACAGGGGCTTAAAGGGAGGTGTGATCTCTCTTAGATTTGCTTTTAGAGCAAATAAATTAAAAGCTCCTCAATGAGTCTGCCGTCCATCTTAAAATTGCTTCCTTTGATGTCTGATGAACCTTCCCTAATAGTACTTTTACACAAGTTATAGATCATCTAACATTCTTGTTGTTGTTGTTGTTAGCATGTCACAATGTGGATACTAAACTCTTTCATGCTTACTCTTAAATTCTACTTCTTCAAGCTTCTAGCTGCAGTAGAACACTTTTGTCTTATCAAAATCTCCATTGAATAGTTTATCATAACCCCAGTTATGAAAAGAAAAGAAAAAATTCCCATAAGTTATTTCTTTACCATCTCAGATTTGAAACATGTTGAGAAAAGCATCAGGTCTATAGTCAAAGAACCAGGCATCCCATGTGAGATGGGACCTCAAATCTCTTGTTGTGCTCTCAAAGTAGAAGCTGGATAGCATATTGTCTCAAGTCTTCATCACACTAGTGCATTCCATCTGGCAAAGGCTCCTGCTAATTTCTTAAGCTATCTGTAGCTTTAACAAAGCATTGCAACTTTGCAAGCATCTATGCTTTCCACATTTTATATGCTGTGGGAAATTTCTGTTGAGTTGCCTCATGCAATAGTTGACTTCCCCTGTAGTGTTCTTGTGCCTAACTAATTTTGACTATTATGCGTTGCTCATACTACCATGCCTCTAATAATGTTGTTATTAGAAAGAATTATTATTAAGTAGGAAGAGTCGGTGGATTCTTTCCACTAGATTTTCTCATATCGTACACAGGATATACAGGATACAGTGTCACTTTATTCCAAATACTCCTGGTACTCTTTAGATGGTAATTCTTTCTTCTTGCTATAGTTGGGCCTCTTCTGTTTTCAGTTTAAGCTATCATGCAATGCAACGCAGTCAAGATTTGTCGAAGTAGATGGCATTTACAGCATACAGAATTGATAGATAGCTGATGTAAAGATAGCCTTTGTACTTCACAAACACTATGGAAAGCCAAATCTATTTTTGAGGAACTAGATCATAGAGTTGGAGGTCCTGAACAGTAAGGAAACACAAATCTATGAACTACTTACTCTTTTTTACTTTTTTTGCATGCCATTTTGTTCTCTTTTGCTTGCCATTGGTGTGGATAAGAGGACATATCTGGTGAAAGTTTATAAAGCATCAATCTAAAAGGATTAATTGGGTGAATTCGAACAAAAAGTTTATCTTACAATGCATTCTACTACATTGTTGTTAGAGATTCTAGTCCACAAGGAGGCAATGAGATTGTTCAAAGGAGCCCACAAATCTATTCAGAGTGGTGTGCCTTTCTCTTCTTCATATAAAATGCAGCAACATTCAGGACCTACAGCATGAGAAATTTAATGCTTTCCGTAGAGAATGGTCCCCTCTGTTTCTTGAAGGAACCACATTTTGATTCTTCTTGCCGAGGTTTGTATCTCATGATGCATTCTACTACATATGAACTGAAATACTACAGTACTAATTAGATAGCTACTAATCCTAGTAGATAAATTCAATACAATGCTTTAAAGATTAAGCTTAATGGATTTGAAGGGACTCTATTAGTACTGCTAAACAGTGTCTCTAGAGTATTAGAATTAGTCTCTTAGAACTTGAAAGAATGATATTTAAAGGAGCTTAAACATAGGTATTTATTTCAAATTTGGCTTTGGCTAACTAAGTTCTTAGCCAGATTAGTGGTGCTAAAAATTTATCCCCTCACTGAGAGACTTACTAAAATATATCAGCCAGAGTCCAAACACCGACACAACACTGCTGCAAAAGCTAACAAAATAGGCTTGGAATGTTCATAGGATACGGAGATCTTAAGGGAGGACCATAGTAAATCAACTAAACGACATTGACATACGATCGGATAGTCGACGGTGGCCATAAATCTTTTCTCCTACTGGATAACATAATCACCCTAACTTCTGTATTGACAAGAACACCAATGATTCCATTTTGACCCGAAAAGGAACAAGAATTAAGGATTATAAATGGGGCCAAACCTAGTGTAGGAGGATTAGCTATCCACCAGTGGATTTTAATTTGTAATATCAAGCGCAGAAAGAGGGTGTATGACCCAAGTAACAGTAAAATAGATAGAGACAAAGGGACCTCAATTCTGGTAGAGAAATTAAGCTGACATCAGAAGGTATAAAGTGACAAAGGTGGTTACTGACAGTTGAAAGAGCATCTCATAAGTTACTTTAAAAAGAGAAGATTCTACTTAATTTGCAGTATAAAAAGCTTTACTAATTGCTGTTTCAGAACTCAAATAGTTTTTTAATATTCAGCAGATGCTAACCCTTAACATAATTCCCACTGAGTTTATCAATGTCCTTAAAAAAATTATGAATGCCAGAGAAATGGAAAAAAATCTGTTGATACTTCTCTAACAGGGATGATCTCACCCAATCTTGCGGCATGTGGTTACAGAAAGGTACTTGTCAGAAAAATCTGATCTTCTATCAGTCTTAGATCTTGATTTCTCTGATTGCAATGTTAACTTAGTTTTTCTTTTCTAAAATGCTACCAGAGAAATGGAACAGTGCCAAACTGTTCGAGTTGCTCCTTTCTAGTCTCTTTCATAGTTGTATTAATTTTTCTACATTATGCTTGCAGGGGAAATAGAAAAGCATGTCCATTTGATCAAATTTGAACCATTAGCAAAATTAGGTAACTCTTCATTATGCTACTTTCCTCTTCTTTTGTGAACTGCAATTTAGAGCATATCTCCATCCTACTGAAACAAAGAGAAAGAGCTATGTAAGTTGGATAACTAAAGCTTAAAAAGAAGAGTTAAAAGGAGATATGTGAGTGAGAAATAGCTGTCATAGATTAGCATTGTGTATTTATTTCCACCGGCAATCTAGTACCTATTTTGCAGTATAAAGTCCTCCCTCTCATTTGTTTCCACACCGACCTAAATCAAATTAAATTAAAAATTCTTTAGTGAAATTTTCTGACAATCTGACCAGCCATGTGATAAGAGTAAGAGGGAGAAGAAGCAGGTATGCAATTTGAGATTGTCTAATGACAGAGATCTAAGTCTCAATAGTAAAAAGATTATATTAAAAAAAATTGATCTAATGGGTCAAAAAAATTTCCTCTTGTGCTTCACATCCCAAGTCACAAAGAAATGAATAGAAGCTTTTACTCTTGTCACCTTCTCTCTTTATAGTTTACTCTGCAACTGAACAAGAGCATGAAGGGACCATTGCATGTGCCTTCTTGTAAGTATACATTCTTGGATTGGTGGTTTTGAGAGTGGTTTCATTTCTTAAAAAAATCTCTACAAAACCACACGGTTTCAAAACTTTGGAACAACATTTCAGATCATAAATTTCAACTTCTGGCTTGTCATTGTACTATTATTTTAGCTGTCTTGCTTGTCCATTAGAATTATGGAAGAAAAGGAGAGTAAAAACTCTCCCCACTTCAAACATCTATTTATGCCTCCAACTCCCTCCCTCTTGTTCCTCAAACAAATCGACAAACCTTCTTCTTCTTCTTCTTCTTCTTCTTCTTCTCTCTCTCTCTCCCCCTCCCTCCTTACCAAGTAATAGTTCTTCTTTCACTCTATGATGATTACTCCTTAGTGCTTCTTTTCTGAGTGGCCTACTTTTTATTGGTGCAGGGAGAAGATGGCTTTCCCTTGGCTTCTTTTGGTTGGTCTTCTCTCACTGTTCTCAATTGTAAATGGCTATGGAGGAGGATGGTCCAGTGCCCATGCAACCTTCTATGGAGGCAGTGATGCCTCTGGGACAATGGGTATTGATTATTACATTATAGAGAAGAATTGAGGACAAATAGTTGCTCTATGTAACATATTTTGCTATGTGATTTATTATAGGTGGGGCTTGTGGATACGGCAACCTATATAGCCAAGGATATGGGACTAATACTGCAGCTCTGAGCAATGCTCTCTTCAACAATGGCCTCAGCTGTGGTGCTTGTTATGAGATAAGGTGTGTGAGTGGCCACAGGATGTGCCTTCCTGGCTCAGTGGTGGTCACTGCCACAAACTACTGCCCACCAAATTATGCCCTCCCTAACAATGATGGTGGATGGTGCAATCCTCCCCTCCAGCATTTTGATCTCTCTCAGCCTGTGTTTCAGCACATTGCTCAGTACAAGGCTGGCATTGTTCCTGTTGCCTTTAGAAGGTAAGTCATTGTGTGTTGAAATCTTAGCTCTTCCTATCTCTTAGGAGTTCAGTCTTCTTCTGTTCTTTTGGCTGAGGAGTAATTCTCTATGAGATGGCAGGGTACCATGCAGGAAGAGAGGAGGGATTAGATTCACCATAAATGGGCACTCCTACTTCAATCTAGTGCTCATAACCAATGTGGGTGGTGCTGGTGATGTCCATGCAGTGTCCATCAAAGGTTCCAGGACTGGTTGGCATCCAATGTCAAGGAATTGGGGCCAGAATTGGCAAAGTAACACTTACCTTGATGGCCAGGCCCTCTCTTTCAAGGTCACCACAAGCGACGGCCGCTCTGTCGTCTCTTACAACATCGCTCCCGCCCGTTGGTCCTTCGGCCAAACCTTCAGCGGTAGCCAATTCCATTAAATCTCCTACTCCTACATACTATCTAAGCTACATACATATTAGTAGCAGTGTTGGTTATCTAGTTTTAGTGTCTCTAGGACTAAGAGAGTGATGTACTAAGATTCAAAAGAGTTTATTTTACTAAGGCTCTTCATGTTATTTGCCCTCAAGACTGCTGAAGGAGAACAGAAGGGATTTCTCTTTCATGACAGTAGTTGGCAGTGGTAGGCTAATACCGCCCGCATACATGAATCTTAATAGTTTCTTCTCTCTTTCTCTATGCTTGTGTTCTGTAAGATGTTGGATGGATAGCTTAAAAATGAGCTCCTTCCACAACATTGTAATCAGCTGCTTGTTGAATGTACTTTCTTTATGTTAAACAATCTGTCGTGAAAGTATAGTCTCCCTATTTGATTGCTAATTATGCTCACGAACTGCTAACTAACAATAAATTTGAACCTTAGAAGAAAGAGATTGGTGGTCAAGCCTAAAATCCAAACAGAATTCTCAATAAAGCAATCATATGATGCAAAGTGGAATGCAACTTTAAGCTGACACAGTTATTAGTACATTGTTTGTTGTGTTGTCACAACCAACCCCAAAGGAGAAATTGGTGTGAATGAGATTTAAGGAACTCTTTGCAGTTATTGCAGTCATATTAATGTTCTCTATTGGAAGAAAGAGATTTCATTACTCTTCCCAAAATAAAAGCACAAGTAATCTGAATCAAGCCTAGCATCTGGTGCCTAATAATATTCAGTATGTTTATGTTCTGCTGTCCTTTTATTTTCTCCTTTAGCCAAGTTATTAAATTAGGATTACAAGTAGAAAATCAAATGACTAACTATTGAATGCTGACCTCCTCTGTGTGAACTACAGCTCCTTTTACTCTTTTTAGACCTGGTTGAATTATGTTAGAAGTAGTACTAATGAATTGTGTCATTCAATTAGATGCCATTGACCCTTTGAGCCATGTTGTACTTTTATCTACCTGTTCTGAGTAATCAACTAATAAACTAAGAAGAAGGTGTGCTCTAAAAGCAGGGTTTAGATTTAATAAATGTCTTTGACTAAGTAGACGTATAGATGCTTCTTGCCTTGAAACCTTTTCTTTCAAATATAATATAAGAGTTTGCATAAGTTTACTTAGTAGTACACTTTAGACCAGGCTGTACATCTCTCTGTCTGAATACATTTCTAGATATATGATTGTCTGAGAAGTTACTTTCGTCGGACATGGCGAAAGGTAATGGAAATTTAGTAATACAAAACCAAAATTTTCTCAAAAGAAGTAGATACTGATATCTCAAGTGGATCTCTAGATCATGTTAATTTGAACATCATAGCTTCCATGCTTCTGACACAGTCGGTGACCAGTGGAAAACTCCTTAAGGTGTCATTGGTGGTGGTGAGGAGTTGAAGAGTGCTCCATTTCTGGTGTTGTTGTTGGCTCCTGGCTCCGTGTAGTCCATCACCATTTCCATCATTTCCCTCCCTTCCAATGAACTCTCCTAGAAAAGAAAAGATCAATGATCAATCACTTGAGCCAGGAAAAAGTACTAAGAAAAGACAAGAAGATGAAGAAACCAACCTCATTTTTCATAGAATTGTAGTATCCTGTCTCAAATTCTATCTGAGTCCTAATCCTTCTTCCATGTCCTGCATTACAATTAAGGAATAGAACTGAGATGCATCAAGAAGCTGAGCAAGGAAAAAGAAAGGATTGCAAGCCAAAGGACAGCACCTTGAGGAACAGGGAGTGACAGGATGAGGGCTGAGAGGAGAATAACAGCTAGAAAGCAAGATCTATTCATGATGCTTCTGGGTTCTTTTTCAGATGAGTGGGTGGGAGATGGGGAGGGTTGTTCTTAATGCAGTGTTGATAAGCATGCAAGTTGGCAAGTCTCCTTGTTTGTTAACTAGCATTAGATTGATGTGTGATGGAAAGTATTGAGTGGTATGTGATCATGGCATAACTTTATGTAGCCTCAAATAGTTAAAGATGGGCAATAGGTTTGGTATTGTGGGGGCAACCTTGGCCAACCTGTGGTTGCCCACTGTTCACATGCACAGATCCCTAGATGGGCTGCGGCTTTTGTTGTTTTTTAAAAATCAATCAAAGAAAAGAAAATTATAAAAAAATTTATATTGATTTATGTGGTTCGATAATTTGTTCACGGTGTATATTTATTATTTGCAAATCGAGCCCTCCAGCGAGCTCTACATATAAAGTGAGGTCTCCTTGTCTTGTTCGGCAACTCTACTCTTGGATGCACCTCTCTTTGTCTACCCTCCCCCACTTCTGCCCACCTTCTTATACGAGTCAATTAGAATGCGGTCATGAAAAAGAGAGATGCTTGTCTATCTGTGTGTGATAGAGAGTTCATGCCTATCCTTACTAAGATTAGAGGTGGGCATACACTGGCTTCCTTTTTCTTCTCTTGTGCTTTCTCCAACTTTCCACTACTTCTATGCTAGATTGAAGTGACTGTTATTACCTTGCTGGTCATCCCACTTGGGCAAGAACCAAGTCAAAATAGAAAATTAAGATGCAATTCTGCACTAAGAAAAGAAATCTTCTTCAATTATATTTGCAAATTTATCACTAACAACTGGAATTCTCTCTCTCTCTCTCTCTCTCTCTCTCTCTCTCTCTCAATTTTCCTTCCTCTCCTCTGATTATCAACTATTTACATGTACATAAGCAGATAAAAGTACAACATCTTGCTCGAACTTACAAAACTTCAGTAGTGTTAGCTTGCTAATGACAAAGTCTGTTAAGATTTCACTAAGAGATCTCATGGAAGTTGAGAGATCTCAGTAGAGCCACCGGATTGGCATGTAAGAGATGAGAATTCTCTGCGGCGTAATTCTTACCGTCAACTTTAGGCTGGAAGGCTTTGAGGAGCTTCTCCCTGCTGACTGCATCACCCTCGTCATTCTTCTTAATACCAACAATTGAACAAATAGAGCTCTTCGCAGCTTCTTCGGGATCATCAATTGTCAGTGTTTGGGGCACCCAGATACAGTTCTTTTTGAGACTGTTTCCTTCAATTAGATTGCTATACTTGTTCATGCTACCATCTCTTGGATGCTTGCCTAAGGTGGCAGAGTTAGTCCCTGACCCTGGAAAACCATTGTTAGGATTATAGTCAAGAGATGAGGGCCATGGAATGCTCCAATAAGCATTATACGCTGCAGCAGGGTAGAGTGGAATAGCAAAATTTGGAGTACAGAAGGCAGGACTTGGGCTCCATGGATAAGGCCAAGCAGTTCCATCTGAACAAGGATGTGAGAGTGGAATAGGAATTCCTTGGCAGTTCATGACGCCTTGTTTAGAATCCAATTCCATTACTGAAGAGTTGCAGCTCTTCGCCGTCTGCTCTGAAAGTTTCTGCACGGATTCGCCAGAACCGAAGCTGAGAACGGCGTCATCGGGCTTTACGGACATGGTTATGCGTCGATAGTGGGACGCAGAGTTCTTGCTCTTGCGACGGCCGGCTCCCACAGGAACATTCCTAATGGAGCCACCGGAAGTCCAGTATCTCTGGCAATTCTTGCAGAAGTGACGAGGTTGGCTGATGTTGTAATTGTTGTAGTAGCAGAACTTTGTGTTCGCGCTCTTACAACGAGGACAAGGGAGCAAATTCTCAGGCTTCTTTCTCGCCTTCTCGCTTGAATTGCTTGTAATGTTTGACTGTTCTTCATGTGCAGAGTTCTCCACAACTGTATCGTCTTTGGAGGACTCAATCAGTGTCTCTTGATCTTGGTCTTCATGTTCTGGAGGAGTCTGGCTTGTTTGAAGGTTCTGAAAGAAGAAAGCTAATTGTATAATATAAGAGAGAAGAGAAAATTAGCAAGACAGAAAGACAAAAAGGGAAATTAACCTTTCTATTTCAACATAGCAACACTTTCACTGATCTGATCCTCATATAAAGTTATGAACTGTGACAACTAACACAAATGATTATGAGTGCAGAAAGTGCAAAAACTGTAATAGAAAACCTTCATGGCTCATGGTTATTCTTCAGGCCAAATTCAGAGCAATCTCATGCATTCCAAGGTAGTAAGTAAGTAAGTAAGTAAGTAATTCTTTGAATGATACAGAACTCACAAACTACTAGCAATATTAAAAATCCAATCTTCACCAAATCTTTTTCTCGAAAGAAAGGAAAAAAGAAAAAAAAAAAAGAAGAGCATCAAAACACAAAATCCAGCGAAACCCATCTTCCAAAAACACGCCAACATCCGGTTTAACTCAATTATGCGATCTAATTCTAAGTGCAGATATGTCTTTCGGACACAAACCGGAAGAAATTAACAAAAAGATCTCATCTTTACAAAGTATCCAACAACTCAAATAATAAATAATACCTTCTCCTCTCCTCCACCGCCAGTTGCTGCTATTAAGGAATCCTCATTTGGCTGCAGCAAGATCATTCTCCCAAAGAGCTTGATTGCGCAATCTCTACTCTCCATCATATCTCTCTCTAGTCTCTAATTCTTTCTTCCTCGGAGGCCAACAAGGAGGTTGGTGGAGTTACAAGTGTGAGTTGTCTCCTCTCCCTCGAGTATAAGAGCAGAGAAGAGGGAGGAGAGAGGAGCATGCGCCAGGTCAGCATGGGCGGGGAAGTTTGAGCCACAAGTTCCTTTGTGGCCTTGGGGGGATCCGTTATTTGATTCGCTCGACCTTTTTCCTTCTTCTGGAAGTGCTTAAAGAACCCAAAAGTAGTACATTATTTAAAGCAAACGACGCGAATGCGCCAAATTGGGTTTGCATCGGGGTTTCTAGTTTCAAGAAAGTGAAGCGGAAAGAGATAGGAAGTAGAGAATTAAACAAGCACAAAAAAAAAGGACATCTTTCTTCCCTCTTTCTCCCACTCAGCACCCACCCAATGCCAATAGCAGCTCTTCCTTCCCTTTACTCCCCCCTTAATTGA
Organism: Typha angustifolia; assembly: GCF_048772165.1. NCBI lineage: Eukaryota > Viridiplantae > Streptophyta > Magnoliopsida > Poales > Typhaceae > Typha > Typha angustifolia. Next base: position 805,530 of record NC_133251.1, read on the forward strand.
TCTTAAGGTATTCCTTTGACTTATTATAGAGTCAACTAAGTGGAAATCCAGCACAAGTTCTTCCTCTTGATACAGTATAGTATATAGGCCAAAACCATGGTGTTGAAACAATGGGCGTATCTGAGTTCCGACACCAACTGATGATATCTATGATCATTTATCCTATCCACTAACCATTTGCGTCAAATAATATCTTCTAGGTCCTTAGCTCAATTTACCAATTACTCCTTCCACTACTCGCGGTGTTTCCTCTGTTCTTCTTGTCGCATAGCGAAGGTGGTTTTGTCATTCTGAGAATGCTTTGCGCATTTGTGGAGCACTGAAGTAAAGAAGAAGCACAGATGATGGTAGGTAGGTGGTCCATTCTCTTCATCTCCTTGTTCCCTGAATGATACTGGAAGATAGATAGTGTCTTAGTAATATTGAATCCTAAATTTTGTATTCATCTAATTCTATATATATATCTGAGCTCCATCGAATGGTATATTACTTTATGACTGGGTACTTGTCTTTGTCAGAAGACTATAGATTGTGAACTTGTAATTCTGATGCTATAGATTACCAATCACTGATAATAAAAAATTGAATCTTTCCATTCGTATATCATTAAATTCACAAGCTTTATGTACAGCTATTAATTCTTACAAACCAAAAACAAATTAAAAGAATTCAAACCAGAAAGATTAAATAAAAGAAACAAAAAAAATATAGCAACTAAAACCCAGTTCTTTCGCCTCCTCTGCTTCCCTCTGCTTCTGATTCTGCTCCTGCTTCTGCTTCTGCTTCCCCTCCCTCCCTTTCATCTCTCCTCCCTACCGAAATGGTAACCCAAACACCTCCTCTCCTCCTCTCCCCTTCCCCTTCCACCTCCTTCTTCCCTTCGCCCTCCTCCACCGGCATCTCGTATCGGCAAATCGGACACGACCCGTGCAAACCCAACCATTTCTCGATACAATTACCGTGAAATCTATGCTTGCAAGGCATTTCCTTTACCACTCCGCACTCGTGTCCGAACCCTTCCAAGCAAATCGCACACTCCGCCTCCTCCCCCTCGCCAATATCCACCACCTTCAACGCCTCGATCGACGCCTTCGACGCCGGGGGGAGCCCTCCGGTGCCAGCGCCGACGCCGGATAAGAGCGCCGATAACAGCCCTGCGTCGCCTTGTATCACCACCGTCCACTGCGTGAGAGGGTTCACGAGCACGATCCGCTCCGGCGACCCCATAGCCGCGAAGACGATCGGAGAAAAGCTCAGCCTTGCGGCTCCTCCGCCGGCTTCTCGAAGCAGCTGCTCAAGTAGCCCGTCCTCCGCCGCCGACATCGCAATTTAGAAGAGAGAAGATGACGATGGAGGAGGTGAGCAGAAGAAGAATGGTGATATAAAAGAGGGGAGCAGAAATCTGTGGAAGGATCTGGAAGTATCTGTGTGCCTAATCCTAATCCTAATCCCAAATGACGTCCTATTATTATATTATGATATTTTTCATATAAAATGACATTTGCAGCTGAGCCCATCGTTTTGGACTTTTTACGAGAATCTCCTTGTGAAATGACATGCTCCCCCCTAGTCCTTTTCCTCTTATCGATTCCTCTCTTTGCCTTCACACTGATGGCTTCATCAAGTTCATCAACACATAGTTAACAAATGATCACACAAAGAATACTACTTCTGTTCAAATAATAATAATAATAATTTTACATGAGATTAACAACAAAGTAAATACCACAGAGGAACAAAAGGAGGTATCCTAAAAGAACTCTCAGCTCATCTCCTCTGCAGTATGGGGTGTAGCTCATTTGAAGAATCTTGAAGCAGGAAAAGAAATGCTATGAACTGCAGCTGAAGGTGCCAGAAAAATTAAATCCCAGGACAAGAAATGCTACTCCTTGGAGGTAGAGATTCATGTAGTAGCTTCTGGTTCCGAGGAGAAGATCATAGGATGCACAGAAGAAGAGAAACACTGCAAATCCAAGCTCAGGGACATTGACCCTGAATACCATAACACATGATTGATAGTTGTCGTAAAATTGTCGAAATTTTATAGGTTTGAATTGATATTGCTAAATGTTGTAGCATTTGGTTACCTGTCAGTGAACTTAGTTTGGCTTGTCTCAAGCAAGGGGATCTCAGACTTTTCCTTGAAGGTGTCTCCTACCTTCTTTGTTACAACCCATTCATTAAAATTGCCTGCCTCTAGTAGACCAGCCATGGATGCTTTCATCCTATGCATCGACATTACGCTCTCGAATAGGATCCAAAATGGCATCATGTGTATACTTCTGTAAGAATAACAAGATTGAGAGAGAGAGAGAGAGAGAGAGAGATACTGTCATAATACAAGGAAAGTTATAAGATGAACATACCTAGGATTTCTTATGACATTGAGAATGGTGAGAGTTGTGGGGATGTAAGCCACCCCCCAGGCTGGAAAGATGACTTCTGGAACCATGACTGATATCGGAAGAATAACACAATAGAGAAGAAAGGCGACAGTAGGGGCGATAACTCGCCGCACAAAGAAGAAGCTGTAGAGCATATGAAACTTCTTCAATAGGGACACATCCTGGTAATGACAACTGATAAGTTTTTGGAACAAAGGGGAACTAATCCTGCAATTGATCTTTATATTGTTGCCGATAGAGAATTTACCTTAGTGATCACTGTCTCCCATGCCATCTTTCGGAATAAGTTTGCAGCACCGCCAGTCCAGCGGTGCTGCTGACGGCAATAGGCCTTGAAAGTAGTTGGCAATTCACTCTTCACCTATGATAATTTTATTGAATCATCAAGTCATATATATATATATCTATAACCTACTAATTGGTAGTTTGATGCAATCCTTAAAAAAGTAGAGTTGTAAGTACCTTGATATCGCCAACATATAAGAACTTCCAACCCATGAGAGTTGTGCGAACAGCCAGGTCCATATCCTCCACCGTAGTTCGATCTTTCCAGCCTCCTGCTTCATTGATAGCTGATACGCGCCATACCCCTGCTGTCCCTGAGAACATGATAAATAGCAATTATGCGATTTCTCAAGTATGCAGAATTTATCTTTGACCTCTCTATCAATTGAATTTGTATCAAGATTGGATACTTACCATTGAAACTGAAGAAGGCAAAGACAGCTGAACCTGATTCTTGCTCTACTTTGAAATGATAATCTAATGACATCTTCTGAATCCTTGTAATCAAGCTTGTATTAAAATTCACTGCAAAAATCGTCCGGCAAAGGCCATGTCAGCAACTTCCTGTCAATTCAAAATTTGGTAGATCAGAATGAATAAAAGCTCTATGCAGCGCTTCAACATTCTGAACTGCATTTTTGATACAAAGTACATTTAGCAATTAAAGAAGTACATGAGGTGTATAGAATTTGCTATGCTGTAATTAGTACTGGATCAATTGTTAGAGATGGACATGCTTACCGAAGTCCCACCGCGCTTGAACTAGAGCAATCTTCGGATTGTGGATAAGAAAAGGTATGGTTCTGATGAGGAAATCTGGTTCTGGTTGGAAATCAGCATCAAAGATGGCAACAAAATCACATTGCTGGGCATAATCATACTGCATCCCTATCTTCAGAGATCCTGCTTTAAAACCCTTCCTGTTGCTTCTGATGACATACTTTATGTTTACTCCTTTGCTTTCCCAAGTCTTGCATTCAAGCTCCACTAAATCCTACATATCAAAGAGGCATTGCCACACTACAGAAAATTAAGTTGGATGGCTATAATTTTTAGATGCCCTCCTGATTCATATGAAGGAGCCATGAAACATTAATTCTATTATAAGTTGGCATGGCCTTAGAAGATACTAAAATTTGAACTTTAGTATATGTCATCTAAGATTGACTTGGAGAATTTTCAGCAACTTTCATTTGCAATTAGCATGCCCTGTAGTCTTCTAACATATGTTCCTCCTCTCACTCATTTCTTCCATACTCACAAATATTAAACTAATTTGACAAGTGATGTGTACAATAATAGAGGAGCAGTTGTGCAAGTCTACATTAAATTTTATAATGTCTCTCCACTTCCACGAACTGCTTCCCTGTAAAGTTTCTAGACCGCTTGATTGGACAAACAGTTTGCATCACTGTACAAAACAAAGGATATCCTCTTGAAGATCCTCTTTGGCACCACATATAAGATTAAGGGGCTAAAATTTAGAGAACCAAAATACAGATATCTAGTTCATGGGGTCCATAGATAAATAAAATCACGTGGATGGAGATGTGTCCATCTCCCCTACTCCACCTTACCTACTGCCTTTTAATATATTATTTCACCTATTTTTTCCTTCTTTCTTTGAGGCAAAACTTTACCTACTTTAAACATCTTATATATCCATTCCAGTTTACAAAACTATCATAGCAAGGAATACTACAATATATCTGGCTATGTTTAGTTTACTACCTCAATGTTGCAATTTTACCTTAATTATAGGGTTGGTGGAGTCATCAAGGACTTGGATTATGATTCTGTTTGATGGCCATGTCAACCCACAGGCAGCTCCAATTGAGAGCTTGTACACCTACAGAAGAAGTATCGTCTATTAGTATTAATCTCTCTCTCTCTCTCTCTCAAGAGAAGACTAGAGAGAGAGATATATATCTATATTTAATTACCTCTAGTTCATTGAACATGGGTATTTGTATTAAGACCATAGGAAAAGCCAAGCTCCCCAACTCTTCATCATCTCCTTTTATGGCCTCCCATTTGTATTGCTTCTCGGGCTTCCAACCAAATAACTTCACCCCCAAGCTCACCACGGTCATGTAAGTTGCCTCCACCACCAGCATCACCGACATGATCATGCATAAAGATACTACTACTTGCAACACGGGCGCGATCAAATGCGATCGCACCCATATCCAGGTAGCATAGACTTGATCGGGCGATAACCCGTCGAGAAACTCGAGGCACCAAGAGGTGGTTTCTTGGAGATAGTGTGATTGATTGACTAAGATAAAGAGGGAAAAAAAAAAGAGAGAGAGAGAAGGAAATGTAAACAATTTCGTTTAATGGAAGAGGAAGAAGCAAAATGTTGTCGCGTACCTGTACTTCTGCCTGCCAAGGGCGTAGCAGGGCTGGCATCGGCGGAGGGGGCGGCGGAGGGGGCGATGGCGACGGCGACGTCGACGGCTAAAAGCAATCCAAGAGCGACCCTCATTTGCCATATCTCCATGATTGCCTCTATCAAAGGAGAATGAGATGATACACAGTTCTGCTGAGACTTTTCTTCTCCCACTTCATTTTATATTTGACTAGTCAAAATGGAATATTCTAAGGGAGTGGGGTCCTATTCGATGGCCTCTTAAGTGACTAACACGATAAATTATCATTACCTACGGAATATTGACACGTAGCTCTCTTTTTCCTATATCAATGGACATGGATATTAGAACCTTAACAGCAGATCCTTAATAGATGGTGAGAGCAAAAGGACGAGAACGAGCTGGCAGTGCCTACGTAAACCGTCCATTTTTTATATATAGACGCCATCTCGTACGACAGGTTGTGCAGCAAATCCTGTCTGTCAGATCGTTTTTGGACGGTCTTGATCCTTTGATTTAGATATATATATATATATGTATTTGGTTATTATATTTTCCACTAGGAGATTTCAATATTAAAAACAATAATATATTCTACCATGTGCCAATATCTTATTTAGCTCATTGGGCTTAGATTTCATATGGGCCTAATCCTTTTACGAGCCCATATCTGATGGAGGGAACGGTTATACCGACCGTTGCCTCCAAATTCAAATTTAAATTCAATTCAAGGCATAGCCAAACCTCTATAAGACTACAGAAACCAACTCTAGTCTTTCTCATTCTTCAACTCCTTATCGCAATGGATGGAAATGGCGAACCCCTCCCCGAAGTCCCGGCCAGTGGTCGGAAAAGGAAAGCCGTCGCTAAAGGCATGCAAAAGACCCTCTCAAAGACTTCTATGCTAGTCAATTTCTTACCTACTGGGACACTTTTAACATTTGAGATGCTCCTCCCTGCCGTCTCGGGCGATGGCTCATGCTCCCCGGTGAGCACGATGATGATCCTCGTCCTCCTCGGCCTCTGCGCCTCCTCCTGCTTTTTCTTCCACTTCACGGATAGCTTCCGCGGCCCCGACGGGAAGGTCTACTACGGGTTTGTCACCCCGAGGGGCCTCGCAGTATTCAAATCGGGCCTCGGGGTTGAGGTCCCGAAGGACGACCGGTTTCGGATGGGGTTCGTCGACCTAGTGCACGCGGCGATGGCGGTGATGGTGTTCGCGGCGATCGCGTTATCGGATCACAGGGTCACGAATTGCTTGTTCCCAGGGAAGGCGAAGGAGATGGATGAGGTGATGGAGAGTTTCCCTTTGATGGTAGGAGTGGTGTGCAGTGGATTGTTCCTCGTGTTCCCTAACACTCGTTATGGTATAGGGTGTATGGCAGCATGAGATGAAAGTGCTGAATTCCCTCCCCCCTCTCCCCTTTTCTTAAATTTGTCATTAGATTCTTGTGGTGAACTTGAATTTGATTGTGGAATAAAATTGTGTTGCCAGTTTATAATGGAATTTCTCAAAGCAATGCAAACTGCTATGCATTGCAATTAGACAATCACATCTCAGTTACATCACCAGCTGAAAGACCTTCGAAGGATGGGAACTCGACCCGAGATGTGCACCTGCTCCTGGGGTAAACAGGGCATTCGATGATCTCCTGTCCAGAGCTGTCGACGCAGAGGTAGATCTCAAACAGTTGGGTGTTGCCAGATTCATCTCTGTTGCACTCTATGCCTGGGGTAATGCCAGTGGCTGACTTTATAGCGTTCTTGATTCTGGTCAGGCTATAGAATCTACCATCTGGTTCGATTCCAGCGTCCAGGAGGGCAGTAAGTATGTTCACTTTCTTCTGCAGGTTAAGGGCTGTCTCAAAGTAGGAATGTTGATCAAGAACAGACTCGGAGCAGGTGCCATGCTTGTCCCATTCATGAGCCCAGAACTTTAAGCCGTCGCCGCTGGGGCAGGCTAAGGTTGGCCAGTTTTCTTGCATCTGTGGCATAAGGTCCTTGATCTGCAACAAGAAGAAGAAGAAGAAGAAGAAGAAGAAAGGGAGGCATGAATTTGGTTTTTTTTTTGTTCTTGTGGAAAGAATTTTAATATAATATTAAGAATCTGGGTGGGTGAGTTGCTTAGATTAATTACACTTGCTACTGAGAGATTCTGACTTGGCTTTGAATCCAAATTCAGATGTAAACTTTTTTGAGAAATTATATTTTACTGAACTTGATTAAATCTAAGTTTACTTAGCTCTTTATAGTTCATTTTGTGGCACTTTATAATTATATTTAAATTAAAATTATTTTTTTTATCATATTTGATTAAATATATATCAAATTTGAGGATACTTATCAAAGATAAAGTTATAGAGAATTTGATAAGTTTTTCAAATGGTAATTTTATAATTTATCTGTTATTAAAAATCTTTTATTGACTATTTTTAAATTTGACTTATGGCTCCGTCAAAATATGACGAAATAAGTAACAATTTTAGTTTAGATATAAAATTATAAAGAAGTGAACTAAATGCTATGTTTTTCTTAACAGACTATAAAATGAAATGGAATCAGATCTACTGCTCCTAATTTGTTGTCCTTGTTACAGTATAATAGGCATGGGGGCCACTATTTGAAGTTGTCATTGGTCCCTCAGTGAGCAACTAGCATTATGGATTCATGGGGAAGTGCAACTAGGAAGAGAAAGACAAATCATCAGGCTGGCCATGCATCTAACTGCAGTAGATGTTTGGCGATAAAATACTTAGTTTAAGATCACTAGTTAGTTAGAAATATAAAGGCTGATCCTGATCCTTGTTCTAGCTTTTAATATACCAAACTTTTAGTAGTTTACATACAAAAAGAATGCAAGAATAGGAAGGAAAAAAGAAGAAGAAAAGTTATTTATTTTTAGATACCTTCCTTGAATCAAAAGGGCTATCAGGATCACAGTTTGATGGGTATGATCCATCATTGTAGTTTGGCCAGAGGCCATGGATGCCAAAATCTGCAGCTGGCTTTCCGGTGACTGGGTAGCAGCAGCTCCGTTTAGTGTCACAGTAAGAGCCTGGCCACTGCATCAAATCAAAAGAAAATTTTAACATGTCTATTTCTATCGTTATCTATCAGCTTAAGCTTTCGCAGAAGATATGCGAGAGACTAACCTGCTGAACAAAGTAGAAGAAATCGAAATCTTTTGCAGAGGATGAAACTAAAACTATCAAAAGGTGAAGAGCTAAGAGGAGGAAACAAAGGGAGGAATGGGTCTTCATGCTTCCTATCAATGGAGTAGTGAAAGAATGAGGCTCTCTTTGATTTGGTTGGTGGCTTATCTTTGGCTAGGTACCATATATATATAATATATATGCAAAGGAGGAGGAGGAGACACCTAGCTGGCATACTTCCATGCTGAGAAGGCAAGAGATATGGAGAGTTGAAGTAGAAGTATGTGTGAGGTAATCTATACATCTGGTAACTTTGCACCTTGCAGGTTTTGATACATCTAAAAGTCATCAACAACCATGCTTCTAAGGTGGTCATATCGCAAATATTATATATACATATATTGGATGCCATAACGTTGAAGTGCCGAGAGCCACATTTCTGGATTCTTATGGATATATATATAGAGGAAGTAATAAGGTCAAATATGTGAAAAATAATAAATATAGTAATAAGATTAATATAATTGCAAGTACATCCTCTCTGATGTAAAAAGAATTGGGACTGACCACTTTTAATTTTTCTTATATGAAAGTAGAGCCATTAGATATTTCATTCATTTAGATAGATGATTACAAGCCTTAGACAAAAGGGAAAAAAAGAAAATTAGTTTGAACAAATCCCTACAATTTGTTAAAAAAAACAACAATAATATGAGAAAATGCATTACATCTAAGTCCAAAGGCCTCACAAAAATAATAAAAAAAATGCCCAATTGATTACATCGGGTCCAAAAAGTTCAGCCTTCAACAATTTCGTTATGACCGTTATGAATCCAGTGAGCCTAAAAGCATACATATACAGTCACAAAAATATAAGAGAAAAAAAAAAATTAAAGCGGTAGAACTCTGCTATCGATAGGTCATTCACCCGCCCGCAAATTTCTTTAAATCGGCTAACCCAACTCGCACCATCGATGAGCTTGGAGAGGCAGAGTAGGCTAAAGATGGGAAAAAAAAGAGAGAAAAATGAAAAAGAAAAATAGTAAGAGGATAAAAAGATAAAAAACCTCACGAATAATAAGGGAAGTCTCTCTCATCTCTACTGGGCATAGAGAGAGAGGGGAGAGGAAAGAAACCGCAGGCCACCGAAAAGGAACCCTAAAATAAATAGACCCCTAAACCTTAGCAGAGCTTCATCGTAGCAACCATGCCTTCAAGCTTTACTAAGTAAAGAATTGCTTTCTTTTTTGGCACTTCCCACTAGATAATCCATATGTTTCAATTAAGATAAGGAACGAGCTTGTATTAATGTATAGTAAAGTAAAAAAAAAGTAGCTAAGTTATAATTAACAATAATACAAAAATAAGTAGCCTCGATTATATCATTAATGTGTACTATTTTGTGAACCATTTCAGTATCTCACGGCATAGACTTCTTCTCTTCTCTTCTCTCGATAAATAAAACATTAAAAAAAGAAATTAGTCCAAATATGTACTAAAATTATTCATCGTAGACTATGTCAAATTATCGATCTATGTAAATTCTAATTTCTAAGTGCCTATCAACTAACTATATATATATATATATACATATATAATATTATAATTTATTTATTATTAGATAACGATGGATAAGTAATATGTCTATATTCACAATTAATAATCACTCTATTTTAATTTTATTTAAAAGGGAGAGACTTTTCGAATCAAATTAAACTCTCAATTTAATTAATTATTATAATTATTATTTGAGTGGAAGGGGCCCAGCCCATTGAGTTAATGGTGGACCTCAATTTGGTACGTGCGAACGGTCAACGGACCCTTTCAAACCGAAACTTAAAACCAAACATTTTCGCGCCCATAGTCTTCGCAGGCCCTCCTGCACGTGTCATGAAGCTGCAAGACCAGTAGTACCGAAAACCATCCGATCTACCTTGTACTAGATCAACTCGCACATTGTATACCCGCTATAAATTAGTTACCGCCCTTCCTTTTCTTCTCCGGCGAAGAGCGCGGCGTCGGCTGCTGAAACCCTATATCGATTCCCAGCGCTACGATATCGATCCTACGGTCATGATCGTATCTCCGAAGCCCCCGTTCCGGAAGCACCCTCGCCGGATTCTGTGGATCGCGATCTCCGCCACCGGAATAGCCGCCGTCCTCCTGTACCTCCACTTCTCCTCCTTAATGTCTCCGTCGTCTCAGTTCGCGATCGTGATCGATGCCGGGAGCTCGGGTACGCGGATCCACGTGTTCGCGTACACGAGAGAGGTTGGATCGCTTCCGTCGCTTGATGTGAAACGGACCGCGGTGATGAGGGTTAGCCCAGGGCTGTCGTCGTACACGGAGGAGCCGGATCGGGCCGGAGAGTCATTATTGGATCTCCTTGAGTTTGCGAAGGGGAAGGTGGAGGAGAAGCAGTGGAAGAATACGGAGATCAGACTAATGGCGACTGCGGGATTAAGAATGGTTGACGGAGGAGTTGGGAAGAGTATATTGGAGTCTTGCAAGAGAGTTCTGAGGTCGTCTGCGTTTAGATTCCATGACAATTGGGCTACTGTGATACCTGGTATTTGTGTTTTCTTGGTAGATTTGGTACATAAATTTATTTTTATTTGTCGATTGATGAGAAATCACTAAAGAAGTATTGAAAGCTAGGAAATTTATTTTATTTCTATCTCAGTATGCTGAAGAACTAGTGACATAAGCTTTAGAGAGTCCGGCTTATCTGTATATCTAATGTTGCCATGCACAGAGGTAAAGGGAGTTGAGATTTTTTTCAAATATAAGTTAGAGATAGTTTTGATATTCTCTGATATTTATTCTTTGGGTGAGATAATGATATTTGAACCTGCTATATTTTGTGATATTTATCTGTTTAAGTGAGATAGCAGTATTCGTTTTGTTGCATCTGCGTCTGTATTTAGATCTGCCTACTTATGGGAAACACTTTTTGTAAGTCAGATATTGAGGATTTATATACAGGATCTCCTAGAGTTTCTTCCATCTTATTACTTCAAAGAGAGTTGAGAACTGAATAGCGCCATGATAATATTAATACAGGTTCCAATGAAGGTATCTATGCTTGGATTGCTGCAAATTATGCCATTGGTACTCTTGGAGGCGATCCTCAGAAAACCATTGGAATAATTGAACTTGGTGGTGCTTCAGCTCAGGTTGCATCCTATCTCCCTTTGGTCATCTTTACAGACACATATTATCAAACTAAAATTTTCTTCCTCTATCAGATAACATTCGTCTCAGACGAGCTGCTTCCTCCTGAATCCTCACATGTGCTTAAGTTTGGGGGAACCACATATAAGCTCTACAGTCACAGCTTTCTTCATTTTGGTCAGGTGAGTTGAAAAGTCTATCCAGTGTCATCGTTCTTGAAATTCTGAGTGAGCAATATTCTTTTTGTTGTTTGCATCCTTCATTATATCCAGTAACATACTTGCTTCGCCTTTTCGTGTCTAACTGAAAGTTTCTTATGAGAAAAAAATAATTGAGTTCATGCACTTATTGGACATGTGACATTCATGTTATGGTACAACTGCTTAGTGCTTGAATTGATATGAAATTAATTTATCCTTCATGTTATGCAGAGATCTAACTCCTTGAATGTTGCAGAACATGGCACAAGAGTTGCTCCATAAGTTGCTAAGAACGAGAAGTACCAAAACATGTATGTTTCTAGTCCTGTCGATCTTATTCCCACAGAGAGTAGCATAACTAGTACTTCATAAGAAAATAAAGTATGTCGTATGGTTTATTTGCCATTCGTTTTGCCACCATAAATGCACCTATGAGTTTGAACAGATGATGGATAATATGAGGATATTCCTGAGGAATTCATAGAGAGTTAACTTGTTCAACCTTTTACAAGCTCTGTTCCTCCCATTTTAATAGTGGTAAGAGATTCTTTGAGATAATAGATATATAGTATCTACCAAGTACCAATAATTTGATTAGATCTAATTGTGCGGGCTCCTTGTAAAGTATATACTTGAATGACATCGACTTGATTCCTCACTTGCTAAGAAGATCTGCCTCATCTGACTCACTAGATCTTTCTCAATTGAGGAATATAAATATATTCAATGAATTTTTAAGGCCGTTATCTTATTCTTTTACACGGTACCTTGATATCGTCAAATAAGGAAGCTGCAAGATGTGATAGAAATGGAAAGAAGAGATACAAAGATAATTGTAAATCTGCCTGTGTTACCAACTCTCTTTGATAGGGTAAAAAGGTTTTAATTGAAGTTCATGTAACTGATGTGTGTTTCCTCAACTGCAGTTGCAGAATCTGCACAACATGGAATATTTGAAGATCCTTGCTCTCCTAAAGGATATTCTCTCAATACAGAACTCCTAGTTCCGAACTCCAGTGTTTCCAAATTAAATCAGGAGTATCAACCTGTTGTTCACGCACATGGCAATTTCTCAAATTGTAGGTCTGCCTCCCTGATGCTACTGCATAAAGGAAAAGGTATCATGTAAGAACATAAGTGGAGTATCACGTAGCATTTGTTTGTCCAATGAATCCTCTGTTGGGATTTCCACTTTTATTTCCTCTCGAAGCGCCTTATAGATATGAGTCTTATAACATTAAATTCTTTGGGATAATCAACAAAGAAGTTCTATAAAAATAATTTGTTCGTTAGATTCGTAAATACCATTAACTTGTCATAGAGCTACCTCCAAAGATCACTGAAGACTGAAGTCTTGTACCACCTCATCTACTCTTGCATCTTCCAATTTTTGATAATTAATTTACATCATACTTGAGGTTTATGTTCTGCTTTACTATAGTGATGCTTTTTATATATTTTAATATATATACATGCACTACTGTGACCTACAATTGCAAAACATTATATCTCATTAGTTTGTAAAATCCAATTGAACTTTATGTCCTTGAGATAATCTTCAGTCATTATTTCATTGTCAGATGTGCTTACTTTTCTTTTCATATACAGAAAATTGCCTGGATAAAAGGTGCCACTTGGGATCAGGTTTTGTACCTGAGCTGCGAGGGCGCTTCTTAGCAACTGAGAATTTCTTTTTCACATCCAAGGTTTTATTTTACTCTTTCTTATTCAGAGATTCTATTTTCTTGCTTAGGAACTTATATTCATGCATTCCTAACTACTGTTTGTTAGTTCTTTGGGCTAAATCGGACATCATCTCTCTCCAATTTACTGTTGGCTGGGGAACAATTTTGCAAAGAAGATTGGTCGAAGCTTAAAAAGATGTATCATAAGATGGAGGATGCAGATTTATCACGGTATTGCTTCTCTTCGGCATACATTGTAGCTCTACTGCACGACAGCCTTGGTATTCCTCTAACGGATCAGAGGTATGTTAATCTTTCACCTATTTCAGTATGGCATCATAGGGCACTTAGGGCAGTAATTATTCTGTATTTTGATGATAATATTACACAGTTTTTTGTTCTCATATATGGTGATTATATTGTCGAGGAAAAAATTGCCTCAAATGCTATTTTGATGGTATCAATATAAAAAAAAACTCATGATAAAAAGATAAACTACTATAATGGCTCTGCTCGGGGTCGCGCAGTTGGTGTGTGGAGGAAAGAGGGAAGTAGAATATGCAAATGACAATAATATCTCATCTTTTGATGAACAAGTGCACAAAATCATTTCTCACATAAATTCGCAGGCTGAGCTGGTGATCATCATCTGTAGTTGTAGATGTTATCCCTGCACTCTGCAACTTTTCATGCCCTTCGATAAAATCTAACTCATCTTTTAGCAGGATTGAGTTTGCAAATCAAGTTGGGGGCATCCAGATTGAATGGGCTGTGGGAGCTTTCATCATGCAGAGAATGATCGAGGGTTCACAAAACTTCTATAGCATTACAGCAGTGTTCCATGATAATTTAGCATTACTACTTCTCCTAGTCTCAGCTCTGGTGGTCTTCCTGTCGTCATTTCTTGTGTCCAGATGGAGGAGGCCTCAGTTAAAGACTATATATGACTTGGAAAAAGGTTGCTATATAATTACTCACGTTAGCTGATGATCTTCTCTGTGCACCATGAAGGATACGAAGAACAAACCAGGATTCATTTTTGTACATTCTTTTGTATTAATTCCAATTCTTTACATTTCCATTCTTGATTTCTTTGATGTAAATTAAACAATTGACATGCGAAGCATAGGAATCCAAAATCTTTTCTTTTTTCTTGTGGCCATGTTCATGTGGATAAACTATATTAATTAACAAAGATATTCTTGTTTCCATGTCATCAGCTTTACGGTTTCTATTTTAGAGTCAAATACTCATAACTCAGGTATCTTCATCATCCATATTTGGATCATCTTCAATAATTGATGAGCCTTACCAGCTCTTTGCTGCTAAATAATACCCAGGATCTCTCGTGGATTAGAGAGATAGAGCCAACTCTTAATACTTAATTCAATCAGCCTGACAAACTCTTAACTACGATCACTAAAGAGATACTTTAGTCAAATGCGAAGGCCAATGGAGGTGGTTTTATGGGGTACGACTCCAAACATCAAAATTATTATAAAATAAAGTAAATATGAACAGGTCTAAGCTAGCAGTCCCAGTAGAAAAAATAATGCACTATTGACTAACTCCAACTCATTAATCACGCGTTGACCAACCCATAGATTACGTTGCACCAATTTTTCTTTAAAAAAAAATCAATTTTCTTTGGCAATATCCATATAAAACGAAAAATAAAAAGAATTTAATTAGAAGCAATAACAATGGGTTGATGTGATGTTCCACCGAAGGGTAGGTGAAATTTTGATTCTAGCCTTCATTATATAATTATTATCCATTGCTTAATACTTCTTCAATAAAGCCGGCCATTTATGTTATGTTTTTTGATCTACTTTTTGTTTGGTGTAACGTTAATGATGTTAATAAAAACTATGCGAAAGTAAAGGCGGGGCGGAAAAAAGCCACGTGGACGTCTTGGACTGTGCGAGGTCAACCACGACTAGCTTCCGTTACATGTCTTCTGCTACCACAGCGTAACGCCTTTGGCTATCAAACGGACGTTGGGCGGCCTCTAACGGCGACTGAGTCTATATAAAAGGCAACTCCTTTTATCTTCTTCCACCCTTCCGCGCGAGAGAAAGAGACGAGTATTTGGAGCTTCTCAGGTACGACCAATTCGATCTTGTTTTGTTATACTTGTTCGTTCGATTGGATTCGCTAGAAGCGCTTCGATTTGGCACAGATTTTGTTGCGATCGGCCATTTCTTCGATCTCATTCGTTCAGATGCATCTATCAAGGGCTTTCGATCGTTCTCCTTTCTAAACTTATGCATCGATTTGATTCTGTGGTTTTATCCCCCTAAATACCTGCTGTTTAGAATTTCTTCCGGGTAAATTTGTTGCTAAACATTGGAACTTAGGGGTTTTATATCGTGCAGGAAGGAATTGTAGTGATAACGGTATAGAAAAGGAGGAGGATTTTCTTCAAATTCAAGTTCTTCTATATATGGGGGAGCATGTGGTATTGCATGTGGATGGTCTCGTTAAGCAGGAGCATGGTGAATCTAGACCAGATGCTTCTGCTTTACCTTCTGCGGTAGTGCGAGTAGGTGATAAGGGAGAGGAGGCGCAATTGGTTGCGGAGGAAGCGGAGCCTCTCATTCAGATGGCGGAGTGTCGCATTTGCCAGGATGAGGAGCAGATCAGGAACCTGGAGACGCCTTGTGCTTGTAATGGGAGTCTGAAGGTCTCTCTTTCCATCCCTCATCTATCTATGAAAGAACACATGTTTCTTCGTTGCAACAATTGCATGCTTGAGCATTTGTTATTGACTGTGGAGATGCTATTAGGATTTCTTCTTTCATTTGTAGGAGTACTACTACTGACTACACTTCTCAAGAGTTTTGTTTGTGTTTATTCAAACTTTCTGCATGTTGGAACTGAGTGTGCCTTTTCTGTTATGTATAGTATGCTCATAGGACATGTGTTCAGCGCTGGTGCAATGAGAAAGGAGATACAAGATGTGAAATTTGTCATGAGGTCAGTATAAATTTCTTATTGCACATGATCCATGGACATGTAGTGTTTATTTTATGTAATTGGAGGATGTACAATCATCTTTCATGTTTTCAATATTTCAGAAGCTCTATAGAGATTTTTGGTAAAGAGCACTGGGAGGTATATATTTCTAGAATAATGAACAATGTAAATTTTTGGTAAAGAACACTTCTGTTATCCTGGGTTGAATTTTCAGAAATAAGGAGATTGATATTTGGTAGAATATAAAATGTAAGTTTAGGTGGGATGGGAATGTTGAGATGAATGATTGATGTCACTAAGAAAATTGGAATAAGAAATGACAAACAGGCTGGTACTTGGTACCAATTGTAAATTAATAAAACAATACAATAAGGAGCGACTGACCTGGGTAGCATGTCAGAGAAAGAGGGAAAACATAAACTTGATTTAAACAGTGGAAGTAATATAATGTGATCAGAAAACTTGGGTACTTCAATTCTTCAATGTTACATGCATCTTTTATTCAAGTAATTGAATAATTCATCTAATGGGTACCTCCACTACATTGCATTATTAGCTTTTCTTTTACTGAATGGAAAATTTGTCTTCTAATGGTTAACAGTCATACAAGCCTGGATATACAGCACCTCCTCGAGCTCATCCAGATGAGACCACCATTGATATCAGGCAAGTTCTTTACCAATGTATTTCATTTTTGCTGCTGACTGAATTGAAGTGAAACAGATTTATCTCTGTGCATATGGATGTAGAGTATTCATCGTTCAATTACTGGATCAATACTAGCTACATCAACTGATTCTAGCTAATGTTTTCTGTCAAGTTACAGTGAAGGATGGACAATTACAGGTACCCCCCTGGATTTGCGGGACCCCAGGATCCTTGCTGTAGCTGGCCAGCACTATCTTTTTGATGCCGAATATGATGAGTATCATGCGACCAATTCCAGTGGTGCTGCATTTTGCCGTTCTGCTGCTCTGATTGTAAGAACCTTGAATGCATTCTAGAGTTACATTTTTATAATTGATTGGAAACCCTTGAGCTTCCATGTCATTTATCAGCATCGTAGCATCTTATATGCTCCATCTATTCACATATTTTGTGGACTGAAAGTATGTATGACTCATAAGACCTAAGAAAAAGTTGAAATTTGAAGCTATTTTTTATATTAGTCAAAATGGATGCAATAACTTGATAATTTTCATTCCGTATAATCTTCTTAAACTTCATTGCAGCAATTCTGAATTTGTCTTGGCAAGTATATTTACTTCCCTTTTTAGGGAGAATTGGAGACAAAAATCTTGTCTAGTTAGGAACTGGAGCTTATAGTGCAAATAATCCCAAGCCCAGTCTTCATCAGTCTTCCTTGAACTGATTAAATTAAAGAAGGCCAATTGCCCAGTTATGGAATATTAAGGAAGCATCCTATCAGTTGCTTCTGTAATCTTTTGAGATGAAATGGGGACTATACACCAGTTAAAACATCACTCGCATCTTCAATTGTGGTCTCTTAGTAGAACTAGTGTAATTTTATATGATTAATTTGCATATTTAGAAATTGTCTCTCTACTTTCACCAATCACTGCTTGTTTGACTAAATTTTGCAATTCTTTTGTACTTCTTTGCTGTGTAAGCGGAATTAAAATAGGTGTTTTATACTTCTTTTCCCCAACTCCGGGCAAATCCTACTTGTAAACTCAATGGTCTTTCTGCTTCCAGTTAATTGCCCTTTTGCTGTTGAGACATGCATTGGCAATCACGAACGATGATGGTGATGAGGAAGATGCTTCTACTCTATTTTCTGTAAGTCGTCGATCCTGTAATCTTCCTTCTCGTTTTTGGTCAGGCACCTTTTGTGTTACTTAAATTTGATTCTGATATTCTTAAAATGGTTTCAGCTTTTTCTGCTGCGAGCTGCTGGATTTTTGTTGCCATGCTATATCATGGCATGGGCCATCAGTATCTTGCAGCGCCGAAGTCAGAGACAGGTACAATGGCTTACTATACTTTGTTATTTTCTAATACATTTGAAGTTATGGTATTAAAAAATCATAGGTGGTAGTACATTTTGATATTAATTCTAGAGTAGCAGGGCCCTAAAAGTAGCTTTATGACTTGACTTCCTATGTTTCCGTGGAGAAGAGTGTACTAATGTAGAGGTGATCAATATTTGTAAGTACATAAAATGATAAAGGGAGCCTGTTTTATTATGTGGCCCCACTGTTTGAATCAATCTCTAGAGCCAATTAAGTGTTGGTTCTCTTCTATGTTTTCATGGCCATTGTGAGTTAATGATTTTGGACTCTGTACCTTTTACCTTTGCATCTGATGCACCATTTGCTCAATGATGATTAGGAAGTAGTAGCATTGACGGCGGGTGAAGTGGCATTGATACTGGAATCCGGCCAACATAGGGGGCTCCACTTCACTATAGCACCCGACTCTCCTACCACTCCACAGCAAGAGGCACTTCAATAGTATTCTCTGGTCATTGTACACCTCTCTATTTCATGAACTTGCATTGGGAGGAATTTCGCAGTCTGACGATTAAACTTCCACAGTAACTCATACGAGGAGAATTCACTGCCATCTGATTTTTCATATGTATGTCTTATCGAGCGTTAGCAGAGCATCAGTCGCTTCCTTGGCAATAGAAGAGGAAAATTACATCTTCTTTTCTTTTCGTTTCTTTCTTTTCTTTTCATACAGTGTAACTTCTGATCCGAACTTGGTGTTCAATTGGCTTGATGGCCATATCTTTGATGTCATGTATATATTCAAATATTTGGAAATCAATGGCATTTGCAACTTTTATTCATTTTATATTCTTAAGAGTTTCAAAATCATTCGACAGTGACATGAGTTTTACAGCTGCCATGTATTGTAGTGGAAATGTGTTGTTTCACTTTGGTATAGTAATCATCTTATTCATGTAAATACTCTTGTCCAGTATTCTAATGATTGAGACATGATACCACACCAGCAAGTTGGATACCCAATCTCCGGCGTACAGTTTAACTGGGATGTCAATTTTTTAAATACAAAAAAAAGAAGAATATTTCCAAGTTATTAACGGTTTTACTATAAATGTCAAGATGGCCGAGTTGGTCTAAGGCGCCAGTTTCAGGTACTGGTCCGAAAGGGCATGGGTTCGAATCCCATTCTTGACATAGTATGTCTATTTTTTTTTCTACTTTGTCGAGTTTCTATAAATCACAATGTAGCCAATTCTTGGGTATTAATACTACTCTTTAGATCATCCCATCAAATTCTTTCTCCCTCCCCCTCTTCTGCTCTCCGATGGATCTTCTCGAGAGGCCTGTCAATCCAAACAAACACCTCAAAGAAGAGTTAGATCACTCTCTCCGCCTCTCTCTGTGGATCGTCTTCTCTATTTCCTCCAATTTTTGGTCGATTCATTCTTATTTTTCTTGTATGTCGTCTCCTTCACCACAGATTCGTGAGCAACCTCACGGGCTCTTCGATGCTGGAGATCGCTGCACTCTCCACTATCTTTCCGGTAGTATTCTTTCTCTCTTTCCTTTTTAACTTATTAGGAAGTGTCTAAGAACGAAATTACATCATCTACATTTGTCAGGCTTTAATAGTGCTCAGAAAATGGAGCAGCTTTTGCCGAGTTAATGGTAACTCTCAATTTCATTGTTTCTATCAGTTTGAAGATTCTTGGTAAATTCCTGATGCTTGTTTCTTATGCTCTTTTCTAGGTTATGCCAGGGCAGAGGAGGCAAAGAAGGATGATAATTTAACTTCTTGTCGCAAAGATTGGAGGAGTTTTATGGTTTCCTTAGTTATGGATTATTTCTGTGTCGTATTGCCGATTCTTTCTATTATAACGGTAAGTGTTGTATCTCGACTAATGTTTGGATTTTCTTTTCTCTAAATGATCGTCAAGCTTTCAACCTCCCTTAATTATAATTGTTCCCGAGGAAGTATTATGGAACTTGAGATGGTACTGATTTACTGACTGTCAGGTTCTTGCAGAGTGGGCTTATGTCTGCACAATTCTGCTCATACTTATCCTATCTATCTGCATACTATTCAAAAGGTTTCTAGCATTTTGATATCAACATTTGCTTATAGATTCTTAACTATTTCCTCATGACCCGTCTTAATTAACAACCACAATTATGCATTGATTTGTAATCTGTGCTGCATCAGATCTGATTTTTGCTACAAAAAGGGATCACAGGATTCTTCTTCTCTCAAAGGAGTTATTTCATCATACCGAGTATTTGTGGTATGTTCTGGTACGCTAAAAGTGAAATTTATGTCTATCTTTCTCCAGTATACAAAATCTATCAGTAAATTAATGACAATATAGGTGGTAGTGACATGCTTGTGCATATTGGCTGTGGACTTCAAAATCTTCCCTCGACGCTATGCCAAGACTGAAACCTATGGTACTGGTTTGGTAAGCTTTACTTTCGCACGAGTTTCAGCTGAAATATTCTTGCTTTCTTAAGATTGTTTTAAATACTCTAGCTTGTACTAGCTAAAGAAGTACTCCAACAATTCAGAAATTGAAGATCATTTTTTAATTTAGCTTCATTTGAGAAGCTCTGGGAAGCAATATACAATATGATTTTTTTTTTCCTTTTGTATTAGCTGTATATATGATATTTAATTGTTATGGTCCTAATAATAATGAGTACATTTATAGCTACAAAAGTATGCAAGTCTAAGTACCTACATGTACATACCTACTTGCTGTCCTATAATTGAATATTTAGGAGTATTACTTTGGTCATAATGTACACAATATCTAAATGTTCTTTTACTTCTATTGTGTCAAGTATGAAAGGTAGAAAATTTGTGCATGTTGTCTTTTATGTTATATGATTTTATGTGATACTGAAAGAAGGGTTTCCAGTATGCCAAAAAGTTTTAGAGCATAATGTTGATACATGGTCTGTAGAAATTAAGTTGTATAAGACAGAAAATGCTCCTATCTGATACTTCATGACCATAGAGGATGTGATGGATCAAAGTGAGCCAAGTAACTATATATTTCAAGAGCTATTCTCGTTCTGTAAGCTAGACAGGACAAAATATGAAAAACTAATTCATGCTTAGGCATATTGTAGATAATGAACAATCAGAAATACTTTATTTATCTGAAGAAGTGTATGATTACGCCTTATATGAAGTTATTGCCAAGTGTTTTCTTCTCAAATACATTACTAATAAGTAAAGCAATAATAAGTTGACCAGTGATAATTTAGATGTAGTTAATCCTTGTATCTCAAATAGTTCTGTAACACTGTATTTAGGTGACAAAATTGCTCAACACTTTATTTTGTTATCCTATTAAAGGTATTCAATATCATCTCTTACCTGCAGTCATTAGTTGATGACATCTGACATATGGGTCCAACAGATGGATCTTGGAGTAGGATCGTTCGTAGTGGTAAATTCACTGGTATCTAAACAAGCACGGAATTTCAAGTCAATGTGAGCCCTTCAGTTTCCCACATTTTACTCCCAATGTCTTTTAAAGAAAAAGCACTATGTTCAATTATTCATTTATCTTTTCATGGCATAAGGTGCTATTCTACTAATTCTGTTAAAATCATGTGTGACTTACTAGTTCTTGCTTTATGTTCTAAATCTGTGAAAGAATATATGCTAAACATCTATGGTATGAACATTAATTTAAAAGATAAATGCTTGAAGAATTATTTTTCAGAGTCGAGTATACTTATGTAGTTGAAGTAATGTCATAAAAATAATAGAATTGTGAACAAATTTCATTAACATCATCACTTGTTCTAACGAATGGACAAAAGAATGACCAGTGGAGGAGCTTGGTATGTGTACTTTTTCAGGTTCTATAATCCTTTTCCTTCTAAGCTTCACCTTATCTTTTCTTTGAAAAAATCATAAGTTATAGAAGGAAGACTAGTCGTAACTTGTAATTGCATACGTCATATTTTGCCTAAAGTCAAGGTCACAGGTCAGCAAAGCACACTTCATGATATCATGCTTGTTAAAGAAAAACAGTTCTATGTTGTCTTTACTACTGTGATTCTTGTGACTTTTAAGAAAGAAAGATCCAAAGAAAAAGTGCAGTTTCATCATTTCATAAATTTCCACTTTATGGACCTGATTTTTTGAACCATTGGATTTTCTTTGATGCCAAAGTATTTAAAAAGTTCCTTTATAATTTTTACTTATTGGTCCTGTACATTCATGTTGCAAATCTTAAGTTTTGATATATATGTTAATAGGAGCTGGACGGAGGCACTACTATCTGTTAGTCCGCTAGTATTTCTAGGTTTTGCTCGGCTCATTTCGACAAGAGGCATAGATTATCAGGTAGAAGTATTTCTTTGACCCCTCCCAATTACCTAATTTGCACTTTCATTCTAATTTTGGTCGTGGAAGAACTTCCCTCAACTGTCCATTAATGTGTGAGTAGATGCCAAAACTACAAATATCAGTAAGAATTACTGCTTTTGTTCTTAAACTTTCCGCTTTCACACTATGATTATTGAGTACTTATTGTTCTTTTCTTCAATAACAGGGTTGCATATCATACTGCCTCTGTGTATGTGAATTCTTCTTTTATGATCTTGTAGGTGCATGTGGGGGAATACGGTGTTCATTGGAATTTCTTTTTCACTCTTGCAGCTGTTTCTATTCTGACATCTTTTATTAGTATACATCCTAAATATTGTGGAATATTTGGTGTAATAGTGCTTACAGGTACCATTTCAACTTACTCTCAACTGGTTTGGTTCTGAAACCTAAATAGAGATTACAAAGTCGAGTAATTTTCCTGCTCTCAGGGTATCAAGCGTGCTTATTATGTGGGTTAAGTGAATATCTGATTTCTAATGAAAGGAATGCTAATATCATCAGCGCAAATAAGGAAGGTCTTTTCAGCATATTTGGTAAGAGTTAATTGTGGAGTCCTTTTCGTATTGCATCCTTTTCTATTCTGTATTTTCCTGGATTCTTTCTTCTGGTTGATTTCTTCATATGCTCTACACAACAGCTACTTAGAAGTACTCTCGTCTCTTTTCTTCTTTTATAACCTAAATTAGATGGGTTTCTTTTTGAAATGGTCATACATGTTCTTGGAAGTACATCTCTTATACAAACAACCAAATGACTAAAAAAATATCAGATGGTAATTACAGTTTTTCTATAAAAGTGATGCATGATGCATGGTTGCATGATGTGGTTTCTGCTCCATCAAGCTCTTGTAGAAAAGCATTCTAGTTCTTCACATGCTCAAGCTACTCTTTTCTGGAACATTACCTCTCCATCTTTTTATTTTCTACAGGATACTGGGGTATGTATCTAGTTGGTGTATATCTGGGATATCGAGTATTCTTTGAAAATCATTCGTCAGTCAAGGACAACAGTATCAAGTTGGCAACAGCTAAAGTTTGGGCTGTTTTTACCTTGTTTTGGTAAGTATCCCTGCTGTTGTATAGGCTGCTTTCCATTTGGATGTTGCTTGGTAATTATTATATCTAGTGGCTTTTGTTTTGGAATAATTTGAACAGGTTCTCGACTATCATTCTGGACAATTATGTGGAAAGAGTTTCTCGGCGAACAGTAAGGATTGCTAACTAATTTTGTTGTTTAGTTTTGTTGTTGTCATTTAAGTTGCATTCATGAACAATAAAACAATCATCAATAGAGCCTTTCTTAGAGGGACAATATTTGGTTGTCTTAGAGCACAACTTAAATTTGAGGAAGCTCGCGAAAAGAATTTACAGATACTTCATCCAGCTATATTGCCTATGTACAACCTTCTAGAAATTTATGTACATTCGGGCAATAAGGAGCCTACGTTTATGAAAGCTACAAAGTCTTGTGATGAGCAAAATTATTTATTCTAGTGGTTGCGATTTAAGCTTGCACCAGAACAACACTCAAAAAGTTCTTTTAGATGACAGAATTAGTCTAGAGGAAGGAGAAACACGATAACACATGATTTAGGGATTCCACTTCTTCTCTCAAGCATAATAAGCCAAATAGCTAAATGAATCCTGACGTTTAGCCCATAAGTAGTAAAATAAAAAGAAAGATAGTTCATAATCTCTTTGAAACAAATTAAGATGAACTTTTTCCAATTTCATATTTGTGCTATGTGACAAGATTTTGAACTGGACAGTAAATTTGATACATGCACTAACATGGAAATGATTTCTCTGTATTTTTCTATGGAGGATTTTGTTTGCCCATGCTTACAACTGTAATAGTGGCTCACAGTAAGATTTATCTTTTCAGTGCAACTTGGCCTACGTTACACTGGTTTTTGCCCAGAATTTCCAGGTATTATTTCCATCTTTTATGTATTCAAAGTTTGAAACAAGCACTTGGTATATCCTAATTCTCCATCTGTCATGCAATATGTAAATGCAGATTCAGATCTTGTAATTGCGAGAACTTACTTAGCCATTGAATGTATACGACCAAGACGTGGATTAAAATTGAAAATTTAAGTGTGTAGTCTGTGGAATCTGTCATACCATTGGATTATCAGAATATAGAAAGTAACCAGGTAATTTAAAGGTGACCTGTACGTCAAAGTAACCAGGTAATTTACGGTGACCTGTAAGTCAAAGTAACCTGTATGCAGGTAATTTAAGGTATTTCCTTCCTTTCTATCCCAGCATGACTTAGTACTCTTACAAGGAAAATGGCAATGAATGGATGCTAGCAATCTAAAGTACAAGCGAGTTAGCACAGCTATCCATATGAATTGTTTCAAGGTTACCATATTTTCCCTGAGTTTCACAATTTTACCTGACACCAATTTTTATATGTGATAGTATGCTACTATGGTTCTTATGGATATAAACTAGCATAGGTTATACCAAGAATCCACACCATCATCTCGATCTGAATGAACCGGAGTGCTTTGAGAACTATAATACTAATGAGTCGGTGACCTGTTGTTACCATTCTACAAGTTGCCCGATGACAAAAGAACAGTTTTTATGAAGAAGTCCTTTTAGGATTTGAATTTTGAACCACTCCTTATTGAAGCACAAATAAATTCTGTGATGGAACTCGCGAGTACCATCTCCCTTTTCTTACAATTGTGGAGATTTTGAAGGCATCACTTGTTTAGCTGAAGTGTTTGCCCACTTCTATGGACATTTGGGTACTGGGTGCAGTTTGTAAAATGTCATGCATATGATGGTTTGATACACATCAGTTACATCATATGATGCATATGATGGTTTGATACATCAGTCACATTAGTACGGTAATGAAGGCATGGTACTCCTTAGTTATATGGTTTCTGAATACGTAACTGTGGTACTCCTTAGTTATATGGTTTCTGAATACGTAACTGTGGGTTTCAGAGGGTGTAATTTCTGTTCCTTCTTATTATGTAATGTAGGTATTGAATCTGTTAAAACTCTTCTATGAAGAGCTTATTTATACCCTACAATTTTGCCACTAGACTTTAATTGTTCATACTCCATATTGAAATGCATTGCTGCACCCCTTTTCAATTTCAAGTACTTCTCTGCAGGTGTTATCCATTCTCACACTGGCAGAACTTGCATTTGCTAAGAGGAATTTAGTTCTTGAAGATGCATTCAATCAAAACTTGCTCGGATCATTCCTTCTGGTGAGTTAAAAATCTGTAATTTCTTTTCTTGACAATAGAAACATTGTATTTCCTATGATGTGATCAAGACCAAGAGGGCCTAATAGTAGATTACATATTGAAATCAAGCAAACCACCTAGAGGGCCCTACATGATGAACTCCCATAAATTGAACAAAATCACCATGCATGACCTTCAAATTTAAAATGGATGAACTCCCATAAATTGAACAAAATCACCATGCATGACCTTCAAATTTAAAATGGCTCTTCTTATGCAGGCAAATATCCTGACTGGCATGGTAAACTTATCTGTGGATACGCTCTCTGCCTCTTCCATCACAGCGTTCACTATTTTGATTGGATACTCTTTTGTTTTATCAGTTGTTGTTGGTCTTGCATGGTTTTATGGCCTTAAAGTAAAATTTTGGTAACTTGGACTTCTAGACTTCTAGTATGTTATTTGACTGTGCTTTGTATTGTTATTGTTCTCCAATTTGATATTCTTGGGAAAAAAACAACAACTCAAGTTTGTTCAATTAATTGCTGCACAAGCGCTGACTGCTTTCTGGAGCTACTTGTAGCATTTGAACTTTGTGAACCGGCTGCATGGCTTTAGAAGGTGCGCACTGAATTAAATCATCTCTGTTCACACCTACTGCTAGTGCACCATGCACCATGTCAAGGGGACTTTCGGGAAACTTCTTAATTATCATTTATGCAGGGAGATACAATTCAAATTTGATACGCATTCTTTATTTCCGTCCTAAATAAATATAGAATTTTTATTTTTCATTTACAGGAATTAGGACATGACGTCGGCAGTTATATATGCATTTCATCATGTATCAGTAAATCGTACTTCGTTTCAGGGAGACAGCATGATAATTAGATGTTTAGTCGTTGTACAACATGATCTTGGGGGTTGAGTCATTTATTATGGCAAATGCTTGGTCAATGTGGTGTTTCTTTTCAAAAGAGAAGGTTTTCTGTGTGATCTGGAAGCTTGGTATATCATGCTGAGGATGTTAAGAGTATGTCGTCTCTATTTGCGGGAAAATGGTGTTATTCACTGAGCTCTAAAGCCTTATTATCTGTGTAAAAACTAAATCTCTTTAGGCGAGTTTTTGACTGCTTGCCAATTATATTTCTAGCGTAATATTTCATATCTTGTACATTCTTCCAATCTTTTAATAACATTACAGAGGTCTACCAATTTTTTCTTTCTCAGAAAGATTCTCAGTATGACGCAGTATATATATATATATATACTTTTTAGCATTATTATGTAAAGTGTTTCTAGAATTCCGTCTCAAATTCTGTGTTGTTAATAATGCCATCAACTTTTACAATCTTAATCTCCGATCTTTTTTATCCATGCAGTGTCACATACGAAAGTACAAGTGGTTTGGACTTTGGACCACCCTCCCTCTACGTCCCTACCTGTTAGTACTGGTCTACTCCACTTGAAATCTTAATATCAAACTACCTAATCACTTATATAAATTAAATCTCAAACATTTTAATGAGGTGATCCCTGGAGACCGGAGAAGATCCACTGTAGCCCGTCATAGGCGGCCTTTTAAGTACCAGACGATCCCGAGCTTTCATTGCATGATTCTATACAGTATAGTTGATAGGTATTCACGACGGTTGACCAACCAACTTTGCTAGAGTTGGTAGGTAGCTCGTTCAGGTCATGAGTTCAACTTCAACCCTAAATAATATTGTGAAGAAATTATTTGATGGTTGATGGTTTAGTGGCTTGGCTTGATTCAGTTGATGTCTCAGCGGCGTTTGGTTCGGAACTTTTGTATCGAAAGAAGGTTAGGCCTTTTGTCCCGCCCAAATCTAGTTTTCAAGCTCATAAATAATAATAAAAGGAAGTATCCATGGCCAAGGAGGTTATGGAATCGACTTAATAGTTGATGGGTCGACGGTGAATTAGTTTGAAGGAATAATGCAACCGGTTTAGAGCAAATCTCAGCGTCGATCATAAACTAGACAACTTAGAACCTAGTTAAACAGCATATTATATTACCTAAAATTAATTAAAATTTAAATATTTTTATATTTAAGAAGAGCTAGACTCTTTGTCTAACCCATATTGAGGGTCAAGAATCAAAATTTTAAATTGCTTGAGATCTATGAGAGTATCTAGCTGCGGTATGCGTGTACTAGATCGGCGACACCTACGTGGCCCACTCATTAATATCCACGCGATTGGACCACGATGGACGCCGCCCGCCAAAGATCCACCAACTTCATATTCAGCACTCGATTAAGTGGGCCCATGGGCCCATGAGAGCAAAAGAATTCATTCCACCCTTTTGACTTGCTTAGATCTGCCCATATCCTCTAGCTTATTATATATATATATATTTATATTTATATATATATAGTTTCCTCCAATTACCACCGTGTCCTACGTATATTATCTGAACTAAGAACTTTTTACCATAAAAGACCTCTAAATTAAGGGGCTCACGTATTTATTTAATTTAAACCTATTTGTTTTTTAAATAGGTGTCAAAAGGACCTTAAATTAATTTGGCATTTTTCTTGTGGCAAATTCTCGATGTTTCCGATGGGGTTTTTTTATTTATTTATTTTTTTAATTTCAAAATTCTCCTTGAAAGCATTAAGTAAGTAAATAGCTCTAAAATTAAAGTTGATAGAGAAGAAAAATAAATAAATAAATAAATAAATAATCTTCTGAGTAATAACGATGTTGACTAGAAAATTGCCTTCCATCACGCATGAAATTTGTTGGGTAGTGGATTGCCTTCAACCTCATTAATTAAATCGGACAAACGTATTAGTTCTTATCACCATCTACCTAATACAATTTACCCATTAAGACTCCTTCTAATCAACCTTTTTAAGTGATCCTAACCCGTGACAAATAAATTTGAAATGTCTTGCACCAGGTAAAAGAAGCTATCTAATCTATACAAATTTATCCTATGAATAATTACTTCAATTAATTTACCTTGTTCCATGTCAAACCCTCCCTTTAAATAGTAATCCAGTAATAAATCATTCAGGAAATGGTCTCTTATTACAACATCTTTGAGAAAGGAAAAGAAGAAGAAGAAGAAAGCATTCAATTAAAGGCTCTCTCCCTCTTGTGACCGCATTGAATGCTGTTTAGTTATTATGCAAGGAAAATTTTGATAGCGAGACAATTAGACAAAGCTTTCATTGCACTAAGACTTTTGTGGAGCACCTCTGAGTAATTACCACCTGCTGTTCTCCTTTGACTCTTTCTCCAATCCAAATCTTAGCCTACCTTTAATTAATTAACCCCTGCCTGAGGTCAAAGGATCCAGAAACACACCAGTTTCTCTAGTGTATATATGTGGGTGGAAACTAGTGTCAAAACAGAGAAGAGAACTAGACAAGAAGACCCATCTCATTGTATTGTCCAAAGAGAGGGAGAGAGAGAGAGAGAGAGAGAGAGAGAGAGATGGGAAGGCCACCATGCTGCAAGAAAGGAGATGTGAAGAAAGGGCCATGGACACCAGAAGAAGACATCATCCTTGTCTCTTATATCAAAGAACATGGCCCTGGGAATTGGAAGGCAGTACCTTGTAACACTGGTGAGCATTTTGGGTGCTCTCTCTCTCTCTCTCTCTCTCTCTCTCTCTCTCTCTCTCTCTCCAGTCTTTCAAAACTCATTCCTACATCATAAAGTTTTTTTTTAAACTTTTCTTTCCAGGTTTGACGAGGTGCAGCAAGAGCTGCAGGCTGAGATGGGCAAACTACCTCAGGCCAGGCATCAAAAGAGGCAACTTCACTGAACAAGAGGAGAAGCTTATAATTCACCTCCAAGATCTTCTAGGCAATAGGTATGGATTAATTCTTCTTCTTAATTTTTTTATTTTTATTTTTTTGAACAATCTTAACTGGATTGGACAAAGATGGGCAGCAATAGCTACATATCTACCAGACAGAACAGACAATGACATCAAGAACTACTGGAACACTCATCTGAAGAAGAAGCTTATCAGTAAACTCGATGTCGATTGCAAGGACATCTGTAAAGGCCAGTGGGAGAGGAGGATCCAAACTGACATTAACCTGGCCAAGCAAGCTCTGACTCAAGCCTTGTCTTTAAACAAGCCTAATAACATCTCAGAGACCTCGACATACGCGTCGAGCGCCGAGAACATTGCTAGGCTTCTCCAGGGGTGGAAGAAGAGTCTGCCGACGCCGGTTGCTTCGCAGAGTAACTCTGGCTTGACAGAGACTGATACAGTATCAAGCCATGGAACAACACCAACACCAACACCAACACCAACAACTACTACTACAACTAGTAGTAGTAGCTCTAGCTACATGAAGTCTCCTCAGCAACTTGAATTCTTCGTGCCAGAACTGGAAGCCCAGATGCCACTCTCCATGATTGAGTCATGGCTGCTTGATGAGAGTGTTGAGCAAGGGCAGGAGGACTTTCTTGACATATCGTTAAATGAAACTTTCTAGTTGTCTTTTAATGGTCGTTGTCTGTATTTAGCCGGCTTGCTCTTGGTCTTCTTGGTTAAGCTTTAGTGCAGCGTGACAAAGCTACAAAAGTGTAAATTAAATATAGACAGCATAGTTTTTAATGATGAGATGCTTATAAGTTTTCAAGAATTATTTACATGAGAGTGATTCCAATTAATCCACGCTTTCAGGTTTTAATGTTTTGATATCAACTTTATTGGGATCATGATCTACATAAATCACTTCCACTCCACAAATGAGTGGACTTCATTGTTATGAAGTAAGATATTTGTGGAAGGCATTGGTTGCAGGAAATTGCTTGTGCCGTTGTTTGTAGGGAATCTACTACTAGTAGAAGGCAATCAAGAATTTATTCCATGCATGGATGGAGTGATGGTTCATGGCACTCCTTTATCCATCATCCAAGGATGGTATGGCTGCCAACTTACCATCATCCTTCCATTCAGACTGCCTCCATTATTAACCATTGCAGAGAGTACATACAGAGGGTGATGCATCAGAGACTCAGAGTATGCATTGCTTCACGCACCAGAGACTCAGAGTATGCATTGCTTCACGCTCAATAAGATGTTAACTTGGAAAGTATTAAAGCATCTCAATTTTACTTTTTTAATAAATGTTAGGTTTATTTGTATTTATGTAATTGATAAATTGTATTTTAAAATATAACTTATATTTATATAATGTGTTTAGAATTTATGTACGAGGAGCATATGTACAAGGTATGAGATATTTGATGAAGAATATTAAAATAAAAAATTAATTTTGAAATCAAAGTATTCGAAACGATTTTAGAATTATTATTAAAGTGCTTAAACGATGTGTTAAAAATATATGAAATTTTACCTAAAGGCACAGAAATAGGCACTCTGCATTCAACTGTTTAGTTTGTCGTTTAAACAAGGCATTTGAAAGCACTCTGAGCGAGTTCGAATGTACCCTACAGTCGTTCACACTACGTTTGCACATACCGAGAGCTTATTTTGGCCGTTCAAAAAGCACCTTACAAGCGTTCACACATACAGCTATTCATATTTGGCAGTTTGCAGCACGTTTATATTTCAAGTCATCGTATTCGAACATAATCTATTGCGTTCGAATGCACCGATGTAATTTGCAATTTTACGTGAGATTTGATTTGGCTTTGATTTGGTTATGAGATATTTTTCTTATCTCTGATAGAATTCGTAGAGAATCTTTAAATATCTTATCTCTAAAATAAGATACTTATCTTTATCTTATATAAAGGGTTTTAATCTAATCCTAAGAGGATTGTCTTTAAGTATTATATTGGAGAACACTTTTATGCTTTAAACGGAATGAATTGTAGTTATCTCAACACATTTACAATTGATCTAGAAAAATTACATCTCGAGAGTCACTAAGGTTTGGAAATCTATCACATGAAACAATATATCAGGCGATCTAGCGATTGAGTTGTGGGAATCGATAGGTAATCTGTAAGATTCCTATTAACTGCTATAAGTTTAGTAATTGATTTCGGTCCGAATTTGAATTTGTAGATTTTTTTCATATAAAATTTTTTGTGTTTATGATCTTATTTGTTACGCTTCATATTTTATATATTATTATTGATAGGGTATAATAGATCTCATCTCGCAGGGCGTGTAAGTTTCAGATGTTTTTTTCAATAAATATCTAGATTAGTACCAGAAATGTCCTTACGACATACACCAATCATAGGGTGGACTATTTGCAAGAGATGAGCTCAAAGTTCTTAGTAAGATTTCCAAAAGTCGAACGGGCAAATACATTGCCAAGAATGACCGACAAGTCTCGTTCATT
Organism: Typha angustifolia; assembly: GCF_048772165.1. Taxonomy (NCBI): domain Eukaryota; kingdom Viridiplantae; phylum Streptophyta; class Magnoliopsida; order Poales; family Typhaceae; genus Typha; species Typha angustifolia. The sequence continues at coordinate 837,694 of NC_133251.1, forward strand.
CTTTCTACGTCAAATTACGTCAAAGTTACTGTCAACACATTGCAATTAAGTCCAAGATGTCTACTCTGCAGAGAATTTTCCAGGAACTCTTAATGACAGTAGTCTTTTCCTTGGGAGAAATGCAGATGATGGAGGAGGGGTCAAAGACAGACATTTCTATTTGATCATCTGATTGGGAGTCAAATTAAGAGTTAGCTAGGAGGTCATAGGATTCATTAATGATCAAATTGAGAGGTTATTTGATGCTTTCTTGTGCTAATCTTAAAAGAAGAAGAAGAAGAAGAAGAAGAAGAAGACATTGCCAGAGATATTACTGCAGTACTAAGGCTGATGAATAATTACTATATTACAGTATAATTGCAAAATGACAAGAACCAACATTTACATTCCTCTTCCTTCTTAGATAAAATTAGGTACTACTCGCGGATGTAAACTCTATGATCTTAGCAAAGATCATATCGAAATCTTTGCATCTCCACTCTGCAAAACTTTGTGTGCACAGCCAGATGAAAGATAAGAAGAGGAACATTTGAAAAGTTAAAAGCTTGCTTGCTTCCTCTCTAGAAAGCAATTAGATGCTTCTGCTTCAGCTTCAGCTTCAGCTCCTGTTGTGTATTGGATCAGACCCTCTTCGCACTCTCCGCTTGCTCGTTCGGACAGCATCGAAAGATGAGAATGCCGGCGGCGAAGAAGTCATCTTGGTGTCCAAGTGCTGCTCTTTTGGAGCTGGCCCATGATGCTCTGCTACAATCCTGGACACAAGCTCTGCTCTTCTTAGTCCATGGACCATTACAGTATCCATAGCTAAAATGCCAACAAAGAGCACAACTAGAAGATTTAGGAGGAGCCTGTAGGAGTTGAATGCCATGATTGGCCACTACAATGGAACACCAGAAGACAGCAATGGAGATAGATAGATAGATAGATATATAAGAGAGATAACTCTCAGAGGCTGATCACTCTGTAGATATAACAACCTGGTCAGTTTCTGGGTCTGAAAGCACAAAAGCTCAGAGCCTTAGAGAGCTTGGATTCACTTCAATGGCATATGACAGTAACTGATGCATATCTAAGGCTGTTTTAGAAGGTTCTGACAGTTATAAAGAAGAAGTTGGAACAGCACCAGTCCTTGTGAAGCCTTCTCTTTATAGGCATCAAAACTTATAAAAGTAGTAATGTGGGGAATAGGCCCAACAAACCCAAATGCTTGCTTTATTACCCCCTCTTTGTGGATCCTCTCCTCCTCCTCCCCCTACTTCAAGAAGTACTCCCTTTGAAAGCACTCATCTCCAAGCAACAAATGACACTAGTACTTGGTATTTTGTGCCTCTCTTTTGTGCTTTTGTGTTGCTATTCTTGCATCCAATTGCTCTTTTTCTTTGAATCTTCCAAACCCAAAGCTCCCATTCAAAGTTCTAAAAGAGAGCCCACATCGAGTTCCCTGTTGTTTGTTTTTGTTTTTGTTTTTCCTCCTCTTTCTCTCCTCCCTTGGGCCTTGGCCACATTTCATTAACCCCCCCCCCCCCCCCCCCTTGTCTTTATTTTTCGCAAATTTCCATGCAGACCAAGATCATGGTCCAAGGTAGAACACAGCTCAGAGTTTGTACCAATGGATGAGATGAAGGTCTATTAATTCTTTTCTAGTAAAGCAAAAGAGTAACAGTGACTGTATATATGCTTTCTAAAGTGGATTCAAACACCTGAAACATAGAAGGTGATATACTTATTTTATATTATAGGGTTAAATTTATTTTATCCAAAATTATTTTACCTCTATTATTATATACTTCAAAAAATTTCAAATCAGTCCATGTATTTACGATTAAAGTGAGATCATTAATTTTTCTATCCAAATTAATTGTGCGTGTATAAAAAATTTTAAAAATTGAACGGAGAGCTGAAGTCTATCTATTTTTAATTTTTTATAGACAAAAATATTATTATCCTCATATATTAGTATTTCTGTCTCTTCAGAAAATACTCACATGTTTTCTCCTCTTATTTTTTTAGATTGTGTTAAATATATAGTAAATTTTATTAAACTCAAATTTTTATGAAGTTTAATAATTATATTATATTTAAGAATAAAATAAATGTGGATTAACAAAAATATATTAAAAATCTATCTATTTTGCCTAATAATGGCATTTTAATCGTTAGGGGCACTCTATTGATTTTGATACAAAAAAACTAATAGTTTACTTTAGTCATAAATACAGAAACTGATTTGAGATTTTTTAAAATATGCGAAGATAAAGTAATTTGAGGTAAAATATATTTAACTTTATATTATAATTCTATCTTTATTAAGAATTTAATGACAACAGTGGAGCCCACAAGATCTCCATTTTGGTTAAAAAAAGAAGAAAGGGGAAGTAAAAAAAATAAAAATAAAAATAAAGGAAGAGGATATATCACTAAAGGGGAAGATAGGGAATTTTCATGATCTGGAGTCCTCTTTGGAAAGCTAGGGGCATTTTACTAATATTTTCTCAAAGCAAATGGATTGGATTCCTTTATTAAGTGATACTAACTCAAGCAGCTGCAATAAAGTTTACAATGTTGTAACTACTTAGCCTCTAAGTAATTAAGCACATGATGATTAAAGGAGCTAACTAAACTAGATAGATCATCATGATTAAGAACCTAATTATATTTTATGTATATTAAAAAAAAAAACCTCTTTTCTTTCAAGCAAAATTCTTTCAACCAGTGGGTCTCATCATTAGCTGCTTAATAATATCTATATCCCCACAAATTACATTAGTTGGTGCCAATTTTGTGGTCAAACTAATATTGGCGCTACTCTTCTGGCCATCAAAGTTTGAAAACAGACATAGTCAAACCTGGAGATTGATGATCTAAGCTTCAACTAATTTGTTGAGAACTATACGACGTACAGTCAACACAGTGGTCAAACATTTTTGACTCCCTCTCCCTCTCCCTCTCCCTCTTCTCATCAACCTCTATATATAGAGACGATAGATTCGTAGTATAATTCTCCAACTCGTGGATGGTAGTAGCGTGGATGATGAAGACGATGATCTCGGATGAGTTGTTGGGTGCCATCGTTCCTATCATCGTTTACTGGGTGTACTCGGGGATGTACGAGATACTGGGCAACTATTTAGAAAAGTATCGGTTGCACACGAAATCCGAGGAGGATTCCAAGAACACGGTCTCCAAGTCAACTGTGGTGAAAGGAGTTGTTCTTCAACAGGCGTTTCAATTCTTGATCGCATTCATTTTACTCACGGTATATATATATCTTCTTCTCCTCTACTAGATGTACTACGTACGTATTTATTAGTTGAGAATTTGAAAGTGAGTAGTTAAACGGTGATTAGAAGCAGGTGTTGAGCGATTGCGGTGGGAAGAGAAAGGCACAGCCGAGCCTCGTGGTGATGAGCTTCCAGTTCTTGATCGCCATGGGGGTTCTGGATACGGAGCAATACTTCATGCACAGATACATGCACACCAACAAGATGTTATACAAGTACGTGCACTCGAAGCACCACCGGCTTGTCGTCCCCTACGCGTTCGGAGCTCTCTACAACCATCCCTTGGAGGGCCTCCTCCTCGACACGTTCGGCGGCGCTCTCGCCTTCCTCGTCTCCGGCATGACGCCGCGCACCGCCGTCTTCTTCTTCTCCTTCGCCACCATCAAGACGGTGGACGACCACTGCGGACTCTGGATGCCGTCGATTAACGTTCTCCATGCCGTCTTTGGGAACAACAGTGCGTACCATGACATCCACCATCAGTTCTACGGGAGCAAGTTTAACTTCTCGCAGCCCTTCTTCGTGACGTGGGATAGGATTCTCGGCACGTATATGCCCTACTCCATCCACAAGCGACGTGAGGGTGGATTCGAAGCACGACCCCTCAAACATCATGCCAAATAAACGATCTCACACACACACACACACACATATATATATAGAGAGAGAGAGAGAGAGTTATCTTTTGTATTAGAATAATCTTCATGTTAAACATGTTTAAGTTTATGTTAGGCAAATAATGATTAATTTTCTTAGATAAGAGAATATGTCATATAGCTAACTAAAGAGATAGTTTTGATAGTCTATCAATAAAAGAACATATTATAAGTCAGAATATATATATTTATGAGAACAAGAGTATGGGAACTCAAAACTCTCCTATAATTAAGGGTTCCTTCTGGAAGGTTATGTTGTTAATTTGGGTAGGTGTGGACGTGTCTTTATTTTACACCCCCAAGGTTGGTGCCATTTAATGCTAACTAATTCTCTGTCCTTTTGCTATTACTTCCATGATCTATGCTCTAATAGTATTATAATGCTAAATAGCTGTGCTTTTGTTCCTATCATCGTGGCCAATTCCTAACTCTGCATTAATTAATTAATTAATTACTTGCGAGTAAAATATGAAGAGTTGAGGCGGCGCCCACCGATTCTAACGGGTTGAGCTTAGATCGGATCTAGATCCAACGAGTCTAAGTGGATTTTTATTAGGGGTGTCAAAATAAATGAGCAGCTCGAGTTAGCTAACTTAATAATTTTATGAGCTCAAAAAGAATTGGCTTGCTTGGGTTTGACTTAAAAAATTCTATACTAATATTAAATATATATATATATCTTAAAAAAGTATAGTTTTAGGCTTGAGCTAAGATTGATTTGGTTGGGCTCAAAATTTGTTTGAAAATAAGTTTGATTTAAATTTAGGCTTAGGCTCAATCTGACTCGACTTGAGTTCAGCTAAATTAATTTCGAGCATGCAATCCAATAAGTGATAACAACTCATATTTTGATTGTTTTCCAGCTAAACAACGTGATGAATTTATAACCGAACTTCTATTTTTTCCCTATCGTTATTTTCATACTTTATATATTGATTGAATTAATAAAATACCCATCCATTTTAAGACATCAAAATCAACAAATTTTGCGTAAATTTAGCCACCTTATCCTATCTCATGGAAGAGTAATTTAGGTAATTCAAAAATTACCTTTAATATTCTAACAGAATATTGGGTTCCAAAATCATCTAAGGCAAAGCATTAATCATAAAAATATAGAGTTAATTAAAAGTTTCTCAGAGAAATTTTTATGAATTTATGTATTTAAAAAAAAAAGAAAAAGAGAGAGAGAGAGAGAGAGAGAGAGAGAGAGAAAAGAAGTCGTGTATAAGTACACGTGGCAGCACGCGCCAGGTGGAGGGGCGCAGGAACGCAGGAGGGTGGTGGCCACGCGCGGGTGCGTGGTGCCTTCGCTAATCGCTACCGTCCTCAGCTCTCACTTCTCGCCATTATCTTTTTCTTTTATTTCTATTTATGTTTTAAGTTTCTCTTCTCCAAAACAAATATAAAAGAACAAAACAAAGGAGACCACCAAAGACGAGGAAGACGAAGACGCTGCCGCAGCCGCAGTAGAACAACTCAAACCCTAATTCCTCTTTACCTGTTCGTTGTGGTTTTCCGACGAATCTCCTCCAAGGTACCTCCCGCTTTGATCCGTTCGTCGGTGATGATTTGATGGCAAATATATATATATTTTTTTTTCAATTTTCGCGCGTCTGTTTGGTTTTCTGCAGTCAACGAGATTGTAAATTTGGGGTTTCTGAACGCAACGGAAAGTTTCGAATTTGATGTAGTTTTATCGGAATAGGTTGGGATTTGTGGTTAATTTTGTAATATGGGATCTAAAAGAAAGGGGCTTGATTGATGCAGGGGAGGGAGGGAGACTCTGAGCATGGTCTCGGATCAGACATCTTCGATGGCTAATGGGGGAAATCTTGTCGCGGAGAAGCCACTGGACGGGTTGGTTATTGCTTTGAACTTTTACCCGTTAAATTTGTTATCTTTGTCTTACTAGTGATGGGTTTGTGATCTTCCTTTGTCATTCCTGTTAACTTTTTGATGACTTGCAATTTATTCTGCATTAATAGCAACTCACTTTCTTTTTTTTTTTTTTGGTCTTGAATCATGGTAAAGCCTTTCCCCTTGTTAATCATCATTCTTAATCGGTTATGTATAGGTATTATCTAGAAACACTAGATCCGCTGGCAATTTAGTAAAGAGTTAATAAATGAAGGAATAATTAGTCACGTAAATTGTGATAGAGAACTTATGCTATTGGATGTTGCATATTAACTTGGTGGTAGTAGCATAGCTGGTTGCAAAAGCACAAATAAGTCTTACCATATTTGTTAGTCTTAACCGGGTCACATGTTCTTTCTTCGACATTGCGAGCTATATATGACTGACCTAGCATCAAGATCTTGTGCTACATTCTGGTTTATGGCAACATTTGGGATTATCTTTTCCTGGTGCACTGTTTTCCTGTCAGGGTTGTGAATAAAATCGGTCCATATTTTGTTATGTTGCTTCATATAACAATTTCTGGCGTAATTTTTAGTATTAAACTTCTCTTTCTTCCAAGGAGCACTATTTGGTGGGATAATTTGGATAAATATTTTTTTCCTACCTTAGTTCATGAATATATCTGAACTGATATGTCTATGGAGACTCACTTTCCTTAGCACAGCTTCATCTATGAAGGATTTCAGATCTATCTAGCGTGCCTTTTCATATACTTCTAGATATGTTACATTGTTTCATTGTTTTGCTGGTTGTTTAATTTCTGGACCTTCTTGTATTACTCGTCTTCTTCTTACCTGTCATGCTGCTGCTGCTGTTGTTCATGTCATTTTGGTCCTGATCTTTTCCTTGTGCAGTTCTCTCACTAGCAAAAAGTGCCAGGGGAAAGTTCCAAAGAAAGTTCATAAAGCTGAGAGAGAGAAACTTAAGCGTGACCAGTTAAATGATCTCTTCACTCAGTTGGGCAATATGTTGGGTATGCGTAATGCTTTCATCACTACTTTAGAGTTTAGACTTCAGTAATTCTGGTGCATGTATGGCCATTGGCCTGCTCTTAGTAAATTAAAGCCAATTGTTTATATTAGGAAAACATCTTTAGTTGTGTTGCAAGTGTCTGAAAGCATCTTCTAGTATCATACTTACAAATTTGTCCTGTTTATGTTGAAAGTGACAAGCCTGCAACATATAAACTTTGACTCTGAGGAGTTTGTCCTTCTGTACCATTTCATTTTCCACATAAGAAATTGGATAACGCATTAGGTGATCTCTTCTTCTTTTTTAAATTTTTTTATTTGGACACTTGTCCAACCTATTAGCAGATCAGTTTCCACATGTATTCTGGTGTTGGGTAGGTCCCAAACACTTGGGACACATCAAACTCTTCAATCTAATTGTTTATGATTATGTACAAATGGATTCTTTGGACGATGAATCTAACACCGTCCTCGATACAAGTAAAGTTTGAAATCGGATAAAAAATTAGAAAACTTTCAACTGTCAATGGTTGATTTACTTCAATTAACCAGTGCAGAGTCTATGGAGCAAATTTAAATCCTTATGGGAATGTGAAGATAGCATATAAGCATATATGGCAGGAATTTTGCATCACCTGTGTGGATGCATGTTATCCATTGACCAGAAAGCTCGCAGAAGCAGCTGTCTTTTATGCCAAAATGAAAAACAAGAAACATCTTCTTGAAAATGGCCATTTTTTATGCAAGCAGATTGACATGCTAGTGGGCATCACCAACATGTGTTGGCCGTGCTTAACTGTGTAGTTCTAATGAGTCATATGCCAATTCATGTCAACATACTGTAGTATGTCATGTGGTGTGTATCAACAAGTCTCAGCACATGGCACTTGATGCTCCAATTTCCAAGAGCCCCACCCCCAGTGTGATGCCCACAAGAGCGTTGCGATAACTATATTCTTAACTTGAGCTTTCTGTGCTTTTGTCCTTCAAAACATAACTGTTGTGTATTTTGTCTTGATGAGCGAAAACTGTCTACATGCAGAACCAGATCGACAGAATAGCGGGAAGGCATTCATTTTGGCTGATACTACTCGAATACTACGAGATCTTATTACTCAAGTAGAATCTCTCAGAAAGGAAAATGCTGCTTTGCTAACTGAATCTCATTATGTGAGTTTCTTCACATCTAGATATATTTGCATCCTTGATTACAATCATAGTATGCTCGAAACAGCTTCTCTGAGGAAAACTGTGATCACAAGTACTGTAATAATTGGGCTACTATAATGTTAGCAAAAAAGGTCCTATACTTTATAGGAAATATAGATGTAGCTAACTCTCTATACCAATATGAAAATCTTTAGTCTGCTAAGAGTGGAATTTTAATGAACTTGATATCATTCTTTGTAGATGTCGTACTGCTTTACTCAAACATGGCTGAATCATGTTGTCTGCACATTCTTTACAACTTCTTCATGTAGAAGACGCATTTTCACATTCTATATTGATAGATCAGAGGAGTTACTTATTGCATGCATGAAATTTCATGGTTGCATCATAAGCTCAACACATGTATTCAAGTCTGGAAAAGCCATCAGAATGTTTCGTACCATGTAAGAGGGGGAAAAATGGAGCTCAAGTTTGTTCTTCATATATTCTTTTGTCTTGTGTCAGTGGGATTATCATGGCTGGGTGCAATGAAGAAGTACCACGACATAAAGAAGATTCATTAGGACTAGTAGGCTGAATGATGAAGAGTAAGCTGTTGTTATGTTCCATCGCAAAATTGTCTACTATAACCTGAGTCTAAGCATAGAATGTACATGATAATCTATGATCCAGCATGTGACATCATTTGTAGTTAAAAGCTAATTCTTTCCAACTCAACAAGAGTGTTCAAAGTGACATATGTGATTCCATTGTACATCTTTTATACACCAGATCATCCACCATTTTGTTAGGCTGGAATGTTAAAATTCCTGCCAAAACAGTCTTTTTAGTATTCTTCTTTTGGAGCAGTCCATTTGCTTACATCACTAAAACAAATAAATATATTCCATTGGCCTAGTATTTCTAGTTTACAATTTAGTTTTTCTATGCCCTTATTTCTGTGTCATGAATAGGTCACTGCAGAGAAGAATGATATGAGACATGAGAATACTGTGCTCCAAGCTGAAATATCAGAACTTCAAAATGAGCTTAGGGCGAGAATGGGCTATGACCCTGTTTGGAGTCACAACCCCAATGTAAGCACTCTCAGTTTGCATCATCCAAGCACAGTACTTCCATTGCAACAGCAGCAGCAGCCTCCTGTCACTGCCCCGCCACGAGAGCTCCAGCTCTTTCCAGAGGCCGCGACGACAGCAGATGACGAACCTTCCGCTCCCGTGAGAAGACCACATGCTAGATACCCAACATCATCAGACTCTTGGCCAGGTCAACTCCTCCCAAGAACTGGACAAGAAGAACAGTGTAGCAGCGGAATCACAGGTAGCAGCAGGGAAGAAGATTAGATAGAGCGAGCTTGAAACCAGATGTTCCTCTAACCCTGAGAGGTTGTAAATGAGCATATTATGTATATTAGCTGGTTGTCCGCTGACACCGTGAGAGCGTCTCAGAGAATCACCAAAACACCGGGGTAAATGGCGACGATGGTGACTGTTTGACACTGGTCGGCAAAAGTTGGCATGTATGAATAGAAATTGCCCTTTTGAGTTGTTAATTTTGATAATCACTAAGCTTACTCTTCACTTTGTTTATGATGTTCCTGTTCGCCATCATCATTTAAGTTTAATAAAATTGTGATGCACCAAGAAAAGAGCTTGAGCAGCAGGTCTTAGCCATAACTCTCTCTAAGCTTACCATGGGTCATTGTTATGGACTTGAGAGAGCGAGCCTTTTTATGCAATATATTGAGGCAATTACACTGAATTTGTTCACTAGTAGTACAGCAGTGCACAGTTTCTAGCATCAGCAATAAAGTCCTCGAGGTGGTTCTGCATCTTATAATTTTCTTGTGATTCATAAATTGATCAGACTTTTACCTCTCATTGGTAAATAGGAATGCTCTGCTGGAACAAAAAGAATATTATTTATTCTTTCGTATGATACAGGACATTATTTACAATATTGTGCATGAATATGTATCCTTCTTCAAAATTCTAGCAAGAATTAATCAAAATAAATAATAAATAAAAATTCTAACAAGCTATCACAATAGAGCTACACCCAGCTTCCTTCTTCCCTGTCACCTTCTCTTCTTCCAACTCCCTCATCTGTGCGATATCAGCCCACCTTCCTTCCAGTGCATAGGTGTTCGACAAAAGGATAGAATCAGTCGGATGCTCGTCACCCAGTGCAACAAGATGAGACCTCACCAATTCTCCTAAAATGGCATTCCCATGGACTCTGCAGGCTGCCAGCAGAGCTCGCCATGCCATGGCATCACCTCCTACTGCTATGTTCTTCATAAGCTCATATGCTTCTTTTAACATTCCTGCTCTTCCAAGGAGATCGATCAAGCACCCATAGTGTTCAACCTTTGGATGCAAACCATACTGTCGAACCATTCGATCGAAACACTCCTTCCCTTCCGTTACCAGTCCTCCATGGCTGCAAGCACTGAGAACTGCAAGGAAAGTGACTTCATTTGGAATTAATCCCTCCTGTTCCATCTCGTAAAAGAGTTGGAGAGCGGCTTCCGCCTGTCCGTGAACTCCATATCCCATGATCATAGCTGTCCAGGCCTTCACATCTCTATCCGGCATCTGATCGAACACTTCAATGGCTTCATCAAGGCATCCATTCTTTGAATACATATTGAGGAGTGCAGTCCCGAGAAATATATCTAGCTTTAAGGACTTCTCTCTTATGTAGCCATGGATTCGGCGACCGATAAGAAGAGCTCCAGAAGAAGCACAGGCTGAAAGCAATCCTGCAAATGTCGATGAATTAGGCTCCACGCCTTCAAGTCTCATCTCTTCAACCAAAGCTAGCGATTCTTCGATTAAGCCCTCCTTTGCATACCCATCTACCATGGAATTATACAAGACCAAATCCCTCCTCCGCATTACGCCAAACAGTTTCCTCGCATCAACCAAGCATCTGGACTTCATATACATGGTTACAATGGCAGTCGCCACATTCAAATCTGAGCAAAAACCAGCCTTGATGCAGTACCCATGTAAGGACTCCGCATCACCAGAAGCTACGAGAGCGCTCACTAATGAAGCAGCATTGATCTCCAAACCACAAGAACGCATCTCCTTAAATAAATTCACCACTTTATCCATCTCAGACACCCGAAGATACCCACTGACTAATGTCCCCCAGGAGACAGCATCTCTTAAGTGCGGCATTTCATCAAACAGCTTATGGCCATCACAAATTCTACCGCAGATGCAATAAAGATGTATCAAAGTGTTCCTCAAATCGATGTACACCTCAAACCCAGATTTTAAAATCGATCCATGAATCTGCCGACCAACTTGAACAGCCAAATTAAGCGCAGAGACCTTAAGAATGGAGATAAACGAGAACTGATCTACGTATACCTCCTCCTTCTTGGTCCTGAGCGAGTTAAAAAGGTCGATAGCTTCTTGTAGCGTAGCTCTTGGGTCGCCCTGGAAGACGGAGAAAGCTCTTAACATGGTATTGTACTGGAAAAGATTTGGGTTTTGGATGGCGTAGAAGATGGAACGGGCGTAGTGGAAGTCGAGCAGGGCGGCGGCGGCGAGAAGTTTGCTTGCCGGAAACGGGAGGTGGTCGAGACCGGATTTGATCATTTGGGCGTGGAGTTGGTGAAGATGAGAGGATTTAGTGCAGGATTTGAGGAGCTTGGAGAGGAGAATTGGAATTGTTGGCATGGGAGGTTTGCTTACCTCTCTGGGTTTCACAACAGAGCTCCTTTATAGGATGATTCAAATTGGAAATTTTGCAGATTAGACCTTGCCTTGTCAAGGGCTTATCTGCAAAACTGTGAGGCCTCTGTTGTCTGTACCTTGTGAGTTGTGAATGAATGAGTCTTAAGGCTCCAAAGAAAACTACTCAAAAGAAAAGAGTCCAACAAATTATTTCATCAAATTGGAGGGGTTTGCAATATGGCTTAGTATATCAACAAAAGAAAAGAAAAGTATTTATGAAGGTCTACATATTAGTCGAACAGTATACAGTTCAGTAGAAAAGAGAGGATACAGATTATGAATTAGAATCCAGACCAAGAGAAGATCTACACATCATCTAATCAGAACAGCCCTCTACTCTCCAAGAATTCTGACACAGTTCATCCGCTGAATGCTTACAGAGTAGAGGAATGATATGGATTCTAGAGAATCACAAGACTCTAAGTATAATGTCATTCATGGCCTAGGGAAGAACATACAAAGTACCACATGATAAATGATTCTGACCTACAATTATGTGAAAAACAGGTACTTCATTTGTTCATTCAAATTGTCAAGTTATAATACATATCAGTGAAGATGATATTTGATACAATGCTATATCCACTTTATAGTTGATGATAGCATCCTTGAGGAACATCCCTTGCCTATTAAATATAGAGATAATGACGGAAAAACTGACACGAAAGAGTGCTAGGGCCACAGCAGTTGCCATTAGCAGCGAGGCGAGGCACCACTATCTTCCTCTGAAGGAGGTTATGTTGGGTCCGATAGCTGGCTTCTCTTCCCTGTAAGGTTGGGTAGCTGGATCTGTAAGACTTGGAAGTCTTTGCACACTCCCCTTCCCTTTTCTGGCATTGGGACCTATTTCCTCTATCATATACTTCCAACCATCTATAGGCCTCCTTCGACTAAATATGTGAGTTTTGATGAAGCTAGCAATCTGCAACCAAAAGTTGGATTTTGATATGGTATAAACACATGGTGACATGAAATGATGTTTTAGTGATGCAAATCCATAACAAATCTATAGGAATTTTAGATAGAAGATGGGGCACTTGTCTAGCAAGTATGGAAAGGATAAATTCATTAGAATAATGGAAGATTATTTGTCTTCCATATGAAACCAAAATATTTCGCACCTGGTATTTACTGAAAGCGATTCGCCGTTCAAACTCTTGGAGGAGGATATCCTCCTCCCTCTGTGAAATTTCCCATATGTTACCATCTTGACCCTTGGTAGTTGTCTCCCACCCATCAGGCTTAGATTTAAACTCAGTGGTGCTTGGAATCTTAGAATCACTCAGTTCAGTGTTGCCAGAGTCAAATATCCTGCATTTGAGTGACAATTTGAAGTTCAGCCATGTAAATATATAGACTTGATAATCAGCAGGAATAAGATGCCGGGATGTCTACAAAATCTGCAGCTTGGAAGTTTTGTTGCAAGTTACTAGTAGGTTCTATGGAGCACATTTCTTCTCATTTACCATTTAAACTTCATATACTTTTTTCGTAGTCTCAATAAATCATACTAAGTTTCAAAGATCACCCACTTTCCAGAGGAAATAATCAGCATAAGTACATATAACATTTAGTGGATCCTCTCACATGTCCATGTAGACATAACTTGCTTAATTATCTTAGGATCTAACTTCGGCAACACTGGCACGATATGCAAAATCAAATAAACTGCTTGTATTTGATGTGACCATCAAACAATTATCACTGATGCAATGTACAAAATCCCTGAAATCAATCTGTACACCAAAATAATCTCTCTATAAATTACTGTTCGAATGGATTATCACGCATTAAGAGGCTAAACTACACAAGAAATAAGAGTCATAAGACAAACAAAGCTAAGTGGCAAACAACTAGCTGAGAAGAGACTGCACTTTGCCATGTTATTCAGCATAATTATAACAAGCTCTTTCAAGCTCCTACAAAGAGTTAAAAATTTGTCTCTACTTTTTTCAAAACTTGAACCCCTCAAGTATCAGAGAATTATAGGATGTAATTACTAGACAAAAGATGAGTGAAATCATTAATTTTCTCATATAAAAATTCAAACTTTCCTGCATCCAAACAACTCGAGAAAAAAGTCGCCAAAAAATTACGTCAAAAGCAAGATTTTCGCCTAAAAGATGAACTTACTCCGAGCACGAATCGAGCAGCCGATCGATATCATCACCGCCGCCTCCTGGGCCCCCAAGCTTCGTCTCCTCCATCTTCTCGATCTCCTTCATCCAAAGCCCCCCGTGAATCCTCTGCTTCCTAATCCTGTAATCATCTGCAACCTTCTTCCCTTTCCCCACCTCCTCCCGCTTCTGCATCTTCTTCGCGTCTCGCCTCTCGTTCCACCGCTCGTCCATCTCAGCTACGAAGGCCTTCGTGTCGGCGTCGATATCGGCGGCAAAGTTGGTGCCGCCGCCGGGTTCAGCAGCGGATGGGAAAATGACGTCGGATTCCCACGGTGCACGGTCCTTGGCGGCAACGTCATCGGGAAGCCATGCTGTTTCCCATGCATCATTCCACTCGTGGTCACCGGTGGTAGAAGAGGAGGAGGGAGGTCGAGTGGATAAAGGTTTTCGGAATAGTAGTGGTAATTCTCGAAATAGTATGGTGTTATTCGACGGGAGAGAGGAATATGGGGTGGATAGGAGGCGTTTGAAAGAGTGCATATTGCTTGTTCGAAGAAATGTCTCTAAGAATGAGATTGTGATAAGTATACAACCCGACGCAGTGGACAAGTAAATGGGTTGGTGATTAATATCTCAACCCGCTAACCTGTTAACCCGCCTACCCGCTACTGGAGGTTTAGGGTTTTCTCGCATTCTATAAATTCTTCTCCTCGTTCATCTCCTCCATCTCCTTCTCCCTCGGACGCCGACTCGCGAGAGCGGCGTGCTGGAGGCCAGATTCGATGGGTTGGCTCGCGTTAAGCTTCTAACGCACTCCCAATCCTACTCTTCTCCTACCTCTCTTCTCGTCGGTACCAAAATTTCCACGTTTTTTGCGAAACTCTAGCTCAATCTTGGCCTTGCTTTCATTATGCCGGATTCTTATCTGGCAGAGCCGCATTTGGTGCGGTATAGTTGTTAATCTTGTGATGATGCTTGAAAAATTGTTCCTTTAAGATGTATTTGCTTACAGGGTGATGGATAAGAAAGGGATTTGCTTTGCTGTTCCAAGCTTCGTCTGTCCATTTTGGCCGTCAAAATGAGAACTTTATGTCTAATATGGTTCAAAATATCCTTCTTACTGATGGATTATTTGAAACCTTTGTTTGTGAATAAGAAAAACTGGTAATGCTTAAACAACATCAGGGTCCGCTTTATAATCTAAAGTTCCCGTTTTACGATGGCCCATATGATGAGAATCAGAAGTAAAACTCACGACGGTCATCTGAGGCACTTATAACGTGTTTACACTGATGATTCTTCTTTCTCTGATGGACCTTAATATCCTATTCTTTTATTCCGAAGTATAAGAATATAAGATGTCTTAAATTTCATTTTGGTTAGTATTTTGCAACTTAATGCTTTCCGATGGTTAAACAGTTTGTACTAGTTTATGTCATATATTTAATGAGAAATTTTCTTTGTAATTCTTTTGGCACAATGAGGAGTCAAATTTTCCGATGAATCACAGAGGTCAGAAGACCAGTGAATGCACATCTAGTCCTTTTCATTCTGAGTGCCTGATCGTACGGACATATCTCTTTCTTGTATTGTAATTTCTTTTTGTATTTGATTCGTTCTTTTTGTGGATTGGTAACTTTGTTGCCCCTTGTTGGTAATGGAGAATGGTTACTAAAGTTCTTTGATGGTCAAATCCGAAAGTTGTTCAGAAAATCTGGTATGCCATCTATTATTAGCTGCGATTTTGATTCAAATTTGATAGTCTGGTTGTTTAGGAGTGAATATGAGATATTTACACTGGTGCATGTTTAGTTGCGGAATGTACTTGTTAACAAAACCAAAAACTAGCCCTCACTGATATCATCTTTTGCTAGATTATGCATTTGCAAAGGGTACGACGTCTTGAGTTTTGGGAGAACTATCCAACCATGTATATTTGTCACATTCGGATAAAACTTTGATCATGTAATATTGTTCCTGAGGGTTTATATGATTGAATAGCTTTTTCTTAATTTACAAAACATGCCTTTTGAAAGAACTTGATGAATCTTTAACTTCTTGACATTCATTTAGTAGTTACAATGTTGAAATAAAAATGACATATGTAGCTAATTTATGGTCAGACAGTTACCTCTTTTTCGTCCAAAATATATTGTTGTACTGCACATTGTTATGTGGATTATGTTTTATAACCTTATACTATTGAGTATATCTGTGTCGGGTGGCAGACAGCATACTGGTGATCATTTCTGGCATTTATGTACTCTGTCTAGTGTTATTCTGTGAGAACACTCCTTGCATATTAAACTGAAGATTAATTTTTGATCAATCTTTAACTTCTTGACATTCATTTAGCAGCTACAATGTTGAAATAAAAATGACATATGTAGCTAATTTATGGTCAGAACAGTTACCTCTTTTTCATCAAAAATATATTGTTGTACTGCAACATTGTTATGTGGATTATGTTTTATAACCTTATCCTACTGAGTATATCTTTGCGATGAGTGGCAGATAGCATACTGCTGATCATTTCTGATATTTATGCACTCTGTCTAGTGTTATTCTGAGAGAACACTCCATGCATATTAAACTGAAGATTAATTTTGATAATTCTCCAGATCCAGGAGAATTTTTTCTCCAAATCCTTTTCTTTTGTGTAAGGCAAATTCATGCATAGCTTCTTTTTTCTGCCATATCAATTATGTTGACTCTCCAAATGTACAAGCTTTTGTGATGTTTGCCAGTCTTATCCAGAACTCAAACATGCTTTCTATACTCTAGTTTTCATCGAAGCTGCTCGAGGGCATGGTTTCAGAGGGAGTTCCAAAGGAGTAACATGTTTTGCAGATCCATATTTTGCTGTCTGCAGTTATTTGATCTATAATATGTACATATATATATATATATATATATATATATATATATATATATATATATATATTATTGGTGCTAGGATGTCATGAAGTGGGTTTGTTGGAGTTCATGAGAATGGTTATCATTGTAATAAAATACAGGTATTATTGAGAAATATCATCTATCACAGCCATTTATACATATTGTTTGTAGATTTGTTCATTCTTTAGTGTATATTATGAATCATTGTAATAGGTATTTTGTTTCTCTGCTGGATCCTTAGCTCAAGTTAATTTCCTTTCTAGTATTTTTGAATGCTTATATTTGTTTTCTCTTTAGGAAATTTACATGATCCACTGAAATGGGGTTAAAAAATCTGAGAATAATTTCACTTAGATATATGTATCTCCTAAACAAAAACAAAAAAAGTGGTTCAGAAGTTTATGTGGTAAAAAATAATTAGAGTGGAAGATCTAAGTGAAATTATTCTTAAAAAATTGTGTGCTTATATCTCATTGGATAGATGAATTAGATCACTAGCTGCATGTGGTCTGCTTTAATGCTCTTGTTCCCTGGTTTGCTGCCATGCATGGTTAGTTGTTGTCCTTCATGCTTTCCAGCCATTTGATCTGGCAATCCAATGGTGATCTACATGCCCTAGTTGGTACTCCCTCATCAAATTGACAACCTCTTCCAGTATGTAAAATTAGTTACTTGTCTGTGGTCCAACACAAGACCTAACCAATTTTTTGCCTTGCTCTTCCTCTGATTCACACCGAACTTTTTTTAGTGGCAGTTTAGACTGCCACTTGTTTATTCTTCAACCAAATAAAAGAATTTCGTTAAGGCTCTAAAAGATGGTTGTAATTTGATCTCTAAGAAAGAGGAGAGAAAGAGAAGAAAGAGTTAGTATCAAGTACATAGAAATAATTTGACGTTAATTATTTGCAGAGTAGGAAAGGCAGAGATGGATCTATCTCATTCTTCTTTTCATGAAACTTAAATCGGTGGAAGTTACAATACAAAGAAAGTAGCTTCTTTTCTTGTTACTTGGGTCACTCTTTTGACAGACTTATACTTTGTTGCTTTATGATTACTTTCGGATTCCAGTGCAACAGCAGCAGGTATATAATACCAAGAAGATAATTAGGAGAAGAATAAGATCTTAATTGCATAAAGAGACCCTCCATAATTGGTTGGTTGTCATGGGAAAAAGAACAACTCAAGCCAGGCTAGAGAAACGTACGAGGATACCCCCAAAAGGCATCAAACACTTTCAAGTACTCATATAGCCTAGCAAAGCTATTAACCATCATTCATGGCCAAAGAGAAACAACAAACGTACAAGCAACTACTACAAACTCCTCCTTCCAAACTCTTCTTCTTCTTCTTCTTCTTCTTTAGAACCTCAGAATGTTCCTAATAATCTCCGCCTGAGGGCTATCGTCCTCCATCGTGGCCATCAGATGCGAAAGCCGACCGCTGAGATCGTCTACTTCTCGGTGCAGGCTCTTGATATAGCTGCATGTCTCCTTCAGCAGCTTCGACGACGATGCCTAGTTATACACATCAACCAAAAATACTAGTAGCTATAAGAATTTATCCTTTTGATGCATCATCCTACACACACACACACACACATACATGCATACATACCCTATTTGTACTTCTCCGGCGAGACTCCGGGAGGAGGGAGTGGAGCTTGGAGATGAGCTCACTGATCTCCTCCTCTGTGATCCTTCTCTGGCTTGACATCTTTGGGAGCTAAGTAGGAGCAATGCAAAGATAATGGAGGTATGAAAGAAATTTCTTTTCTTTTTTTTTTTAATACAAAAAAAGAGATGAGATGAGATGAGAGAGACTGAAAGCTATTGGTTTTAAACCTAACTATAGCAATATAACAAGAGTAGCAAGTTAGTTAGAAGACATATATATGAAGAGAACTTCTCATCTTGCTTTGGAGTGGCCCCAAGTTCTTCACATGGCCCATGGGCTCATGGAGGCATATGTATTTATGTATGTTTGTATGTATGTATGTATGTATGTACCCAAATCAACATGCCAAATTGCATGCATGCCAACTCTCTTGTTTTGGGCCTCAACATACTCTAGTGGCCATTTCTTTTAACCTTTTTTTTTTATTGGTGTACCCAAAAGATGCTCCATGTCTACTTCTATAACTCTCTGTGGTTTAGGGCTCCTCCCCTGTCCTTATGATTGTCTCCTAGTTTGTAAGGTTGGTCTCTTTCACAATGCCTCCTCCATTGCAATCAAATGAGATTAGCTTTTTTCGACCTTCCCGGATAATGTACCTTATATTAAGGTTATTTTTCCCATCTATCTCACTGGAGTTATGATATAGTTCGATTAACATTTACTATCTTCTCATGTATTATATTCTCGCCTATTTTTCAAATTCAATTTGCATTAAAATGGGGTTTAATTGCAAAAGGGATTTTGCCGTACCCTCATGTGTTCTTAATAATGGAAAAGAGATTCCATTTCCATAGAAGAGAGAGAGAGAGGTGGAGGAGGCCTCTTCTAGATTGGTCACGAGATGCCCATGTGACCAAGGGAGACAAAAGAGTACCTTTGCCTGTCTAATTATCTCATGATTGCTTATAATTATCTCATAATTGAGGTAATGACACCTTAATTACTTTACCCTAAATTTCTAAGTAATACCCTCTTTCCAATTTGTGGTAATAAAGAGTATTATTTATTCCTTAATTCAATCAAATTATCTACATCTTCTAAGCAGAATTTTTACCATATATTGTAAGAGTAGTAATTTATCCAGTAATTATAAACATAGGGCTAAAAGAGGGATTAGTGGGCCATTAATGGGGGGCCATTATGGGTGACTCCAATCGTGGTTGGTCTCCATCAGACGTGAGATGTCTGCATGGGCTGCTCCCTCGTAGAACTATCGACACGTGGTGTTGTCTCTCTCCGCGGAGTACTCTCTCGCTAAGCTTCTCTTTCTAATTAGTGTAACCAACTTAATTTGGAGTTAATTAGGGTGGTAATAACTAATAACCACTTAACTTAATTAGCGTTATGGGCTTCGGACTTATATTAGCCCAAATAAAGCTTCCTACTTAATTGTTCACTGGAAAAAATAAATATCTGACATATATATATAATATTCGACTGCTACATGAGGTTCCCATGCCTATAATTGCAACTTGGGCTCCAATATGATATTTTCTACTTAAAAAAATAAAAAGATAATATTATATATATTAATAGTTGAAACTAAGACTTACTTATTATTTGGGTTAATTAGCAAATTACGTGAATTTTTATTTTTATTACTTGGTTGAAAAAGTGTAAATTATCATAATAATCTTACTGTTTGAGTAAATATGAATATTATATCCATATTTTATATTTAAAGGGAGATACTTTGTAATTCCATTTTCTTTTAATGCAGCGTAACATGTCCTGCATGATTTCTCCTGCCAAAAATCAATTCGCCACCACTTGCATGATCTCTAGCTATCTCTCTCTCTCTCTCTCAATCCTCTTACTTTTTTAAATGTAACACTTGCCTATATACTAATCTCTCTCATGCACACATCTCAATCTTATTTAATTACATCCATTATGTGTGTGTGTGTATATATATATATATATATATATATATCATCCCGTTGTCTAGATATCTTCTTCCATCTCCTCACCTCACTGTCACTTATCCCTGGAACTCTCCACCAACATAACTCCCACTACGACATTCGATCATATCGGCATTGAAATGCCAAGCAGGAGATCTCAATCGAGTTTGCCGTCGAGTTCTTCGAGGATCACCCAGGAACAGATCGCTGATCTTTTATCCAAACTACAACAACTGCTCCCAGAATCTCGCGTTGGAAGCAACGAGAGAGTGAGTGATGAGTTGCTGTATAAGTTTCCTTTTCTCTAATTAAAACTTCACTATCTTAGTGTGTTAACTAAAATGAAACGATAATAATAATAATCTTCTCCAGGTTTCTTCTGCTACGGTGTTGCAGGAGACCTGCAACTACATTAAGAGCTTGCATCGAGATATCGACGACTTGAGTGCGAGGCTGGGAGAATTGCTGGCGGCGGCCGGCGGCGTAAGTAGCGAAGAAGCTGCGATGATTCGAAGCTTGCTAATGTGACATGAATATGGCTTCAAGTTTTTATTCATTGGACTTGTATATATAAATATAGCTTAATGAGAAGTAATTAATCAATGGCTATTAATTTTGCTCTGATTTAATTAAAATACTTCCAATCAAAGACGGCCAAGTAATCGGCATCAGGAAACTCCTACTCCCGGCTTGATGTGATGCCCGTCATATCAGAAGTCGGCACTGTGTTTGTTAACTTCTGCCGACTTTGAACTTTTCTCTCGAATCCTTCCCGACAACCAACAAACCACCAGTGGCCTCGCCCAACGGTTGCACGACAGGCAATGGAGAATCTATATCTCCAATAAAAGAGAGATATGGGGACAAAAGGAAGGTCATCTCTATGGTGTTATTATCTATATCCTCCTAATAGTATCCATGAGTTATGTGTGTGTGTGTGTGTGTGTGTGAATATATAGCATGTGAGATATATGACCACAGGAAGGAAGCTTGGGCTCTAAGTAACAAAACTTTTTAGATGCTCTCCAGTTAGACAAAATTGGAGGAAAGCTAAATCTTTTGAAGCATTCTCTTCTTGGAATTGTTATGTCGTTTGATACCCCCCAAAAAATATATATATATATATAGCAAAAGAAATCTCAAAGATGGAGGTCTTTCTGATCATCTTCATATATGCCATTCTTTGTTTATTTGCTTCCTAGATCGAGTCCAAAAATCCAACATTGTTGGGTCTTAATTATTATTGTTCTTCTACTGGTGAAAAAGAGAGATGTACCATCCTTTGCATTGATGGGAAATAGCACCACCCCCTACACTACTTCTATAGCTTCACTAAGCTCAAATTATAACCCTTAAATTGTACTCGTGTTATATTTCCAGGATGTTAGAAAACAAATGGTTGGGGCTTAGCTCACTGTAGCTGTGAAGTAAATCCCCATCTATCTTTTTACTATGAAGGGAATCTCGTAGTTATTTCCTTTTTACTTTTGCTCTTCTGTTTGACATGATTGGTCTCGTCCCAGTCTGTAGCATGAAGTAAAGAGAGTAAATAGAAGTGAAACAGAGAGAGGTAGCACAAACTTTTACTCACTACATATACTATGCTTTCTCTTCATTTCCTATGATATGGAGATGATAATAAGCGCCAGGATTAATCTGCGAGACTTTAGACCTACCATCTTCAGGTGCTGCAGTGAAGAGATCCATGTCCTTCTCAGGGATTAAGACCTGCGAGGAATTCTCCGATGACTTCTCGCGGGCAGGGGAGAAGAAGAGGCGGCTTAGCAAGGAGCAGGTGAGGGCTTTGGAGAAGAACTTTGAGGTGGAGAAGAAACTGGACCCTGAGAGGAAATTGCAACTGGCCGCAGCACTTGGGCTGCAGCCGAGGCAGGTGGCCATTTGGTTCCAGAACAGGAGGGCCAAGTGGAAGACCAAGCAGTTGGAGAAAGACTACGATGTGCTCAAGAGAAAGTTTGAAGAAATCAAGTCAGAGAACGGTTCCTTCAAGTCCCAGAACAAGAAACTCCAAGCTGAGGCATACACTTACTTTGAATTAATTCTTACCACTTGTACATTATAAATTATGTACTCCATGTTTAATCGTTAATACATTTCATCGTGTAGATTTTGGCACTCAAAGGGCAGCAAGAACTGATCAACCTCAACAAAGACAGCACTGGAGCTTCTCTCAGCAACAGAAGTGAGAACAGTTCAGAGATCAACTTGGATAACTCCACAACACCGGCGTCCGACCGGAGCTCGGCGGATCCTCGCCACTGCATAACTTTCGGCCCTTCGACTTGGTCGTCGGACGTAGAACATCTCCTTCAAAGCTCCTCGAGATCAGAGATCCATGGCAGCTCAGAGGGAAGCTTAAGCTTCAGCCGTTTGTTATGTAGCATGGAAGAGCAACCACCAGTATGGCCATGGTTGATCGGATCTCCGTAGTTTTCATTAATTCATACAAATCATAAGCATAAGATGATATTACTATTAGTTATTATCTAGAATAGATCTTGTAGTAAGGTGTAATTGCCTTGAACTCAATAGAATGAGGTCTTCTATGTCACAATATGATATACATTATGTGGGAAAAAAAAAAAACCTTCGACCATCCTCAATCTTCTATGATTTAATTAAGAAATTAATGGTCAAATAGAAAACGACGTGTAAATAAAATAAACAAATAATATAGGGTGTACAGTGAAAAGATCCCTTCGTCCCCATTGTTCCTATCAAAGGATCGAACACGTGTAAGAAACTGTACCTTCCAAATTCTTTTGGTGCAAACACTAGCATAGCAAATCCACACCCACAAACTCTAATAAAATTTCTTTCACTTATCCTTTCAACTTCCACCGGATAAGCCCCCGCCAAAAAGAGACCACCATGTCCACCGCCGCCGCCACCTCCTTCCACCTCCCTCCTCTTCCTCCTCCTCTCTCCTCTCCCTTCTCGATCAAATCCTCCTTCAAGATCCCACCTTTCTCTAAAGCCCCCAACCCCTTCCCAAAGCTCTTCGCCGCCTCCTCTCCTCGATCCCAAACCGTAACCCCTCCTTCCTCCTCCTCCTCCTCCGAGGAGCGCGTGTTCTTCGACGGCGGCGCACACTACGGCGACCTCGTCGCTAACCTCCTCCTCGGATTCACCCTCCTCTGGCTCCCGCTCACCCTCGCCGCCGTCTCCCGCGCCTTCTTCCTCCGATACCGCTTCACGAACCGGCGGGTCACCGTCGTCTCCGGGTTCACCGGGCAGGACCGGAGCGACTTCCCGTACGCGTCGGTCAAGGACGTGCAAGTCGTGCCGAGGTTCATCGGGGAGTGGGGGGATATAGTGATCACGCTCAAGGATGGGACCAAGGTGGATCTCAGAAGCGTGCCCAAGTTCCGGGAGATCGCGGATTACTGCCTGTTTATGGCCGATGGAGCAAAGGGGGTGGAGGAGAGGAGAATCGAGGGGCCGAGAGGGTTCTGATTTTTTGGGAGGTATGTGGTTGATTTCTTGAAAAAATTTTGATAATAGATTTTGCTTGTAGCTACATTCGATGATGGATGGATCATTTATGTTCTGTGCTTTTTGCTGGAAAAGCTGTTCTTTTTATTGTGCATCTGTTTGCTTGTTAATGGTTAAACGCACAGTGAAGCTTATGTTGTCTGAGTTGGTCTATCTGACATGGGTAGTAAAGTGGTTCTATACCACCACAAAATTTTCAGAGCTGAAACCTATGCTAACGCAGCATTGATCGAGTACCTTTACAATAAGCTAATGGTGCAAGTATAAATTCATACAGTATTGATAGGTAGATAACTTATTTTCTTAAGACTTGTTTTGCGCTAGATTTTTCTGATTGTTATTGTTGTTTTTAAAAAGTCCAGATTTCATTCATGATAAACTGTTAGAAGTGATAAAGAACATCTAAAGTGAATGCTAAAGTCACAAAGGTGGAATGCTCTGTTATCTGATAATGTTATCAGATTTTGCAGACACATTATAGGAGTGATATTGGTATAAATGCTAGGACAATGCAAAATACAGTAGCTTCGCATTAGAACCATTGATTGTTCCCTCAATGCATTAGAGATGCCCAAACAAGTGAGTGCTGCTTATGGGGCATGTTGATGTAATATGACTGCAGTTGTATCCATAAAATATCTGGAAGTATCATTAATGTCATTTGGAGCTAGTAAGCATGGTTTTCATTCTATATCCATCTCCAATGCAACTACCTTGTTCTGATAATTTCTTCTGAAAATTTCCAACCTGTGTTATTTCTGCCAAATGACTTCTCATTATCTACTACCATCTAAATCTGGTTTGATCTCAAGATTCTCAATGCAGTAAAAGATATAATCAACACAATTGGAAATAGAGAAGATTGACTGACTTCTCTGAATGTCTCATATTCCAAAGCATTGAAATTTGAGTACTCTGACCAGCCATTTTAGCTCTTCACTTGTCCATTCTGCAGAAATAATATGCTCTGTCCTATTCGATCATGTCAGATCCTGCCTATTCAGACGAGCATGTTGAAAATATTTGTTGAAGAAGGTAAAAGCACTGCCTTTTGCGGAGGTCCGCTGCAGTTTTTTTTTTCTCTTGGGGCCCTCTGAGTATGGCTCTCTTTTTTCCGTCTTTCTGTCAAAAGACCACTTATTGATTAGTATTCTGCTATTATGGAGACCATATATAAGTCACCTAGACTGCTGCATGATCTTCGTATTGGTCTTATTAGTTTTAGCAACACTCATGGAGGAGAAACTAATGTTTTCATTGCAACTATATGTAGAACTTCCTGGTGATTCTTGTTATTTTGATCTACTCTAATCACCAGAGTCATGGTTGTTACCATTCTTGTTCTATAGATCTCTTTCTACAAAGATAGTAAGGCGCGGTGTTTTTCCACTATCAGTAGGAAAAAAGGACTGTTCAAATACTATAAGCTTGTTGGTCTCTGTGTTTCCTGAATAATAGTGATATTTTCTTGCTCAGTGGCTCTTTCTTGTGTTCCATTGCAGGTAAACTTGAATGCCGAGGGAAATTTACAACTACAATAGCCAACACAAGAAATATCGCCGAATCCTTTCTCCTCTCGGTGGAAAACGATGACTCTTACTATACAGTTCTTTTGATTCTCTAATAAAAGATTGTTCCTTAATTTTTCAGTTCTTCAAGGGAAAATCCTTAATTCCTGTTTTGATGCTCTCAGTTTCTCTGTATCAAGAATCTGATGAGGGGATTGTGTATTTATTTAAGATCAACCATTCAGATCATAGAGGCATTTCCTTTTGCTTTTGTACTTCAGCTTGTCTGCAAGAAGAAACAAAGATTAAGAGGTGGGGAAAAGGTGACTCAAATCTCAAGTACAAAACCTCTTATAAATGTAGGAGTTACATGCATCAATGTTAATCCACATCTCTGTAGAGCATATGATGGATGAGTTAGCTGCAATTTGTTCTTTAATGTGAGACCTTAATGTCTAATTACCCTCTTTGCCATAATCCATTAGCAAATCTAGAAAACAATCAAGGGCCACAAATCGCAGGGTATCCATTTTTTATGAGAATAATTAAATGAGACGGCATAATAAATAATAATGCAATAATAGCATTAAGGCATTAAATAAATATTAGTAGACAAATGCATTGGCTAAATTAAATGAATTTTTTTACCTCTAATTAAAAGGTCGGCCTAAGGATGGTGCGTTCTCTTAAACTTACTGGCGGTGACCACCTTCTTGTTCTCTCGCTGTCTTCTTCTTCTTCCTCCGTTTTCTTCGGTTTCAAACTACTTTCAATTCCCGCGCTCCCGAAACCCTGATCAACACCGTGCTCAATCTCCAAGCCTTTACGTCTCGCCGAGCCGATCGATCGGCATCTTAGTGTTGATCTCAGGATCCCCTCCCTGTCGAGCTCCGTTTCGATCGAATCCGAGAGCTCTATAACGTCGTTTCTTGGAAGGATCCGGTCTTGCTGCACTGGCGATGAATCCGATCGGAGAAACAACTCCGGCGTATAGTTTTCTTGGACTCCCCATGTACTGTTCTTATGCCTTTCTTTCTGCTTCGATCTCATTCTATCTCTTCTTGATTGGCGTTTTTGAGGTTGCGGGAATTGGATTTCTTGCAGAAGGATGAACTGCTTCGAGAGAAAATCGCTCTTCATGCAACTAATAAGTTTGTATTCACTTTCCTCTCTGTTTTCTTTTGCTACCTACTCTTACAATATCATGGTAATCTTCATGGGCAGTTGGACAAGAATCGCAGCGAAATTCAAGGACACGACAAGCAGCCAGTGCAGGAGAATGTATGTAGAGTAGGAAAAGGGCATGCAGAAAGTCGAAGTAGAGCTCTTTTCTTTTTCCTACTACAATTTCAGGTAAACTTGGTTCTTAACTTGGAACGATGAGTATGTGGTGCTGGGATCATATATGGTATACTTATTTAAGTCCAGAGTCTAAGAAAGGCAGGTAATCAGCTTAAGAGGGCATGCTTTTGTGTGAGGGCACGTTAGTGGATTTAGATAAGTATAACTAGAGCTCAAACGAATTACTTGCTTTGTGTTCTGTATAATTGTAACTCTCTTTTAATCTTGACTCCCTTGAATTCAGTAACATGTTTTGCATCAAGTCATTTTTTAGCTTTAAGTTGTTTATGACATAAAAATGTGCTTACTTACAATTTTGTTATGGTAAGGCTTTCCGCCATGTAGGTTTTCATGTTCAAGCTAGAAAAATAGCCTCTCTAACAATTTGTTGTAAATCTTGTCATCTCCAGACCACATATGGAGTGGCTCCCATTGAGGTTCTCATAATTGTTGTAAATCTTATGTGATGCGTTGTATTATGTTTGCCTTTCATGCTTTAGGATTTGTACATCCATGTCTATGTGCTTCCCTTTGCAAAATGTTTTTCAAATAATAGGTATATACTGTCTGATGCATTTTGATATCTAAGTTCTAGGAAGTTAGCAAATTAACTATTAGTTTATTTATTCTGATTCTTGGACTGAAAATTTGAGTTTGTTCTGTGATCAATTCACTTAAAAGTGAATCTTATTTCAGGCTCAGAAGATTTTTGGCAACAAATGGACTGAAATAGCAAAGATGCTCTCAGGCAGGTAATTCAGTTTTGTCTGATTGCTACTTGCTAGTTGTGACTGTAGGGTATCAACAGAAGAAGAGATTCTATGTGCATTACCTTTTAAAGCAGAACAGAAAATGCGGTAAAGAACGGTGGAACATTGTTTAAAGAGAACGGTGGAGCATCTGTCAGTACAACAAATTACTCTGTTTTAACTTCTGTATTATGTTCTTTTTAATCTTTATGAGTTCTTGATGAATTGGTAACTAATTGTTCTGACTTCTGGTCCATTTTATCCTCTTTTAAGTTCTTGCTCTAGTTCTTACAATGCAATCTTTATGATGCATGCTCCAACCATTGCTACTCCTTTAGACCTTTCTAGTACGAGCCAACCTCATTTCAATCTTATCACTTGATCAAGAGAATTCCTCTACTTCGACTGTCAGAGTTGGTTCTGTACACAAAATCTGAAAGCCCCACCACCAATCCCACACATACATATCTATACATATATATAAGTATATATAGCTTAAAGGCTCCTATTTTCATATTCTTTTACTTTTATAAATATGAACTATTAAAATTAATATATGTATATCCCGAAAAAATCTTATATTTAGGATACCGGTACTCTTCTTGAAAACCTATGACTAGGAGGTCTATTAAAATGACATTTTGCCTGCCTCCACCCAGTAGGCTAACCAGGACAGAAATCAATTGTATAACAGGAGATCATCACGTGATTGCTCTTTAAAAGCTTTAGGACAATATTCCATTCTCTTGGTCCACATGGTATGGTTGACTGGTCATTTGTATGTTTCTAATGGCATGTAGGTGTAGATAACAAACTTTATATTCTTTAATGTATAAAACTTCAAATATAGGTGATCTCATTATTATTATTTTCTGCATTCTATTTATATTCTTAATTTAAACAGGCTGATTAGGCTAAACAACAAAAGACAAGTGTCCCTCAGTATTTAGTCTTGATGTTTGCAGGATTTGAACCTAAAGGATGTGCTTTTTTATTGTCCTTGTGGCATGGACTTATCTAGTTTAGTGGCCTGTAGCTTCGTTCGGCGGAGAAATGACAGTAAGCCCGTTAACATGTTAAGATAGACTTGCCTGGAGTTTCATGAATCATGATTGCCACTTTCTTTTTCTTTTTCTCTTTGGGATAGTTGGTAAGTTTGAAATCTACAGTAACTTACCGTTTTGCCCATGGGTGTTTTGGATGCACCATCTTGTATTTCTTCCTGTTGAAGGCAGAGCAGTAAATGGTTGTCATATTTACCAGCCCTGATCTTGGGAGGGGTCTCACTACAATCAAAGGTAACATGGCTCTGATGAGAAATTAATGTGTTGCCTGTACCCAAGGAAGTCAAACTAAGCATCATCTGATATTTATGTATGTCTGTACTTCTCCAGCTGTCAAGGCTGCAAGCTAGTTTGCCTCAATTATTAAAAGCAAATGTCCAGGTCTTGCCAAATTCTAGTGGAGTTAAATTACCAATTCTTTTCTAGAATCTTTTGTGTGTCTATGTTTACACGTGTTCTTTTGTGTATAATTGATTGTACTTGTTTTAAATTTTCGTTATTTGAGAAGTAAAGATGCAGTTGCATACCCTAATCCACAGACTGTATCTGATTATGTAAGTATGATTTATTTAGCATGTATAGCATGACTTAAATCTGGAATAACACACCTGTTTATGATTCCTAAAGGGTGAGAATCTTGTGACCTGTGACTGTTTCTTGTTCTGTCTTCTCTTCTTCTCCATTGGTCAATGGAGTCCACGATATCTTGTCCTGGACCTACTCAATAATTACTTTGTTCGTTGAGAGAGGAAGTAGAGTATTCTACTATTCTCTTGATGCCAAAGTGAGACAGCAGGAAATCATTCAGAATTCTGTGAGAAAACATAAATATGACAAATAAAATGTGCAAATAGAAAATAATGTTTCTTATGCTTCTTACTGTTTTTGTTTCTGCAACTTGTCACTCAAAGCACTATGGTGTGCCACAGAAATTCAAAGAGTATTTAATCATCATACCTCTTCCAGAACCTTTGCATCAAATTGCAATTTTTTTTTCTTGTACATAGTGTAGTCTGGGAAAGAAGTTACAACTTAGTCTAAGTCTTCATTGAGCTTGCTAAGTGAATTATTATTGTAATGTTTTTGAATGTTATCAATTTATCATTAGGTCGTCTCTGTCAACAATAAAATCTCTAGTGGAAGAGGAATATTTGATAACTGGGACTTGATATTCTTCTTTTTCTTCCAGATCTTGTTCTTCCATGAATATCAAGGAAGAAAAAGTGAATCGGTTGACATAGATGAACAAACTGTGGTGCCCTATGAGTCAGCATATATAACATTAATGAAGTCAAATGTATAGACTACTTGACAGGTTCAAGCAGTTGATATTGGAATATTGGTTGTGACTTTCTGGAATGATCAGCTCTTAGTTATGGCAAATCTATCAGTTCTGCCGTGATGCATAATATATGCGTGGAGTAAATAAATTATGACAAATTATTCAAAAGAAAGTTGCTGATGTTTTCTTTATAGACATTGCAAAATAATTAGTTTCTTATAGGTTCCTCGGTATTTTGAGTTCTTTCCATTTTGATGTGTCATATATTTATCGGGTAGTTTAGGGTAAGTAATTATGCTTTGTGACATTTAAAAGGTTATATATGCAGATACCAGTCCTTTTAAAGGGCAGATACGAAATATTGATTTCTCTTGATGACGACCGCACTACTAATTTTTCTGAAGGTCAAAACAAGTATGTTGAAGTTTAGATCTTACTTTTCATTTTCATATATGCAACTTGTTCTTTCTTTCAGCGCATAGATTGATGTTGAAATAATTATACAAAGTATTGCATAATTTTTTACGATTTGGGCAGTATAGATAGACATTGATGTTGAATTATTATGGTCATGAATGACAACTATGAACTACACAATCTAATTTTCTCTTACTTTCGACCTCTAATACTGGGGACTAATCCTCTTCTTTCTTTCTTTCTTTATTATTTTTAATTACTGTTTGCTGCAGGCTTTACATTAAAAGTTGAAATTTAACATTTTGTTCTGCATGTTGTTAAAGTTAATGCAATGTCTACGTTCCTGATAAGCTTGCATACATCGCTCTCATGTCTACTCATTTTTTGGTCAGTAACTCAGGGAGGCCTATCGCTTGTGTCTCAACTTGTGGGATACGGTACTTAACAACAGCAACTCTTGTTTGTGAGATGCAGAGAAATTTAAGTTTTTGAACAAAGTGCTGCTACGGTAAAAAATTTCTAGTGTACATAACTGTTCAAACTATTTCCTAATTTAGTACCGTGTCCATCTCAAAAATAATTATTAGTAAATTAATTAGTTTTTCAGTAGGTTAAATATAAAATTAGATTATCGTAACTCTGCGCTGAACTGTTTTGATTATAAAATATATTATTATATACATATATAAAAGATTTATAAGATGAAACAACGCAGTGATCTCTTCAATTAACTGTGTCATCTGAATTATAAAATAAACACTATCACTCCTTTAAATTTAATTTTAAATTTATTATATAATAATTTATAAATTGTTTTTTCTGAAAGGGTTTCATATATAAATTGTTTTATCTAAAAGCATTTTATATATAAGAAAATTATTATCTAAGATAATAATTTTTTAACAAAAATTCATTAATTCACTAAAAATGGATGTTTGAGACAGAGATTTTATTACCGTACTAGTTTGAAAAATGATTTAAATAGTGATGTCCTCTAAAAAAATATTTTTTTTTACTATAGCAATACTTTGGTCAAAAACTCCATTAAATTTGGGGAAAGGTCAGTTTGGTCAAAACCTCGAGAAAATTTCTTTTCCAAAAGGTCAATATCCAAAGACATTGTACACATACAGCAATAATAGAACCTCAAATGCAATGGGTGCATGCATGTATCTATGAACGACTCTGCCTCTGTCTCTTGCTTTCCTCCCTTATTTAATTATGTCGGTTTTGATCCCACTTGTTTTCTTTGATTTAGGTCAAGCTCCACTATCTGCAAGCGGATGGATAGATACTGTTTAATTTTAAGAACCTTATTTCTGTTTGTCTTTCCAATATCAAATGCTTTCTTTCTACTCTGTCGCCCCAGCTCTACCTCCTTACTTTTTCTGAATTGTTACCTAAGCATTTGACTATTCTTGTACCGCAGGAATATTTATAGTCTGATCAATTTGGTCTAGTAATTAATATTTCCATTCACGCCTTAAAAGTAGTTCATGGCCTGGTTGGTTGGTTCAGAACACCACAAATTGACCTTGACGAACTTGACCCATCTATAGCTGAACAGCACTTCAAGATAGAGACGATCCTCTCGTCATGATGGAAAAAAATTAATAAATAAATAAAGAAGAAGATAGAGACAATCTCTCTTGACACAGAATTGTGGTCAAGAGCCGAGAGTTTTGTGAAGGAGAAAGAAAAAGAATCTTTAATGGGTTACTCGGTTTTGACTCTACGAAGGGGCGTGCGTGGAGGAAAATGGTGATTATTTGAAGGAAAATGCTTAAAAAGTACGCTGGTATGCGGGTCATAGACTGACGTGAGAGAGAGTCCGTTGTATGATCTAGTGGATTGGTAATGCTGACGTAGTTTTCGTGATATTTTATTATGTTTATTATAAGTTTATTCTAGTTGATTGATTGCTTTAAATTTTAATAAACATGCTCCGTCGTTATTTTTCTCTGTTTATAATTAAATTCAATAGTAAATTTTGAATTGACATTGATCACTTTCAACTATTTTTTAGGGAAAGGAAATGGTTGAATGTAAGAAAACTAATTTTGAATATAAGAAAACTCACACTTCCACATGGGTGGGGGACATGGACGACGATTCACACAGTTATCCATGGAGGTCGGCATTGTCATCATATATATATATATAAGTGGCAAAACGGATAATAAGGACAAGAAGGAGACCAATCTCGTGCACCACACCACGAATCCGACGCCATTACCCCCCCCCACCCCCACCCGGTAATACGAAGCCCCCACAACGCTTGTCCTTTCCTGTGGAGGCGTGGATTACTTTCTTCTTCTTCTCCCCTTTCCCACCACTTTCCTACGTCTCTTCTTCCACGCTCTTTTCTCAAATCAGATAGAAAGAAAACGATCCTGAGGCGTAAAAGATCGGATTTTTTCTTATCTTTTGGTTTCCCAACTCGTCTCTTTAGGCTCATGCTCTTCCGGAGTTGAGGATTTGTTTATGGGCGTTTGATTTCCTACTGAAGGAGGAGATGGGCAATTGCTTCAACACTTCGTCGAGAGTTGATAGTTCGCAGAATCCTGCATGTGAGTGTTCTCTGTGGTTGTTTAGTTGAACTATTTCTTTTTTTCCTTCTTTTTTGGCTCAGTTTGGCATCTTGTTGGTGTTGGTTTCTGGGTTTCTCTTGAGTTTGGTGTGGTTTCTTGTGGTCTCATGATTTCTTTTAGTGGATGAAAGATTGTGTCTTTCGTTATGCTTAGTGGATTTCGACGGTGATGGTTGGGTGCCCAATAGAGAAAAAAGAAAAGAAATTACACTACAGCTTAAAGATTAAAAGTTCCTACGGGATTTTTGAAGCCAAATTAGCTTAGTTGTGGTTGTATTTCCTTTTTTGTGCAACGATTCTTGGATGCTCTGAGCTTTGAAGCTAACAATAATGGAGATTTTGATCTTCAACTCTGCAAGGAAGTAACCCGTCTGGATTGGTATTGCAGACAAAGGTTCCATTATTGAGCTCATATGGATCACTTTTTTTCTATTTAAGCATCATTTGCAGAATAAAATAAATTGTGATACTATTGACCTTGTGTATTAAATGCTACTTGTACGATGAACAGTTGATTCTTATCTTGTAATGTGCTCCTGTAGAAGTTAGGTGGCGTATCTACAAATAGTTGTATAGTTGTTAACTACTTGTTATATTCACAGGTGGTTATGGAGTATTAATATCTTCTTAAATGTAGGTCTCAGCAGGAAGCATTAAAAGCACTTTAATTTAGGCAGAAGAATAAATTTAAAAAAAAAAGGAAGGGGGAAGAAAAGATATGTGTTCTCTCCGGAGGAGACTGAGATGAGCTGAGATGTCTTTTATCACCTAGGTTGATCTGAAAATTTGAATACTGAAGAAATGTATCTTACTAGATATGGAAACCTTAGTTGAAAATATATCAGAGCTCATTAAGTGATAAAATGAAAGTTTTAATCTCAATGGATTTATAGTGCTGTCTTTTTAGATCAGTGTTTCCCAACAAAAAAAAAAGAGAGAGTTTGTGGTTGCCCACATGGCGGATTTGCCCTCAAAGCACTGCGCTACAACCGTAGCGAGTTGGAAAAGCATTTTGGGAGTATAGCGAGTTGGAAAAGCATTTTGGGAGTATAGCAGTCGCCTTACCAGACTAAATGACAGCTCATTTAACTGCTTTGAGTGTCAATAATAGTAACTAAATTATTTTCCCTATTTTCTCATTTTGTACTCTCTTGAATCTTAGTGAAAAAAAAATCCAATTGTGTCTGCTCATTAAAATTCAATGATTCAATCTATACTTGAAAGACTTTTATCTAAATTTCTTATCTTGTGATAATAAAATTCTTTAAAATTTATTAATTGGAATATAAGCTTATCTCAATAATGGTAACTAGTTAGAAATTCTTGCACTTGGGGCTGTAGATGACTGCTAAACTTTTCTACAGCTGGCACTTCTTTTTTGTTCTTTTTCTCTTGATTGCGATACAAAAGATGAAAACTAGTACATTCAGGGGTTTATTTTCTAAGTTGTGAAAACATCATCCAAAGGCTATTGATTCCAAATTTTTACACAATATATTGACTTTGTCTATTATGAGTTGAATGTTGATAATTTGTCAAATTCTGTCCTTTTCACTTGATTATATATTGGCTAGATAGCTTAGATAGCTTACAAAAAAATATATTTGTAAAGTTTTATGTGAGACCAGCCTTAGGCTCATGTCACCCACCATGACGCCCACCATCCTAGTCATGCCATGAAACCCCTTGGCCACTACAAATCTGCTGCACAGTTTTTAGAAAATTGTTCCTGATTTCATAGGAAGCATCTTTCTAGTCTCACAAATATGAGGATAGATTGATATATGTGATGTTTTCTTCCAAGCTGCTTGAATACCAATTTGCCATATCTCAACTAAGGTCTGGACTGCATGGTCATCTAATAGAAGTTTCAATTTTCAGTTAGTCTATCAGCAAGTTAAAATATATTGTTTTAGTAAGCAGTTTTCTTTATACCATGATATTAGAAGTTTTTTCTTTTATTACACATTTGGAAAAAAAAAGCCGTCTCTAGAATACTGGTACGACTTATGTGTGCCCTTTTCTTGTGAAAAACTAGATCCATCAAAAATCACCAGCAAAACTAGCATATCCTCAGCTCGTTCCACTCTGACAACAGGTTCAAATCCTTCAAACCTGACCGTGTCTTCTTATGGTGAGAAGAGTGTAAGTCTTCCAACTCCTCGGACAGAGGGTCAAATTTTGTCATCTTCAAATTTGAAGGCCTTCACATTCAATGATCTGAGGAATGCGACTAGAAACTTCCGTCCGGATAGTCTTCTTGGGGAAGGAGGATTTGGATGTGTTTATAAAGGTTGGATTAATGAACAAACTTTAGCTCCTTCAAGGCCTGGATCTGGAATGGTTGTTGCTGTCAAAAGACTGAAACCAGAAGGTTTCCAGGGCCACAAGGAATGGCTGGTGGGTTTCTCAACTGATTGTCTTATCGTTTTTTTCTCTCATTTTTCTTTTGAATTTATTTTTATGCAATAATTTGTCAATGGTTGCAGACAGAAGTAGATTACCTCGGTCAGCTTCATCATCCAAATTTAGTTAAGCTCATTGGGTACTGCTCGGAGGGAGATGACCGACTTTTGGTTTATGAGTTCATGGCAAAAGGAAGTTTGGAGAATCATCTTTTTAGAAGTATGTAACTCTTGCTAGAAGGAAGCATGCGAAAATATTGACTTTATAAAAGCATTAGTTAATTGATAGCGGCACAACCAGAATTTGTTAGATAAGTGGCACAACCAGAATTTGTTAGAATGCCTGTTTGGGCAGATGACTGACCAACACAGGAACTGGCTCAGTAATCCCTGTGGTTTTATATATACTGACACTTGTCATAAGTACATTACATCTAATACATGATTGAACATCTGGATCCGAACATAATACAAATTAGAAATGCAGATATTGCTGTCATAATTCATCTATTTGCTGTTTAGTTCTTTAACTATTAGTCCACCCAACTAGTCTTTAATTTTTTTAAAATCAATGTAACGTATCTTGCAACTATTTTCATTCCTTGTCATCTGCTCGTATCTTTTTGAAGAGGAAAAGGATTATCTTATTGTGAAATATTTCTATTTTCTGAAAGCATGATAATTTGGACTATGCTTCACCCAACAAATGTTTTGAAGAAGTTGCTATGCTGTCAATTTACATAAATACTGAGAAGAAATTTCCAGTTAGAAGTAAGTTCATTCTGAGATTTCTTTCTGTAATTTATGCATAAAGAAACAACTGCCGAATTTTAGTGCTTTGCCTACATGCTTAATTGTTTTAAAGGTCTGTGTAACATAAGTTCTTGTGACTGCTGCCTTTAGGAGGACCTCAGCCTCTTTCTTGGGCGATAAGGCTCAAAGTAGCTATTGGATCTGCTAGGGGTCTCTCCTTCTTGCATGATGCTGAATCACAAGTAATATACCGAGATGTGAAGGCCTCAAACGTTCTTCTTGATTCGGTATGCTGAGAGAGAGCCTCTATCTTGATGAGATTCTGAGTTAATAAATATCTTAGCATATATTGTTTCTCAAATGAAGGAATATAATGCAAAGCTTTCGGATTTTGGCTTGGCAAAAGCTGGGCCAACTGGTGACAGAACTCATGTCTCCACACAAGTGATGGGCACTCACGGATATGCTGCTCCAGAGTACGTTGCAACAGGTTCGTAGTATGCTGCTTATGTAGATGTTGATTATAAGTTTTAACATAGGATTTTTCTTTTTCCTTGTTGTATTGAAATTCCGTATCAAGTAAATGATCAGCGATTGCAATGAAGATGAACTACTCCTATCAGGGTAAGGATACTTACTATTCAACGAAATTGATTGATCTGTTGTAATTGCAAAAAAGTAGGTCCTTGAGGTTTATGTGATTGTCAGGTGTTATATGTTTCCCCATCTGTTAGATGAAGTTAAAACGTCTCTGTTTTAAATTCTTAGCAATCCTCCACACATGAACACAACCTTAGAAGACGAGGAGCATTTTGAGTGAATGTGTCTTGACTTCTTGCTTACCTTATCTGAACTTTCCTGAGAATATCTTAACCTGTATATAACTCATCTTATCATATTTTAATGCTCCAATTCCAACAGTTTTCCTGTATCTTCTGCTAAGCTTTAGGCTTAGTATATTAAGTCAACTGGCTAGATCTCTCATGTTGTCTGATTCATTAGGTCGGCTCTCTGCAAAGGCTGATGTCTACAGCTTTGGGGTTGTGCTGCTGGAGTTGTTGTCTGGCAGGCGTGCCGTCGACAAAACAAAAGTAGGTATTGAGCAGAGTCTGGTTGACTGGGTGAGACCTCATTTGGGCGACAAGCGCAAGATATACCGCATCATGGACACAAGGTTGGCTGGTCAATACCCAAAGAAAGGAGCCAATGCCGTAGCTAACCTTGCTTTGCAATGCATTAACAAGGAGGCAAAACTCCGGCCCCGGATGTCGGAGGTCCTGGCTACACTGGAACAGTTGCAAGACCCTAAATATGCAGTAGTATCGTCGCCTCAGATTGAGAGAAGGCGGCCATCCGACGCCGTTAAGAAATCACCAATGAGGTATCAACCTTCACCGCATCGCCAGTCAACCGGCGCCTCCCCAATGCGGACCTCCAGGCGGCCAGTACAAGCTTATTGAATAAGAGAGAGGATTTGTATCAGATATTGGTTGTATATTAACTAATGTTTGGATGGTTCATTTTTTGTTTCTTCGTTTGCTAGTTAGTTCCTAGGCATTAGATTGTGCTTGTAAGGGAAGTCATTTAACGTGGAACTCCACGTGTACTTGATGCAGTCTTTTACTTTGCCTAATCGATCTCTTGATTTCTCACTTAAGATAAAGAGGCAGTCATACTTTACGCCCATTTTAGCTCAAGTTTTTATCCCTTTATTAATAGGGATAATTAATAAGTGATTTATCCTTTTTTTTTAAAAAAAAATAATTATTAAGTGATTTTATAAGATCTAAAATTGATCCCATGACACTCATATATTAAAAAAAAAAAAAATTCTAAATAATAACTGATGGAAGAGGTATTTCCAAGATTTTCCATAATTTCAACAGTCGGTGTCATAAAAAATACCCTAACACTTAATTCTTTGTTGACGCATACAATAGGCTAAAGTAGGCCCATTAGTCTCGGCCCAAAGTTAAAAGCCCAGAACTCGATGGGTCTTGGACGCATAAGTTTGAGGCTTCTCTCCCGACGGCTGCGGCGGGCGGCGGGCGGCGATCGCAAGCACGAATCTCCGTACGGGGCGATGGAAGCATCGGTGGTGGATGGCCGTGATGTCGTCGTGGAAGACCTCCGGTCGCAGTTAATGTCGCTCCGCATCCGGGTGGAGGTGGACCAATTTGGTTCTTTTAACCGAAGGATTTCTTCTCATTGCGCGCTAATTTTTTTTTTTTCTATTCTTGATTGGATAAATCTTAGGAATTGGAGCGGGAGAACGGGATGCTGCTTTCCCGGCTATTAGGTTGTCGCTGCTCCAAGGTACTATTACTAATGTCAGATGTATTATTACTAAATGAATTTGTACATTTGGTGTATACCTTTCCTGATGTTGATAAATTAAGACGGTTTGCTAAATAAATCATATGACTTGGATACATCTAGTGAGTGCTGAGTTGGTGAGGACTTTAACATAGTCTTTTTATGGTTCATGGATGCTGAAAATTATATTCTTGTTCTTTATTTTTCTTTCTTTAGGAAAAAGATGCGGTATTTCTTCCTATTGATGGTTTGAGCTTAGGTGACTCTGTTCAAGGAGAGCAGCAGCAGGATGAATTTAGTGCAACTAGAGCTCCAGATGATGCTCAGAATTTTGCTCCTTTCACATCTTCTGCTGAAACAGTTGAGTTGTAATACTATAATTAATGATGGTATCCAAACCTTTCTCGTTTGTGCTATTCTGATGCATACAAGTGCTTTCCAGCATGACAGTGATAAAGAAGGGAGTGGTTTGCATGCGGAGATTTCTACCAAGTTTATGGAGCATAAATCAAGTGAGATAACAGGTGAATGTCCAGCTCATTTAGTTTTTCAAAAAAAAAAAGGAGGAAAGAGTTTGTTTTTTCAGAGCCAGATTATTTATATTATGGACGTGAAAAGCATTCAAAGGTTCATCAGTAAACTGCTGATGCTCTTCATTTTATCTTGATGACCTCACATGTTTCATTGGGTTTGTAAGATTTTCTGTTTCCGCGTACAGGTTGCTCTCCGAGGATCACACATCACTGTTCAAAGAGATACATCGCGCTGAAAATTATGTACTTTGGTCAGAGGTCTTATCTTCCGGCCTTTGTGAAATAAAACATTTTTAGTTTTCTAATAACCATGGAAGGCTAGAAGCCTTTTTTAATCTTCGTCATGCTAGAAGTGCACTAACTACTTTATAGGAATCTTACATTGTTTAATTTCACATATATAACCAAAGTATATTCTCCTGTAGGCATTGATACTTCTACTCTAGAATAGATATCATCGATATTTGGCTGCTAGATATGGCAAAGGAAAGAAATTTTGCTCCTGCCTTTGCTGTTTCAGACTTACCAGGTAGTGAACTATCACTCTGAGAAAGCTGCTTGAATTCTGCTTTCTCCTGTGTGTTCACAAATATCTTCTCAATTAGGACTATCACCTCTGCCAACTTCTGTTTCCTCGCATGGTTAACTATCTTTGACCAGAAATGACCAGGCACAAAGTTGAGCCATGTCATCCTCTCTGTCTCAAGACACAAAAGTGAAACCAGAAGTTTGCTTTGATGGTCCTGATATTTTTTCTTTTATCTTTATCTCTCATCTCTCATCTCTCATTTCCGCATACTCTTTTCTTAAATATGATGTGCTTGATGTCATTATTTATACAATGACATTACATAGTAGCTTTCAGATTGCCATATATCTTGAACTAAGTTAATTAAAACTTACAGCAGAACTTTCCAGAAAAGAAAATGGTGCATGCATGTCATTTCTTGTAGACTGTTCTGCAGGTACCATGGTTTTGCTTCGGAAGCACATGTTGAGCCAACTATTGAGGTGTTATTCTTTTCTATTCTTTCTTCCAATTAGAAAGAGGTCATAACATAGCTCAGATACTAACAGGGGGCTTTGTTATTTGATTTCATCAGTCTGAGATTTTCAAGGCACTTGAGAGAACAAAGCTTTTGATTGGCAGTAAAGAAGACTCGCATTACTCCAGATGTGGTAGAACCGACAAGGGAGTTTCATCTACTGGTCAAGTATAATGAAATATTCTAATCCCCCTGTATTCTACTTTTTGTTCGAAGACAGCTTTTACCGAGTGTAATGAAATGACTATTAATGACCTTCAACATTGCTGTTGAATTATTTAGTACAGGAGACATCATTTTTTTTATTAATGTGAAATATCTGTTGCAGGTGATTTCCTTATACATCCGATCAAATATGAGAGGCATCGGAGGGAATGGGTATGCCGCATCAGAAGGAAGATATGGTGTGTACCTATGTATATGTTTCATTCACTGGTCTATAGGATTGGTTATTTTAATAGATTCTTCTGTACTTCTTTACGTGCTATTGACCATTATTTTCTTGTCCTTGTTCAGAAATTGATTATGTAAGAGTGTTGAATAGGGTCCTTCCAAAAGATATACGTGTGATAGGTTGGTGTCCTGTTCCTACAGATTTTCATGCAAGGTTAGTCTGGTATCTTCTTCTTAGACAACTTTTACTTCTCTTTTCTTTCCAAGCAGGTAATGAGCTTTATTTAGATTAATCTTATTTGTTTACTAGAAAAACCTCTTATTGTCAATCAGTTTCTTCTTTCGTTCTGTTTGGGCACTTAAGTTCATCTGAACTGAATATTGAGCTCTCTATTTTGTCATAATTTGACCAAGCAGATCCTTAAGCTTGCAGAAATCCAAATGTTATAACCTTAGTGTTTAACTGACTGGAGACATTTTCCATCTCATTTTAATTTAAGGTCATTTTATGTGAATAACATTCGTTGAATTTAGGAACTGCTTAAACTTGGTGTATAATTGTATGTCTTGCACTCACATGCTAAGATACTTTTAACATGAAAGTGTTTACATATATCAAATGTGAGCATCTGCAATAAAGCAAATGATTGCTACTAGGATAGTCAATCTGGTTGATGTTTCACACATTATTGGCCATTTATGACCTCTATAGCACATAATGAAAGCATCTAGTCACTTTCTCATTAGACATCAATCTAGATAGGTGCCTAGTTTCATTTATGATTTACAGTTTGTTTTGTCATTCTCTTGCAGGTTCACCTGTTTGACTAGGGAATATAGATATCTTTTCTGGAAGGGGAACTTGGATATAATGGTATTTGTTCATTGATTGCCGCTAAGATTCTTATTACTCTCCGTGGATTTGTCAGCAATCTTTTATGTTTGATTTTATAACAGAAAATGCAGAGAGCTGCTGCAGATTTCATTGGAGAGCATGACTTCAGAAACTTCTGCAAGATGGATGCAGCAAATGTGAGTAACTACAGACGACGAATAACAATATTTAATATTTCCCCCTGCAATCAAAGGTAAGATCTGTGCTCTATGTGAAAGGTGGAGTTTTTAAGTTGTTAAATGCCACATCTAAAGATGACTTTTAAGTTGAAAAGAAAAAGTGTTGCTATTATCAGTCTGTGAGCAAGAGCATGGACTCTTTTTTTTTTTTTCATTTCTGAAGACAAATATATATACTTGAGGCCTTAAGATAAGTCCTCTGATTTGATTATTTAGAAAACTCTGGTTGTGAGTGTTTAGTAAATTACTCTATGTATTTATTATTTACAGCTAAATGGTAATCTTGTCCGTCAGATTTGAACCTGCTAGTGACCAATTATTTTACGAAAAGGAATATTATTTTATTTTCTTCTGGTTGGTGAAGCTGGATTTTGTTCATGTCATCTGTAAGAGTATCGAGAAACTGTTACAAAGCATAACTACTATATAGGAGAGATGGAAAATGTCCACTATGTTCTACTTCATCATTTGACGCTGTTCCCAGTTCTGTGAAGTTGTCAATTATGACAGCTTGTTTGCTTTTATTCATGTATGTTCTCCGGAGTCCATCATAAGTAATGTAGCTAACTGACATTTATCTGTCTCATTTATATACGTTTAATACATCCAGCTTTTTTTTAAAATTTTATTATTCTCATTGCTCGTCTCTATTTCTTAAGGTCCAATGATGATGAACTGTGGGCAATGACAATCAAGGGAAGTGCTTTTCTGTGGCATCAAGTCCGCTGCATGGTTGCAGTATTATTTATGATAGGTCAAGGTCTTGAATCCCCTAATGTGAGTCCAAAGTACAAAACCTTACAGTGTAGGTTACTTGCTAGAAAGGCATGAAGTAGCATAGACGTCTTTTAATTTCTGGTATAGTACAGATTTAGGAATATTAGCAAGTTCCTATCACTCTATGCAATTAACTTTTTATTGTAATTGGTTGTAAGTAGTGAGACTACTTGGATTTATTTCTATCTTTTTATTTCATTTTAGTTTTACACGTTGCTGACTAACTTAAAGTTCTTTCATGTGTGTGTATGTGTTGTAGATAGTGGATGCACTACTTGACACAAGCAAAATCCCGAAGAAACCTCAATACAACATGGCCCCAGAGCTTCCACTGCTTTTACATTCGTGTGAATTTGATAATATCAAATTTATTTGTTCATCAGGTACTATAGTTGATTTTAATTTGTTCTATTAGCTATAATTATGGCCAATTGCACACCATATACATAATGTTCTCTCACAACTTCATACATAAAATGAGAGAGATCTTTTTTTATAGGGGAAGGGAAAGGCCTCAAAACTAATTTCATACAGTTTCTCTTCCCAACTGCTTACCACACTAATTCCATCAAGAACCGTCCTTGCCCCTGTGCTTGCAATACCTGCGCATCTCTTTATCTGTACTTTATGGATTGAGATCATTTTAACAAAGCAAGATCATAAGATTTTCTTTTTCTTAGAGGCGGTGCTTCACTAGGGAGTCTACCAACTTCTAACTGATGAGTTGGTGGCACTGATGGACATAGTTATATTACTGATGATAGCTACTGGCCGGAGTTATTCGGGAAGGGATGAATTTTGGTGGTTGCACATTGAGGGTAGGAACCTGTTGCATGCACAAATAAGGAGAGAGAAATCAGGAGCACCCGCCATTCCCTCCCCTTGCTATATGTACACACACACACATACTAACCTTGAGTTTTGAATTTAAAGCCTTTGTGATTAATTTCATGACCATGATGGGTGTTTAAAATGTTCTCTTTAGATGCCAGTCAAGCAGTGAGTGACCACTTGAAGAAAGAATATCACAACTATATGCTCCAAGCTGCCATATTTTTTGAGGCTTTGAGTTGCTTATGCTTTCCAGGTTTGTCAATGTCAAATTTGTTATAATGCTATCTTCTTTTTTTAAGCTTACCTTTTGATGTAATGCAGATGCAGAGAATAGTTCATTGGTGCCTAAGCCTGATAAAAAGAAAAGAGGTCATATACCTCTCATGCTACGCCAAACAGAGCGTAAGTCTGACTATTTGAGTTTGCATTATATTGCACATCACATTGGACATTTCAATCTATTGTTCCTGGGGCTCAAGATAATTCCACATGTTGATATAAAGGTCTATGTTAGATATTTCTTATCTAAATATATTATTTATTTTAATCCTATGTGTCTCATATATATATAGTTATCAAGGATAATGCATCCAACTCCAAAGTTTCTCCTTTGGATCTTTTTCATGTAAAGTTGAACTCCGTAGCATCTTCAGCCTACTTTCTACCCTTTTTCATCATGTGCTTTTATTATGTTGTGATTACTAATGTTTCAATGCACTTTAGCATCATATGAGGAACGACGAGCCAAACTCGATATGAAAACTACAAATAAGAGCTTCATTGAGCTGTCTGCCAGAATTGGAAAGTGATGGAACTGATGGATGCTGCTTGCTTGTAAGTTATCCACACAAATAGAGTTGAAATTACTTTTGTTCCGTTATCTAATAAAATTTACTCCTGTGCTATTATCCGCATCTGTACGCTTGCATTGGATTCAAAAAGCGTCATGCTATCTGACATGTATGTAGAAGTGACCCTGCTACTTAACAAGTCTTGCTCTGATAATTCTTCTATTTACTTTTGTTGGTTGCTGAGTGCCTGATATCCCTCTGTCATTCTGCAATCTGCATGGACCATCAGTTTCCTCTTCAAAGATCAAGAGATACTGAAAGAAAATCCAGGGAGAAAGGATGCAAGTCTCATCATTGCCATCCGTGCTCCATTCCTCGCTAGATGCTTGGAGCTGAATCTAAAGGCAATTTTTTTGCTGGTTATCTCGACGTTACTTTAAGAAAATTCCAAGCTTTTGAGTACACAAATGGCCTCAAATTTACTCTATACCGAGGACTATACCATAGTACCATGTCATCCACTGAATTGGCCTCATAGCTGTCTGCAATCTATATTGTTGAATCTTTAAGAAATGGAAGTTGTTGGAATTTTTACTTTCTTTTTTCCATTTTCTGCAGCAAGATAGCAGCACTTTTTTTTTTATTTTTTTATTTTAGATTTCTTTGAGAATTTAGTGATTTCTATATCGTTAAGATTCGAACTCGAACCTTATTGTATTCAAGGCTAGCTGCAAGA
The DNA here is from genome assembly GCF_048772165.1 of Typha angustifolia. Lineage (NCBI taxonomy): Eukaryota > Viridiplantae > Streptophyta > Magnoliopsida > Poales > Typhaceae > Typha > Typha angustifolia. The sequence continues at coordinate 882,165 of NC_133251.1, forward strand.
GAGCAGCATAGGTGAGCCTCAAAATAGAGTCAAAGCAACACATAATCTCATAATTTCTTGGTAAAATATATATATTTTTTTGAATGACTTTTTAACAAAATAGTTGGAAGTCTTAGTCAACAGCATCTACCTCGAACTTTCTTAGCAGTGTCAATGTCATCTTCGTTGTCACTACTATCACCAAGCTCTTCTCCGGCACCACCCATATTCAAATTCTACACAAATAAAAAACATCTGTGATTCTAAACAGTAGCCATTCGAAGATTGCAAACATGGCTACCGAAAGCACATACCGAGAAATCCATATCTCTGAAATCTGTATCCCTAACTGAACAACAAATATAACACAGAGAAAAGCACAAGTTAGTCGAAAGAAGAAACTAATATATATTTGCCGATATAAATTTCAAAAGATAAAACATTTTTATTCAAATTGATACTAATTTTTAAAATAGAAAAAACACAAACACTCTTGATTCAGGATAGAAAATCTAACGGTTGTATTTGGAGGCATAATTATACAAAATAAGGTTGAGTGAGTAAAGTATTTTTCATCTAAAAGTACAAAGGATAAAAATATAATAAACTTATTTTTTTTTACAAAAAAAGAAGAAGAAGAAGAAGGAAATGCATTAATTACTTATGGATTTTACTCGCTTCCAGATTAAAATATCAACTCATCATCAACTGGTACAAAAAAAAAACTAGCCGTGTGATAAACTATTAATGATAGCTAATCATCCATCTCTTGCAAATAATCCCAAGTCAAGATGAGCCAAAAGAAGTGTAAATCCAAATTTCTCTGGTCAAATTTACTCATACTTCTCAATCATTTCAAAACAAATAAAAAAAAATTAAAAAAAAAAAAACTCTTACTTCTCTCTTCCCCAAGTCTAACGGCTAGCTAGTAGCTAACTAGCTACCAACTAATGCACCAATTTGTAAATCGAATAAGAAAAAAAAAATAATCTTTTTTTCATTCACACCCTTTGTCTATTGACAATTTTAGTTATTAAATCAAAAAAAAAATCTACTTATAAAAGAATGTAATTTAATAAAATGAAAACATATATATATATATAAATCAGGGTGCGAAATGAGAAATCCCCGGAAAAAAAAAAAAGGAAAAAGATTCTTGCCGTCCCTTTTTAAATATAAGCCGACCGTTACCTCCAAAGGCAATCCACCAAGAAATCTCCTTTCTTCTTATTCCTCCTCCTCCCAACTTCTCAAACCCAGATGCCTCCTCATCGCGATCCGACATCCCAACCGACTCCGATGGGCTGCTGCCTCTTCCTCCGGTGGCCCGTCGGATACCACCGGATCGCCGGGGCCGGCGAGAAGGTCTCGTCGCCGGTGAGGGTGGTGGTGGGCAAGGAGAAGAGGGTGTTCTTCGTCGACTCCTTTGTTCTCGACAAGTACCCATTCCGGGTTCTAATGGAGATGGTGAGGAATTGGGAGTCGAAGCGGAAAGATGCCATCTTTGTCGACGTCGACGCCATCCTCTTCGAGCACTTGCTGTGGTTGGTGTGCGATGATCGCTCCCGTTCCTCTTCTTCTACATTCCTTCTTAATCTGAGGGAGATAATAGAGTTCTATTCTCAGGATAACTGAGGTGAATAAGATCTGAGGATCTTAAAGTTGTCGTCTCTTTTAGATTTGTTTTGATGGGTTTGTTAATATGTATTACATTTAATGGGGGAAAAGGAAGGCGTGTTCTTTTGATCAAACATTTCATAGTCTAGGAGAATAAGAAGTGAGTTTGTATACTTTTAACTCCAATTCATTGGATTAATACTACAATAAAAAGTGACTTCTCGTCTTCTTTCTTTCTAAATTCACAATGACAAATGTTGAATTTATTACTTGATGATGGTGTTGACAAAAGTTGTGTATCAGCACTACAAATGATCGTCAGCTGGAGGAGGCAGAGGAAATGGCATCCAACAACTAGGAAAAAGAAAAGAAACTTCCAATAGTTTATTTTATGGAACTTTATGTATCCTTGGATGATTGGTGGCATATTAATTTTTTGGTGTTGGAATAAGTGAGGTAAACAAACTTCTCATCACTCGCAACCACGATCGATAGTATTTGATTTGTTAATGCACATCAGATGCTCTCGTCTAAAAGTACAAACATGAGATGCACCAAATCCAACAATAAGATGCATTTACTAAAGCGATTACTTTCCATTGACTAAATCTTGCCTCAATATGTAGAGATTAAAATAATGTCTTCCTTAATACAAATTCATTGTTCTGCTGGAGGAAGACAAGCAAGAACTTAAGCAAACAGATGTCATCATTCTCGGCAAATAATAAGAGACAAACCAAAGGCAATATCCAGGTTCAGCACATCAGCTGCGATCAATGGAGATGCGGAACTCTACATGTCAAGAAAAACGAAAGGATAGAAGTGAAAAACAACGGGAGGGACTTCCTCCAAATAACAGATAAACAGCTACTGCTGGCTAGACTTAAAAGAACAAGCAATCCATGTGAAGCACCACCCCATCTTGGGTTGTAGCTCAAGCATCTTCAAGTTTGACAACTACTGCACAATTCGATTTCTGATTAGGGAACTCGGAAGTATGTGCTTCATTGGAGTTTGTAACATACTGATAAGAGCTCATGCTAGTCTTTCAATGGCTTTGCCTCTAACCCACCTTCTCGGCGGCTGATTAAGCTGAAGGGCATGTGGGTCCCTAATATTTTGTCCCAGATCGAGAAGAAAGGTTGCGAGTAATTATACTTCAACCCCTGAAGCTGATGATGTATATCATGATATGCAGTGTTGTTCTGAAAAATGAGGTGGAAGATGTTACCCGGCAGCCAAAGGCCACAATGATCATCGACAGTCTTGATCACAGCAAAGCAGAAGAAAAAGGCAGCAGTCCTTGCTGTCATCCCAGAGATTAGGAAGGATATGGCCCCACCAAAGGTGTCCAAAAGGAGACCCTCCAATGGATGATTGTAAAGTGCCCCAATAGCGTAGGGAACAACCAGTCGATGATGCTGGGAGTGAATATGGCGGTATAGAAACTTGTTCTGATGCATGTATCGGTGCACAAAATATTGCCATGTGTCCATCACTAGCATTGCCATGAAGATTTGGATGAGCAGAACTACAATAGGTGGTTGGACTATGATCTCTGCTGAACTTCGCTTGGAAGTTACCTGCAACAAATGAGGAGGAATTGAATAAAGATCCTCAGATAGTACAAGTGAAACAAGCGTCTTAGAAATTTTTGAAGCATTTAGATCATATAATTGAAGCACCAATTGGAATTTTGACACTCAAATGCGTGCATAGGCAAAGATGACCTCACTACTTATTTGATGAGAATGACACATTGCTCATAGATCTCAAGTAATAAACTTCACCAACTTTGCTACACATTCAAATCAAGTACATCTGTATATGCAACACCAAGGTACCAGCAAAATTAAGATCTGTTTGCAACCTAATGTTCTATGAGCTATTAATGCTAATGCTACACGTCTCCTCGGCCAACATATCCTTTCAACATGACAACTTATTTATGACCTTCCAGAAAGAAATCCATGATGCATATTTGCCTCCTTCAGAAAGCAAATACCCTGTGCTTTGCCTCTTAAATAAGGCTTGGAACGTCTACAAAACTACATCAAGTTGGCGCGCCTTATAAAATTACTTAATTCACGAAAGTCATATGGCACTTGGGGTAATATATTAAGCTATAAAGTATAAACATGCATGATGATACGCATTCTTAAATGAAGAATTTTCAGCTGTATCAGCTTCCTGCAGCATGTTGTGCAGAACTCATTCATAACCCAAGCACAATTTCTCATATTCTTGTCTTACTCTATGTATATTGAGTGATTCAATGATTTTGATGAATATCATGAGTTCATGACACATTACTCTACACTTTCCAAAAGAAAAGTTGTAGCAGTAATTTGCACAAAATCATCTAATATTTACAAATAATGCATGCAACTTAAGCTAACCAAGTGAAGAATTCCCTTCAAAACATACACACATAGGAGATCCTACTTCCTATAGATATGCTCTAACCTTATCATCCCACATTCTAAAAAAAATCCACCACATTGGCCTAATTTCGCATACAACCATTTCCTAAGAGTGGTCTCTTAACAGACCACTCAGCTAGCAATATATCAAAAATACCAAGAAAACTGGGGTAGTATAGCTTCTAATTCTCACCAAGAACAGCAGTTGGGCAACCGTGGCTTGCGCTAGCTGTTGGATCAAAACTCCCTTGATCACGGCCGACAAGGGCACCAAATTCTTCTGATCTTCCTCTTTGCGGGTATGCAACCTGTATTGATCTAATGGCGGCAAAAGCTGATACATGCCGGCGTAGAGCCAGTACACTACGATCGGGGCAAATGTGCCCATTAGCTCATCGCTCATATAGCCTTCCCAAAAGACCATCTTCTTTCAAAAAAAAAAAAAAACACCTAAACGAAAGCTAAGAAGAAGAAGAAGAAGAAGAAGAAGAAGAAGAAGAAGAAGAGATCAACGACCCATGAAGCTAAAAAGATCTATTTTGCAATAAAAGAGGTGATTTTGTCGCACAACCATCGCAGATCTAGATCAAAAACAAGGTACCAAACCGTGATTCAAAGATAGAGATGTCCACAGTTGAAGAAAGAGCTCCGATTGACATACAAAACGATTCCAGAATCGAATAGGACGGTTGAAAACCTTTACAGAATGTGCTTAGAAACGAAGAAAAATATATCAAACAAAAAATTGGAAATGTGGAGTGGTTTTAACTCTGAAGGGGACAAGAGAAACCTAGATCACCCCTGGCCCTGGTTCTACTCTATTCAAATATTATTTCGCTCAATAAAATATATGGGAAGATTATCATTAATTATTATTAAGAGGGATAAGAGTTATCAAAAACACCCTCAGAATTCTCCTTTATTTACCTTATCTTTAATATCACATTCTAGTAATAAAAATAATTTCTTTTAACCTAATAAGGACAAATGGCACATATATACTCTCATCACGTGCATACCGACTAATTTGCTCTTAGTGCATTAATTTTCGAATAGATATGGTGGCAAGCATATCTATTGAGGTGAGAGACTCCAGCTAGGATCTGTGATGATATGAATCCAAGAACCATAAAAGAATTTTTCTACTAACTCTTGTTGGAGAAACATGGTCCCAATCACTGTGGATTATTTTCACCCTATTGACAAAAAGAACTATGGAAAACCCTCTCCTCCGGTCAGGTCAGCATTGGCCGAACGCATCTCAGCGTCCCTACTACTGGACTAACACCGGCGAAGGAGGGTGGACTTTTAGGGATTCTGGTGTTGATATTCTTCTTACAAGTGGAGCTCCAATGTGGTGTCAAACGGCTATTCATGCTGAGGCTTAAACTATTAGAGAGACTTTAAATTATGCTAAAGCTTTAAAGATCAGCAATCTATATATTGAGACCAACTCCTTAATGATGGTGTAGACCATAAGGAAATGAAAAACTTGATTGAGGATGTTAAGTATTTACTCTCTAATTTTAGCAAAGTGATGATAAATCATATATTTAGAGAGGCTAATTTTGTAATTAATTGGCTAGCTAATTATTCTAAACCATCTTTGTGTTTCAGTGGGAAGGCTCAACCATCTCTAATTTCATCTCAATTTTGTGTAAAGATGTTATCGAGTAACATTTTAGGTTTTTAGCCTCCTCGCCCATTTTGAATAAAGTTTTCTTTTTCTAAAAATAATGGAAAATATATCCATCAAATTTTAACCGGATCCGTGGCGCAATGGTAGCGCGTCTGACTCCAGATCAGAAGGTTGCGTGTTCGATTCACGTCGGGTTCAAAACCCCGATCCAAAACGGATTATAATTTTCCTAGATTTTGCTTCCAAAGAACTAAACTTATTTCGGCTTCAAATTTTAAACATCCAATTTTGGGCTGCTCCTGAGAGACCCAATCATGAGTGAATCACACACAATGTAAACAACAAATGAATTTAACTTGATTCGAAGCAAGTTTCCACACATAATAGAAGCATTAATTACCGCTCAAAATGCTTCAATCAGTAACAAGAGTTCGAAGAAGATCTACATCCATACATTTATGAGCGCTCTATCAATTCCCTGTCGTATTTATTTTAGATGATGTGAGGTTATTGTGTACTCTCATTAGGAGCAAGGAGGCATGTATGGAGGTGGAGGTAGCAGCTTGGCAGATGGAGGAGCACCATCCTTCACTATGAAAACAGTATCCATTCCCCATATCATATGCCTCTCCAGATGGCAGTGCAGGAACCAAACACCTGATCACAATACAAGATAAAGGATAAAGATCATAACATTATTTATAACGAGCTTTTATAATTCTTATATGTAGCATTTGACCTGTTGACTTTAATGAAGTTATTATAATTGAGATAATTTTGGCTGAACTTGTTTCTTCAATTTTCTCATACATTTCTTCTCACATCATTTCTATACACAAGAAAAAGAAGGAAACAGGAAGGAAAAGGAACAATTTTGTCGCCTACTTTCAAGTAATTTGGAACTCACCAGGATTATTAGCAGCAAATCTGATGGCCACCCATCCATCTCTTGGAATCCCAATAGTGTTCTTCAATGGAGGATCCTTCAAATTATATCTCAAAGGGTCCCTTCTCTTATCAAAATTACCAAAGCCCCATCCTATCACATAGAAGCTGTAGCCATGCAAGTGCATTGGGTGGCTCTCTGCTAGCACCAAGGAAGTTCCTTGGAACACCACCTCCACACTTCTTCCATACTCCACAAATCTCACCTCTGTCCCCTTACTTGGCATCAGGAGGCTCAGTGGCTGGTCTTCTGCTGTGAAATTATAAAAGTAAGGGGGCCTGCTAGGGAAATTTGCACCAAAAACTCCAAAATTCCTTCTATGGTATGCTTGTAATATATCAATGGCAGGGTTCACAAAGCTAATATTGTTAAGGCTTGCCGCTAGTCTTGTGCTGTTAGGACCTGCGCATGAACTTTGGCGACAGGCAAGCTCATTAACAGAGACCGTCATGAACACCAGATCGTCGAATGTTGATGGTACATCAATTGGGTGCTCCTCACTTGCTAAACTCCGGAGCGAGAAGGTGAAGTTGGTAGCGGCGGCAGTATCGTTGTAGTAGGGAAGTTGTGGAAGGAGAGGAGTGGCAGATTGAAAGCTGCCATTGGAGAGATATTCAAGGATGGCAGTGGTGGTGGTGTTGTCGATGGTGGCAGCGGGGAGGAATTGAAAGGCTCTTGCGGCCATGTAGTATAAGTTGTTAGGAGATTGGTTAGCTTCAAGCAGAAAGTCCATGGTCTCCCCTGGGAATATTAACATGTAGTCTGTTGTTAAAGGTTTGGTGTAGCTTCCATCTGATCCGACGATGGTGATTCGATGATGAGAGACTGCGAAGAAGAGCCCGGTGCTCATTGCTGCATTCACAACTCGGAGGAGATATGTCTTGCCATGTTCTACTAGCATTCTGAAGGTTCCTGCAGGAGAAATAGTTGCAGTAGAAGAATAATTAAGGGGGAAGAGCTAAAAGTTCATATATAACTAGCTAGCAGTACTTCCATATGAATACATTGTGACCAAAATTTCATTCAATCTACTATATATATTGTTTACATGCCTGTTAATATATTTTCTCGACACAGTAATTAAGTTGAATTCATTGACCTATATATTTAATCGAGAGATAGAGAGAGACCAGGGGATGAGCAAGGGAAGACGTCTCCTGGTTGGCCATTAATGGTATATGCATCTGATCTGTTGTAGTTTCCTCCTGTTTCAAGTGCTCTCCTGAATACCAAATCAACGTCCTCCTTCCACCACTCTCCTGTTTAGAGAAAATAATCTTAGCCCTCAATTTTTTTCTTCTTCTCTGAAATGTACTTGTTCTGGCCTATAATGATACACGAGTCCCCGCTGTAGCAGGATACAATATTCAGTCTTATCTTTATTACTGACTAGGTTGTTTCTGTGATCATTGGAAGTTAATGACCACTTAAGTGCAAGAACAGAACCAAACACACTGAGACACTCATTTGACATAGAAAATTTTGGAAGAAGAGAGAAGTACGAACCAAGTATGATTACAAGCTCTTCATCGGGCCTTGGGTAGGGGTATCCAGTCCCTGGTTTCGGATACACTACGATGGCGCCATGAATGGTGGCTCGATTGAAATCATTATGTGCATGCCACCATAAAGTTCCTTCTTCTGTGGAGAAGATGACAGTGTAGTTGAAGCTACCTCCAGGATGGATTGGGCATTGTGTGATGTATGCTGGGCCATCTGACCATGGATTCCTTGGTTGCTTGGCTCCATGCCTACTTGATAAAATACATATATGTTAGAATAGACTCAAAAATCAAGTCTAGTCACACTATTCATTTCTATAATCACATAGTATAATAATAATTTAAACTCGCAAAATATATGTAGAATAAATTTAAGGCACTTTCTCTAATTGATGCAGTGTATACCAGTGGATAGTGATGTTCCCTTTCACATGATTGGAGACCTTGACCACCATCGTATCTCCTTTCTCAACATACAAAGTTTGGCCAGGAAACTTCCCATTAACTGTCAATATCCTTTTTGTTCTACACAGCCGAGTGTAAGTAGCTTCTTCAACCTTAGACATTTCACAACACACATCAACCATAAATTAAGGTGCATTTTGAGCAGAAAATTAACTGATCCGATAACCTAATAAGATTCAGTAGAGAGAATACACTAACATTGAAAACATGGTAATGGGTCATGGAACAAACTGGGCAAAATAGTAGTAGCCCATGCAGCAGTAGCAGCAGCAGAAGGCAAAAGCACTTCATCTCTTGGTTGTAGAAGAAGTCTAAACCATATATATAGTCTGGTGGTATTTGGGTTAATGGAGTTTATATAGTGGATTCGAGGTGAGTGCATTTTATTTAAGACTAGTTATAAGTGGGGTGCATGATGGAGACGTTGCACCTGAGAGATGAGATCGAATTGCTCTCATCCATAGCTTTATACATGAATTGTCCAGGTTAATTGAAGAGCTTCTGTAAGCCTGCCATACTTGGTTATAGTACTCTAATGGATTTGACTGGGGGAACATGAAGTTAAACAGATTTATGGGCCACATAGAAGCATCATAGTAGAACATTCTCAAGTCCCTACTAGAACTTAGCTCTGATCCCTTATATCACATAAATATGCGAGTTTTTGATAGTAACTGTCACTTGGGCTGTGAGTGCTTTGGTGGTTGGAATATTTAACTATATCTATAGCCTATAGGTGTTTAGACCAGGCCATGAATTAAGATGGCAGGTGACAAATTTAGCACCCAAAGGCATTATCTTGTTTGCCATCTGATACAGAATAGGAACAAGAATTGCATGGCTATGGAAGGCAAATCCTATCATATAATCTCCTAATCCTTAATGCTTTGCTTTATTAATAAAAAAAACTGTGATGAATGCTTACCTCGTGCCTCCCCGGGTTCGGATCACAAATCGCAGCATTGACATCCAAGCCCGTTAACCCGCTGCAAATTTGCGTTATTGACCAGACGTTAACGCTCCCTTTCTCCGTGTACGTGCTCCTTTCTTTTTGGATAACGGATAAGGCGTGATCCGAACCATTTCCATGTCCCACTTCGCTTCTCCACCTCCTCTTCCTTCGTCGTCGACTATCTTCTCCAACCCAACTCCATGAATCTTCTCCAACCTCCTCCCCATTTCTTTCCTCCTCCCTTCAAACCCCATTACCGTCCCCTATCCACCCCACCTCGCGCCTCCCTCTCTTCTACTCCTACTGTAACCTCCCACCCCGGCGCCGTCATCGTCGGCGGCGGCCTCTCCGGCCTCGCCGCCGCCACCCACCTTTCCTCCCTCTCGGTCCCATTCCTCCTCCTCGACTCCTCCGACTCCGTCGGCGGCCGCGTCCGCACCGACCGGCTCGACTCTTTCCTCCTCGACCGCGGCTTCCACATCTTCCTCACCTCCCTCCCCGAGCTTCGCCGCCTCCTCCACTTCCCCTCCCTCAGCCTCCAGCCCTTCTACCCGGGTGCCCTCGTCTTCCACTCCGGCGAGTTCCACCTCCTCTCCGACCCCTTCCGCTTTCCCCTCCGCTCACTCTCCTCCCTCCTCAACCCAATCGGCTCCTTCGCCGACAAGCTACTCGTCGCCTTCCACCGCCTTCGTGCCGCTATAACCCCCGACGATCTCCTCCTCTCCAACTCCGAGACCTCCGTCTACGACCACCTCGTCTCCCTCGGCTTCTCCCACTCCATGATCGACCGTTTCCTCCGCCCCTTCTTCGCCGGGATCTTCTTCGACAAAGACCTCTCCACCACCTCCCGTCTCTTCGATCTCGTCTTCAAGCAACTCGCCCTGGGGGACAACGCCCTCCCCGCCGCCGGCATCGCCTCCATCCCGCTCCAAATCGCCGACCGCCTCCCGCAATCCTCCATCCGCCTCAACACCCGTGTAGTCGCCGTCGATCCCGTCACCTCCGCCCCTGCCTCCGTAACACTCGAAAACGGCGATATCATCACCGCCGATTTGGGAGTAATCGTAGCCGTCGATCAACCCGAGGCCAAGAGGCTTCTTCCCCAAGCTTTCCCATCAGAACCGGGTAAGACTACGCCACGTTTGAAGGGAGAGAACGTAAAAATAAATAAATAATTTTCCTTTTCTTTTTATCCAAACAGGAGATAAAATTAAAAGGCCTCCCCGGAGTACCACGTGTTTATACTTCTCTGCGGATCGGGCGGCGATCAAGGACCCGATACTCATCCTAAACGGATCGGGTAAGGGGATCGTGAACAATATGTTCTTCGTGACCAACGTGGCCCCCTCGTACGCGCCAAAGGGAAAAGTTCTCGTCTCTGTGTCGTTGGTCGGGGCGTTTCCGGATCGGTCGGATGAGGATCTGACGGCAGAGGTGGTGCGGGAACTCGGGGAGTGGTTTGGGGATGGCGAGGTTAGCGAGTGGAAGCATCTGAGGACTTATCGGATCGGGTTCGCCCAGCCGAATCAGACACCGCCGACGGATCCGATAGGGAGGGACCCGAGGGTGGACGATGGGGTGTACATGTGTGGGGACCACTGGAGCTGGGCCACGTTCGATGGTGCGTTGGTCGCCGGGAGGAGAGCTGCGGAGGCGATGGTTAGGGATAGGAAGATCTCAGCCGTATGATCATTTTTATTTGCATTCTTTGATCTAATTGTCGCATAATTGTCATATTACAAGATAAATTTTTGGATCACATAATAAATACAGAAATATATGTATCAATTATATCTCAGTGCTAATTTTACGCACAAAAAAAAAAGGCCCCTCTATTATGCAGCTTATTTGGAGGGCCAGGTCCCAAACTAATGGGCTTCATACGTGGCCCCAGCCCATACTTGTTATTTGTAACGAGAATCACTCGTAACTAGACTGTCAATCTTGCATGAGCATGATCCAAATAACTCCGTTCCACTTTGAAAGTTTTTTCCGAGATCTGACGCAAACTACAATTTCAGGTCGCTGTTTTTAAACTTGGCTTGTGTTTGAGTTCGATAAATTTAATTTTAAAACAAGCACGAGTAAAGAGTCAGCTCGCTCGTGTTCGGCTCGTTGATACCCTATAGTCATTACTAAAATTGGGCCATAAGAATAACAACTCGTTAAGCCCATCTTTGCAAAGGCCGGGCCGAAAAGCTTATAAAGCCCAGTCCAAGTCGATATTTAGCACGCCGTTAACCGACCACAGCCTATCCACATCCTCGTCGCTCCATCTCCGCGATTGTGCCCTAGTTCTCGTCCACCGATGGGCTCCATGGAGGACGCGAAGGCGGAGAACGGCGTCGCGGCGCCGGCGTGCAACGGAAACGGCGTCGGAGCTCCGGCGGCAGAAGTCGCTGCCGCGGCCAACGGTGGTGATCCGGTGGCGAAGCGGAGGAAGTCGTCGTCCTCGTTGTCGTCGGCTCTGCCGTTGGAAGTGGGGACGAAGGTGATGTGTCGGTGGAGGGATCAGAAGCTTCACCCCGTCAAGGTCATAGAGCGTCGAAAGATCCCATCGGGGGGTCCTAACGATTACGAGTATTACGTCCATTATACCGAGTGTGAGTTTCTTTTCTTCATTTCTTGCTTCTCTTGCGTTGTTCTGGGGTTAGGGTTTGTGGATTTTGGCGAATTATTGGATTTGGAGCAGTTAGAGATTTAGGTTATTATTACGAGGCTCTTGATTCGAAACAAGGATCGGCTTAAGGCCGTTCGGTTATGCTTGTTTTGATAAATAGATTATTGGTGCCTGCACTTAACTTATTGTGGTTAAAGGTTTTCGTGTTATTTTATAATTGATTGATAGCATGATTAGACGATTGACATGCCGCTTGACAAATGGTTTGGTATGTTATAGAACAATTCATAACTTACCATAGCATCCTATTATACTTGAAGCTCCACGAGCATCTACACTATAGTACTGTTGCAATATTTTCTCTATAGCAATACTATGATTAGGTCATTTGTCATGATGATAAGGAGCAAAGTAGGCTGATTCATTTCTGTAAGATTCAGAATTTTCTTCCCTGGACTCAAAGGAGCAATAGATTGATGGAGAAGAATAAATTAATAAAAATGCACATTCAGAGTTCATACATAAATTTATAAAAGTTCCTCGTTTCCCATTGGTATCCCAGATATGAGCAGCTAGCAAACAGTTAATCTTTTTTTCCAGACATATAATGATGCAAAATCAACCCGATGTGACCCTAGAGTATAATCAACAGTTTGACCTTAAATATGACGAAAAGATTTTGTTGCACTATTTTGAACTCAACTAATCCTTATGTAACTAGATTATTTTTCCAGGTCTCAAGACTTCCAAAGATTGGTTGAGTTATCTAATCCCCAAACAATGACTTTAATATACTGAATCACATCCATATTTTGCAGCATCATAATATGTAGATGATGATGAGAGAAAATTATGAATCATACCTGTGCTACATGATTCAATCTACATGCTGTGAAATATGTTATGGAAGTGCTTTTCACTAGTGCCGTACCAACTTTCGCTTTTAGCTAATGATCGCTTGATACATTTTTCTGCATTAACAGTCAATAGGCGGCTTGATGAGTGGGTTAAACTGGAACAACTTGACCTTGAAACAGTTGAGACTGATATCGATGAAAAAGTTGAAGACAAGGTACTGTAGATGCTATGTTGATTTTCTGGTGTTACATGCTTTGTCAATGAGTCTTCGCTTCCTACGTTTCAATACTACGTGTAGAACTTATGCTATATTGGAACCTTTAGTCAGCTAGATGTTATCATGTCCATGTGGATTTGACATATTTGGAAGGCTTAATTAAGTGTGAGGGTGCTTCACATACAGTTATATAGATAAACTTTTATTTCAGATGTTTTCAAACTGTTTCGTGAGAGCAAAAGATTGTCAATATGATCCTTTGCTTTCTATTTCAGGCAACAAGCTTGAAGATGACGCGCCACCAGAAGAGGAAGATAGACGAAACACATGTGGAGGTATGCAATGACTTCGATTATTATAGCTAATTTAATATTATAGTTTCTTGATTTCAGAGTTCCCATGTTACTGGCTTCAGTTTCTTATATCTGTTTTTGAGATTGTAACGTTAAGTCTTTTCTAAATTTAAACCTTATTTGCATTCACATTCACAATGTCTTTATTGCAATGGAACTTGGGCATATAACTTTTGAATGCTTCCACATGCAAAAGATGCTTGTTGGACATCCCAGCTAGTCACTTCATTTTTTCTGTTATTGAATTTGATAAGTTTATTCTTGTGCTATTCGATTGCATTTAGCAACATGCTGTCATAGTCTGAGCAAGAGATGGCTGCATCTTATTGAAGGGGTGGATTTCCTTTTCTTTTTCCGTTTTTTGTCTTGTGTAATTCCCAAGGTCTAGGAAAAGCATTTATCTGTTGGGTGGATGAATTATTTGCAGGACTAATTGTAGTTGAGATAATAGGATATTTGCTTCCAGAAGTTGTCTTAGTAGGACAGAAGATTTCCACCTAGGCATAAAAAATGATTTATTTTGGTGTAGGGATAATGTCTTCTTTTTGCAGTTGCAATTTATGGGTTTAAAGATGAATGTACTGTCAACGTAATGCCTGTCAATCTCTTACTTCCTTCAGCAAGGTCATGAGGAGCTTGATGCTGCTAGTCTGCGGGAGCATGAGGAGTTCACAAAAGTTAAAAATATAGCAAAAATAGAACTTGGGAGATATGAGATTGATACATGGTATTTCTCCCCTTTTCCGCCAGAATACAATGACTCTGTGAAGCTGTTCTTTTGTGAGTTTTGCCTCAATTTTATGAAGCGCAAAGAACAACTTCAGAGGCACATGGTGAGCTGCATCTGAAACTCCATTAGTTAGATTTTTATGAGACAATCATGGATATATTTGCGCATCAGAAGCTCATGGTTTCTTGATGTACTGATGTTACCTTGTAGAGAAAATGTGACCTTAAGCACCCTCCAGGTGATGAGATCTATCGAAGTGGCACACTGTCCATGTTTGAGGCAAGCTTCAAAATACCTTCTTTCTTTCTAATAAGTTATCCTTACTTTTGGTTTTATTGGTTGTTAGGTCCATGATAGCAATATGATTTCTTTAATTTCTTCATGGAGGACATGTAACAGGTTGATGGCAAGAAGAACAAGGTTTATGGACAGAATCTCTGCTATCTAGCAAAGTTATTTCTTGACCATAAAACACTTTACTATGATGTTGATCTCTTCCTGTTCTATGTACTCTGTGAATGTGATGATAGAGGATGCCACATGGTGGGATACTTCTCTAAGGTAATACTTTAATGTTTTCTAATGAAATGCTAGTGTCATTGTCATATACCATCTGGTAGATCTTATCAGATTGGTAGCAGGCTATATGTGTTAGTTGTACTATATGAAAGTGCTTGACTTTGTGCTCAGATTTTGTGTCTTTTTGTGTGGAGGATATCAGAGGCATTCTTGTTTGTATTTTGATTCTTCAGCCGTAACGATATTTATATGTACCAACATCTAATAAGCAGTATGAAGCTGAATGCTTGAGTTTTTCAGATGTTTCATTTGGTTATCTTTTTTCTTTGCTTTTGACATTATTCATTGCAAGTCGGGATCACAGCTCTTATACAAGCTTGTGTTTTTCAGATGATCTCTGGAACTTGATAGTTGGATTTTTTTTTTAATTAAAAAAAATAGATTAAAGGACCAGGGTGCTTAAACTTTTTGAGCTACCCAAAGCGATATTCTTCATACACTGATAAAGAGACAATTTTAATTCCATTTATGTTTATTTTGAGTAAATAGGTTGAGAAGTTGTAGAAATGTGGAATAACGAAAAGACCTTGTGACTTTCCTTAGTTCTTATATGGTTAATTTTCCATTCTCTCTGATAATTATCTTGACATTCCTTATCTTATACTCCAGGAAAAACATTCAGAAGAGTCTTATAATTTGGCTTGCATTCTCACTCTTCCTCCATACCAGAGAAAAGGATATGGAAAGTTTCTGATTGCATTCTGTAAGATTCTCAGACCTTGCTATACTTTGTTTTCTTCTTGTTGTTGGATGTTCATATTAATTTATCATCAGAGTACTACTTGTAGTTAAATATGTTTATGCTAAATTATTTTATAGAGAACTGTAACGCTGTTCTAGAAAGTTTGCCAGCTGAGTATAGATAGTTAAATTTGATAAATCTTGATCCATCAAGCTAGTTTCGTACTTTTTGGACATGACTTGTTGGTTTCATGTTATTAAATAGCTTGATATTTCTTTTTAGCAAGTGGCTTTAGTGAGATATGATTGATGAGTAGATTTATTTCTGATGAAAGACATTGAGAAGTTGTTTGAAGGTTCATGCGGAAGGTACAGCGTACTAGTGATGGTGACCATGGCGTGCTCTGAATCTTAGCATA
Organism: Typha angustifolia; assembly: GCF_048772165.1. NCBI lineage: Eukaryota > Viridiplantae > Streptophyta > Magnoliopsida > Poales > Typhaceae > Typha > Typha angustifolia. The sequence continues at coordinate 898,145 of NC_133251.1, forward strand.
TGATTTGCTTTGGCCATGATGGTGAATCTCATCACACACACATGCATGCATGCGCATAGACACATGCGCGCGCGCACACACATAGCCGAATAATGTCCTAAATTTTCTCCAACTTCTCTCAATACAAGCATTGAGAGAATGGAATATTTGTTATTAAAGAAACTTGGCAGTATCACTGATAGAATGCTAATGTGAGCAGCGTATGAACTTTCAAAGAAGGAGAGTAAGGTGGGGACACCAGAGCGACCACTTTCAGACCTTGGACTGCTGAGCTACAGAGGATACTGGACAAGAGTTCTTCTAGAAATTCTGAAAAAACACAAAAGCAACATTTCCATCAAGGTAAGCAACATATGCACATCACTGATTGCTTCGAGAATTATCGGTTTTATAATTAGCTAATGTAACCATATTTATCTTTTTGAGTGGAACACATAAAATGTCCCGTTTCTTTGACCTGTTGATGTCTTCCGTTAGGTTCTTCGTTTCTATTTAAGAAAAAGATGAGCATGCTTTGGTAGAAGCATGCTTAGTATTCTTTGCAGCCCGTTGTTATCATATCTGTTTTCTTAATCTAGCATGTTGTTCATCTGTCCTGTGTTGATGATGTCATTTGCTTTGGGCTCAGGTTATTGTAATCCAGGATGTTGTTCATCGGTCCTGTGCTGATGTCATTTGCTTTGTTTGTCAGGTTAATAAACCATTTGTGATAAGAAACCTGTTGCTTTGACCACTTGACCATCATTTATTTTGTCATGAACCCATGATGTTATGTTACCAGATATCAGAAAGTTATTTACTATACTGACTTGTTAACAGTTTGAGTTTCTAATTACTAATATGACCATCAAAAGAGCATATTAACATGACATAGTAAGGCTGCATTACCATTAAATATTATCATGAGGTTTTTTTTACTTTAAGCTCATCTTGAAGCTGGACAGCAGTCACATAGGACCAGCATCATATTGCTGACAGTTGATTCAACTTCATGAGTGTATGCAGGCAACATGAGATATGACTTTCAATCTTTTCTTTCTGGTGACGAGTTATTTCTTGGGGATCTCTTATCTGAATGCAGGAACTTAGCGATATGACTGCAATAAAAGCTGATGACATCTTGAGCACATTACAGAGTCTCGACCTGATACAGTACAGGAAAGGACAGCACGTCATTTGTGCAGATCCAAAGGTCCTCGACCGTCACCTAAAGGCTGCAGGCAGGGGAGGCTTGGAGGTAGACGTTAGCAAGCTGATTTGGACTCCTTATAAAGAACAAAGTTAGTGATGATACTTTGCAGAGATTCCTGCTATGCACTTGGTATGAAAGTAGCTGAGCTGATCAACCTTGTAAATATAATGATTTCAGTAAGTTCCATTGTTTATAAAAGATGAAACAAGCTAGCGAGCCAATCGATGTTTGTTCATGGAAACTCCAAAGAAATCACTTCCAAGGCTTCATAAACTGGCTGATGTATTCTATGCTGGTTCTTTCCTTGTACCTTTTACAGTCTGATTCAGTTATATTTCTAGGGAGCCTGGTAAATTAGATGATAAGATTTTGTTTGGAGTTATGACTGCCGGTTGAAATTTAATACTGGAAAATGTATATTAGAGAGAAGTGAGGATTCAGGGCTAGAAGAATTATTATAATATTTTATACTACAAGGGAGTTTATATTTATTCTAATATTTAGTTGTATACTACTATAAGAAATAGTAATTACAATTGACGTAAAATAAAATTAACATTAAAGTAATAGAGAATAATAAAATTGTACCAAAAAATTGGTGTTATTTTATATTACATAATTAAAATGTCCAAATAGAAAATTTTCATAACGGGAAAAAGGTAAATTGAAATAATAGGTGTTGTTCGAACTTCTAACTGTTACTAAGAGAGCGAGAGTAGAGTTTTAACTGTTATTAGAGTTAATAGGTGTTGTAATAATTTTTACTTTATTATTAAATTTAAATAATTCAAATATATGGAGTGAGAGGAGGGAGAAATACGAATAAGTATATCTACACTAATAAGTGATTATTTAGCTGCACCCTTGCACTAATTTCCTGAAGGGGAGGAATGCATAATTACATATGTTGTGGGGTCCAAGTCCAAGTTAATAAATTGCGTATTTATCTCGAGTGGGTTATTAGTCATCATATCTTGCCTCGTATCCGCACCAGAAGAAAATAGTGGAATTTTTCTTTTTCTTTTTTAAAAAAAAAAAGTCTGTCAGCCTTATTTGCCAACACGATGACAGCTGTCGGACACGATGACTGGACTCTTCCTCGTATTCCCCCACGCAGGCACGCACTCCACCCACATCAACACCCACACCCAAACCCACACCCACCAATCCTCTCCCCTCGTGCCTGCTCCACGAGGCTCCCCCCCCCCCCCCCTATTCGGTCTCAAAAGCTTACGCCGAACCTCGCGTCATCGTCACGAGCCACCCTCACCCTCACCCTCTTTATCTCTTTCCTTAGCGTCGTCCCCTTGTGCTTGTTCTCTAGCACCACTGTTAAAATCTCTACCGGAAATAAATACCGTGGTAAAAAAACAACAAAAATTGTCAAAGTTTCGATCAAAGATATCTATTAAGGATTTGCATGGATAAATTAGATCTATTTATTAGGATCTTGAACCCAAGTCACGCCAACATGTCAATCTTCGGCTAACGCATTAATAAATGATATAATAGCTATAGAATATATGTCGATCGTTGACCAACATGTTTAATAAATAATTTAACTTAATGACTTATAATCTCTCTCATGCTCTAATAAGTAGTCCTTTGGTTTTAGTACAATTAAATTACTCTACTTGGCGTGATCTAGGCTAATCCAGAACTCTTAAATTTTTTCATCTAATTTAATAGATATTTTCAATCTATTTTATCTACTTAATCTGTAAATCTAAGTTATTATTTACCTATCACAATAGTCCTCCATTAAAGGATATAATCCTAGAATAATGGGTAGAAGATTTATATATATATTTTTATTAAGACATCAGTATAATTTACTGTGGGTAATTTTAAAAAGAAAATTCATCCTTTATTCAATCTTCTAAATTTAAAAAATTTAAATTATTTTAAAATTATGGGTAGAAGACATCAGTAAATTACTGGAGTAAAGTGATGGGAAATAAAAGCTTTTTTTTAAAAAAAATATAATAATTTTATTTTAAGTATGACATTTACCCTATTTTTTAAATTTAAATTGAGTCCGACGTGGCAGTAGGTGGGTCCTCTATGTCTTTGACCAGTTGCTCCCATTTGGGTCAAGAGGCCCTTTGACTAACTTCGGGCAGCGGGCAGCTCCGTGAGACGTCGAAACCACTTCACCCCCCACTGCAGGGTGCAGCGATGAAAAGATCCCCAAAATTTTTAACTAGACTTTTTCTCTCAATTGTTCTTTTTCCTCCTTTCTGTGCGAGAAAGAGGTAGGAGAGGTCGTCTCGTCTCTTGGAAGAATAAAGGAGAAGGGAATCGCTTGGCTCAGTCGAATCTTATCCAAATCGGCTTCCGTCTCTCTATCCGATCTCCGCCGCGGTATTCCCGGTCGGATTCCGATCTGGGCGGCGGTCCTTTCGGGGAGAACGGTGGTGGATTTTGGGGGTTTTCTTGAGCTTCTGGGAAGCTGAGTTTTAGCTCGAGAAATGGCGGTCGTAGTGCGGGATGTCATGGCCCCGTGGTTTCTCTGGTTGATACTGGTGTTCCACCCCATCGCTAGGGCTCTTGCGAACATGGAAGGTAACTTATTTTCTAATTTTATTGGGTAAGATACTATGTTGAGCTCGCGGTTGTTCTTAATCGATTGCGCTGAGAGAGAGAGAGAGAGAGAGAGAGATCTGGATTGATTGGGTTTGTGCTATTGATGGGAATTTTTTTTTTCTTTACTTTTGCTTCCTGATTTGAGGTGACGAAAGACGAGCAATTTGATTTATTTTGGTGCATTTAATACTATTGCTGAAGGATGCTCTAATATTTATTGCCTTTTCCCTCCTCACTATAGCTTCATTAATGGGTTCATAGTTTGGTGAGATGATAGATGGTGGTATTAAGTTAAAATCATGGCGCATGGATACCGTTAAAAGATTAAATATGTTCACTTTTCCGCACAAAGGCACTGTTTTCTTATGACTGAATCACTGTCGATAAAGAAACTGTAGCTTCTTTTTGGTTATGAAACAGCCACTGGAATTGACCCTACGTAGCCTAGAAGATATTGCCGAGTTCTTCAACTCAGTTCAGGTCTTCGAGATTAAATGAGCTTCTAACAAGTGTGTCATGCTCCAGAATTTGTCCTATCCCTCTAGGAAAGAATCCTTGCAGCCTATATTTGCAAACACATTATTGTATTCCTTAAGCTTTAGGTTGAGCTTACTGCTTTTTTGTGAAGAAACTTTACATCCAAGATGGCATAATCGACTTTCATTACTATACCAACTTCCCCTTGATCAGAAGAAGAATCTTTAGCAAATTAGTTATATTTTGTCATGTAATTCCTTGTTAATATCACACTTTCTTTGATTTTGTAAGAGTTATTCGAATTTACTATTTACTTGGACATTCAGTTGGGGTTAGAGTATCAAAGGCTTTTTGTCAAGCAAATATGCTGGTTTGATGAATCTTTGTGAAATTTATCTTTAAAATTGTTATTGGAGTTGCACCATGAATTATGTTTCTTCCCAAGCAAGATTTCAGATCTCTTGCTTGGCACTTTATCTGTTTAATATAATCTTGAAATTTTCTGCATTTCTGTGGAACCTCACAATCTAACTCTGGTACTGGCAGGTGATGCATTACACTATTTAAAGAGCAATTTAAATGATCCTAGTAACGTGCTGCAGAGTTGGGACCCGACATTAGTCAATCCTTGCACATGGTTCCATGTAACCTGCAATAGTGACAATAGTGTCATTAGAGTGTAAGTGTATCTATTTATTGCTTATAGATTTGATATATCTTGTTTAGTTTTCTTCGTATCACTTAAGTTATTGCTCATCTTCTTTCAGCGATCTTGGAAATGCTCAGTTATCTGGTACATTGGTCCCCCAGCTTGGTCAGCTGAAATTTCTTCAATATCTGTAAGTTTGCATTTTACTGGATTCTATTTTGTGAAAGCTTTTTTGAGGTATAGATTATTGATCCAAATTGTTGAAAAGACTCATATAAGAAAAATAAATTACGTAGATTGTCGAAGATGATTCATATCCATTTGGGCCTCATATTCTAAATAAACTAGTTAAAACTTAGTGAAGAAAATGGAAAAAGAATCAAGACCAGGTACAATTTCTTTTATAATATTAGATGTAAACTTAAAATGCTCTCGCTTCAAACATGACTTCCTGTCTCTTGCATGCACTACTGCCATCTAGGTTTGTTGGATGATGAAGTTAATTAAGCCAATTGCATAGCTCTTTTTTTTTTTAAAAAAAAAAATAGCTGCACCTGCCGAAGATATACATTTTGTAAGTAGTATATAGTATTCTAGTTTCTTCCAGAAGTGCAGTTCTAATGTTTACTGTAAATTTTTCAATGTACTCATGATTTCTTAAATTGCATGCCATTACAGGGAACTATACAGTAACAACATTAGTGGGACTATTCCTAGTGACCTTGGAAATCTGACAAACTTGGTCAGCTTGGATCTCTATCTAAACAACTTCAGCGGTGCAATACCTGACACACTGGGCAAATTGATGAAACTGCGTTTCCTGTATGTACAATTTGAAAATTCATTCATATGATTTTTTTTCCCTGCTTATAACACCTTAGTTACACTAGAAATTGAAAATGGTTTTGCTCCATGATCTATTGAATCTTGATCTATCTATCTATTCAAAAGAGAATATATGGAAAGATAAATTATGAGGTCAACAACTAAATAGAGTGTACAGACTCGACATAGTTTATAAGAATCCAACTACATGGATTCTCTTTATTATTACTTGGGATCTCTTATCCATAAATTTCTTTTGATGACAAACTCATGATGATCCTTCTTTCCTGATGCTTCTATGGAAGGATAGCCGGCTTAACAACAATACTCTAAATGGTTCAATTCCTCAATCTTTAACCAACATCAACACACTTCAAGTTCTGTAAGTTGATTTTCCTATTATGTATCTTTCATATTGTATATTCTGGGTTTTTTTCTTGCATTATGTGATTGTGTTTGTTAATAAATGTCTAGAGATTTGTCAAACAACAATCTCTCAGGACCAGTTCCTTCGACTGGATCCTTCTCTCTATTCACCCCCATCAGGTCTGTCTCTGAAATGAACACTTATAATATTTGGATTGACTAATTATTAGTACTGACTGCCAATGTGGAATTGCAGTTTTGCAAACAACCCTAACTTATGTGGTCCTGGAACAACAAGAGCTTGTCCAGGTGGCCCTGCATTATCTCCACCACCTCCATTTCTTCCTCCAGTACCACCATCATCTCAAGGTATTGGTTCCCTATTATGTATTCTCTTTTACCGCTTTTCTATTGTTTTTGTCAGCCAACAGGTCATGTAAATTACTTTCTTTGGTTTGTTCGTATAATTACCTTGCATTAATTTTTTTTATCTACTCGTTTATAAGATCGTGTCCTGGATCTATTTTTATCTACTTGTTCGTAAGATTCCGTCATCTTTCTGATCCATAGACTATTGTTCTTTCTTTTTTTCTACATCCATATCATTTTAAGTTTACGAAGTATGACCTGTTGCCAATAGGTGGTATGTTCACTGGATGAACAATTGTTCTCCACCATTTGCTACTAATCTTGTACCAATGTCACATATCAAATAAGGCTGTGTTTTTTGCTACAGTTGAACGCCTTAGATACTTCGTCTCCTTCTCCCTTCTCCCATAGAAAACAAATCTTCTACATTATCGACGTGTGCTTCTAGTTTGGTGAATTGTCAGTTTGTCACATGATATTACTTATAAAGCACAATATGATTGACATTTCTTCCATATGCTTTATAAAATGCATGTCAACATAAAAGTGGCTATGTGATAATTATCATTCTAGATGAACCTGATATTTTCTGTGTGATATCCATAGGTAGTACTGCATCTAGCACTGGGGCAATTGCTGGAGGAGTTGCTGCAGGTGCTGCTTTGTTGTTTGCTGTACCTGCTATCGGATTTGCATGGTGGCGCCGCCGTAAGCCACAAGAGAATTTCTTTGATGTAGCTGGTTAGTATTTGCTGTGCAAATCAAATAGTAGGCTTTGCATGAATGTGAGATATAATCTTTTAGGGTGCCATATGCAGCTGAAGAAGATCCTGAAGTTCATTTGGGTCAGCTCAAGAGATTTTCATTGCGAGAACTACAAGTTGCAACTGATAATTTCAGCAATAAGAACATTTTAGGGAGAGGCGGTTTTGGAAAGGTGTATAAGGGCAGACTTGCAGATGGTTCTTTGGTGGCAGTAAAGAGGCTGAAGGAAGAGAGAACTCCAGGTGGTGAGCTACAATTTCAAACAGAAGTTGAGATGATTAGCATGGCTGTGCATCGGAATCTGCTCCGTCTTCGTGGATTCTGCATGACACCAACTGAACGGTTGCTTGTATATCCCTACATGGCTAATGGGAGTGTTGCTTCATGCTTGAGAGGTGCTTCCCTTGCTTTATGTCGCTTCAAGTCTACTGGGAGTATTAGGTTCAGTCTGGAAGGATGATATTGATGTCAGGGTTGGATTATTCTATCGGTAACATAGCAGTGTCAGGGAGGTAGTTTAGTATAACAGGCATTGTGCATAAATTTTTTTTCATAGTGTCATTCATTTATTCAATGCTCAGGTAAATATTAATTATTCTTGGTAGTATGCTTTAGGACTTAGGAGGAAGGAGGAACTTAGGAACTTCCAAAATCAGGGATATCTTGGACATCATTTGTCTCACTTCGATAAGTTTTGAGTGCTGCAAGTTCTAAATTTTTCTGTATCAAGATTCAGATCTTTAAGGAACTCCGTATTTTGGCCTTCACTTAAAATAGAAAGTATTTCCTTGTGGTGGATAGAATCAGATATTGTTCACTGAAATTCAGGAAATCACTGTTGGCATGATTTTGAGAATTCTATAAGGAGATTATAGTCCATACTCAAGAATTTGTTACTCAAAATCATGTCTACATGTTCACTTAACGAAGGTTTTTATACTTGTTTGCAGAGCGACCGCCATCTGAGTCGCCGCTTGATTGGCCAACCAGGCGACTGATTGCACTGGGTTCTGCTAGGGGCCTGTCATACTTGCATGATCATTGTGACCCAAAGATCATTCACCGTGATGTCAAAGCAGCAAATATTTTATTAGATGAAGAGTTTGAAGCAGTCGTTGGGGACTTTGGTTTGGCCAAACTTATGGACTACAAGGATACCCATGTCACGACGGCTGTTCGTGGAACAATTGGGCATATAGCTCCCGAGTACCTAGCCACCGGAAAGTCTTCAGAGAAGACTGATGTTTTTGGTTATGGAATCATGCTTTTGGAACTCATTACAGGGCAAAGAGCATTTGATCTTGCTAGGCTTGCAAACGATGATGATGTCATGTTGCTTGACTGGGTAAGCATTTTGCCTGTGCTTGTACAGATGCAGTGGGAAGATGATACCAAATGCATTCCATGTGTTGATCTCATGATATTACATAGATTTGTTTATTAACTTTGGTTTTCTGTAAATGCCTTTCCAGGTTAAAGGACTTCTCAAAGAGAAGAAGCTTCACATGTTGGTCGACCCTGATCTACAGAACAACTATGTGGAGACTGAAGTTGAGTCACTCATCCAAGTGGCGCTGCTGTGCACGCAGGGATCACCAATGGAACGGCCCAAGATGTCAGAGGTGGTGAGAATGCTTGAAGGAGACGGTCTCACAGAGAAATGGGAAGAGTGGCAGAAAGTTGAAGTTGTACGACTAGAGGTGGAAATGACCCCGCGCAACCGCAACTCTGAGTGGATACTCGACTCCACAGACAACCTCCATGCAGTTGAATTATCTGGTCCCAGGTAATGCAAGGGATGAAGCTGAGGGAAGTGCAACTGTCGATACTCGTCTATTCGCGCACTTTCGTGGCTTCTGAAAGCCGATTTCCAGTTCAGGTGAATTCATACTTGTGCATATGATCGTGGGGTCATTGTCAATGTATCTTCTACGGTAATTCTTGATCTGCATTTGCTTTTCCTTCTCTTAGACGATACCATGTTAAGATCCCTTCTCCTGGAGGCAAATTTGCAGGCTTCAAAAAGAGCTACTCTATGTAGACCACTTGTATGAAGAACAACTTTGTCAATTAAAGAGAGAACCCTTCTTTGGTATTGCTTGTTCATAACTCATAATGGTAAAAATTCCTCCATTTGATTTGAAAGCACTGCTTGTGTTCCCATTTTTTTTTTTTTTTTTTTTGCTTCTCGTTGCATATAGGTAGTCAAATGAGCTCTGAATTCTTGGCCTCTTTTATTCATAGTTTCTCTTAAATTTTTCAAAGTTCTCAATACTTATACTTGTTAATGCAGAGACCTTTTATTATGTGACCAAGATTAACGAATATGCCAAAGATTTGGAATCACTTTCCATATACGCACCCAAGGCCTTAATAAAAGGTTTGGTGGGTGGGGTATGATTCCGTACGCAGTCCACGCCATTGCTTGGTGTTCCCAGTACTAGCGACAAGTGTCTCTTATTTCTCCTCTCTCAGGCAATGATTCAGGTAACAACGTGGATCTCATCACCCATCTCAATCGATCGATCCTTTTAAAGATTTTTTCTTTTTAAAGATGTTACTAGAGGAGTAAACATGAGCCGATGAAGCATAGTTATCAGACGTTGACGCTGTTACACATCCGATCTCTGGTTTATTACTTCAGTCAATTGCTCACCTGATCAAACTACTGGTCATTTAAATTTATTTTTAAAAAATAAAAAGTATCTATATAACCCAATAAAATTGCATTTCTTCATTAGTTATCTTTTCTTTTTTAATAAACTAATATTTAGGCTTAAGTACATCAAACCATATGACTTGTATAAAATTATATCTTAATTACACTTTTAATTTTAAAAAAATATAATTATTTTGATTGGTGAGCTTTCAATCATCCTGACTTATTTGATTCTAATAACTATGACACAGACGTAGAGGACGAATATACGAGGCGAAAGAGACTAGAGAGGGAGGGGAGAATTTTTCATGCATGGATTTTGGTGGCGTCCATGATTAGTGATTAGCATAATAATCTATTAAATGATGATTCTGTTTTCCTTATAATTTTCTTGTAGGGTGAATTTAAGGAAGAGAAAGGCTGATTCCTAAAGCTCAGTAGTTGGTCTAGTTACCCCATAATGGAGGTAATTAATTCAATTCCTCTTAGACATCAAGATTAATAATTTGTGGATTTTCACTGGAGCAATATACGATGATAATTTGCATTTTATTATAGTTTATTTTCTTAGATTTGTTAATTTAGTTGTCTAACCTTATATAAAGGAGGACTAACCTCTTTTATCTAAATAATAATTAGGCCACATGCTCATGATCTATAAAAGAAGAAATTAAGAAAATCCAACTTTGATTATACTAAAATCATAATTATCTAAAATTTTACACAAACTCTAAAAGATAAATACAATAAATAAAAAGAGCTCATACTATATGAATATTATTGATCTTTTTCAACCTATTTCCCCCACCATTCCCTCCTACTTTGAGACCACTTAGGAAGGGAATGCTATACTGAATTTGATTGATGGGCACTCAATTATACCGAGTGGATTAGCTTTTCACAACCATTATTATTACAAACACAGGGGGGACATCAATTGGCCCACACATGCATGTCCTACACCACCTACCAATTAGATCAAGTATTAATCTAGGGTAAGATGATGAAGAGTCTGTCCTTGTTACTGGTCCCCATATTTTTTTTTAAAATTTCATCTTTATGGTAGGCTAGTGATGGTATACATAAAACATAATAAATGGTAACCAATACTATCTTAATGTTTTTAAGTACACTTTTAAGTACTCAAATTCTCATTTCTCTAAAACATTTTTTACTTAACAGAGCTCTGAAAAAGATGGTAAATGAACAACTACTATACAAGCATATAAAACTTAAAATCTCTTAACAATTAGTTGGTCAACCCAAATTTTTTTGATATGTTTTGGCCACTTACTTCCCTCACATGCCCTCACAGCCACAAGTGGGGGTTTGTGTATAAATTAGTCTCATAACTGCAGCTGCTGCAGTACTGGCTTCAGATGCCATCTGGGCATGCACATGGAGAAACAACAAAGCCAAGGATAACTTTATAACCCACATAGCATATCTTCCTTTTATTTTCATTTTTATTCTTCAGGGGTTTAGACAGTCAAAAGGAAAATTGGAGATAGAGGTGGAATAACTTTTGATTTATTCCTCACAACTGCTTGTCTTTGCTGTAAACCTCTGGATAACTTCTGTAAAGTTGATGGATATCTATACTCTCTTATTCTATAGAGATGTAGGTAGGAGCTATTTGCAATTAAAAAAAAGAAAACTTTGGAATTTTGGTAATGGTAGTTATTAGGCTTTTAGAACTGAATGGATTTATTTTTCCTTGTAAGATGTATACCTTTTTTGTTGTAGATGTATACACAGTCATGGAGAGGACTTTAATTTATTCAATTCATTAAAACTTACCCTCTCTGCCAATAGTGTCCACTGTGGAAGCTTTTCTTCTCAAGGACAGAATGCCTTCAGTGCAAGGACCCCTACCCACACAAGTTGAGAAGAAATTGACCCAAATATCCTACTCCTGTTCTATTATCCTTTTGAGATATTTTCTCCTACTTTTAATATCCACACATTAAATTTCTAGTTTCTTTCTTTTTAATATAAATTTAAAATTTATATATTAATTATAAACTAAATAAAAAATTTAATTTTTTCATCATCGAGCTCTAGTTATGACATTTCTCTCTCTCTTAGAGAAGACTAATCACATTGATGCTTAATTAACATAAATGAATTCATATTATCTCCAGCATTTAGTTTTTGCTAGTCGAGAAAAATATTAATAGAAAAAAATAATAATAAACACATAATAGATGATGCCCACCTTTTGAATTATCGAGTAATTTATAGTTGACTACTTCCTTTAACTTTAACCTCTAAAAATAATCCAACCCCAAATCCACTTGATAAAATTTTCTACAGCACCTCTATCAAGAGTCGCCAAGTACTCTGGTTGCAGGAAAATCCGTCCACCCAGGAATGTAGAGGATCTACCACTAATCCCTCTTCCACTGAAATCAAACGCTCAAATCCTTTTCAAACTATTCTAAATCACTGTCGATCAATCTAAATCCACTCTCTTTCCTTATAAGAAAAGAAAAGAAGATGTAAATCACTATCATTAGATCACAAGCCAGACCATTGTCGCCTCCAAGAATGCTTAAAGCTAGAGATCATCCAATCAAGTACATAGAATAATAAATAAATCTTAACTTTTACTCCCTTACAAAATGATTAATTTATAATTTAAACCGAAAGACAGTTGGAGGACTCATTTTGAAAGTAATTTTTTTTCTTCTTCTTGTTATAAGAAAGAAAGAAAGAAAGAATATTATAGCAGTAGTTCAAAAGATAGCTTATTAGGAGTAGATAATTTGTCAAAGAGAACCTTAATGAGTTCAAAAATTAGAAGCGCAGAGTAAATGAAAGAAAAGGCTGGAAAAAGGAGCCTATTGTGCATCTATCCATCATGCTGGGATGTGGGGCTAGCCTTTATATATATATATATATATATATAATTTAATTTAATTTAATTTAATTTTTTTTTTACAATTAAGACCTTCCCTTCTTGTCCTTTACACTCTGTATAGTTAGTTGTTTGTTCTTTCTAAATTTTAACTTTCCAAGTTCTCTCTCTCTCTCTCTCTCTCTCCATTCTATAAGGAAGCCATTGTTACCCGTTCCTTGTTTCTCTCTCTCCTCATCCCCCCCCTACATTTCTAGGGTTTCCTCCTCCATGGCTAGGGTTCCCTCCTCCTCTTCCTCTTCCTCCTCATTTTCTTGATCACCAGTTACTGTGAAGCCGTAGAGATAGAGCGAGGGGAGAAGGTAATGGATCCCTTCTCTCATATCCTTCTTCTCCTCTTCTTCGCTGTCGTCGCCGTGCGGTGCACTTCCTCCCTCTCCGACGACGTCCAAGCTCTGCTCGAGTTCAAGAAGGGCATCCAGTCCGACCCCACTGGCGCCGTCATCTCCTCCTGGACCCCGCAGGATCCCTCCGCCGCTGGGGACGGATGCCCGCTTGGATGGCGGGGAGTCGCCTGCGACAACTCCGGCGCCGTTGTCGCGCTGTCCCTTGACGGCCTAAACCTCGCTGGCGACCTCAAGTTGGCCACCCTCACCGGCCTCAGATCCCTCCGGAACCTCACCCTCTCAGGCAACGCCTTCACCGGTCGCCTCGTGCCGGTCCTCGGGTCGATGTCGTCGCTTCAGCACCTCGATCTGTCTGGTAACCGCTTCTACGGCCCGATCCCAGGGAGGATCGCTGATCTCTGGGGTCTCGTCCATCTCAACCTCTCCGGGAACAACTTCTCGCAAGGGTTCCCAGCTGAGATCCATAATCTCCAGCAGCTGAGAGTTCTTGATTTGAGATCTAACAACCTGTGGGGAGACATCGGGGAAGTGCTATTGGAGCTCCGGAACACCGAGCATGTCGATCTTAGTTGCAATGCATTCTACGGGGAGCTTGCGGTGGATTCGGCAAATCTCTCGAGCTTGGGGAATACAGCCCGGTACTTGAATTTGAGCTACAATCAGCTGCACGGGAGATTCTTCTCTGCGGATTCTGTGACGGTGTTTAAGAGTTTGGAGGTCTTGGATTTGAGTAACAATCGACTCAATGACGAGCTTCCACCACTCAATGGTTTGTACAATTTGAAGGTTTTCTGGGTGCGAAGCAATCAGCTGTTTGGCTCGCTGCCTGAAGGTCTCTTTGAGAGTTCAATGCAGTTGGTGGATGTTGATCTCAGTCAGAATCAGTTTACAGGTACCTCCATTTTCTATTAAATAATTAATTGCTATGGATGTCGTTATGATTTGATCTTTTACTACCTCTGAGTTTGACCATAGGGCAAAAAGGAAATCATTGCTTAACAGGCATGGGAAATAAATTCCTAAAATTTGAGCTATATTGTGCCTGTTTTGGTATGAAAGGTATTGTGAGAGCTAGATGATATAGACTAGCCATGGAGATTCGGCGTTTGGTAAATGACCTCGATATTGAATATATTTTTGTTTCAAAAGAAATAATGCGAGTTTGAATAGAACCATGCTTTTTCTTTTATTATTCATGAGTCTAAAAGTTAGACGTGGACAGGACAAATGGATAACCCTCCTTAGATACAGAGACACTTAAGTCTAATCAAGTTTTAACCAACATAGTAAACTATCTAGTCTAGATTTTAAGTCATATACTTTATCGAATAATTATTTCGAATTAAACGTTGCTGAGTCCTGCTCCAAGTCGTTGCGTTGCTGAGTTGTTTCTCCAAATCAATCGCATTGCCGAGTCATCAATTAAGTCGAGCCGTTGAGCCGTTGAGCCAAGCTAAAAATTTAAATAATATCTCAATTTGTGAGTGTCGTCCTTGTGCAGGGGCTATGCTAATTTTCTCTGTATTGTTTCAATTTTATTAGATGCCTCCTAGGGACAGCCATGTTGTTTCCTTGGAATTTTAAGTGGGTAAAAGAATTTATTTGACCACTTGAATGTGAAATGATTTGGAACATCTTTTAAGTAAATATTAGGTAGTAGGCATAGATTTAGCAGAAGTTAGAAAGCAATACTTTATAGCCCCGATATGTTTTGGTGCATAAAAATAGGTGTAGATAGCTGAAGCTTGGATGAGAGTCATATATAAAATAAGATGTCCTAGGTTTTGGATATTGGTGGTAGACCAAGGACTGAAATCTTCAAGCTCAAATGATGTGCTAGTAATACATTATGGTTAACAAGGATGTGATTTAGGACGCTCTTAATCAGGAGGTTCTGATAGATAGTATGCAATCTTTGGTGAAGTATATCAAATCAAGATTAACCACATTTGTTCAAGTATGTATTGTTAATTACAACAAGAGGTAGAATGGCAAACTTCATGAACATATGTAATGTACAAGATCATAGACTAGAAGTTCCAAGCGTTGATGAATTACTGCTAGGTAAGAATTGATATGCTTGTTATCATAACTGTCCTTAATTTTGTATTTATCTTAATTTTATTTGCATATATATATATGCCTGGTTATTATATAATTTGATATGTACAACTCCAATTGGTTGTTGCCTTTCTACATTATCTTTTCAAATCAATTATGTCTCAGATGATCTTTTCGTATAAATGTGTCAAGAGACCTACTGGATAGTGACATCATGTCACTTTTGATGAACTGTTGTCTCATGTTCTTCTAATAATAATTATGAGTATGATCTAACTTTTAAATATGGGAGTCACTTGTTGTGATGGCAAGGCATGCCTTGTTCCACACAAGTCTTCATGGGCTTAAGCCATGGGAGCAGCCTATCCATAATGCGAGTAAGGATATGCAATGTTGCCTTCTAGACACCTCAATGGTGTGAGCCTCCTATACTGTTTGTCCTTGTTTCTATCTCATTATTAAATGCTCTTCTAACAAACTATGAATTGCTTATGTCCTTATGTTCTTCTACAGGGTCTGTCTATCCTATAAATTCTACAACATTGAAGAGCTTGAACCTCTCTTCAAATGATCTGAAAGGTTCATTACCCTCCAGTATTGGAAGGTGTGTTTCGATTGATCTGAGTGCAAACTTGTTATCCGGTGACCTATCCATAATGGTGGCTTGGGAAGATACATTGGAGATGATTGATTTAAGTTCAAATTTATTATCAGGAAATTATCCAAATGAGGCCTCTCAGTTTCAGAATCTAATGTCCATCAAAATACGAAACAATTCCTTATCTGGGTCTCTTTCTTCTGTATTAGGAAACTATCCAAAGTTGTCTATACTTGATCTTAGTCTGAATAAACTTACAGGACCTGTTCTGCCTAGCCTTTTCGGATCATTGACTTTGACAAGTTTGAATCTGTCCGGAAACAGCTTTAATGGGACGATTCCACTTCAAAGCTCACACTTAACTGAGTCACTAGTTCTACCTTCTTATACTCATCTGGAGAGCCTTGATATGTCCAGTAACTCTTTATCTGGCCCATTGCCTCCGGAGATTGGTAGCATGCAAAGACTTAAGTTGCTCAATCTTGGAACAAATGACTTATCTGGAGAGATTCCAAGTGAGATTAGTAAGCTCGGTGGGTTGGAATTTCTTGATCTATCAAATAATCATTTCACTGGTCGAATTCCTGATATGCCTCAGCCAGGTCTAAAAGTATTGAACGTCTCCTATAATGATCTATCAGGAATTGTTCCTCCAAGCTTAGAAAGGTTTCCATTTTCCTCATTTCGTCCTGGAAATAGTTTGTTACTTTTCCCAGATGGCATGCCTGCAGGAGATACTAATGCTGGAGTCGTGGGAGCTGAAACTCGTCATCGTAGGAAATTTGGCATGCGAGTGGCGTTCATCATTGGCTCTATTGGTGCTGTCATGCTGGTAATTTTTGCTATAATGGCACTGTATATTGTAAGGTCACAAGAACTTTGTGGAAGATGTGGATTTAGAGGCCAGACAACTGGAAGAGATTTGAAGTTTGGTAGATTTGGTCGTCCTGTTATATTCAAGTCTCCGAAAGATAATTCTGTACCTACAACAACACATTTCTCAAATGACCATCTACTAGCATCAGCTGCAAGATCATTGTCGGCGCAAAAAGAAATGTTAGTTGAGGCTGTGGAATATGGTTATGCTGATCCAAAGGGGGGTGTAGAACCAATGGTTCCAGATGTGCTGGAGCATTCTGCTCTGGCAACTGGAGGGAGGTCTTCCCCAGGGTCAACGTTGTCAGCTTCATCTCATTTTGTTGATTCTCAGTTATCTGAGCAACAGGGAACATTATCCGTATATTCACCAGATCGACTGGCTGGAGACCTGACTTTCCTGGACAGCTCTTTGATATTCACAGCGGAAGAATTGTCTCGTGCCCCTGCAGAGGTTCTTGGTAGAAGCAGTCATGGCACATCTTATAAAGCAACACTAGAAAGTGGTCACATGTTGACTGTGAAGTGGCTGAGAGTTGGTCTTGTGAAACATAAAAAGGAGTTTGCCAAGGAAGCAAAGAAATTTGGGACCATCAAGCATTTAAATATCGTCTCATGGAGGGGTTACTACTGGGGTCCCAGGGAGCAGGAAAGGCTAATTGTTTCTGATTATTTTAATGGAGAGTCTCTGGCATTATATCTTTATGGTAATTCTTATAGCTTTATTTCTGCTTAAGCAGTGATTTCTGAAACTTGTTGGTAGTTTAGAAATTGGTTCATCCTTACATTGCTTATTTTCATGACTTATTTCTTACTTTCTCTAGTGCGCTCTACCTACATGGATTTAATTCATTCTTTATGCTTTACTGTTTTCTCCCATTTCCTGTCTGTACTACATCAACAAGCAACTAATTGGGGCCAATGCTTTCACTTATTGATCCTCTCAAACATAAACGTTGCATGATTCAAACTATGTCAGTTAGTGTACCATTTCAATCTTTCGTCTAATTAAGTGACCATCAGTGAAGTCCCTTATTATGTTGTCATTGCAGAGTCAACTCCAAGAAGATATTCCCGCCTATCAGTTGGCCAACGGGTGAAGATCGCAATCGAAGTGGCACGCTGTTTATTTTACCTTCATAATGAGAAGAACCTACCTCATGGCAACCTGAAACCATCAAATGTACTGTTGACTGGCCCTGACCTCACTGCAAGGTTGACAGATTATGGGCTTCACCGTCTTATGACATCAACTGGCATAGCAGAGCAAATATTGAATTTAGGAGCACTTGGGTATCGGGCACCAGAATTAGCTACTGCAAGCAAGCCATTCCCATCATATAAGGCTGATGTGTATGCATTTGGGGTGATACTCATGGAGCTATTAACCCGGAAGAGTGCTGGTGATATTATTTCAGGTCAATCTGGTGCAGTTGATCTCACGGATTGGGTTCAAATGTGCAATAGAGAGGGGCGTGGAACCGATTGCTTTGATAGAGACATTGCCGGCTTGGAGGAAGCTCCTAGGGTAATGGATGAACTACTTGGTGTGTCTCTTAGGTGTATTCTCCCTGTAAATGAGAGGCCTAACATCAAGATGGTATTTGAAGATCTCTGTTCCATAACTATGTGAGATTTGTTTTTTTATTACCCTTTTTGTACATGTAACTTGCTTTATTTATCCCAATTTTTTTTTTCTGGGTTTCCGAGCCTTGCAATCAAGGCTGGTTCTTAATTTAGTGTAAAAAGATTGATCCATTGATTGATTGATATCGTTTTAAAATTTTGAGGTTTGAGTAGAGATGAATGCGTTCCTTATCAATTGCTAGCAATTTACACAATTGTGCTCTTCTCTACTCAAGAGAATGTTGCTTGCCACGCATTTTGAGTCAAAATATATTTGCAGCTGTTGTGTTTGTGCCAATTGAAGTCATCAGTAAGGGTGGCTAATTTTTACTCTTCTTATTTATACAGTGTATTTTATTCTCTCCTCAGTCACTAGCCATTAGTTGAAGCAGATGTGAAATAAGAGTAGCTCCTCTCAGATATCATTGTTATGCCTTGCTCTCATGTGTAATTAATCCTCTTTGGTTGTGTACTACTCTATTAACTCATGGAATTAAAAAGAAAAAGAGCTTAAAAGAGTCTCCACTCAGTTATAGGAAATAATAAGGAAATGGAAAAAAGAAGGATTCTCTCAAGTGTTTTGTACGCTTTTCTGGCAAATGTTCGTAAACTCTCTATTTTAAATGACGAAAATACCCTTTCTCTCGTTGCTGACTGATGATGCCTAGTCTTTTATCCGACCCGCTTGGTATCTCTTCGGAGACATCCGATAAAAGGATCCGATCCGTTTAGTCGATCCGAACCCTTCCCTCTCTTTTCCCCCCTCTCCATTTCTCTCTCTCTCTTTCGTTTATTTTTTGGTCTTTATGCCCTAATTTTTATAACTTCTCCTGCTCCTCCTACAGTCCTACTTCTACCAGTGTCTCTCAAAACCCTAAACCTTAACGCCTTGATCCCCCGTGATACGATCTCGTCTCTCATATTGGGACCTCGCGAGCTCTCCGGTAAATGCTTCTCTCTTTTGCACCCAGCTCGTGTGCTTGCCTGTTATTCTCTTCAATTTTTCTGTGCCTTTTCTTTTATATATGAATTTGGATTCTCTCGTCCACCTTTTGGTCCAATATCCTGTATCTTTCCTTCTGATGTTAACTAATTAGCTATCGATCACTTGATTCGCTTCTGATGGATTTTTCTGGTTCTTCTTAGCCATAATTTCTTCGTCTTGTGATCTTAATTTTATACTAGATTTGAACTCAGCATCGATTTGCCTACCAAACTAGATTTTTCCTTCTGATGTTACGAGCGAAAATTTGGAATTTTTTAGTACCAATAAAGATTCTGCAAGTTTCTACTAGGGTTTTAAATGATGCAACTGAGATCAGATCATCTATGTGACTGGTTTTGATTGATAGAGAGAGAGTTTATCTCATTTTTGAAATACTGTGATGATTTTTACGTCGATAGCATAGAATTGTGATCGGAAGTGTCATTATATTATTGTCGCATAAGTTTGTTATTTTGGCTCCCAAAGACCATCTAAGTATATGTGTAGTTATTCTTTTCAATAGTTTTCTGAACTTATTGTTTATCTATTTCTTTCCATGATTAGGGATTTTGCTTCCATCTCATTAATTAAAGGGCATACCTCTCATGGGGCCTTCATGATATGAATGAATCTGACGTCAGCATATCAGGTTGTTTTGAGTTAGCTGAACCCAGTAGAAGGTTATATGAACATGGGAGCAGAAGTGTATTTACCCATTTTGTGTTCATCTGAATATTTTACTGAACCTTCACTTGATGAGCTAGCTGTCAGAGAGGCTGCTGATCCCGATTACTGTAGTAGAGTTCCAGACTTTGTTGTTGGAAGAGTCGGTTATGGGAAAATTAGATTTTATGGGAAAACTGATGTTAGATGGATGAAATTGGATGAGATTGTGAAGTTTGATCGTCATTCTGTAACAGTTTATGAGAATGAGGATGAAAAACCCCCTCTAGGCGATGGTCTCAACAAAGCTGCTGAAGTAACACTAGTCTTGTTACTAGAATCATTGGATTCACAAGGTTCAAAGTCTAACAATCTGGTAGACAAGTTAAGGAGCAGCACCACCAGACAAGGAGCTCACTTTCTTTCATTTGATTCATGTACTGGTGAATGGAAGTTCTTGGTGGACCATTTTAGTCGATTTGGATTGGGTGAGGATGAGGAAGAAGATGTTCCAATGGATGATGTTCAGCCAATTTCAGAAGCAAAGGAGCCCCAAGTAAATGGATATGGAGTTGATTTATCTCATTCACTTCCGGCTCACCTAGGGCTGGATACATCGAAAATGCAGGAAATGAGGCTATTGATGTTTCCAGTTGAGGATGAAGACGAAGATCTCGATGGAAGCATTCCAACTGATAGGAGATACCTTACCAGAGAACATATGAAGATTGATTCACCTAGTTCTAGTGCAAAAGTCTCCATGCTTAAATCTCCTTTACAGGGTTCCTCTCACAAAACTAACAATAAGATTAATCCTTCCATTTCAAGAAAAGCACCTCAACCATTACTTGAGTACAACGTAGGTAGCTCAGATCTCAGCCCGTCAAGGATCATTCTCATGACAGGGCAAAATAAGGGGTTTCAAGTAAGGACTACAAAAATAGAAGGGTTTAAACTTGAGGCAAAGCATGCAACTCCTATTGCTGGTAAATATTCTAACTGCATAGTTGATGCTGCCTTATTTATGGGCAGATCCTTCCGAGTTGGATGGGGACCTAATGGCATTCTTGTTCATACTGGCAGTCCAGTTTGTAACCCAGGAAGTGGTCTATCGTCTATTGTTAATATAGAAAAGGTTGCCATAGACAAAGCTGTCCGGGATGAAAAGAATAAAGTTAAGGATGATCTTGTTGATTTGAGTTTTACGTCACCATTGAATATTCACAAGTCTCTTGACCATGAAGTACTCGAAATTGAATTTGGATCTTTCAAACTAAAGCTTCAGAAGGTCGTAACCAATCGTTTAATGCTACCAGAGCTTTGCCGAGCTTATATTGGTATAATTGAAAGACAGCTTGAGGTTAGTGATTTATCTACAGCTTCTCGCATACTCCTGATGCATCAGGTCACAGTTTGGGAACTGATAAAGGTTTTATTCCAAGAGAGGGAGACAAATGAGCAATTAAATCTCACATGTGATGAAGAGGATGAGGAGGATATGATATTAGATAAGAAGGATAGCTCTGTTGACATTGACCATGAGGCAAACCCGTTGGCTCGCAGAGCAGAGTTCAGTTATTGGTTGCAGGAGTGCGTCTTCCATCGTGTACAGGGGGAAGTAAGTTGCCTAAGCAATGCAAGCTACTTGGAACACATACTTTTACTTCTTACTGGACGGCAACTAGATGCGGCAGTAGAACTGGCTGCTTCAAGAGGAGATGTCCGGCTTGCAATCTTACTAAGTCAGGCTGGTGGATCAACAATTAATCGTTCTGACATGGCACAACAATTGGATCTTTGGAGAATAAATGGATTGAACTTAAATTTCATTGAAAATGAGAGGTTAAAATTGTATGAGATGCTGGCTGGTAATATTCAAGGTGCTCTCCAAGATTCATCAATTGATTGGAAAAGATTCTTGGGTTTACTAATGTGGTACCAACTGCCACCTGACACTTCACTCTCTGTTATTATTCATACCTATCAACACCTTCTCAGTGAAGGAAGAGCTCCACATCCTGTCCCAGTTTATATAGATGAAGGACCACTTGATGAAGCGCCGGAGTGGACTGCAGGTGATCGTTATGACATATCATATTATCTAATGCTTCTCCATGCTAATGAGGGGGAGACATTTGGTTTATTAAAAACTATGTTCAGTGCCTTTGCTTCATCGCATGATCCACTTGATTACCATATGGTTTGGCACCAACGATCTGTTTTGGAAGCTATTGGTGCTTTTGGTACAAATGATCTTCACGTTCTGGACATGAGCCTTGTTCATCAATTACTGTGTCTGGGGCAATGCCACTGGGCTATCTATGTCATAGTCCATATGCAATATCATGAAGATTTTCCTTACCTCCAAGTGCATCTTATAAAAGAAATATTGCTGCAATACTGTGAATCATGGAATAAGGAAGAAACACAGAGACAATTTATTGAGGAACTTGGCATACCTAAGGAATGGATGCATGAGGCTCTGGTAGGTGCATTGTTCTCATTCTTGCCTTGCAATGATGCAGGGATTTTATTTTAATTTGACTCAAGGTTTTGATGTCTTAGAATTTTACTGACTACAGTTTCACAGTATTTTGTTGGGTGCATAGATGGGTATCTAAAAGTCCATAGATGATGTTCAGTTTTTTCACAATTGTTGACAATATTTACATTGTATTATTGCAGGCAATATATTTTGAATACTATGGAGATCGTATAAATGCACTTGAGCATTTCATTCAATGTGGCAATTGGCAGAAGGCGCACTCAATTTTTATAATATCAGTAGCCCATTCTTTATTTTTGTCATGTAAGTATTCTTACACTATAAACTAATAGACTTCTCAATTCAATTTGCAGAATCTCACTTTATTGTGTAAAGTTGTGTACGGTTCTTAGTTGTTCAATTTTGTTTAATATCAGATATTTTAGGGGTATATTGTTAGTTGCGAAGATGACATAAATTAAAGGGATATTGGACTGTTGTAGTGAGAAGATCTATTTATTGTGCTCTATTGATTGCAAAACTACAGTAAGTTGTTATTTGCATCTGCAAGGACAGACCTGTATATGGCATGATATATGAGCCAATTTATGTTATTCAGAATAACAAGCAAGACACCCAATGTTTCATTTATGGCAGGTGAAGGTACTTGTCTGCTCTGTGACAGGATAGGTGGAATCTTGCTGTCACATACATCTAGTTCACTAAAAGTTTGTAGTGTTCATATGGTACAGAATTAGCGTTAAATTGGAATGCTGGTTTCTAATGGATATACTGGGAAATTAAACTGACCTATTCCTTTTGCATTATCCTTATTTTATTTTTGCCACTTCAATATAGGTAGTGCATATAGTGGGTACTAATTTACTTTTAGTTTCATTTTTCTCTGGTCATTCAGATTTTTTATGATGTCGTAGTCAAGAATGTGTTGTGTTAACAGTACCAAAGTCATGTCGCTCATCAATTTTTAAATTATAGAGAATCAAACTCCGACATGAGATCACAAAGAAGATACCATAAGCACTTCCAATGAATTTTCAGCTAGAGGGAATTCTTGGTGTCACTTTCTAAATCTGGCTTGTAACCTCTAGAAAGATGCAGATCGGTGAGCGTACAGCTTTTAATATAGTAACAGAAGATCGCATACTGAATGCTACCATTATATCATAGTTGTCATCCAGTGACTCAACTACAAGACCTACATCTAATGATTTACCATATGTAGTCCCTGATAGATTAGGTTGAAAATTTAGCAGTCCGCTTCTTAGAGGAAGAGTTTTGGTACAAGTCTGCCACATCCGGTGTAATTGGCTTCAGATGTTCAACAGATCATTTAGGAAAAATCATCTATGGCCGAGACTTGGAATTATTTACAGTTCTTCTCAATATTTAGTGGACTCAGTATGCCAGTTGCAAGTCATTTTGAGATGAATCCTGACACACCTTCCTGACACACCTTCTCTTGCATGCTCTTATATGAAACTTTCGGATTTTATATTGTCAACAGAATTAATAATTCTCAGAAGTCATTTTCATGATCAAGTTCTGACATGACAAAGCAGTGGATCTAAGTATCCCTTTTTTTGTTTTACTTCTTGTCTTGATACTTGATAGTCATGCTTTTGTATAATTGGTATGCATGATTAACTCAGATATCATGTTTGACATTGTGGATGAAATCCATTTATTTGATTCTTGGAAATATGTTCAGCGGAACATTCAGAGATCTGGAGGATTGCTAGCTCCATGGAAGAGTACAAGTCAGAAATTGCTGAATGGGACCTTGGTGGTGGGATCTATATTGATTTTTATATTGTGAAAAATTCTTTGCAAGAAGAAAATATTTTGAGTGACTTGGTAAGAACTCTGCTTCGATAAAATTAGTCACGTCATCTACTTATAACTATTATATAAACTGCTATTTGTTTGAGCCCACTTTCTTGACATAATGATTTGGCTCATGTTTTTCTCAATGCTAACCCGCACATCAATATTTCTTTTCTCCTAGGACCCACTTGAGAAGAAAAATGAAGCATGCAGAAATTTCATCAGTCGCTTGAATGATTCACTATTAGTCTGGGGGAATCGATTACCTGTTGAAGCAAGGTAGGCAACATATTTTCATACAGCTAGTCAATCATAACATGAAGCGCAATGGAGTTTCACCTGAACTTATGAATGAAAATGTGGGTGGATAATTGCGAGGCCTGGTGCAAAGCAACAGGCAGACATTTAGGCAGAACGATCTGCGCATAGTATCTAACACTGTGTAGGTTATAATTTTCTGTCTCACCAAGGATGCTCAGAAGTCACCTTGTGATAGTGCAAATTGGTCTTGAAGTCAGGTTCAAATTCTTGCTTAGATGGGTCATTGATGCCTATGGAAATCCATAGTCTGATAAGCAAATAATTGTTGAAACATGAAAAATGCTAAAAATACTCCTATCTAAACTATGAAAAGGAGTAGAAATTAACTGTTAAGAATTACGCTTTTTGGATCATAATCTCCAAGTTTGATAAAGCAGTGGAATTCTCATTGACATTTTTCCAAGTCTTGTATACTATACACCTGTGAAGAAAACATACACATAAATATTACAATAAAACAATTTCGCCAATGACTATTGCTTCAAGTACCATTGTGGGATAGTGCTCAGATGGTTAGAGGGACTCACATTATATGAGTTGAATCTCAGTGGCATTAGTTTAACTAGGATATTATTTATGACATTCTTAAGTTCCCATTTTTTGAAAAACTGTACCATTGTCTGCATCATCCACCTATAGGACTCAGAAGAGTTTCTAATTTCTCCATGTAACAGGGCAACCTTCTCGAAGATGGCAGAGGAGCTATGTAGTATACTTGCATCCGCCCCAGGGAAGAATTCCGCACCAGATGTTCAAATGAACTGCTTTGAGACGATGCTCAGTGCTCCAGTCCCTGAAGACCTGCGATCTTCTCATCTGCAGGATGCCCTCTCAGTTTTCACTTACCTACTCACTGAAGCAGCATGATAGATCAATATTGCTTCCACTTTCTACAGCAGTAGCGCTATACTGCCTACTTGTAACACTAGAATTTATACATCATCATGGTAATTTTCACCTGCAATGCTTCGTTTTCAACTTCTGGCTCACATTGGTCTGCATTTTATGCCATATGGAGCGGGCCTGGTGTCTTAAGGAAAATGGATTAAATATCACTGCCAAATATTTTCGCATTTGAGGCTTTCTATGTTGCACAGGCCGTTTTGCTCACTTTGTCACAGCGTTAACAATGAATTTCCTATTTGATATTTGTCATTACTCCCACGTATACCCCCACATTGCCGAAAGATGCTGCAGGGTGTTGAAAGGGAAGGTAACTTGAAGCTCGTTACATCTTGTTCCATTTTATTGATTTTTCTTTTCTAATTTCATATTGATCTAATGTAAAATTACAGTGGCATTTTTTGGTTTTCTATGATCGGAAGCCAATTGTTTGGAAACGAGAGGGAGTGATGAGGTAAAAGAAGAAAAGCGTTTTCTTTTCTTTTATTCCAAGATGTTATACACCCTTGATTTTGGTGTCTTTTCTTCAATTATTATCTCTTTAATAAGCTCTGCACAGTGACACTCAAGGAAAACGAGTCCTGCACGACTTCAGATGAGTTCCACCTTTCTGGGGATGCCCTTGATCGTCGAGCCCAGACCGGCCCCAGATGCCCAGGCAGGTCGGCCTGCACTTATTTGCCTTTCTAAGAAGATATTAAAAATGCCATCTGAACTTGTGCACAAATAGATGATACTAGTCTACCCTAATTTATTACCGATCATCTCATTCTTCGGTGAGGAACAAAATAGAATTCATACTTATATTTTTTTCAGATACATGATGATGAGATGAGAGCTCCGTCATTCTTTCAGTTGGGAATCAATGTTAGTTGAATTTACAGTTGCATGATATTATATCATACCAAGTGTCTATATAACAGGTAGAGTATTGAATTATATTGCAACTTTTTTTTGAGATAATTATATGGAAACTATTTGTTGATTTTGCAATTAGTATCGGTCTATACCTAGTCTACGGCTAGGTTTTCATTGAATAGTGATTGAGATACTAGATATAATCAATAGAATATATAATATAAACAAATATATACAAATGATATCGTATCACGATATGTTATCACATAAAATTCACTAAATATTTTTTAATTCAAAAAAGGGTTAGAGATATTATTTACATTATAATTTTTATTGAGATGAAAGAGAAACACCTCTGACATTCTTAGATTCAACATGAGTTAGAATTTTTGTAACTAAATGTTTGAGAAATAAATAGTAGAAAAAGATTTACTTTTGTGAAAATAAAATCAAGATTGAAATAATGAATCATAAATCCATTTCATGTTGGATTTCCATAGGTAATAGAATCCAATATGAATCTTTCTAATATAATTATTGAGAAATAAATTATTTCATATCCTTTAAGTTTGAACTTGAAAATTCAAACATGGACAAAATTGACTCATTTATTCTGTTGTGGTACCTACTAAACCTCATATATTAGTACCATGTTTTCATATTGCAATATACTTCTATTCTGACGTAGGTTATAAGCTCATTTAATAGAGTAGGGTCGAGAGGAGACCAACAATTTCTCGCGAGAGATCGGGAATGGAACAGTAACAAAATAATCTCTTTATTATAATTCATAACAACATCAAACTCTTCAGAATTTAGCACCCAATGATTTAAATATAGATCATATACACTGATTAGACTTCAATTACACCTGCTTCTTTCTTTTTGGCCAAGTCTTGATAAGGGAGTCAAATATGTAATAAAAGATGTTTGAGTGCATATATAAATTAGATTGATTAGTAATGCTATGGACTATCACGATAATATTTTTCTCACTCTAAATCACAAATAAAAATCTCAAAAACTGTGTGGATGTCTAAAATCAAACATCAAGGTAACATATAAACCATTAACCATTTAAAAGCATATCAAGTCAACAACAAGTTCATAAAAATCCTCATAACAAATTAACATCAGGTGATTTCCAACATAGTTCGCTAACCAACGGGCAGCATCTAAAATTCGAACATCTCATTCTTAAATCTAGAGACTAGAGGAACCAAAACATGAGATCAAGAGTGGGTATCAAAGTCAGTCACCCTTCCGCCTAAACGAGCATCCCTCCGTGAGACGCGCACGCCCTCCAGTTGGTTGACACAACACGGTCTGGCAGCCTCCGCATACTACAACCGTCTGAGAATGGCTGAAAACAGTCGTTCTGCAAACAAACCCAGATCATACTTCCATCTTTACACCCAAACAAACTCCCAGGTAGATTAGCAAAGTATCTGAGAGAATTTTTGCAAACATACTGGTAGAAGCGGAGTCAATTTGCAAATTTACAAAAATGTACGTGGTCTTTATTTGCAAATAATATTTCATAATTCGTTCATCTATCATTGCAATTTAGGTGTGGAGCCAAAGCATAATTAAGGATGAACTGATGGAAGAGGAAAGGGATTCTTACATGTTAAAGCAACCCTGGCATTTGACATCCTACAAGCAGCAAATAGCGAATAGGAATTCATGAGATCGAGAATAGAGAGAAGAGAAGAGAAGGAAGAAGTTGAGAATAGCGATGTTATCACCATAAAGAAGGAGTTAGGGGATTGGACCAAGCGCTTGAGCTTGTGCTTCCTCTTCTCGAGCTCCGCTGGGGGGTTCAAAAGATCGATGTCGTTTTGGAGAACCTACCAGGATCACATTAACGAGATCAAAATAAAAAAGAAGATAAAAGGATTAAAGCTTAATCGAGATCGAAAGTGGGGACTCTAGAGAACTATTACCATGGTGGTGGAAGAGGAAGAAACCCTAGTAGCAGATGGATGGAGAATGGAGCGCCGCCTTTGAAGCAGGAGAGCGGCAAGAGAGAGAAGGGAGGAGGAACGATGGGAGCCCTAATTTAGAGCTTTTATAGCTAATGGCCTACGTGGGCAAGATCATCTATCGTTGATCCCTTCCACGATCCATAAATCAGAGCCGTTGGATTACTGCGGTCAGGGTTGGAGTTGGGCAGGCCATAAAATATTTGGATATCAAACATAACTCTACTTGACTGAGATTCCACACACATACAAAAATATTCAATTAAAGGTGTGAAATGATAAAAAAATAAAAATAAAACCCCCAAAGAAAGGTTGTCTTAGTGCTCGATTTTATTTATTTATTTTTATTTTTGAGAACTAGTTAATTGAGATAGATTCAATTGTTTGCTGTAAGACCAGAATTTACAACACTGTATTCAATATTGACACAGCATATCTGATGCTAGTTTGAAGTACATAAAAAGATCCTACATTTCGTATCTAATAACGAAAAGAAAAGAAAATTCAAAATAGCTGTAATTACTGTACAAGCTCACTATCCTGGAGGAAGATGTAATGCCTGAGTAAAACTCAATTTAATTTTGACTACCGAGCTATAGAGTCATCTCTGGTTGGATGAAATGGAGGTGTGTTAGAGCTGTACATTAAACTCAGAAAGATAATGGCTGTCAGCGCCGAAGTCAGAGCTGATGGGTTGCAGTTTTCCGAGCAGCAACCGAAAACATGGTCACTGCCAATTGATCAGTATCTTCAGTCTGTAAGATAATGGCGGGGAGTGAGTGCGCCATTGCTATTTCTTCTTAGCATCAATAAACATGGCCCTTGTCCAATGCTCGACATCTTCAACCTGTGATGGTGGTGGGGGAAAGGTAGGGTGCTCCACTAAATCCCACCCTTCAACGAGGCTCTCAGATTTCCCGTAGTCTGTCATCTCAGCAGAGTAAAGAAAACTAGCAGCAGAGTTTGAGAGCTTATTATCACGAGGGCTTGGCTGATCAAACATTCAAATAACATGGTCATCAGGCATTACATCGTACTAGAAATGTTAGCTATACAAGGATCATATAACTATATAAGAATAAGGATTACCGTTATTGTTGTGTGCGTGCTGTCCATGAGACTACTTGATGATACAACCGAACTTACATTCCATACTGATCTGTTGAGCTGCTGAGGCTGCTTATCAGATCTGCAAATAGGAGATGATATAAATATAATAATTTCAATTTGTAGCAAGGAAAAGGTTTGACTAATCAGCTCCGAAATTAAATTACAAGGTTTGACTAATCAGCTCCGAAACTAAATTACAAAGAAGTAACTGCATATATCAACACCTGGATCAAGTAATAACTAATGTAAAGTAACCATTAAATAAGTCCAGAGGGTGTTCTTTCTATTTCAAGGATTAGTTGAGTGTTTTAGAGAAAGGGTGGTTGGCAATTCTAGCAGCAAGAATGTGGATATAATGGTTCAATCAACCATATAAGTGAAATCTTGAACCTGTCAAGCAAAGAATTCAATGTGCCTGTTTTAGAAGAAAAAAGAATTTTCAATTGTACCTCGACCATGCCGTTTTTAGTGAAACAACGGACCGGACTTCCCTTGATGAGGATAGGATGGCCAACAACTTGGCAAATGCTTCAAAAGTGGAAGCTTCAGAAGGTACATCTAAACATAATGAGTGATAACAATAAGCTGTAATGCATGCGACACTTTTCTTGAGTAGAGATATCCCTTTCTGCAGGTCCTTGTGAGTCTCAAGGGAATGTGGAGAAGCAATTGAATAATTGAAACTGCCACTTAAACCAGAGTCAAGGAAAGGTTTCTTTTCAGACTCAACAGATGAAACGCCAAAATTGCTGGAACTTCGGCCAGACCACGAATTCTCCCCATTTGACGAGCAGAAATTTTGCCGTGGGATAAAAAGTGGATATTCCTTACTGCATAGCAGGTCTGGAGACATCATATCACTGAAACAATTGTGTTTAATTTCTAAAGGATAGATTCTCACTTAGTTAGCACCTTTGAGAGGATGGCCGTGAAACCCAGTATGAATCTCGTTGCCATATACGTGAACATGAACCCTGAAGCCACCATGCATTAGAAAGTTAATGTATCGGTATCAGAAATTTAAATACTATGTAAAACCCAAACAGCCCATATAAAGTTCAAAATATAAAACATTCCTTGTAATCTTCACAGGGAAAAACAAATTAGCACGAAATGAACAACAAGACAAAATGCAACCACTCTTGTAGTGTGTATCACAAAGGACCACTATATAGGATATCCACCATCTACTGTTACAAATCCATGGCCAGGGATACTATATATATCCTTAACAGTTTTTATTTAATCTAAAAATAAGAAGGCAATTTTGTCCTTTTACTAAAATGAAAATCAGCATAAAACATTCTCTTAGTGTAATTAGGTTACTAACTCCAACTTAATACCTCCCCCCTAATCTAGAGTGATCACTTATAGCTTACCGCGAAACCAGAAATGTGAAGGGAAGGAGCAGCCAGGGTTGGAATTACAATGTTTAGAAGTTGTACCATGTACCTGTTATGCAACCATAGATAATTAAGTTACTTCGGTGCAAATAGGAACTTTCTATTGCAATATCTGAATAGACCAAAATGTTCTACCAAATGTTGTACACTTGGAAGAAGAAAAAGTATGAATGAATGATGTCAAACCCAAATCACAGATTCTCAGTAACTATCACAATTACCATGTGACAAAAATTGTAAATTGCAGGAAACAAACTTGTATTAAATCATCCTTGAATTAAACACTAGAAGTTAGATGCAAGATTGTCTAGGAAACCAGAATGATGATTAGAAATATAAGAGTGAGAAGAACTGACCCCAAAGAGGCAGCAAGCTCCTCAGATGGAACTGAATGTGGATCAAGCCCTCTAGGTAACCGAGCATTGCATATTTGATCATATGGCCCATCGTACCCATCCTTTTTCTCTCCATCTGCATTGACCTGGATTCAAACAGCATAAAGCTGTTCAAGCTATTCAACAGCCGTCCAAAATTATCTTACTCATGAACCCTGAAACTATTTAACTTATGCTACATATAAGAAAGAAACTACCAGAATTTTCCATGTGGAATTCTAAAGGGCTATGGATGTAGATTGCCAAGGGCACATAAGCATATGTGGCAGAGTGATGCACATACTAGTACACAAGCAATGGCAATTTGAGTATATGCAATATATAACTAAAGAGATTGACTCACAAGATGAGGATGGGAGATAGGGTCAGAAGGTTATAATTGTCACACTATTGACTCCTTTTGTTGCCAACTATCACATGGCATGTACTTATTCTACTAACTGTCACAAGAAGATCCCAAATTCATAGGTACATCTTGTACTGACATAGACAACAGTACAAAATCACCCCGAACAGTGGAGAAGTCTATGATTGCATGAGGGATGGAATCTGAGAAGCTACATATTCTCAAATAAGAGGTAATACTCCTACTACAGTAATAATACCCACCATGCTTCACCTAAACTATATGAAGAGTATCTAGTGAATTATTCTCTGGTTGTTTGTAATTTATAAAACCAAAAATTGAAATAACAAAAAAATAGCACTCACTCGTCGAATAGGAAAGAGTCTGCCGATCTGTTTAATAACTATCGATTGTTTGTGGAGACGTTCTGAGGTGATTGCCATCTGCAGTGAACATAATACCAGGTCTATCAATGAATGACAACAAAAGCTAGCAATTATAGAGCAGGAAAAAAGAAACGCATAAAAAAGATATAAGCAAGTAGCCATCATGCATTTGGCATTTTTTTTCTTATACCTCGATTCCAAACCCAGAAATATATTGCAGGATTTGTTTCCCATAGTTTTATCTTGGCCTTTTAACTCCATAACATTTTTGATTTGGCATGTTTTAAAACTGTGGGAAGGGTAAAACGCGATGTGTTTTTCTCTAATTGATTTCATCTCTTCTCCCTGATATTTGATGCCTCATCTACATTACCCTCTTTGCCCACTATAGGATTGTGTACAGACACATTTTACATACTCAATGTCTTAAAAATGAAAAAGATAAAATTTATACAAGTTTTCTTTGAAAGATAATACAGAAAAGGAAAACTTACATAACCTAAACCCTGTGTGTGGATGAGATTAGGGTAAAACTTGTCCAACAACTCCACACGATTTTTGTCTAACTGAAAATGAGAAACTAATAATCAGACATTGCATCTGCAAACTTCAAGCACAGATTCTGATCTGATAAACTTCAAGCACATTCTTCAACAGAACAGATAATTGAAATTGATTATATAAAATAAATGTAATAGGAAATCCCATACTGTCGCAAAAGCTGAATCCAACAATCCGTATTGTAACTTCACATCATTTGATACTTCCTCAACCTTAGCCTTCTCTGAAAGAGAACACTAGTCACAAATATAAATACAGAAACATGGAAGTGAAATGGCAATTTAGGAAATCCTAAACAGACAAGTATTATCTGGAAAGAAACCAACCTTGTGAGAGTGCTTTCCTAAGGTTGCTTAATCGATCTTTCAACTTTTTGATTTTTTCGTTTTGGTTTACTCTCCAATTTCTCTGATCATCTGCTTTCTTCTGGAAAACATAGAAAAAAAATAACTTCATAGCTGGTCTAGAACTGCTTTTTAAATTCAGTACATGGTAACAGACAGACAGCCAAGTAGAATAGGCCCTATAAGTCTGTCTAAATGGAAGCACATGCATAAGTGACCACTTGACTGCCCTTTGTGACTTGCATTGACTATGTAGGACTTGTTGAAGCCCTAGTATTATTGACTCTTTAGCTAAAATATTGAACTAATAGAAGCAAAAGGTGCTTGTTAGCTTGCATACATGAGAATGCCTATAATCCCTACAACTATTTGGGGTTAATGCATTGACAACTTAAACCTCCTTATCTTTGAGTTGTGCTTTAGCTGACCCCATAATGATGGGAGAAAGGCTTCCATGATAATGGAGTGCATATATTGATTTGTCCTACATGCTATTGTCTAGAAAGAAAAAGCGAACAAAAATACAAGCTATTTTGCAGTAAAAATAAGGCCAGTGAAGAAGTCAAGTTTCAATTCTCTTCATCTTTGATATTTCAGAAACAAAGGCTTTCCGCAATTTGTAAAGGAATTATCATAATATGCAACAGAAACAGCTAGAAATTGGTGTTTTGACAATTACAGATAACTCATAGGGAGGGACCAACGATTAGTCTTGCAATAGGATGAGGACATGAAGGCAAACCTTTGCCTGTAGGGCATCGTTCAAGCGCGAATAGAGCGAATCGCGGTAACTCTTCAACGACTTCAGCGACGAGTTGTATTCGTTCAATCTTCACGTCAAATCACATACACGAAAAATCAATACAAGAATGGAAGCATACAATAAATTATCTAACAAAAAGATGTTATCTCAATCAAATACGCAAAAAATCGAGCTTTTTCAGGGAGATTGCAATCACCTGTAGTTAACGCAGATGGCGCAGATGGAGGCGAGATTGGAACCCTCGCATATGGCGCAACTGCTGCTCTTTCGCGCCATGATCGACTCCACTCCACTCCGCTATTTGGGATTCCGCTTCGAATTGCGTTCGATTAGAGGGGATTTTTTGTTTCCTCTCTTACTAGGGTTAGACTTTCGAGGAGGGAGGAAGAATTAGAAGAAGCGAGGCAACACGAAAGGGAGTAGAGGGAGTAAGGATCTCGTGCAATGTATTGGAGAAGACCAGTGCGAATCAACGGTTACCGTTCGAGGATCCAATTGCTAAGCGCGCCAAGATTCGTGCGAGGCACGCGATTACATTCGATCTCACCAGTTACTACTGGAGAGGATCCGGCTTCGGATTCTAGACGGACGTCCAATTAGCAACGTGCTTGGATTCTCGGATTACAACCTAAAACACCCACTTATTCTGTCGTCAAATAAATATCTATCGAGATAGAAGATTTAGATATGATTATAAGCTTAAGTTGCAAACGACCTAAGCTAGTGGTGGTTGGTGGGATCTTAATGCATTTATTAAGTTGCATCATATAAGATGGACTTTTGTTAATTTGGTATATTGTACGTAGACTTGAGCACTACTCGAGTATGATCATTGACATATATATATATATATATTTTTGATAATTTTAGTGTTTGGCGGGATGTCGTTATTATTAAAATAGTCGATCTCTCAAAATATATATATATATATATATAGAGAGAGAGAGAGAGAGAGAGAGAGAGAGAGAGAGAGAATCCAGTGGCGAAGTCGAGAGACTGTATAGAGGACTCGCCTCCTCGATCCACGATCCACACTAATTCGATATCGTACGAGACTTCGAGGCTACGAATCTTGTCGCTATCGCTTGAACTCCAAGCAGTAGATCCGGAGTTAGGTACGAGTGCGGCGCGCGGTCTCTTTCCTTCTCTTTCTTCTTCTCTGTTCCAACCCCTTTCGGCCAATAGTGTGGGTCACCTCAGTAGTTGCAGTTGTGGATCTAGCGAGGTTGATCGAGAAATCTATTGTCGCGGCAGGCATTTCAGGTGTTTTCTTGTGTTGATGCGATTGCAGGTTGGGTTTTGCGATTTAGTTCCTCATTCGAAGTCTTTTATTGGTTCCGATACTGTATTGGAAGCTCATTTCGTGTCGCATTTGATGCTCTTCTAACAGAAAGGTGTGAGCTTTGCTGATGAATCTTAAGTGCCTTTTTTGATTCCTCTCTTTCTTGGCTGGGGAACTTGTTAACCGATTTCAAACTGGAAATTCTGGGAGAGAAAATTTTGGTTGTTTTAGAAATGAAAATTTGAATTTGGACGTAGTTGAGCATCTATTTTTAGTTCTTTGTTAGATCTTTTAGATTTTACATTAGTTTTTGAAAGAAAGAATGAGTTGCTTGTTTGTTTGGGGAAAGGATGAAGAATGCTGATTTTGCATTTGTTAACCTGGTTCGTTGGCATTGGTTTTGCAGTGGAGGAGAGGTGGTTAGGGAAGGACAATATGCTTTTGAGTTGATAATTAGCTTGATTAAAGGACAATGTCGAGGATTCCCAAGTGGAAGAGTGAAAAGACCAAAGTGAAAGTGGTCTTTCGGCTACAGTTTCATGCTACACATGTGAGTTGTGCTCTTAGAACGTGCCTTTCTATTTGCTTTTCTTTTCCTTGTCCAAGAATTAGTTGGCCTTATAGACACTCATGGATGTGTTATTTCACTTTTAAGTCTTGCTTTGGATAATTAATTGACTTGCACATAATCTTTTCCCTTGACTCTTTACTTGTTGAGGCTGCTAGTAGGGTGCAGATGAAATCGAGTTTTTGCTAGAAAACAAGATAATAGACTTGAAAAGAACCCTCATATTGTTTGCTTGCATATAAAAAGTACAGCTTAGATAATACTCGCTATTTTGGTTATAGGAAGTTAGAAAAAACTATGTTGTCTTTGGTTCAAATTTGTGCGCTAATGCTTACTTGTTGCTCCAGTTCTTGATCATATACTGTTATCGTCTTACGTTTGTGGGTTCTTAAGTTAAAGTGATGCTGCATGTAGGAAATTGTTTAATAAGCTGTCTCTATTATTGCCATCTCTTTCTGTCTCTTTCAGCTGCTCTTTTATCAGCAACTTGTTATCAACTCATTGATAAGGAACTAACTTGATCTTTAGTCACTTGTCCTTCATCCTTTGTATGATGAAAAGTGCTGATTCTGATGTAGTACCAAGGCATTCCTAGTTTGTTTGATTTTACTATATTATAGGATTCCCTTGTTCCCTAGATCTTGTTTTAATTACTTGCCTTCTTTGCTTTGTTTTTCTGTTTATGTGGTCCCTTGTTTGTATTGGTTTTCTTACCTGCTTTTTTCTCCTTCTGAAGTAATTTAATTATTTTTAATGGTTTTATTGCTTTGTTTTATGATGATGAACATAGAACTTGTCCTTCATTCTTCAGCTGATCATAAACCAATTTACTATATTGTAGGATTCCCTTGTTCCTTAGATCTTGTTTTAATTACTTCCCTTCTCTGCTTGGTTTTCCTGTTTAGGTGGTCCCTTGTTTGTATTAGTTTTCTTACTTGCTTATTTCTCCTTCTGAAGTAATGTAATGATTTTGAATGATTCTTTGCTTTGTCTTATGATGATGAGCATAGAACTTGTCCTTCGTTCTTCAGCTGACCACAAACCAGGGCTAAGGCTAAACTGTTAGATAAACAGTTAGCCTATACATAAGAGAATATGCTGCCTCCACACTGCACTATAATAGATAATAGTATTATTATTCAGCTCTAGTGCTGCCTCAGGGAATTGTTTTTGCATAATCAATATAGTGTAATTGCCATTTTTTTCTCATTTTTCTGTATATCAAAAAGTAAACTTTTCTTCCTTGTTTCAGATTCCACAGACAGGATGGGACAAGCTATTTGTATCCCTTATTCCTACTGATGCAAAGCAACCAACTGCTAAGACAAACAAAGCAAACGTGAGGAACGGGAACTGTAAATGGTCAGACCCAATTTATGAAACTACGAGGCTTCTTCAGGATACAAGAACAAAAAAATATGATGAAAAGCTCTATACACTTGTGGTGGCAACGGTACCTCCTTATACCCCCCCAACGCAACACACACACACACACTCTATATCTAATATATATTGGAAGCCTGCATGTTTGTCATTTATGTCTACATGTCTACTGAAACAAGAATCCATGAGAGTTTACTAACGAGTGGATAATTGCATCACAATTTCAATTTTCACTATAATCAGGGGCTTTCTCGGTCTGGTCTTCTTGGAGAGGTTGACATCAACCTTGCGGACTTTGCTGCTGCACTGAAGCCTTCCTCGGTTGCATTACCTCTGCATGGTTGTGACTATGGAACAGTTTTACATGTGAGAATTTTTTGTTTGATTAAACATTTTCCCCATAAGTTCCTTGCTTTCTTTAATATCGCTGTTTGTATGTCTAGCTAGTAATTGCTTTTCACTCATGTGCCTTCAGTATGCAAATCAACTATTATGGTGATCATAATTGCTTCAACCTTCTGATTTTGTGCTTTTCTCTTATTATATCTCAGGTAATTGTGCAACTTTTGACTTCCAAAACTGGCTTCAGGTGTTGCTTTAGTAACTGAAAAAAAGAGGCTGGTTTAATTATTATCAGCTACTAGTCTTACATGTGATTGTACAATTTCAGAGAATTTGAGCAGCAAAGGGAGCTCAGCGTAAAGGGGTTTCAGAAGATATCCAACCAGAGAAGTCATAATCCTCTGGAAACCATAACAACTTCTTCAGAGTTTGCTGGGGATACTACAAACAAGGTTTGATATACTTTCATACTCAAACAGATTTTGTATGGAATGTTCCTAAAACACCAATTTATACTATGAAAAAGAATCTTCTTTAGAAGAAAGCAATACAAATAAAAGAAAGTTTCTTCTGATTACATAATCCATAAACATATATCCAACCGGCATACCGTACTTGAATTGTTGCACAGTTGCAAAATAATGAATTTCTAGACACTAGAAAGCATTAATTTTTTCACCAAGTGACACCCTCTGGGGCTGTATTGCACTCCACCCCACAGGACTACTTTCACTTTAGACTTTGAGCCTTGAGATATGAGCTGCTCTCTGGTAAACACTCTCACCTGGAAATTCTTCATCATTAGTTTCACTTTTGTTCTTCAAATGCTGATAGAAGTGCTTTTTAGTAATTATTTCATGTTTATATAAGATCATTGTCCTCCAACCTGTCTGCTTTGCCACTAGGATATACTGCTATCTTTCCTTTTATCAACAAGCTAGCCAAACCATGCAACAAAGCAAGCAAGTAAAAGAAGAAATATAGCCATGTACCCTCTTTGCTGTTGAAGAGTTATTGTTCAGGGACTTGCAATTCAGTTCTTACACTGAGTGGCCTGGTGGATAGTGAAACCTGATAGACCATTTCCTTCTACCTAGATCAATTTTAATGATATCATTATGATGCCTTCTTGTAAAAGTAATAAAAATTTTCCTTGTTTCTTTTGATACTTCAAAAGATCATTTAGCTTTTATGATGAGGCTCAACCATTCAATTATTTATTATTAGCACTTGCATGTGGTTTGGATATTTGGCATGGAAATATTGAACATCAATCTGACACAAATAAAGGGAACTAAAGGTTTGGTGGTAATGGTTGTAATAAATATTCAACATCAAATGGGTTTGGATTATCTCCACTGTTTCTGCAAAGCATGTTATCTGGGTATATGCAACTCAAAAACATCTTTCTCTATTAGCAGAATGATGTTCCCACGTGATATTCATTCTCTCTATCACTGGAAACAGGTCAATGCAAGGGTTGAGTTCAAAGAAGACCATGGCGAGCTTCCTGCTGGTAAAGAGATGGCAGAATCAAATGAAGATTGTGAAATCTCAGCTGCTGGACTAGATGGTTCATCATATACATCAGATAGCTTATGTGCTGAAAAGAATGACATTTCTGGTGAGCATGAAGTTGATAGTTTCAAGAACAAAATATCTGGTGATATAGGTGGATTTCCCCTCATTCGGACTTCTGTAACTAAGAAAGAGGAACAACGTAGCAATTGCCTTCCAACCCAAGGTAGCAACGAATGGACTTGCGGATGGAATTCAGACTATTCTGCTGATAATGATTTAGCAACTGCTTATGAAGAGAATAATATGCTCAGATTGAGATTGGAGGTTGCCGAGTCAGCTTTTCTACAGCTCAAAACAGAAGCGAATACACTACAAAGCATTACAAACGAATTAGGTGCAGGAACTCAAAGCTTGGCAGAACAGCTTTCTTTTGAGCTTGATTCAGGAAAACAACTGATGAAGGAAGTCTCTATGTTAAAATCTGAATGTTCAGGATTCAAAAATGATATTGAAAAATTAAAATCTCGCAATAAGCCTACCTCTTCTCTTATGATTAAATCTGACTTAGCAGATGCTTCTTTTGATGGCAAGCTTGTGAATAATTTTCTTGATGGAGACCATAAAGTGCATGATGTGCAAACCAAATGGCTTCAGGCTCTGTTGCTTATCGAGAGTAAAGTTCAGGAAATCCAAAAGAAGACTTTCCTTGGATACTGCAAAAATGATGATTTTCACTTTCTTCATGCTGATTTTGAGGTTCTTGAGTTTGTTCTTGACAGCCTTAAGCAAAGTATTAGCCAACAACGGGGTCTGGAGGGATATGCTAGAGCACAATATTTCGAAGACAGGAGAAACTTTTTAGATGGTTCCTGTCAGTTTATTGATAAACATGACCCCCACAAAACAAATTTGAGTGCAGAAAACATGATGGAAGAGAAAATATGTGAACTTCTGCAGAAATTGGAGGAGTCAAAAACCGAAAAAGAAAGCCTAATGAAGGAAATGAGCCATATGGAGTGCTACTATGAAAGATTAATTCAGGATCTTAAAGAAAGCCAGAATCAAACAATAAATGAGTTGGAAAACCTCAGAAGTGAATATTCTTCCTGTCTTTATACAATTTCTCTCCTCCAAGAAAATATAGAAAAAGGGCATCAGGAAATGAATGAACAGCTGATGAGGTTTGTCAAAGATAGAAACACTTTAGAATCTCAAAATAAAGAACTTGAGGAAAGGGCTCTTGTTTTAGAAACTGCACTCAGAAGGGTTCGCTGGAACTATTCCGTAGCAGTTGATAGTCTGCAGAAGGACCTCGAGTTACTCTCATCACAGGTTCTTTCTTTGTATGAGACAAATGAAAATCTTACAAAGCAAGCCTTCACAGATGCTGATGAGAACTTTCATGAGGAACATACTAAATTATATCTGGTAGATGAAGTCCAAACCAAAGAATTTCAAAGCAAGGATGAAGCATGTGCAGATGAAATTGACTCAAGTAATCCTTTATGGGAAGCTTCACAACATTGTTGCATTCCGATAAAGAACCTTGTTGTCCATGCTGATCTACCTCCAGAAATAGAGAAGCATGAAGTATCACTTGAAAGATCTGCTATTCTATGGTCTGATGTTGATTTTCAATCAGTGGATAATGCTGACACTGATAAGCAGCAGTTAAATAATGAAAATGGTGTAGAAGAGATAAAAACACTTCGCCAGTTAAAAGAGCTATATTCAAATATGGAAGCTGAACTTTCAGAGCTGCATGCAGCTAACATTCAGTGGAAAACTTTCTCAGATATATTACTAGAAACATTGTATGGTGCAACTGATGGGATTACGTGCATGAAGAACAGAATAGTTGAACTTGAGCAGCAGCTCGATCATTCAAATAATGTTAAGGAAACTTCGGCTCTTGACTTCCATAGTGCTTTGGATCAGACCAAAACTTTGCAGGAAGATGGAACTAAATATATCTCCAAGTGTGATGACTTGACTAGTAATCAAACTCTGCGAGCAAAGTTCCAGGATCTTTCAGCCCAAAATACTTCTCCAAGTGAAAAGTGTGAAAATCTGATGATGGAATGGAGAGCTTATGAGAGCAAGTATAAGGTCTGCACTGAGGAAAGGAACAAACTTGAAAATTTACTAATACAAGAAAGTCTGGAGAAGAGTCATCTTCAGACTGAAATGGACTCAATGATCAAAGACTATAAGTCATTGGAAGAGAAGTTTTATAAGCAGACCTCACTGACTGATGATTTTCAGAAAATTGTTGCTCATCTTCAAGGGGGGCTGAATAATTTATACTCCAACATGATCTCCTGCAATAGGCAAATTGACACCTTTGATTTCAGTGATACATTTCTACAAGACGAAGTGGAAGGAAAGACTTATGCAGCCATTTTCTCACATTTGGAACAATTCCAGAAGCAAACTTGCCAGAAAATTCTTCAACTTCATCAGGAGAAGGAGATGGAGGAAATGAAGGACTCTGTCAGAAGTACATTGAAGATTATGGAGTCAGAGATGTTTGACATGAAGCAGAGGTTTGAATCTGATTTGGAAGCTTTGACAGCAAAGCTACAGATCTCCACGGAACTTAATGAAATGCTTCAATTAAAATTGAGGGATGTGACATGGAAGCTTAAGATTAGCTTAGAAGCTGAAGAAAAGCATGCAAAGATAAATAGAGAGTTATCATCAAGAGTTGAATTGATGGAAGTTGAAATACAATGCGTTACTAATGAAAGCAGGGATCTTCTCCAAAAGGCGCAGATATCTGAAGGCCTAAAGGAGGAACTTGAAAGGACCAAAATTAGTCTTACAAATTGTAAGCAGGAAAATAGAACTTTGGTGTTGTCAATGCAGTCCAAAAATGAAGTATTTATGCAGATGGAGAATGAACTTAGAAGTGTAAAAGAAAGTCTGAGATCCACTTGTGAAAATGTGCACATAGAAAAGGGATTGAGAGAGGAACTTGAATCTGCAATATCTAATATAACATTGCAATTAAAGGGAAAAGGTCAACACCTGGTTTCTTTCAACGAGCAAAAAGCTGAACTTGTTCAGCTGAGGGATTGGGTTTTGGAAATGGAAAAGGAAAATATTCAAATGCAGAATCTTCTATCATGCAATGAAAAAAACCAAAATATATTAAATGGTGAGAATATATCCCTCCGTCTTCAAGTTGCTGAGCATGAAAATTACGTGGCAGATTTTCTTGAGAATTTATTGGTCGCTGATATTCAAGTTATTTATATGAGAAGTCAAGTGCAGGAACTTGTCAGCCAAGTCAAGACACTAGGAAAGGACCATGAGGAGCTCCATATGAAGCTTACAGATTCTGTCCTACATTTATCTATTAAAGATGATTTAGTTGATAAAAATACAAGACTATCCACTGCTCTGCAACAACTGCAGTCTGAACTTGATAAATTTACTCATGAGAAGGAAAATCCTGTTGATCACATCATCAAAAATCTTGCAACTTGGATTGTTTCTGGAAATATGAATCCTGAAGATGCAACTATCCATGCTGATAATTGTAAAGGAAAACAGAATTTTGAAGATGAGATTTTGCGTCTCACAAACATGCTGGTCAGCCTTGAAGAACAGGTGGACTATTTAAGATCCTCCAGAGATGAATTAGAATTTACAAATATAATACTTAGATCCAAGATTGAAGAACAGCAACTTAATATATCATTTCTGTTGGAATGTGATCATGAGTTGAGGAAATTAAGAGAGCAGCATAATGAGCTTACTCATAAACTTTTTGAACAGATTCAGAAGACAGAAGAATTTAAGAACTTGTCTGTTCATCTAAGAGAAATGAAAAATAAAGCAGATACTGAGTGTAATCAAGCACGTGAAAAAATGGAGAAAAAGGGATCATCATTTGCCACGCAAGAGTCTCTCAGAATTGTTTTTATTAAGGAGCAGTATGAGTCGAAAATTCAAGAGCTGAAAAATCAGCTCTATGTTTCTGCGAAGTATGCGGAAGAAGTATTATTGAAATTGCAAAATACTCTTGATGAAGTTGAGCGTGGAAAGAAAAATGAGGCTTCTCTTGCAAAAAGAATTGAGGAGCTTTCAGTGAAATTCTCGGATGTGGAGACAGAGCTACATATGGTACAGATAGATAGAAAAGAATTGATCAAGGCTTATGATAGCATCAAGACAGAGCTGCAACACTCTATCTTAAGCCTTGACCACTGCAAGGAAGAAAAGCTGAAGCTTGAAGATTCTTTGCAAGAATGCCATGAGGAGAGGGAAAAAATGAAGGTGGAACTTGGCTTAGTTAAACAGCTGCTGCACAATATGGCAGCTTCTGATAACATCCAGTCAGAAGGAAATCATGGATTTTTCACTCCTGAAATAACACCGATTGGGCAACATTCTGGAGGCATTAATTCTGTATTTGAAAATGTTTATGAAGAGATGTCAAGCATACATTCTGGAAAGGGTACAGCACTTGCAGCCTGTCTTGATCCTTTAGATAATGTAGATGGGAGGGATCTCCAGAATACAAGGTTCTCATCAGGATCATGTGGAGATGGTCAAGATCTTGATCCAGGTTGCGTCAAGGAGAATGCATTCATGAGTTCTCTGCCAGGTTCACAAGCCTCAGAGGTATTTCATCAATCCAACATTTTTTTCTTGACTTCACATAGGTGAGATTATGCATGTTGTAAGTTTGTTGGCACGGTGGTGCAGTCCATATAAAGATTCTTGTCTTACCTCTGGATGCAAATGTTGCTCACAAGTTATTTGATATTTTACTATTTCTATGTTTGCACTCATATATTATTTTAGCCTGCAGAGAGCTGCACGAGCAGTGAGCCAGATTTTGCAACCATAGAGAAGTTTCCACTTGGCATTCTGTCTTGTGCCATGTGATCTTGTTTTATAA
The DNA here is from genome assembly GCF_048772165.1 of Typha angustifolia. NCBI lineage: Eukaryota > Viridiplantae > Streptophyta > Magnoliopsida > Poales > Typhaceae > Typha > Typha angustifolia. The sequence goes on from NC_133251.1 coordinate 941,822, forward strand.
TATACCATGTTTAGAAACAAGTTGGTACCCAGAAAACATATAGTTGATATAAAGGGCCAGCCAATTGTATCTATCATACATGTACCTCTGTGGCTTTGTTACAATGCCAGTGGAACTTGTATGTTGAACTTCATCAGCACTCTTCTTGTCTTACAGATATTTATCTATCCTTGTTATTTTCACAGAATGGTAAAAGTGAACCTGAAAGAAAGAAAGTTTTGGAGGATAACACCGTCGACAGCATTACCATTGAGGAGCATTTCAGAGAGCAGCAAAGACTGAAAACTGGGATGAAGCTCTTTCAGAATGAGGTATGTTGCATTCAAGCTTTTGCCTTGTAGTGCTGGATAGGAACAGCAATGTGAAGCCCAACATGAGTTAAGATTCGCATAAAATATGTCAAATTGGTCCAGACTCCAGATAAAGATTCATCTCTTCATATTATTGCTTAGTCCATCATTTTCTGATGTTAAATGTCAATATTAGCTGGAATACAATTGCCTGTATTTCTGACAGCTTTTGGGTGAACCCCATAACCACTGCAATGGCAGAATATAATACAGTCTTAGAGTAGTTGATTAGATATTATTGTAACGAACGATTACATCTAATGGAGTTGACCACTGCAATGGCAGAATATAATACAGTCTTAGAGTAGTTGATTAGATATTATTGTAACGAATGAGTACATCTAATGGAGTTGACCACTGCAATGGCAGAATATAATACAGTATTAGAGTAGTTGACTAGATATTATTGTAACGAATGAGTACATCTAATGGAGTTGGAATATTGATGGATAATTGAGGCCTCTTTGAGATGTTATAAGCTTTTGTGAGGTATCTACATAGGCAAGAAAGAAAAAGAAAAAGAAAAATGAGAGAACTCTGTATGATAATCTAGTATATGTAACATGCGCTCTGAATGAGTCGATTAAAATGGGAAAGAGATTATATTGAAAGCTTACAAAGGACAGAGACCGAAGAGTATCTCATTTGATGTGGTGGGAGGATTTGAAGCTACTTAAGACTAAAGATTTATTAAGACCTGGATGATATACAATGTCAGAGAGAATAGCTATGCTTAACCTAACCGATGATATGGCAATGTAGAATAGCTAAACTTAACTAACTAGATGATACTCATCTGTTAATAGGCAGTTGACCTTCGCTTGTTTTATGCAGTTGGAGAGATTGAAAAATGAGAATTTGTCTTCTCTTCTTCCTCTTGTGGATAATGAAATTGATGCATCGCAACATGGTTTTCAAGGAGCATTATTACATCTTGATATGGTATGCCTATGTTTCTAGTTCCTGAATGGAAAGAGTAATAGAGATAGCACCCCTTGCTTACTGTACAATTATTTCCTCTCACAGGCAAATGAGCATTTGAAAAGTACTCCTTTATCTAATGAATTACCTACCCCTGGTAATGCCTATGGAACGGTACTTGCATTGGAGCTTGAATCTGAAGCAGCACTGGGGGAAAAGGAAGAAACAGATGTTCATTCTGAGAGGTAATATTGTCTGTTACTCAACATTAAACTTTTTGTCCTTATTTTCAGTTGTACTTTTTTAGTTTTAATATTTTTTCTTTTTCTCCATTCTATTTGTTCAAATTGAGGTAGAGTAAGATGGAGGCTAGTCTGCTTGCTATTCTGTAGGAGTTTTAAGTATGCATAACTTGAAGCAATATTAACATTGCTATCTACGGGTACCAATATTATATCCAACAAGCTGTTCTTTGGATTTCTCTTCCTTAGTTCCTCTTATACTATATGGGGATATGTTTGTGCTTCTTTGAAACCTATTTCATGAATTTGATCCAGATTATGCTTGGCTTCTTTTTCCTGTCACAGTCTTGGAACTGATTCTTAATTGGGCCTCATTCCAGTTATCTTAACTGAAGGAAATTTAGGGAACACTCTTAGTCAGATGATAGTTCATGTACCAACGAACTCTCAGACACATGGAATAGCTGTTGAATTATGGGACACTCAAACAGATGGATACTTTTCCTTGAACTACTTACTATATATATCGATGCACACAAAACGAGTCTTGTGCTTCTTAAGTGTTCCTCTATGTTAGCTGACATGCACATTGCACAATGCCGTGATTTCTTTGTCTATTTGGCTCAGTTCATTCCTCAAACAACATAATGATAAAGAACCAGATTTCCAAAGCTTTGGGGACACCAAGGAATTGATACAAGGCATGCTCGAGATGAAGAGAAGAAACAATGCTGTGGAAACTGAACTGAAAGAGATGCACACTCGGTACTCTCAACTCAGCTTGAGGTTTGCCGAGGTCGAGGGAGAGAGACAGAAACTTATGGTGACACTCAAGATTAGATCACCCAAGAAACTTTAAACCTTTTCCCACCATTATTGCCAAAAAACAGCAGTCATTCTACGCAGGGAGGAAAACAATATTTTCTGCAAGACACCTTTCCCGGGATAAAACTTAGCTTCTGTAAATATGAGTCTGAACTTGGTGTCTGGCATCACAGGATGTATATATATATATATATATATATATATATATGTATGTATGTATCATAAGGTGCTGCTTATCTTTGGTCTTTCTCCAAAGAATTATTAAACTAAAAGTATTGGATTTTTATAGTTGATATCTCATTTGTACACCGTGTGTTATTTAGAAAGTGCGTCAATGTGAACAATCTTGAATTTTTTTTTTTCTTGAAATCGCCTTATGATAAAGATTGCAACAACGCTGTGATGCAATAAAAAGGCCTCGCGTATAGCTTGACCTAAAAGAGAGGAGGACGAATTGCCAGAAACCATGAAAAGAGGTCATCGAATTCGATCCAGGAACTTATATCTAGTTTTCATGTATGAATTTAGATGCATAGAACACCCCAATCACAGGATGAATAGCAAATGCCCGATTAGCCCAATCACAAGGTGTTATCAAACATCTCGTACGCCCAACATATCATAGTGATCAGTACCGGGTTTCTGCTATCATTCCTTGTGCAGCTTACAGATCCACAGTTTTAATCATAGAAATGGAGACCACCAACAAACTTTTAGATAGGTAAGCAAAATCATAAACCATAGCAGAGGGTAAAATCAACAAAATTATCGAACGGTTTACTCAAACTTGGAACCAAAGATAAGCAGAGTACAAGTTTAAGTTGGTCCATGCTGTAGCTTTCCACAATGAGCACCTAACCACTTCACATTTGCTCATATTGTCTACAACTAGTTAAACTATAGCTGTCTTTCCTAAACATGGAATTGATCGAAGAGCCAAATGGAAAATCCATCTTGCGTGAGAAAGATAGCAGATATTAAGTGCCTGTTCTTCCCTGCAAAGCAAATTAAGTCACCTTCCTCAGATTTTTTAACATGACTTCTAAAAGCTGAAAAAGTTCCAGAAGACACACCCACAACCAAGCTATTTGACTCCAGCAGGGCTCAAGAGAGAACCATTACTCCCTGGTGCTTTTGCTCTGTGATGCTACTTTAGTTGCCACCTGCTCTTCTGACAAGGGTAAGTAGTATATCCTTGGAGAGGCCTTTGTTTTCTTAAAAAGATCATCCAATGTCAGAGCAGGTGGTTCGGCTTTCTTTGGAGGGGGCGGTGGGAGTTTTTCCCTCATGGAAGGCGGGTTAGACAGAGGTGGTGGTGGAGGAAGTGGTGGAGGAGGTAACTGCTGCCTTGGAGCATTTTGACGAGGGATAGTTTGATTACTTGGGGTTTGTTGAAAGGGGGAGACCTTCGGTGTAGTTGGGCTGGGACTAACAGGTGCCGGAGATTGCAGTGGGGCATCAAGACGTAGCTTTACCTCTTGTGGATCAACAAAGTCAGCTAATAGATGGTTTCCACCATTGGGAGGCCACTGAAGATCATAAACAGCATTCCGAGTTGCCACAGCTTCCTCCACTGATGAATACTGGAATATGCCACAAAAAGTAACTTAAGAAATCATACCACAAAAATATCCTTGGAATATCTAATGGCACTATCATCATTCAAAGAATTAAAAAGGCTCCAAAGGAATTCGTAGAATTCTATGATCAGCTGAAAATGTAATATCAATTGACCAAAGAAAAATCAGATAATTGAGGAAATAACCATCAAAGAGCTTGCTTGTTTGCGTAGCAACTCATAATTGTGATCAAGATAAATAGCATCAGATATTGGGAAAAAGGGATTCCAGGATATGCACTGCCAGAAGCTGCACGCAGCTAAAACTAAATGTTTGGCACCCTACTGATTGCACGTTGATTTCCTAAATCTCCCATAAATATTCCTATCCCCTCTTCTCTGATCTTTGCCTCCTCAACCTTCAGATAGTTTGCAGTACTAAACAAGGCCCTCCTAGCTCAGCCCCCCACCCACAGACAAAAGAACAAAATTCCACTATGGAGGGAGTGATTATATCAAGGCATGCAGCCAAAAATTGCAACAAAGATTTTAATATGCTAAAAACTGATAATATTTCCAGGACTTGTCAGCAGAAGAGGAAAAAATGAAACTGATGTCAGAAGAACTGTACCGTCACATAGCAGTGGGTCTTAATGTGATCCATCCAAAAACTACAAACAGACCCAGTTTTGCCAAGCAGCTCCTGCACTGCCTTCAGAGTAAAGGGCCGCACAAACCGATCAATTCTCAGAGAAGTAGTTGCAGTCTTCTGTGACGGTGGTACTGCAATGCATGTAGAATAAGCAAAATGCTAGTCAAACATTATCCTATGAAATTAATACTTAGAATGAAGAAATTGCAAAGGCTTACCAATGCGTTCCTTTGGGGAATCTACACTCAGAGCCGAGTCAGACCTGGTGAAAGAACGTTTTGGAGTAGGTTGGAACACATCCTTAGGTGCAATGGAACCACCAGCACTAGTTGTTTGTTGTTCTGGAACTTTAACATTCTCTGAGTTCCATCTGCGCTGTCGCTTAAAAGTTTCATTGTTGCCGACAGCTTCCGTAGCTGCACATTCAGCTAAAAGTTAGAACAATGTTAAAATACTAAAAACAACAAAGAGCATCACATCATACAGAATGATCTTATTGAAGTAGAATATGGCTTGAGAGGAATGAAGACCTAGTAACTAGTAAGAGAAGATAATTGGAGATATGATAGTATTTAATTCAACAATAGAGAGTGAAAAGTTCAAATAATCACTACTTACATAAGATTAAAGTAAAAAAACTGAAAGGCCGATAAAAGTTGAACTAGCAAGTATAATGCAATGAAGAATGCAACATTAATGTCATTTGCATGTCTTAGATCATGAAAGGAATCAACTAATGGATAGAGAAATGTATGAACAGGATATACAAAATGGCCAGTCACACAAAAATATTCAATATGAACACTTGAAATGATGGAGATGGTGTATTTTTATTTAAAAATGGGCAATGCATTATGACATTCTAATGGCATCCAAAGTCATTAAAATAAGTAGTAAATGAAAGAGACACATTATCCAATAATTGCAAACTTGCAAAGCATTACTAGGAAGGAGGAGGATACAAGCTCATTAATATTGATCGCATGCTTATTGAAGTAACTAAAAATGAACCCGCAGGCAAAGTTGTGCAAAAGAAAAATATGTGAGAGCCAAAGATGTACCTTCAATTTTCCTCTTCTCAGTAGAAGCTGCTGGCCTAGTTTTCTCCTCCAAATGAACTTCCCTCTTTTCAGGAGGGAATCCACTAGTAGCAGCATCAGAGTGGATCTTTTCTTTCACATCATGGCCACCGCTAACATCAATCATTTTATCAAGTTCATGAGGCTTAATATTGGACTCAATCTGCTTACTTTCTGTCACATCCTCTTCCATTGATTCATCACCCGAACTTCTGTCTAAATTTAATTTTTCTGGAGAACCCCCATCAGCACTATCTTCCTTCTTGGTAGAGTCCACATTAGTAGTACATTTGTAATCTATTTCTTCCAAAGAGACCTGGTTCTTAACCAGTTCTTTGTTATCATCCGGTTGCTGTAAATCGCCACCTAAGAGAGGAATGCTGGATGATGGTTGCACCATCTCCGGCTTAACAACTTCTAGTTCTAAATCAAAATTATCAGCATTTAAGTTATCCTTTAGTTTACTCTTTTCAATAATTGATATAGAATCAGTAGAAATAGACTCATTTTTTACTTGAAACCCTAAATCTGGGCTGACCTCAGATACCTGATTTTTTGATTCCGACATGCTAGGCTTGACATCCTCATCGGGAAGCTTAGTATCCTTGTGCTCTTCTTTGGGTATCATAGGATCCTTATGCTCTTCTTCAGGTATTATAGAATCCTTGTGCTCTTCTTCGGGTATTTTAGAATCCTTGTGCTCTTCTTCAGGTATTATAGAAACCTTATGCTCTTCTTCAGGTATTATAGAAACCTTATGCTCTTCTTTGGGTATTTTAGAATCCTTATGCTCTTCTGCAGGTATTATAGGAACCTTGTGCTCTTCTTCAGGTATTACAGAATCTCGAGTTGTATAATCATCGGGAATCACACTTTGAGCCACACTGTCTTCCAGGGTAGTTCCACCAACTGTTTCCACAGCTGCTTTGTGGGATCCTCTAGCAGGCGTTGTATATTCATCCTGGAATTTAATTCCTTCATTGACATCTGGAATGCTATCAATAGTATCAACTGTTTTAGCACCAGCATTAGTTACAACAGTTGTATGTGCGACAACTTCAGTATATATTTCTTGTGATGGCTGTGCTTCCTCCTGGTTGGCATTACCCTGAAGAGATGAATCAGTGTCAAAACCATTACCAATTTCTTCTTCTTCTTCTTTGGTCGCCTCCATCTCAGTTCGAAGAGCTTCATCCAACCTCCTCACCAAATCATCTTTCAAACCTTTTATTGGCAATCTCCTCCTCCTTAGCTCGTCCTTTAACTCGGTAACCTTCCATTGATCAATTGGCTTGTTATTGAGCACGGGGAATGGTGAAGGCATCTTAGTCAGCTGCAACCCAATGAATAGGTATCTTCACAGCACCTACTCGTCATTAAGTAAATCAAATGGTGAATTCATTTGATAATTTATAGGAAAAAAAAATTAGGTTAATGGACAATCTAACCAAGAAGAGGATTAAAAAACCTCTAATATGACAAAACCCTAATCTCAAACAACGACGGGTTAAAGGGAAAACCCTAATGCAAACGCCAAGATCCAATCTTCAGACAAGAAAAGGCAATAAGAGAACTCACCAAGCAATCGGCTTCAAGAACCACCGCAGACGAAAGATTCCAAGATCAGGACAGAGCCGAGCGAGAAACCCTAATTCGAGAACACAAAACAGTCATTAGAAGGAAAGCGAATCAAAATCCACTTGGAAATAATCTCGGAACAAACGATCCTTAGCACCGATCAGAGCCAAACACTCGAAACACCCATATTTTCCTGAAAGCAAAAAACAAAAAACAAAACAAAACACAAAATAATCTGAAAACAAGAAGGTAAGAAGAAGGGGGAAAGAGCAAGACGAATAAGATGGATAAGAGAGGGTAAAGAAATTTTTCAAAAGGGCGAAGAGAAGATAAAGGGTAAATTTTCTAGGGTTTCGCTCTCTGGGAAGAGGGGCTGCGTCTATTCTTCCGGAAAAAAAGACGAGCTTTAAATGGCGCTCGAAAAGAAGAGGGCGTCCTCGACGATGTGATATGGTGCGGATATTGAAATATGCGGACGGTAACGGAAGTGTCTGTATGAAATGGACACAGGAAATTTACAACAATGTCCCTAATGGTTATCGGTAACTTGTGCATGGTTCTAAAACCCGAATCCGATAATAAATTAAAGAGATCGGCATGACGTTCACCGGACTCGCCGACTATTCCCATTCCACTATAGAATCGGTAACGAGTAACGAGTAACGACTACTCGTCTTCTCTCCTGATCTCCTTTCATGGCGAGAACCTTAAAACCCTAAACAAATCTCCGCATTAATTACTCTTCCCAAAATGCCCCTTTTATCCTCCAAAATCCCTCCCCGCTCCCTCCTCCGCCTCCTCCTCCCCTCCTCTTCATCCCTCCCCTTTTCCTCCGGCGCCGCTGCCGCCGAACCCCGCACCCAGAAGCTAAACCGCATCGCTGACGAGCTCCTTTCCCTCACGGACTCCGAGCGCGAGGATTACTCTACTCTCTTCCGCCTTAGGCTAGGCCTCAACATCCCTTCCTCTAGCGGGCTCCCTGCGTCCGCCGCGGCGGCGGAGGGGGTAGCAGCCGGCGCCGGCGAGGAGGAGGTGAAGGAGAAGACGGCATTCGATATCAAACTTGATAAGTTCGACGCCGCCTCCAAGATCAAGGTGATCAAGGAGGTGAGGACTTTTACTGATTTGGGGCTCAAGGAGGCCAAGGAGATGGTGGAGAAGACCCCCGTGATTCTCAAGAAGGGCGTACCCAAGGAGGAGGCCGAGGCGATCGCCGCAAAGCTCAAGGAGGTCGGCGCCACTGTCGTCCTGGAGTGAAGAAGTAGTAAAGATCCCGCCTTCGTAGCTTTTCCTTTTCAAAAATATGTTTTTTTTTTCTGTGGCGGGGTGGGGGAATCATTTCTTGAGTACTTGAATATCACTGGATCATTTTCACTTACTTTGCATTGAATTCTGCAATACAATTTCCATCTTGTTGCGGAACTCTTTCGTAATGCTGAAAAGGATTCTATCCTCTATTGTTTGTTAAATTATCTCGTAGTTTAGTATGAGCAACTCACCTGTTTTTCTATTTTGCAATTGTTTTCTGTATGTGCATGGTTTCTCAGTTTAGTGATAACTATGAATAGTCGGGACAATGAAGGTCGTGATCTACTTACTGAGGTCATATAGTCATAGTTAGAAGACGTCTGGTTCTCTGTGCATGGTTCCACTTTTGCTGGTTATTTTAGTTTGGAACTCATTTTGGTTTGAATTATACAGCTTTTCCCTTTTTCAAGAATCAAAGTTTGCATCTTCTTAAATGCCATTTGCTCTTCGGACATTGCAAGCAACATTTATCATAAGATAACTAAATATGGTCATTTGAACTTGATAGTGGGATTTTAGAGTATGTTCAGTCTTCAAGTTGCAAATGAGCTTTTTTTGTGATCAAAACTCCATTTCATAGATGAACGAGCATTCCATGCATAATGCCTTATTGGTGTCGAAATCCAATCTCTGTTTGCAGGTTGCCCTCTCTACTATAAAAATGATGAAAAAACTTATGTTTCCTATTATCATTTACTACTTGATCTTATGAAGGTAGCAGTGAGCCTCTTGAAGTACTTGATCCTTTTTACCACATTACTTTGGCACGGAGATTGCAATTAGGACAATCTACATTTTTGTGCTCATACTGGCAAAGTGGCACAATAGAAAGCTTCATTTTGTAGCCCTTTATCTGAATAGGAATATAGCCATGCTTACATGACCTTATGATGTAAGAGCAATAGAGAATGGAACTAGAGCTGCTGCTAAGAAAATTTATGAAGTCTACAATCAAGCTTAATACTAGCTTTTCGCTCTTTAGGATCTGCCTTGTGGCATGAAATGATGTATCTCAAGACTGGACTTAGCCTTGTAAGACTCTTGTTACTGAAACCATCTGTTTGATAATTTCTAATGCAAGTAAATGCTAGATTAATACGAGAGATGACTACTCTAAAAGTCTAAAGTGTGATTAATAAGCATATCACATCAAGTTTGAAGTACTTTATTACTACTAAGCTATACTAGTTTTCTTGTAGCCTAGTAAAAACATCAATATTTGCTGAATTTTTTATTACCTGAATTGAAGTTATGAAGTTCAGTGCATTGATTTTCCTTCAACATCTGCTCCTCATTTTCATCACCACCCTCTAGTCTCTTGCATCCTTCTAAACTTGGGAAGCGTTGGAAGTTTCTCTGCTTACAGGCGATATTGCTCCTCAGTTTTCATGAGCTCATCTTGCTCAAGAAGCATTTGGTAAATAGAGCTGAAACAGCTGAAACATAGATAGGCTATATTCATTCATACTTCGACTTGATGGTATGGTCTTTTCCTCATGGATACTTTTCAAAGCATGCAAAAATAAATCAACAACTCAATTATGTAAATCTATGTAAGAAAAGATTTGACACCTGTTATTTGTGATTTACTTACAATTGCGTTATCAATAATCTATATATTTGTTCTTCTCTTCTCTTCTCTTCTCTTCTCTTCTCTTCTCTTGAGCTTGTTACCTTGTCTGCATAATTTTGATTGTTCTGCATATCCAACTGGATCAGGGTCATGACATATAAGATGATTTTTGTCTGAGCTGCAGAACACCTGAAGCATCTCTGGGAAATGGTCATAGATTGATATTTCTTTTTTACCTCTGAGAAATGGTCATAGATTGATGTTTCTAACTTTCTAGGCCCTTCACTAATTTATCTAACCTGTCTACTAATTTACTCGATCATCCAAATACAGGCAAAGTACAGGTCACTTCCACTGATCAAGTGACAAATCTGAATTGCTACCCTTACTGTACACTTTGCTCTTGGTTTTCTTTTCTTTCCCTGTCTCTGAAGCATGCATAGGCCCACATTGTGGAGTTGCTGGGCAGCAATAATTCTTCAATGGAAATGAATGAGTGGTATAGATATCCCCACCACCACCTTCTCTGCACAGTGAGAAAGCTCCGTATCTTTATAAAAAGTGAAGCTTCCTTCTTTCTCCTGCCCTCTCCCATATCGCAACAAAGTTAGCGTTAACCCACAATGTCAACATTGGTGGCTTCAGCCAATAGATTTCAAATTGAATTTCTTTTGTTGTAGGGGCAATCCTAACAATGACATGAGACAGAACAACAAAAACTAGCTTTAATTTGAATAGCGAAAATATCAATTTGGAGAACATTGGTGGTTTGTCTTGTATAAATTGCCTATGGCATATGGATAGGGCCCTTCCACTTTTCCTTAGTGGTTCATTTCTGTACTGGTGTCTGATAGGCCACTTGGCAATTAATTACCTTAAGTTTGGTATGAGGTCTTTGTCACTATTTTGTACTTTCACATTGCCGACCTCTCTCTGTTGTTCTTATCATTCTATCTAATTATCATCCCGTCAATCAAGATAAACAGGGTGTGGACCTTAACAATCAGTTCTATAATTCTATATAAAATTTGCCAGTTAATTTAAGGGAAAAAGAAATCTAGAGTAACTATTTTATTCTTAAAATAACATTTTTAATCTAGAGTAGAATAATTTGATATTTGGTTGTAAATTGAAATAGTGGTGTTATTTTTGATGTGACATAAAGTAGAGTTAAAGTATAAAATAAAAAAAATATTATTTCAAATATTTTAATTTAATTTATAAATTTAAATTGAAGTATTCTTAGGTATGTAATACATACTTGTAGGCATGCATTGGATTTAAGTAAGAAATGAGATGTGAATAGTATGATAGAGGAAATAGATAGATGGAGAACTTAGCAAAATAGGTGGAAAATAGATGAGAGGTAAGAAAGAGGATTTCTTTAAAAAAATTTAAATAAAGGATAAAATTATAACTGAGCTTATGTGTGAAATAATCTGAATAAATATTTTTAATCTAGAGTATGAAATATTTAATACTTGATGACAACTCTGATGCCAAGTTTTAGCAGGTATTTCTGTGGTTAGTTCTTGTGAATTCTGTTTTTAATTTTTATTCCATATGTGACTGTTTCTGAAACCTTAGCCCCCCAATTGGTTCCAGGATATATGCCAACTACTCGGCTCAAATTTATTCAGCAGCACCGCCCAATCATTATGACAACTCTCAGATGGGTCCAAATTTCGTTTTGGTTCAACAACACTTTGGTTGATAAACTATTCACAGATGCATCTGAAGAAGAGTGAGCTGTTTGGTGCAAAGCAAACTGCAATAAAAATTAATGAGATGGAATTATTAATATGCCTTCTCTCTGGATGCATGTAATGCTTTTTGATAGCATCACAGATTTCTTTTACCTGGCATTAGTTGTAAGAACTTGGTTAACAACTGCAGCACAACTCAGAAGGCAGCATAGTTTTTAAGTCATCAATGGAAGAATGAAGAGTCAGAGCACACAGCTATCAATAGAACAGTGAATGGGAAGCAACAAGCCCCCACAAGGCAAATGACACCTGTAAACCTATCAACTTTTTATTGTCTGTCTGATGGCTTGCTCAAATCCAGGACTCAGATGAGTGGCCAAGCTGATCCCAGAGAGGTTTTAATCTTTGCCAGCAGTTTCCTTGTAGCTCACGTATTCATCATCTCAACTGTTGCAGAAAAATATCTAATAGTACATAGTCCTGCATCCCAACAAAATAGGTCGCATGCAAGGGTCTTTCCTTTTGGGTTTATACCACAGCGGTGCCTCTCTTCCTTATCTATCTGATCTTTTGTCTTTGCACAATAATATCTTATTCTTTTTTGAGGCCTATATAAAGAGGGCATAGGACAGCAAGTAAAGGGTAGCAATAACTCTCTGCCTAAGCACCAGAGTGCATGCGAGTTTGAAGCTTCCAAGGGAAAGCCACATTGAGATCAGTATAAATTCTTATTTCCTATCATTCTTCCGTTGCTGGTTCTAGTTATTATATCTGTTCTCCTTCGAGTTTTACCTTGGGTATAATTAGACATCAACTTCAGTGCCATTTCTTGTCCATTCTTCTTCATTTCTTATATATCCTAATCATATCAAGTTGGGTGGTTGTTTCTGTCTCCAGTCCATTTAGAGAAAAAAGCAGCGGCTGGTCCTTTTCGTCTTTCTTTCTGTGATTTCCATAGGAATAAAATACAGCTCCCCTGTGCCCTCTAACCCCATACCAAGATCCATACATCCTTTCACTGGTTTGCAAGTTGTTTGTCCCCATAGAAACCTTCTATCCTTCTCCCTCCATTAGTCTTTTCTTGATAAGTATTCTCTTCCACCATGGGAGGCACCTTGGAGTATTTCTCTGGGTTGTTGGGCAGTTCCCACAAGCACAAGAAGAGGAAACAGTTGCAGACTGTGGAGCTCAAGGTCAGGATGGACTGTGACGGCTGTGAGCTCAAAGTGAAGAAAGCTCTTTCTTCCATGAAAGGTTTGCTCTACTCCTCCTTTCTTATTCTCTGCACTCAGAGTTGGTTTCTAATTCTTGTTTATGGCCTCCTCAGGAGTTCAATCTGTGGATATAAACAGAAAGCAGCAGAAGGTAACAGTCACTGGGTTCGTGGAGCCAAACAAAGTCTTGAAGAGGGCCAAGTCCACAGGGAAGAAGGCAGAGATCTGGCCTTATGTGGCTTACAACTTGGTCGACCATCCATATGCTGCAGGAGCCTATGACAAGAAAGCACCCCCAGGTTATGTCAGAAATGTGGAGGCTGTCAATATCTCACACCAAGGTAACAAGCAGGAAGACCAGATGACCAATATGTTCAATGATGAAAACCCAAATGCCTGCTCCATTATGTAAGAGAGGAGATGCCAAGATCTTTGCTATGTTCATATTTTATCTTAGACTGTTGATGTATTGGTAAGGTACTGTCAATTAAGAGGTATGGATATTGAAGCCTTTAGAAGATGGAAGGAGCTTTTTGGCCTGTTCCCCCCCTTCATATTGATGTTGCTAGTATAGCATATGCATATCCTATGTACTATAGTGTTTCACATCTGGGTGTAGTTTTAATCTAAGGTGTGGATGTCATGTAAGTTCAACTATTTGGAAGCTCAGGTGTAGGTTGTTATATATGTACAGTTATATATTGCCTGTTTGATTTAGTGTCCTTTGTGATGAGACTACATTTACCTTGTTTGGTTGTCTGGGAATATCATGTTTCTCAACAATTTCACTCATCAGCAGCTGCAGTTCCTGTTCACATGGTTGGATGCACAACTAACTTGCTACAAGAAATCCAAACCAAAAGTACATTGGCTTTCCCAATGTATTCAAATTCAATTTGTATTGAGGAATTACCGATGTTGCTTGTTTATTTTTGTTTGGACTTCCCATTTTCTTATAGGGAATTAGTCAAACATGTCCCTACTTCCATAAGGCTCAAAAAGCCAAACAAGCACCGCCCAAACTCCACAATGGAGTATCTCTCTTCACAAAAGGACACAACAAGTACACCACTGAAAAAGGGAAGTATATCAACAAACATCACAGATTGTACCTTCAGATGTTTGGTATTATAAAAATCTTAAGAGGAACATAAATAACAATACAAAAGATTGTCTCGTCCAGAAACTACCATGCTTACGTTTGGTAACAGGCAAGTAAATAGGAAACAGAGTCTCATATAAAACTGGAAGAAAATAAAAAATAAATGACTGAAACATTTCTTCCATGTTTATTTCTGAGCTCTTTTCTCCCATTTATAGCTTGCATAACCTGCCAAGTGCAAACCGTAGTCTGTTACTCAAGTATCTCCAGAAAAACATCCATCTTGCACCGAGTATTTAGAGTGTCCTGTTAAACATGGAACTAGGTTAGTAACCGAACAAAGCAGCAGATTAAGCAGAAATAACTTAGATTATGTTAGCATCTTTCCAGAAAGACAAAGTAAACGAAGGAAAACCAGTTGTGAAGCTTCATCCACTGTGTGGCAATAATGCTCTAGGTCTGTAACCACGGGGATGTGCCTGTTATGTGGTAATAGTCCTTCTACGTGCTTGCGGTAACTAGGTAATAACCCTCCATGCCAAGATGATCTTTATAGCCTATCCAGGAGCAATTAAACTATTATAATTTTCGCAGTGTCCATGCTAAGATTATTTACTCATCAGGTCATGACATAGCTCCTCATGTACTATATCTTCAGGCAATTTTTCAGTAAGACTTCTCCATTGTACAAGGAACTTGCTTTCCTCATATTACTAAACTAGCATGATCTTTTGACTAACTATTCTTCCAACTCATTAATCCATCCTCTCAAAGCATCAACTCTGTTTCAAGCAGAAATTCATAACTCCAGAGCAACAATGAGAACTCTCAAGGAGCTTATTATTTGCGACGAATATGCCATAGAGACCAAGCGAATGCATTAGTATGTCTCTCTTCTGTGCGTGGTTTCATCAAGAAAAACAAGGGTTCATAGCTAAGGAGACAAAGGTCCTTTATCCAGTTGCATTTGGGAACAAAAGGCTAGCATGTTACAGTCTCAAGAAACTAGCACAGTATCAGTGGATTCCTCAAAGTTCTCAAGAGGGTATTGGAAGGAACTTATCTGCATTAGATCTATTTTACACGCTTCATAGAAAGAATGGACAGAGAAAAGGACAACAGAAGCACAAAAATTGCCAGGAAAGCTAACTCTCTCCAATCTGACTCACCTCAGCAACCTTAGAAACGAGAATTATCAAATACCCAAGGTTCATGGAGGAAAAGCTCACGACCATTCATTTGCACTGTTCCTGCAGCTATATCTTCTGTGCGTTTCCGAGCTGCTTCGTCCTTTTTTGCTGATGTGTCAGCATCCTGTTTGAAGAATGCAGCATAATTTGCTCAAACTTCTATATTTCATAATTTAGACAAGATCAACTAAGTGAAAGAAGGGAAAAAAATATCACTTAATCTGTACAATCACATGACTATACTTAAGACAGAAACCCCATCATAGGGTGATTGAGTACTAGATGTTTTAAGAATGGGGCTACAGCCAAGGAGCAAAGGCTTTGCCTTGGTAAAATAAGTTTCCTATGGCAGATTGAAACTCCTGTGGACAAACAAATGACTAAGAAAGATCATAGGGGTTCTATTGGTCATGCGTATCCGGACATGGATAATCTTAAAGCTCTGGGATATGACAATTGAGAAACGCAAGAATAAATGCGATCTGTATATAGTACAATATATAAGATTTCGAGGTGGTTCATGTTAGATCTTCTTAATTCTTCCGACAATTGAACAAGTAAAACTTTCACACCGCAAGAGATCATTGAAAAGAAAAGGAAGGCCATTACCCATCACCTATATTTCTATAACTCATCACTGAATCATTGAAAAGAACGAATCTTGCGATAGAACACGAACTAACTATGCAGCAAAGGTAAACAATCTAAAGAGACCCAAGAGTCCAAATCCAATAAGGAAGAGGAATGAGATTGAAAGGTCGAACCTTTCGGCGTTTCCAGGAGAGGAATTGAGCCTCCGAGATAGGCGTGGGCCGGGGTCCGACTCCTTCGCCGTTTCCCCTCTGCTGTCGCTCCTCTTCCGCGCCCATCACAGCCAGGAACAGAGGAAAGGTCGTCCTAGGGTTCAGAACGAACTCTATAATAGTATTTGCAAATAGCCCCTTATATTATTGGTTATATAGATAAGTACCCCGACATTATGCAAGGGAGATCTTTGTAAAATAACTCCTGTGATGTCTTCGTCTTCCCTTCCGGCGCTTCATCTTCTTTGCCATCTGGTATCCTCTTCTTGAGGTATTCTCCGGACAACATAGACGATGTCAGCGATTTGTTCTTTTTCAATCATAGCAATATTTTATGTACTTTGTTGCATAAGAGTAGACAAACGTGATTTTTCTAGTATATTTTGTGGATTTTACGTGATTGAATACGTAAAAAGATTTACCCGGCTCTAACGCGTCTCTCCTAGAAAGCGAACTATGGAAAATCTCATCCTGTTTTTGTGTCAAAGATTATTTTATTCGCTCTTGCGCTTTGTGATTGCTTGCAATCTCCATGGCAAAGCTATCAAAATGTTGTCTTGCATTGATACGAACTGCTTGATATTGATCTCTCTAGAGTTGTATCTTCACATCTTGCTAAATGCGATTCCACCACTCTACTCTTGTGAATTCTAGTTCCTTTAAGATTTTGAAGGCATTTAATTGGATCTTCTGATACTTATCTTTGAATGGATCTGTTGGGTAAGTTCTACATCAGATGAATCCGAGGGTAAATTTAGCTTACACCTTTTATGGTTCTCTTTGTTATTCTTTGCTTGCTTTACCATCTTATTTTGAGTGAAATGATTTAGATTGGACTTTGTATGAAGTGACGAGATTAGTGTAGAAAGTTCCAAGGGAATTTCTATCTCAGAGGCATTTCACACCTCAATTTCTATAATAAAAGCTGTCTTGAAGCGGGTAGTGAACTGCAAATAAAGCTCCATCCAAAAGTTGTTACCTTTTATTCCCAGGTGTTTGATACTTTGATACAAGCACCTTAGCAACATTCTGTGAACTAAGTGATTCTTTTCCATGGTTTTACTTGAAAGGGGTAAAAGAGAGAGTGAAAAAGAGCAGATGATACTTTCAATTTTCAACAAGCAAAGCAATTGTCTTTCCTGTCTCCTAGACATGCTTCCACTGCTTCACCCACTGTGAGAAAGATCCATGTTGCTCCAATCTTGTGAACAATGCTGGCCAACTTCATCTTGTTAATCACCTCCCATGCAGGATTGGCAATAGCTAGCTGCCGAAATAAGAGCAAGATTTTCAGAGAATCCACAAAATGCATAGAGGATGTAAATTCTTTCACTTTAATTCAACTATGTGGTAGATGGGCTCACCTGTATCCTAAGAGAAACCAACTCACCATGTATTTCTCCAAGTGCTGTGATTCCTGAGGTGTCAATATTCATCACATCTGCAGCCAAACATATTTATCAGACAATTGATTCTTTAGTAGTAATTCAGAAGGATATTATAGGCTAGATAACCTACTTGACATGTCAATAACCACTGATTGAATTTTCTCTGTTGCCTTAGTTGCCTCATATTTCTCTTTTATCAAACTTATGATCCTGCAGCAAATTAGTAACTGTAAGATAAACATTTGAAGATTATTTTTCAGGATAGTAAGAAATCATCATTGATCACATTTTTTTCTGTTTGGATTCTTAAGCCTACCCATACCTTCCTCTGATGAAATTAGCATTCATGAAACAAAGGAAGAATGAGTCGATGCGGATTAACAGTAAGCATGGTGTTCCAGAAGCCATCGGATATTGTCTCATGCTGCAGAAAATGTCTGTCCCTTGTATTCTCCCAAGAATTTCTATATGAGGCAATAGCGATAGTATAAGGACCTTGGCGAAGGAGATGACTACCTGCAACATTGCGAGCCCTTTAAGCAATAATGTTTGTAGAAGACAATAGATGGCTGATAACTCTGAATTGTTCTGTGAGAATTAGATGATTGTTAAAGGTATTTGGGTCTTATAGTGACAATTTATACTCGAGAAGACTGGAAATTTTCATGTCATCACAACTACTAAGTCATTTCATCTGGATATGTACTTCTGTTATTACAGGGAAGAGTAAATAAAGTCATGCACTACTAAGTAATGTATCATTTTAACTGAAATAACAACAAACCATCATACCGCTGCCAAAAGACCAATTTCTACTGATCCAAATAGAACACCTAGGAATGCTCCAGAGCAAGCAAGAAAGTCCATCTTGTCAACTTGCCATATATTGCAAACTTCTTTTATATCAATCAGTCCAGGTAGGGCAGAGAGAATAATTGATGCAAGGATGGCCACTGGGGTGTAGTATAAGAACCTTGTGAGCAGCTGTAAGGCTATAATCACTGTGATGGACATGACAATGTTCGAGACTGTTGTTTTGCACCCAGCACTGAAGTTTACAGCTGTTCGAGAAAAGGAGCCTGTAGATCTTTACAGTATCACATATTAGCTATGCATTTGATATAGTTCAACTGCACTTTAATGAGAAGAATTATTTTGGTTTGTTTACTGTAAGACATTCATTCATGGTTTTCTGATCTAGCTTCTGATAACATATGCAATTCTGAAAAAGATTTGCATAAGTAAGAGTAATTTGATTACTAGTTCTGCACAGATACTTCTTGTTTATAAACATAGGCATATATGTGTGTTTATGACAGAAAATTAACTTGATCAATCAAAATTTTGTTGGATTTATCTTGTTAATCATGTATTTTGGTCATTTCTTTATGAGAACTTCTAATAATCCGACATTGTTCTGCATAGGCTTTACTTTCTCTGAAGTAAAAGATTGAATATTATTTTTTATCAACTCCAGTCTGTTATTTATTTATAAACACTATGTTAGCGTGTATTATCTGTGGTTCCTTTGAAGACAGCATTCTGTGACACATTTCAACAAAATTTTCTTCTAGATTTTCACACTCTGTCATTTTCTGAACATCGTATTTACCTGTTGCAACATAGCAGGAGGATATAGATCCAGCAATATTCATGAAGCCCATTGCCATCATTTCCTTGTTTCCATCAAGTTGATAACCTTTTATTGAGGCAAAAGATCGTCCAACAGCTATTGCCTCCTGAAATGTATGTCATTTCAAATTTCTCATAAATATTGAAAGTACTCCATATTGATATTTTATCAAAGAAAAATACATCCAAGATATGAGTTCTGAACAAAAACTAATGGAGAGAGGATAAACCGTCAGAGCGATGACTGCACAAATGAGACCAATCTTTGCACACTCCCCTAAATATGGCCCTGTTAGCTGTATTTGTTTAGCTGAATTTGGATTTAACCCTCCATTTACATGCTGTATAATATTAACACCATGTTTGTCACCTCTTGTCACAAAGACCAAAAGAGTTGACAGAATAACAGAGAGAAGAGGGGCAATGGCAGTCAACCGGAAGAGCTTCTTATTCCTCCTGGCCTAACAATAGGATGTTTTGATAACATTAGATTAAATAAAAAGATAATTCAATCTGAGAAAGATTTGAGTCTTCTACTCTTACCATGAATCTTGCAATAAGAATGAATATCAGGAATGAACATCCAATGAGAAAATTGTTTGGGTGCCACTGTCAACAAAGAAGACATAGAAATACTTAAGTTAGACAGTGTTAGTTGAAAGTTGTTTTTGAGATATAATCTGATGGCATAAAGCACACAGTTCTAGGATAAATATTTATCAGACAAGAGATTGATCTCATCTATGATCTGGGTGATGCTTATATAAACTATAGAGTACTAGAAACCTTAAGAAACACACCAAGCTTCATAACTGTTTAGTTTTAAAAAATTATCCAAGTTTACTTGTAATAGTTGCTTCACAGTTCTGATGACATTGGTATAAAAGGTCTTTTTTATAGACATGTTCCTGTCTTCAGTTTAACATAACCTACAGGGTGATGAACTGCAAGCCAGACTGACTTGGCGACAGAAACCACATCAGTATTGTTTGTGAAGTGAGTGATCCCAAGAAGTCCTTTCAGCTGCTGTGCTCCTATCACAATAGCTGCTCCTGCCATGAAACCGACGATTGCAGCATGTGAGAGGAAGTCCACGAGGAATCCTAATCTGAAATCATGAACAAGGAAAGCAAGTAAATTAGCTGCCAACTGAATGAATCCTAAAGCTCTATAAAGGAAGATAAGAGGATCCACCTGAACAATCCAAAAGAAGCTTGAAATATGCCGGCAAAAAGTGTTACTGTAAATACCAGCTTCGTATAGGCAATAGGATCAACAGTTGGGTCCACTACTTTCTGAACCATGGAGGACAGAAGCAGAGATACAACAGCAACTGGACCGATTGCTAACTCTCTCGAACTCCCCATTACAGCATAGACGAGCGGTGGTACAACACTTGTATCTGCTAGGACCAATGAGGTAATCATCATCATCATCATCATCTAAAGTATCTCTAGTTATGTTTGTTTGATACTGTGGAAGTTTAAATAAAAAATTCTAGACTTGATATGAAGGCAAAGCCAACTTACAAAGACCATACTGGGGATCAAGTTTAGCTAAATTAGCATATCCAATGCTCTGCAGAAAATATCAGGTATCCATTAGAGCATGAGAAATATGGATGTGTAGACTGCTCATACAATCTATATATGCAGCTCATGTAATGAATTACCTGTGGAATGCCAAGGCTTGCAAGAGTTACACCAGCCATCAAGTCACCCCTAAATGACTTAAAGTCATACTGCCTTCCCCATTGAAGCACTGGAAACAGACCTCGCAGTGCTGATATGGTCCATCTGAGCAGTGAGAAAGACTTGTTTCCTCGAGGAAGAATCGCTTCTTTCATCGACAATGAGAGCTTCTCCCATATAGAAGGTGGCTCTGGAACATTAAGCACTAAATTAGCTGTATTGGTTCTACTAGATTCTTGGACAACATTCTCTGGTATGTGAGTGGGCTCAATTGCGAATGACTCCATGACTCCTTCAAGTATGCAGGAGAACTCTTTTAAAGAGCTGTAAGGATATCCATTGAGATTGCGTTGCTGTCATTGCATATATGAATAAATAAAGTAGTGGAGAGATATAGGAGATACGCAATCTTGGTCACATGATCTACTCGAGGAATGTCGAATCTTGAATGTCTTATTATTATAGGAGCATCATTTGTTGCTTAACAGAAGCAGACAATGGTGTTGCCATCTGATCACGGATTTCCTACTGTCCTGTGGGATGAAGTTGCTTTAAATATTTCAACTTTGACGTCGACTAGTCTATAACAAGAACAGTAGTTCCTCATGATCCAATCATGTTCTATATTTTCTGATAAGAATATAATTTTTTCTTTCCTCTTTCCTAAATTACATCCGTATATCATTTTTTCTTCCATTTTCTAATTCTTACCGACTTATTATCGTTTAAAATATCGATTGTAAGTCTGAAATTTACCCAAATTACAAAGATTTCTTTACCCTCAAAAGAAATTATTATATACTTATATCACACCTGCTGGTAAAGAACAGCCCAGAAGGAGGCCCAAATATCCCACTTCCATGAGCCCAGTTGTGGATTCTTAACGGGCCGACTCGAGCCCCCAAGATCGAGAAGTTTACTCCCCCCTCGATCATTACAAAAATGTCTGCAAGAGTAATTAAACTTTTTATTTTCATTTTTGGGATAATATCCCGTTCTCCCATTGATTCTTAATTAATTATCCGCTAAGGGTTTTTTTTTTTTCGTAAACAAATATTATGTGATAAGTTTTAGACTATTTTACTCCTATTTTATAGGGAAAACTAAATAAATATTTAAATATTAAATAAATAACGAATTAATATAAAATGGGATAATTATACTTATTAGACTTCGAAATTTGTGTGACATTCTAATATTTGCTCACATAATTTACACGTGATAAATATGAAAAAGGAAAATTTAATAATTGTTTAGTGGATTCATGTGAAGGTTATTTAAATTGAAAACAGGTTACAGTGAAATTAAGCGAGTGGGGTTGACCCACTCCCATTCAATAAATGAACAGCCCCACATATTATAAATGAACAACATGGTCTTGTCCTCTTGGTAGATGGAAAGGTCAAGGTTATGACATTTTACACCCTATGTTTTGGATGAATATTATTTTGCCCCCTTAAATTTGTCCTACACCTTTAACCTTCTCAATTTTTACCTGTACGATATTTTTGGACATATTTATAGACGAGGACAAGGGAGAGGACAAGTGGGACAAAAACTTTAGAAGAGGAGATTAATAATACGAAGAGAATATTTAGGAGGTTGATAAAAAGGGGGGAATTTTGATAATAAAAAAATGAGGGGGTAAATTGATTTTCATCCAAAGGGGGGTAAAACATATTTAATCAGAAAAAGTTAAGTTTAGGTGCTGACAGCCGGATATACTAAAAATATCGAGAAAAAATAGTGGAGTTTTCTAATAGGAAGGCGGTGAAACGCAAAAAGATCTAATAAATACCAAGAAATTCCAACGTTTGAAACCGAGACGATGTATTGACTCTGCCTCTCTCCCTTGCAAGTGGGTTACTACCGATTATTATACTTGATAGGTATGTTTCCCACCGCTAATGAGATTATGAGTTTGATTTCGACCTCATATAATATTATGGAGAAAATTAGTTAGTTGTTTACCTCAATGGCTCAATTCGATTTATGACTTGACAGGACAGTTGGTTTGAAAGAGCGACGAAGACTTAGAGCAGGTCTCAGTGGTATTTAATTCGGAGCAATTGTTTAGTGATGCACAAGACTTGAAATTTATACTAGGTAGCTTACTATATTGACTAAAAGCTTGGCGAGACTTAAGTGTTTCTGTATTTATGAAGAATTTATTTTTTATCCAAGATACTTTCTTCATAACTAAGGAGATCATAAGATCGATTCTAACTCCAAATAAATTTTTACAGAGAAAATTATTTGAACTATGCGACTTAATATATTAGCCTTAATATTTTTTATATTTAGAAAATATTAGCTCTTTGTCGGAGCCATATCTAGTCTTCGAGTTCTTTAATAATTAAAAATGGCAAAGTGGACAATCTTTTCAAAATATATATATTTTCCAAAAAAAGAAGAAGTTGCAACGCGGCAAAACTAATAAACAGAAAAAAGAAATAAACAAATTGACGTAGCAAAACTAGAAAGTAGAAACATTTCAGATTTTGCTGAGGTCAAATTGACGAACATCTTCCTGTCTATAATTCGTTTGTGTTCGTTGGATTTGGACGTAATATCTAAATTTGTCCCATCTATCCGACTTTACGAACAAGTTCCGAATCAATTACGTCCACAAAGACATTAGAAAAGTCTGTCCTTGAATTGGAACCTCTGTTTTCCACCTAATCTTCGCCCCCATTATTTTCTTTGATGCTTGCGACCCTTTTGACTTTGTCATATTAATTTTGGGAATTTGAAAGGACTTCAAAGAGAAAAGCAAAAAGAAAGATAAAGTTTTGCTGATGGGAGACAAACATTCGGGCTTCCAGTCTTCCACTATTGATGGCTTCTAACACTCCTTGTTCGCACACTCGAAGGTGAGTATTTTATTCTTCATTTTTCTCTTTTTGGTTCTAGGATTTTCGCTTTCCTTATTATTTAAATCCAGGAAAGTATCCAAAGATGCGAAAAGGTTAAAACGTTTTATTGTTTCCTTAGGGTTCATATAGTGGGATTATTTTAATCGGGAAAAGATATTATATTTCTAGTAGTATATGATGCTTATTCCAAAAGTTGCGGTTAATAAATTTGGGTATCTTAATGTTTGTAAAAGTATGCATATCTTTCTGCTCTTATTCTTCTCTTCAAATTTCTTCTTTCTCGTAGTGCTAAGTTTACATAGCCATTCAATGAATTCTATATCAGAACCATGATAAGTGCCTTTTCTATGGAACTCACTGGTTAACAAAGAGCACTTGCTCTTCCGATTTACAATCACCACTCATCAGTAGAAAATTTGGTTTCAACTACTACTCTATCTTACTAATGGAACTTGATGATCTAGATTTCCTTTTCTTGGATATGGACTTATATGTGTGCTAGATTCATACTTGCAGTATAATTTTGGTCCAGTGGAAGTTTGACTTTCTATATGGTCTAATGACTGCGTCTAGACACTATCCTTACTATATACATAATGGTGCTAGTATAATATGTCCAACTGAGAGAAGACCCTCTTCATTTTTGAAGTGCACATCGGAATTCCAATTAGATACCTATCACGATATCAGTAATTCCTAGTAATGAACATGTGCATCATAGTTATTGAACCATAAAATGTGATACTTTTGGAAAATATTGCTTGTTCTTATGTAACTTCTTGTCATATATTTTGACCACTCTTCTTTTCGCAGGTGTTGATATCATTTTCGCGCTTTGGCAAGTTAGTAGTTAGTAATGGGTCACTCTTTCTCTGATAAAGATGAGAGCAAAGAACTAGACATAGCAAGCCTTTCTTACTCACACCACCATACAGAGAACACCCGATATGTTTACAAGGTGGGATTTCCTCCAAAGAGAAATTTCATTGCAGAGATCACTGACAGAGTCAAGGAAACATTCTTTGCGGATGACCCTTTGCACCGCTATAAGGACCAACCAAGATCAAGGAAGCTAATGCTAGGTTTACAATACTTCTTCCCAATTCTTGAGTGGGGAAGGCACTATAATCTGGGAAAGTTTAAGGGTGATTTAATTGCTGGATTGACCATTGCAAGTTTGTGTATTCCTCAGGTATGCATAGTTCAACAAAGAATATGTTTCTAAAATATTATTTGAACTAGCCCAGTGAATGGACCTCTTATATGATATCTTGTCATAAACTAGGACATTGGATATTCAAAGCTGGCTAATTTGGATCCACAATACGGGCTCTGTGAGTTCTGAGATAGTGTTTATGCTGTCGAAGTAATATGTTTCATTGTTATTCAAGAAATGGTTTATAACTTTTAGCTAATTTGCAATTCTATTTGTTGCAGACTCCAGCTTTGTTCCACCTCTAATTTATTCTGTAATGGGTAGCTCGAAGGATCTTGCCATTGGACCTGTAGCAGTTGTGTCTCTCTTGCTCGGGACGCTTCTCCAAAATGAACTTGATCCAGTGAAGGACAAGGAAGAGTATCGGCGTCTTGCATTCACAGCAACCTTTTTTGCTGGTATCACTCAAGCAGCACTTGGTTTTTTGAGGTGAGCACCAACACTCCTGCATATAATTACAATATATATCTTTGCTTCGTAGGATCTACAACGCAAACTCCAATATTTGATCGCACCTTTCAGGCTGGGCTTTCTGATAGAATTCCTTTCTCATGCTGCCATTGTTGGATTCATGGCTGGAGCAGCCATTACCATCGCACTTCAACAGCTAAAAGGATTTCTTGGCATACAAAAGTTTACCAAGAAAACTGACATTATTTCTGTTATGAGATCTGTGTGGGGCTCAGCTCAACATGGGGTATGGAACACTTCTGTGTTCTTTCTGTTCCACCCACACGAGTTTTATGAGTAACCGTTGATTAAATTTTGTTCTATTTCAGTGGAACTGGCAAACTATAATAATAGGAGCAACCTTCTTGGCATTCCTCCTGTTTGCGAAATACATTGTATGAACTAAGAATTTCTTCTACTTTGGAAGGATGTCCTTAAACTTTCATGTACTTGATCGTTGTATTCCTAACACTGTAGCCATTTGACACTAACAGGGCAAGAAGAGGAAAAATCTTTTCTGGGTTTCAGCAATTGCCCCACTGCTTTCAGTAATTATATCCACTTTCTTTGTTTACATAACTCGTGCTGATAAGCATGGTGTTCAGATTGTAAGTCCTTAATTTTTTGGTCATTTAGAACTTAGAAGAGATTTTATCTATTGTAAGAGTGGATGAAGGCAGTCGCCATTTCAAATGCAGGTTAATAAAATAGAGAAGGGCCTTAACCCCTCATCGATTCATCAAATTCATTTCACTGGCTCATATGCTGCCAAAGGATTCAGAATTGGAGTAGTAGCTGGAATGATAGGCTTGACGGTATTCTAGATGCAACTGTTAACATCTCAATCATGATTTCTAGAATATTTTTCACTTGGACTAATAAGTGCACATTTATCAGGAAGCCATAGCAATTGGAAGAACATTTGCTGCAATGAAAGACTATCAGTTAGATGGAAATAAAGAAATGTTTGCTCTCGGAACCATGAATACTATTGGTTCGATGGCTTCTTGCTATGTAGCAACAGGTAGTATATCTGATTTGTTTTACAATTAAGATTATGATTTACTTGCAATGTTTAATACTTTAATTCTTGCAAAAAAATGGACTTATGCCAGGTTCCTTCTCACGCTCAGCAGTCAATTTCATGTCCGGCTGCAATACAACAGTTTCTAATATGGTTATGTCATCGGTGGTATTACTCACATTGGTATTGATCACTCCCCTGTTCAAGTACACTCCAAATGCCATTCTTTCATCCATCATTATCTCGGCTGTGATTGGCCTGATCGACTATGAGGCAGCATATTTAATCTGGAAGGTTGATAAATTAGACTTTATTGCCTGCATGGGAGCTTTCTTTGGTGTTGTGTTTGAGTCGGTCGAGATTGGACTCCTAATCGCTGTAAGAATATGCTGCTGCCTTCTCTAATGTTTGTTCACTTTGGGAATTTTCGTATTGGAATCAAGAATTACTTTTTTCTGTTTACTTTTCCTCATAGGTCTCAATATCACTAGCTAAGATACTTCTTCAAGTGACGAGGCCAAGGACAGCTTTACTCGGCAATCTTCCAAGAACTACTGTATACAGGAACATTGAGCAATACCCAGAAGCAACCAAAGTACCAGGAGTTCTGATTGTCAGAGTGGATTCAGCTATCTACTTCTCCAACTCCAACTATGTCAAGGAGAGGTACCTACTGAATATGTTATCTTGATTAGATTTGGTGAAACCATCATCAGCCTTCATTTCTATCCAACCTTCATGGAAATCAGTTCCTGATCGTATGCATATTTGAGTTTTTTCCTGTTTGAAAAAAGATATATGAGTTGACAAAAAGTAGCCTACAGAAGTTGCTAAAAGAAGCAATAAAAAGCTGTCATTTTCCTTGTCAGAATCATAAGATGGTTGAGAGATGAGGAAGAGCAATTAAAAGCGAAGAACCTACCAAGAATTGATTTCTTGATAGTTGAGATGTCACGTAAGAAACCATATTTTCTTAATTTTATCTACATTTTCTATGTCCATATTACTAAATATCACAATTTGGTATGCATTTTGCAGCGGTAACTGACATCGACACCAGTGGCATCCATGCCCTGGAGGAGTTGTGCAAGAGCCTCCAAAAGCGCAATGTACAGGTGAGGAAGAATATTAGCGGTAATATAATCCTATAGTGTTGAAAATGAAGACAATATTACTATGTTATAGATTGAAGAGTTAGTACCCTTTGTAACGACTTATATTATGCTTGTTATCTCAGCTTGGCCTTGCCAATCCTGGGCCTGTGGTGATCGACAAACTCCGTTTAGCCAATTTCACTGAGCTCATCGGCCAGGACAATATCTTTCTGACAGTTGGAGAAGCAGTAATGGCTTTTGCTCCAAAACCACTACAAGATGCATGAGGAACCATGAAATAGTGATTGCTTTCTGTTAAGAGAATTGAGATCATCTGAAAGGTCGGTGTCTCGGGTTGCCTTGTAATCTTATAGGAGTACAGAGAGCACATGAATAGAATAGAAGCTGATATGGTAATAAGGGGGAGGTATATAATTGGTCTTGCCACAGGGTTAGATTATATGAGAAGGGTGAGGTAGACAGAGAGAAGCAGAGTTATATATATGTTAGAATTATTGCGTAGTGTAGTAAATCATTGTGCCACTTTTGCACCTAATAAAGTTAACTTTTCTCCTGAATTATGCTGGTCCATTTGTATCATGAATCTCAAGATGCTACATTTGTAGTGCTAAATGAGAAACCATCGTAAGTAAAAGAATTTTGATCTTCCTTTTTGATCTTCCCATTAAAGGTTAAGAGTGTGTACTTTAGACCCAAAATTCGAAAGGAATATATGTGATTGATAGGATCCACAAACTAAAAATCGATTTTGATACTACACTCTATATGTGTAGATGCAATTTTTTCAAATACATAGAACTAAACGGCCGGTATATAATTTAAAGATGAAATCTTTCTCGCCGAGCATTCTGATACTTGGTGCTTTAGATAGGACCAAAAATTTGTGGATGAACTTAAAGATGTCTGTATCTGACTCTGAATAGTTGAGAAAATGAAGCTTAATTATTTTTATGGTTATAGATGCTTAAGCACACATGGTTATCTAATCTATGCATAAAAAGGAGCAACATGTGCACATTCACTGCAACTGATAGTTCCCTCGAAGTTTCTAACAATGGAGAAGAATAGAAGTTATGGAAAACAAAAGGTGCACTAATTACAATGAGAACACGTAGAAACAAAGAGACGTGGTCTAGATTAACTATGATTATGATTTCAGAAGATATCAAAAGAAGGATTTCTGGTCCATTTAGTATTCTGGAACTCGGTTCTTCGTCGTCTTCTTCTTCTTCTCCTTGTCCTTCTTCTCTATTTCCTTCCTTTTCTTCTTCTCCTTCTCCTGTTCTTGTTTCTTTCTCTCTCTTTCCTTCTCTTCCTTCTTCCTCCTCTCTTCTTTCTCTTTCCTCCCCTTCTCCTCCTTTCTCTTCTTCTCCCTTCTTACCTCTTCCTTCTTTGCTTTCTCGAGCTCCTCTTTCCTTTGTCTCTTCCTCTCCTCCTTGGATGACCCCATGGGCCTCTTTCTCATGGTGAAGCACATCTTTCTCTCCAGCCTCTTCCATGAGAAGAGCCCATGTTTATATGTAAGTCATAGAACTTTGGGGTCTGGTTTTGCCACTCTTGGCTTTCAGCATTGGCCTGCAGCCGTTTAGCTGATCATTTAACAAATTAAAGACAAGAAGGAAGGACAACGATAACTTCTAACTCCAGCAGCTGCAAAAGAATTGTGCTAATAAACTAAGTTTAGCAATGTAACAAACCCAAGCTCATTCCTGCATGTCACACATTTCACAGTTACCCCTGCACAGATGAGAAATTGTGACCATCAATGACAATAACATATTGTTTTATTTAGTTGAACATTATCTCAGCAAATCGTATTCAGTAGTTCGAGTGATGTTTCTTAAATGTAGGGTTGATACCCACCAAGGACACAAAGAGTGCTGTATAACGCATGATCCATTGCGATAAAATCATAGAGGAGGATGGGCTAGCTCCAAAGATAGACCATGAATATAGAAAATAAATATTGATAGACAAAGAATAACATTATTCATCACAAGTCACTGGAAGATCCAGATATATAGCATTTTCCTGCACTAAACCCACATCAACCAGTATTTACAATTGCAGAAGAAAATACTGATAAAGAGAGTCCTGACAAAAAGACCACGAATATATCCTCAAGTTCCAGAAGCTACCCTGGCATACTTTCAATTCTCAGATGTGATCGAGTTTTGGTTCGGAGCTAGTTCCCGTGAACAACAAAGTATAGCAGAATCCTTCATGATTAATCAATTATCTGTTTGAGTTCTCCAACTAATTGTGCTCTCCTAGAAGGATCCATCTGTATTGATGCCCAAAAGTAAATACGTCAGTAAGTTCATATGTCATCTTGCTCGTAGAAACCAAAATGTAATTCAGGCTTCATTTAATATTGCCAAAACTCATTAGGAACATGAAATTTCAGAAGTGCGAATAACCTCCAAAGTTGATAAATGGTACTTAAAACAGAATTAAGGAACCAAATTCACCGTAAATTTGCAAAAGTACGATATCAGATAATTTTAAATTTGAGGCTATCTACAATTCAAAAAGAAATGCATTTTCTGAAAGATCAAAAAGAATCCTTACCTTGCTGAGAAGCGCAGAAAGACCTTGTGGCAAAGCTTGCAAATCTGAACTTGATTCTCCAATATTTGAGAGCACTTGCAATACTTTCTGAGCTCTTAAATCTTTGAGATATGCCTCATAGTTTGTCGGATCTTCTCTCCATGCAAAGAAAGAATCATCATCATCCCATTTACTTCCATCCACTTCAGCTGGCTGAGAAGACAAG
The DNA here is from genome assembly GCF_048772165.1 of Typha angustifolia. Lineage (NCBI taxonomy): Eukaryota > Viridiplantae > Streptophyta > Magnoliopsida > Poales > Typhaceae > Typha > Typha angustifolia. The sequence continues at coordinate 972,091 of NC_133251.1, forward strand.
AACCATTTCTTGACCAATTCCATTGCAGATTTGTGCGACATTTGCTCACCAGCAGCATCTCTCACGCTCCTTAAAAGCAAGCCCTCAGAGACTTTTCTATTTAATCTTTTGAAGAAGAAATGCCGAGAACCCTCCCAGTCTAGTACTTCTCTGATCACCCCAGTAGCAGCCATTCGCAAGGAGGTATCATGCAACTCAGCAAATTTTGTGGCAATCTGAGTGTAAACAGGCAGTAACTGTTTCTCCCGTGATGTTATCCTTTTTTGGAGGGATTCCACATCAGTAGGAGCTCCAGCACCTTCCCTGGCATCCTTGAGCTTAGCTTTGAGAGCGATCAGTTCTTGGTCAAGCCTGCCCATGCACTCGAGAAGTTCCTTTGACCTGAATTTTATCTCAATCAACCCTTCAGGCTCAAGCACATTGCCCTTAGCAGTCCGCTCAGCATACATCTCGATGTGATCAGAGTTTATCTTGCTGTCAACCACGACCCAAGCACCTCCGCGAAGCTCTCCACCCATAGGGATGTAGACAAAGACAGGCTGCTTGTATGTCCTTAAGTTCTCAACAATGGTTGACCCAGCCTGAAGGATCCCTTCAAAGAGGTCTCTCTGCCCACCTGAAAAACCTCTCCAGTTGGCGAGAATGAACAGTGGAAGTTCTTCACGGTTAAAATCTAACAATGCCTGAGATGTTTTAGTGGCAGAATCTGGGAACCAAACTTGTCCTGCTTGAGGAACAACCCTTTCATGGGAATCAAGCTGACCAGGATCTGCAGGGATGACCTGCATCATTGTCTGGGTTTCAACAGCTATGATTCCCACAGGGATACCACCGAGCTTTGCTCTTCCTGTAACCACCGTCTTTGCCCAACCTTCCAATGTCTCTATGAAACTATCTTTGTCAAAGATACCCCCTAGCCACTTTCCGCTGCTATCTTGAATGCCACATATAGCTGCACGAGGATCACATGAGTTCTCAGGAACATATGCAACTGGTCTCTCAGGTGGGTCCACAGACCTCAAGATGGGAAGTGGTCCACCTATGAAGGGAGGAACATAACTAAGCCATTTCAAAATAGCCAGAGTTCCTTCAAGATCATCTGAAACAGTCAGATGAACAACTCCATTTGTTGCCATGATTTTTGGTCCACCAAGTTGCATGTGGGAGCTATACACTTCCCTTCCAAGCAGCTTGTTCAGGGTAGAAAATCCAGTTAAAATAATAGGCTGATCAAGGCGTTGAATGCACCTCATGCCAAGACGAGCAAGATAAGCTCCGATGCCCACTGTTCTTCCTGTGACATAGGTCAAGGTAAAGGTCTCCATATAAGCTCTAGAATAAGCACTGGCTATGGCACCACTTCCAGATAGATTCTCAACTCCTAATCCTTCTTCTTTCCCTACTATGGTATCTAGGACCCATCTAGTTTCACCACTTTCTAGTTTCACTTCATGTGCTATAACAGAAGAACTGATTCGAGCATAGTCTTCCGGAGTCAGATAAATGTACTGAAAGCCACGTTCAGGGCTTGACTCGTCAGACCACCCAACACGAAAGCAAGATTTTACCTCTTCGGCTACCCCGATTCTAGCACCAGAGTTTGCTGCCAAATAAATAAGTGGAAGCTTCTTTTCGCAAGCTAGATTAGTGACGGCATCAAAGAATGCATCTTCTCTTGGACCAAATGACCCATGTTTAAACGTGACATCATTTGCAACAACTATAATATGTCTCCCACTTGGGAATTCTGGTGTGGACATCTCCATGCACCAAGCTACCATGCCAACATCATTGAGACCTGGAGAACGCTCCACAGAATCTAAATGAGTTCCCCAAGAATCAAGTTTGTCAGGAAACACAAGTTCGGCGGCTCTTAAGAATTTTTTATCTTCACGCATTTTAGCATCTCCTGAAAAATAAGATGCCCATAACTGGCACAGCGCTGTTTCAAACACCTGCAGGTGATATATTTTTGTTTTAGTATAGTAAGATTGGTCACAATTAGAAAAGATTATCATAACAAAAGTAGGATATTTCGGAAATCACCAGTGGAAAGTCATAGCAGTAAGTGGTGTTGATCTTCCTAGCTGCTAAACGTTTTTGTTCGATGACACCCAAGGGCTGATATCGAGCAGCCAGCGGCACCCCATGCAAAGGACCACGGGCCAAGGCTGCAGAATGGTAAACTAGTTCATGTGATTTGCTGTCCTCCACTTCTCTATAGACCTAGAAAATATAAAGGAGAGATTAATGTATAGATATACATTTAGAAGTATTAGGTGCGAAGCTGGGAGTATGATGGCACCTTTATAACTACAATTACTTGTATAGTTAATATACTTTTGCATATTCAATATAAACTTTAGTACGATACTATAGCAAGGATAGATATTCTGAGCACATGCTCAATGCAGTAGGCTGATAAACTGCAATGAGTCAGACTTACATGCACAATGCAAGAATGACCTGTGGCATTGGTCACTGCAATCCTCCAAGCACCTCTAGCTAGTCCATCACAATCCAACCAAAGCTTCACTTCCCATTCACAGACAGCTAAGCGATACATCCGTGCGCCAACCAATTCATGAATCTTCAAAGCCATCTCTTTTAAGATCATACAGACAGTAGTTTCATCTTGGCAAGCATCTACATCCATCATCCTGTTAATGGTAAAAGATAAAGATATGAAGATAAATCTCTAGGGAAGCAAGGACAGTATTATATAACTTAATAATTCAAAAGTCTGACTTGTAGTTCAGAATCATGAAAGAAATAAATCTAGGAGTAAGGAAATGCATAGACAAACTACTGACCTTGAGAAGGTCAAAAGATCAGCAAGCTGTTGTTCTCTTAATATACAGAAATACATGTGTGAGTGATCTGATCTGATTGTCGTGTTATGAATACGTAATTCTAATTCTTCCAGTGCTGCCATTGATGATCTCAATATACTGGTTGATGTGAAGGATAAAGAAGATATGGCAGAGTTCATCTCTGTGTCAACCTCTCGGTTAGATGAAAATCCAATCATTGTTCTGGGCTGTCTTACAAGCGTCCTGAGAAACATTCTCTGGATACGTGCCTTGGTGTCTAGAACTTTGTAAAGGTGCCACTGGCGATCTCGAGATGGTGTATATTGCATGTTGCCATAACCTTTCAGCTTGTCCTGTAGTGTACAATACAACAATGAAGCAAGCATTAGTAATTTAAGAGCCACAAGCGGAAAGTTTTGGAGCAAAACTGATGAGTACAGCTTAATACCAATTCAAGAAATGTTGATAGAGGAGGTTCCAAGTGACGAAGAAGAGGTTCTTCCTCGTAATAAATCTTTTCGGCTGACCAATGGAATGAGTGACGCATAGGCGCCCGGCCTTCATCTCTCTGTATGATACAGCTAATAACTCTAATGCCAGCATCACGGAGCCCAGAGCTTATGGTACTCTCCTTCAAATTCTTGGCTATTTTGTTAATCCGTTCCTGGGCTTGATCCTCATCACCACTACAAAAAAATATATATATATTAATAATAACAACATGAAATAACTGGGACATCCTATTTAGTATTTACTAGTTAAGTATAGACTCTCCAAAAACATATGAAATGCATCTTCATAGAAGTACAGCATTATAATGCATATACTCATAAGGATAAGTCAGCAGATTGACACACCTATCCTGAAGTGTACTCATTTGGTTAGTAATGCCAACCAATGCAACATGCAGCATATTGCCCTGATTAGCATGCCCAGGTATCCCATTTGAGATCATTTCGTACTCTACTCCAGAGTTTAGAGAATGTGTACTCTCCTTCAAAGCAACGCTGATTGCTGTTGGCAGAAACTGAAGTGATTTGATGATAACCATGGTTCCCCATCTCCTTTCAGAGTGTTTCTCTAATAATGGTTTATCAGGCATTGCATCTTCACTTCCATTTCTTTTCTCAATGTGCTCTTCACAGAACTCCCAAAAAGCAATCAAACCTGATTTATGCCATTGCATTCGCACACTACCCTTTACAAGGTAGGGCTGAAAAAGATTGTCATATCAGATGTATTCTAGATATTATAAATAAATAAGAGTTTGGGTAACCATGAAAGTTTCATGCTACCTGGTACAATCTACGTATGTATGTCTCCACCACTCTCCTTTGAAGGGTAGGATCGCTGTGATCAAACAAAGCTACAAGCGCATCCTCAACTGCCAATGGAGCACTAACGAGATCCTCCATCCTCTCATTAATGGCAATTTTCCTCCTGGGTGTAGAAACACGCTCCCCTTCTTCAGTGAACATCTCTAGCTCTGAAAGGCTTCTGGCAATGCTTGTTCGAAGTTCACTCAGTTTAGTTTGTTCAAGAAGTTGACTTGCCTTAAGCGCCAACTGCAACCAGATTCATAACAGACATCATATAAAAGTCGACTAATTAAACAAAGATAGGAATTTTACTAATCTCAAGTTTGTATGCAGATATTTGTGCCATTGTTAACCTCAGAGTATGCTCCGTGATTTAGAGCTGAAAAGCGAATCAGCTGGTCCCGATAGGAAGCAGGATTGGGGTAAACTAAAGCTTCCATAAGTCGCAGTATCAATTTATTTTTACTTCTCACACCCTTCAAGAAGCAAATATAAAGTTAAGTTACAAATGCTCGCAAAATGCCTTCAAATATAATTTTAACATCACATCTATAATTTGTAATATAGTTCATCAAGCATGAGAAAATGAGATCATAATCTGTCATTGAGGCGTAGACATGACATAAATTACCTGATGTGATGATACTATATCAACAACCTTACGGAGATCTTTCTTGTGTTGAAGGCGTAGACGTTCTATGACATCAGCCTATATGAATATGATAAAAAGTTACTACCGTAAATTCTCATGTATGAAAAAGAAAATCAGAAGAACATAATATTAATGCTTAGCCATGCAAAAGGTAAAGGAAAGTATCTACAAAATTTGAGTACAAGATTTTGATAATATTTATTTAGATACTCTGGAAAGAAACAAATGAGGGGTTAAAGCAGCATCAATAAATAAAGAAGGACCTGAATATTATCATTGAATAGTTCTTCAACAGATAGATACTCCTCGAATAAAGATTGCACAATGACATGAGCATGGCTTTCTCTTCCACCTTCATACGATTTTACAAGACTCATAAGGGGCTCTACAAGCCTCTCATGTGCAGCTCTTTCTTTCTCAGAGCAGGAGGAGAGATGAGTCTGCAAAAGTACACAGTAAGCAAAGCTTCCTATTTTGGCCTGAAGAAACCACTTAAAAAGGCTCACCAACCTCAAGAACTCCTCTTAGCAATTTGGTGGGGAATTCGATATTCTTCTGGAAATTTGAAATTGACTCATACTCCTTGTACTTTGTGTCTAGCTGCATTCCATGTAAGCCAAAAAACCTCAGCTCTCATGGTCAAATAAGACACACACAAAGGAAAAGGAAAAGGCACAAAGAAACAGCAAAATGTGCAACAGAAAAACAAAGAGAAACCTCAGAACCAAGATGTTAAATTGTACAAGAACCTCATTTCTAAGATCTTTTGGCAGTCGAGTTGCCAATACAGACATGCTTTCTTGCCATTGGAGAAAAGGTAGCTCAGGACTGTCAAGACAGTTGAGCAAATCTTGCACGACCTGAAAAAAGGAAACATAGATCATCAGGAAATCCCTATGTAGGTCAAGTGAGCTGCTAAAGTCCAAAGTAATGTCACACAGAATTCCAGCTCTGCTGTGGGTTCTATATGGGTTTGAGTTATGGACATGTCTCTAAGTGTCGGCTTTCCTTATTCAGATCAAATTTCCAATAGCTACTACATATACAGGTGTCATACCCATACAAAAGTCATGTCAGATTGATATAGATACTTGTTATGTGCTTAAGGCATTTTCAGTAGGCCCAAGAAGCTTAAATAATTAGAGGTTTTTCAATTTAATTGACGAGGTAGGCCTAATGGGATTCAAAATTTCAAACATTACAATTTAGACTTCTTATTCTAATACTATGTTAATTCATCAATTACTCTAAAATTTTAAGTTGTTACATAATGGAAGTTCTTATCTTCTATATTCTAACAAGTCAAAAACTTGAAACTATTTAACTGCAATATAAATAAATAAAAGAATTGTCGAGCTAGCAATTGATTATACTTTCACTGTCCTTACTTCTTGAATATTATGTTCATATCCTGCAAGAATCATCCGAGCAGCATTTATACTGGCAGCACATCTTTGGTGGACTTTCTCAGAAACTGCAGTAGGAGGTCCAAGTTTTGGAAATTTGCCAGTAAATGGTTCAGCTCTCCTCACAGCAGATGGGTCATCAAGATCTAGCCTTGCAATAAGATCACCAGCCTGCAATAAATGTTCTCTTGTGCTAGTTAGAACAAAACAAATATAAAACACACAGAAGCATACATATATATGAAGCAAATACTTGAGGAGGTGTAGTTTACCTGCATTGCTTGACCTTCAGGCATCACAAAATGAATTACTCCGGAAGCAGGCAACAGAAGTGGCATGCACATCTTCATCACCTCAACTTCCGCATATGGTTCATCAGTGTCAACATGAGCACCATCAGGAACCAAGAAACGAAGAAGTTTGCATGGTGTCTCGGCAACCAACTTAGATGGATCATGTTCATTCTGAAAGGAGAGTTTATAATTTGAAATTTTGAACCGTCAAAATGCTACTACACCAAAGTTTATTTTCCCTTGAAATAATATCCAGTATATAAAATTAGAGGTCAATATCATGCTAAACCCTAAAGTAATGATATGTTCAGTTATTAAGAAAGCTCATTTTGCTATCCAAAATATATGCTTGAACTAATACAAGTGAAGATCTCTAATACATAAGTAATATGGAGGTCTATAAGATAACTTATTTACCTGTAACAAGCATGTTCTTCCATCTATAAGAAGGCGAGTACCAGCAGCCTCTTCTTCAGCATATATAACATGACTGTTCCCGTCCAGCTGTTCCAAATTACCACAAGAGATCAGTTAAATAACGTTCAAAACATGACTATCAAAACCTGCAGAAATGTGTTGGGACTTGGGAGAACAGAGTCTCAGAGCATGGGCTACTAAATCCATTTTTTAGAGCGCTTCCTTTCTGTTAAGATGGTTTCTTTTAGATGGCCATTCTTTCAATCTATAGGTTTTAGGAAAGACAAAGTTGTACAGAAGATAGTTTAACTTTCACATTTACATATAACTACTGGGGACTCATAAGTAGAATAGTTCAATTAGGGTTGAAAGCTACACAAAGGAGAGAGGGAGATCAAAAATGACTTCAACAGCAACAGCAAGAAAACTACAGCCCATTTCATGGCAGATGAAATTAAGGAGGATTTATGAAGCTGACCCCATCTAATAGGGAATCAGGTTCTTGCATGTATGCAGATTAGACATACATTATCCAGTACATTTAGTTTGGGTGGAAGTTAACCTATTTCTTATTATCAAGATAACCCCTCCTTTTTCCAACTTAATTTCCAACATAAACTCAATCTCCTTCCTCAGCTTGCAACAGTCCAAAATCATAACCAAATAGCAATGAAGATCCTTGTATGCATAAGCAGCATATACTGAATGTATGTTGTTATTTATACAGGACAGAGTATTCACCAGAGACATACAATTGCACTATTTGTCTTTTTGATAAGTCAATATCTTTCTTTTCTGCATTATCATTCATATTTCCATTTAAACATGTCGATTATCAACCCTGACTGAAGCAATTATTGGGCTTTTCTGACACTTCCCTTCAAGAAGTGATTCCAAAAGGAACCACAACAAGCAGGGTGGCAAAATTACCATCAGAGTAACAGAAGCAGAAGACTTGAAAGCCCGATGTACAGAAATTATGTCAAGTATACTCTTTGTATCATTACATAAACATCCATCGTTGCAGTCTCTAAAGATGATGCTTGCCAAAATAGGCATGTTTTTTGTGGTTCTATTTCCACTCTTTTATGAAATGATTATTACTACAACAAAATGCAAACACATATAGCATAACATTGTCGAGTGAAATATAAACTTAAATAATTGCATCTCTTGGTGGGACCTAATAACTAAGAATGAAGATATTATGATAGAAAAAGGAAAGAGTGAAGAAAAGCTTGCCTGCATCAGAAGGCCACCATCACGCAATGTATGGGTTTCTGCTTCGATCTCTGAACCGTTCATCCTTAATTTGTAACTACCAGGACCACTTCTCACCCTCTCAATCTATATTATGACCTCAAAAAGTTAAAGCATGAAGTTCCGAAAATAACAACTTCCACATGACTAAAAGTCTAAAATAATGTGAAGAGTTGCTGCTCAAAAGGTATCCAGATAATTACCGTGTATTTGCTTCCCTCAATATTCAAAGAAACAAATGAATTGACAAGTGATATATGCTGCAACAAAGTTTGATGAGTCACTAAATTATTCTATTTAAAAGGGAAAAAAACACAATATATCAAGCGGCTCTGCCATAGTGTTTCACCTTAGGAGGTATTTGACCTTTTCCAAGATACCCAACATAATCTGAAACAATAGCCGCACTGCTTGTCATGGCTTTCTGAAATAAAAAAGCAAAGGTAGCAACTTAGAGAGCATTATATCTGAGTATAGAAAATACAGAATAATTTAACATTTTTTTATCATACATAAAGAGCTCCTCCAACAACTGAAATGTGCCAAGGTGGCCTCTCAGCTCTAACTCGCATGGCTATTCTGCTGTCCAGCCAACCAGTATGGATCTTATTATCTCTGTACTCTGAAGCCTGGAAAAGCAATGGATGAGAACTGCATAAAATAGTTTTATATTAGGGATTACCACCATAGGGATTGAAATCTTACATTCAAGAGATCTATGGTATAGTCAACATTGGTGTGAATCTCTCCCCGTATTTGGATCTCTTTTAGCCCAAGAACCATATTAGCTATTGCTAAAGCTCTAGATTCCCCAAATGCAAAAACATGTCCTGAGAAAACAATGAGAAGTTCAATAATAAGCATTCCTTCAAACTCAGAATTATGAGTCATCAGATCAGCAACACCTACCAAATTGAGAATCAGAGAACTCGTGAATTCCACCTCCAGACTGAAAGTAAGATAAGAAATAATTAATTGTGAGTCAATCTTCTGAGCAAGCCCACAGCCGCACACATTTGGCTTGCTTTTAGAACTGAACATACCTTAACAGAGAAATAAGCCCACACATTTGGCTTGCTTTTAAAACTCAGCTCCTACAAAAATGCAATGCAATTGAATCAAATTTCTTATATGTCCATGTCATAGGATACTGAGGCATAATAATGTATTGAAGATTATTACCTGCACTTTCCCACTAGTAGGCTTGAAACCATCATCTGGATCCTCACTGGTTACACGAACAGCAACACAATGACCTTTTGGCCGTATTGACTCTGCTTTGTCAAAATCAAATGGAGTTGCATGAACTGATGTTTTCTTCCACGCATCATATCCTCCCCCATGGTCCATTCCATAAAAGCGTCTGATCTCTATGTAAGGTAAGCAAAGTAAGACTATGCAAAAGGTAAACATAGATGTCTCCTGAAGTATCAAACTTATATGCTATACCTGGAATTTGCCAAAGTGGTATTCCCATCCCTATGGCAACTTGAGCTGCTGGCAAATTTATTTCAGCTATCCACTCAGTTACAGGATGCTCCACCTGAAAAGTAACGGTGTGAGGGACAGAAGAAGATGCTCAAAAAGAAAGACAGCGTGCAAGCAGAAAACAAACCTGCAATCTTGGATTGAGTTCTAGGAAATAGTATTCACCAGTTTCCATGCTGTAAAGATACTCAACAGTAGCAGCACCAACATATTCTACACACTTAGCAAGCCTCCTTGCAGCCTGCTCTAGCTCTTTTACTGTATCTAAAGGAGCAACTGTGATTGGGCCCTCTTCAATAATCTGTTGTATGTTCAGTTATCCATCAAAGTTAATCCATGATGTTTATATAAAAGTAAACACAAGATAATCTTCTTCCAGGTAAACAGTGGTCCTTCTAATAAGTTTACATATGCAATAATATTGTTAGAATATAAAATATAAAAATTACCATTCTCCAGCAGCTTTAAGCTTTTAAAGCAATTAGTGAGTTATAGTGAAATTAAAGTCAAAAATCATGAGTTCAAAACCTCTCCACTCATTTAAATAAATTCACTTCTTAGATCCATCAAAATATTTCAGTTCAAAAGTAGGGAGGAGTGTTAAAATATAAAATTTAAAAGTTATTATTTTTTACTTAAGCTTTTAGAGCAATTGGTAAGTTATCAATTATAAACCATGATGAAGATGTATAAGTGCGTAGTGAGAAGATTTAGGAGAAAATGAATGAAAATAGTTGCAACTACATAGCATGAAAAGAACTATGTTAAAAGAGATATGAAAGGATTCAAAGAATCAAGGAAGGTCAATCAAAATTAATTAAAGAGACTCACCTTCTGATGTCGCCTTTGAACACTACAATCTCGACTGTGCAGTGCAGCCACATTACCATATTGGTCACATAGCAATTGAACTTCTAGATGCCGACTCTAGTAAAAGAAACAAAAGGACCATAAGTAACTTCAATTAAAAAATGCAAATAAAATACAGCAATGTTCTTAAGAATAATATCTGCAAACAAAATGAAGTAGTGGCAACAACTTAACATATTGCCTACAAGATTAATATTAAAACTTCTAAGTTCTGATAGGTAAAGAGACAGATTATCACTGAAGCACTAAAAGGAAGGAGGAAAAGCATGGAAAGAGTGAGAACAAAGTTCAAAATTAAAGAATAACAAGAAATCTGACCTGTGATGCAACTTTCATTATAAATATCGGCGAACCAGGAACTTCACCTTGCACTTGCTTGAACAGTGCTCTCACTTCATCATCATTGTGAACCTAGAAAAGAAAATTATGTTTGGTTGATTCATGTTAACAGAGAAAATATACCTTCTCTTGATAATTTGATATTAGCTAGATTTCATTTCAATCTTTGCGGGTTATATATAAAGATCAATCAAATACCCTTGGAGTCATTATTTGTTAAACGCATATGGCCTCGAGTCAAAAATCCTATACTGATGCAACCTCATTTTAAGATGAAAAGGACAAAAGCCAAGTGGGTGGGAAGCTAACCTTCCTTATACCTTTGCCTCCACCACCCCAAGATGCTTTGATCATGGCAGGATACCCAACCACCTGACAACTAGCAACTGCTTCCTCTGTGGTATAAACACAAGCTTTCCTGTAGATTTCCTCAGGGATAGAATTCAAAGAACTCTCTGGTGGAACTTTTACCTATAAGAACATTTGAGGAGATCAACAAAGCACAGGTATAAATAAAGGGTGTAATAATATAAAAATCAATGAAAGACTTACATGTGAGCCACTCCATGAAAGTGTTGGAACTCCTGCTGCTTGTGCAATCAGAGATGATCCAATTTTATCACCTAGTGCCGACATCGGTGCAGCTGGAGGACCAAGAAAGATTATTCCTCTAGAGCTGAGTGCATCTGGAAGTTCAGGGTTCTCAGATGCATGACCCCAGCCAGGCCAAACAGCAGAAACATGGGTTATCTCCGCCATCTGTAGATTGTTATACCAATTTAACAAAGTACAGGAAAGACGGAACCAGTTAATTACCATATATGGTTTCTAATCCAAACAAATAGAAGGCAAAAAGTGCCAACCTCCACAATAAGTTGAACATTGGCATAGTTATTATTGTTTGTGCCGCCAGGAACCTCCACAAATTGATCAGCAATTCTGATATGTTCAGCATTTATTCTCAAGTCTTCTGGAGTTGCCATAGCTACCAAGAGAATTGCCTTCTCAGTTCCAAAGGTTTCATAAGCCCATGTTCTGACGCTGCGCATAAATTTAACAGCTGCCATCCCATTATTTGCAATTAATATGCTATGAATAGGCGTCTTCCCACCAAGTGCTCGACAGAAGTCATCGACTTCAGACAGTGTAGCTGTGTGTTTGATGTGAACTTTTCCAAGCACTGCCCCATTCATTCGCCAAGCTTCCGCCATAGCTGGTATCCTCTGGCCTTCAGACACGCTTGAATCTTGTACTGAAAATTTCATACAAACGATTCATGCTACTAAAAACTAAAATCTCAAGCGCAAAAAGATAGCATGTAATTATGCATCTCGTCAACATAGAATTAGTATTTATATTAAATATGACAAACAACAGATACAACGCACTAAAATTTCACATAGGTTAAAGTTAGCAAATCTCATTCAGGTTTCGTCAGATAAAGGAAGCAAAAGCAACTAGCACAGCATACAGTGGTACCACACAAAAAATTGAAATCTAAAGGGCCCTACAGTTCATAACACAATAACAACCATTAGAAACACTACTATTAACAGTTGAACCACAGATCAACAACAGACAAACTCAACACGCCAAGAACGCGAAAGAACATCTGATATCAAAACAAAACTAACAGCATGTTAGCAAACATATTCTGCCAAAGGAGGAAAGAAAAATTAAAACTTGGATCAACTTACACCAGTTAACAAGCCGGAAACCTCAAGATCTCGAACAAAAGAAGGTTCCTTCTAGTTCCTCTTCTCTTTGATCACGGGGAAGAGCCAGTCTTTCGCAGATGAGGTATTCGACTAAAGTCTGCGAGAGAAGGGAGCAAAATGCAGCGGTGAACCGAATAAAGCAAGCGGCTTTAAATGGGATGCGAACACCACGTGACACGACACCTTCACCCCCTCCCTCTTCTCCTCCATCTTCCCTTCTCGGTCCATTTGAAAGAGAGGGGAGGAACAGTAGTTAGTTGCCAACTACCCCCATCCAACTCTCTTGAGCCAAAGCTGACAAATTTATCTCCTATTCTACCCGTTTCCCCCAATCTCGAACCACACTAAAATAAAAAATGTCGCAATCCAGTCAAAACCCACCTTGGGAATTCGGATTTCTCCTCTTTTTCTCAGTTATTTGCAATTTAAAGGAGGATTATCGCATTGATGGGTAGTAACTCTACTCAATTATCGCAATCCAGTCAAAACCCACCTTGGGAATCCGGATTTTCCTCTTTTCTTCAGTAATTTTGCAATTTAAAGGAGGATTATCGCATTGATGGGTAGTAACTCTACTCCATGTTAATATAGGTAACAGTCTCTATCTAATTTACGTGGCTAATTCCTGTGCCATGTCAAATACCTAATAGCACCGCGATTCCTCGAGCATCACATTGATTGGGCGCAGGGAGGCAGTTGGAAGATTTAATTGAGTCCTAATAGTTAATTCTGGTTTAGGTACATAATTGCTACCTGTGAACCCATGTGTCTCTCTGGCTCTGCAGACTAGATGTTTGTGCAATTGTTTCTGTGAAGTATGAACACAAACTCGGCTCCGCTCCGCTCCGCCAACCAAACTACCTCAACCAACTCGATTGGAATTTTCGATTCAACTGGTGATTGGTTGATAGAAGGGCTTCATTTCTTTAGGTAGGATTGGTGTTTGTTGGTTGAGTTTTTTGTTGATGCTCTTTTTTAAGTAACACTTCCCGTTGAAAAATATTGTTTAGATTATACCAGTTAGTTAAGCGGTAGGTAAGTCATCTCTTTCTCGCCCTCTCTCTCTCTCCCACTCACACACACAAACTTGGGACTTGGTCAAGAATTGTGAATTATTCAAACACCACAAAGTATTTCTACCAGAGCCTAGTTTTACAAAGGATTTAGCAAGTGATGATAATGTCAAAGCTTAAGTTTAATTTAATTCCATTCTTCTCATCAATCTTAATAATTTGTTGTTGAGTTTTGTATACCACTTACATTATGTGATCAAATAAATAAATTGCCATAACATTGAATGCAACCTAACTGCATTTAGGTTTGCAAAGGATGGAGATCTCTTGCCAACTTAATTAACCCTCATCACCTTGATGTAGAGCTTGGAATATTTGTATGATTAGTGTTTATCTTACAACTGTATCCATGATTGTCTCCATCACAATCATGATTGTTTGGTGAAGGCCTAATCCAACTGGCATCTATCCACTAAGATGCGTTAGAATTGGTACTGTTAAGGCCCAATGATGAAAATTAAACTAATCCTCTCAATAAATTAGTAGTAAATATTAATGTCAACATCTACGGAGAATTGAATCCATAATTTTTGTTAAACTACATGTTGGAATAAATTAAATAGAAAGATAGATAGAATCATTCCATTAGCCACCTTGTACTTATTTTTAACATGATAAGGTGAACAACAAGTAAAGGCTAGCAAGGAAAGTGAAAGAAAAAGGTCCAAAAACAACGTTAGAGACTTAAGAGCTCCTGCTGCAGTCTTTGTGTACAACAATTTGCCAACCAACTAGGCAAACTGAGGAGATGTGGCTTAATTCAAGTCCCTGGGATCTTGGAGTAGGGAGAATGTTTGATCCAAAAAAGGGGGAAGTCACTTTCTAGATCACTTCCTACAACCACTCACTCACTTGCAGATCGTGTGGCCATTAGAGCCGATGACTTGGACTAAATTTGTGTGGAATGTTCACGTGAAGCTCTTAAATGGAAGAGGTGGGCTCTATGAAATTAAAATGTTCATATTAGGAGAAAGTACACTTTTTCTTTTAGAATTATTTTTTTAATGGTATTCTAGTTAGATCGATATCATACTACTACTGTTTGGGATTTGAATTCAGATATAATTATTCGATATTAGCCTATTTAACTATTTGTTCTCTGTTTTGATGGGGTGTCTGGTTGCTACTTGCTAAAAAGTAAGAATACAGTACTTATTTTTAAATACTTTTTTCTACTTTTAATGCTTGATTATAAAAATAATTAGCTTAATCAAAGTAAGCAAGTTGCTATCGACCAAATTCTCTCATCATTATTAGTATGAGACCGTCATTTCACATCTCTGTTAATACTTAATTATAGTTTAACTTGGTTATAAGTGCTTAAGTTTCTCAAAATTGATATCAATACAATTATTATTATTATTATTAAAAAGATAAGACGAGGTTGTGAATGTTAATAACTCTAGCCCATGGTTAGATTACCGATGCAACGCATGATTCCATCTAATGCGGACTAATTGGCTATTATCAATTAATGCCCTTTCTAGATCTAGAGATTTTTACATAGTTGCCACTGATAATTTTCAAAATATTATAATCACCATCAAAATTATTATATTTTTTTAAAAATAATTTTACGGTTAAAATATATAAATAATTAAAATACCTCCCTCTTTTTTAAGCTTACAGTAATATATTTATTAACATTTTTTGTCTCACATAAATAAAATATATTTCATCGTATCATTATATTAGATATACTGTTTTAAACTATTTTTAAATAATTTATATAATGGTAAAATAGTATTTTAATATTTAAAAGGCTTTTGTGGCAATTATGTAAATCCCTAAGATCTAACTAACTAAGAAAACCAAAAACCCTCACTAATTAACCATTTAACATAATATCCTAACAAATTGTTATTAAGAATAATAAATATATATAAACAACTAAAACTATACAGGGGCAGAATATTTCTTTTAAATCTAAGTTCAAATTTAACTATAAATATTTATTATTTTTAAGAAAAGCAAAATAATAATATTTTGGAGAGAAAAATAGGGGAAAATTATATATTTTGAAATTTTTCAGCGGTAATTATTAAAAATCTGACATCCTATCCGTCATCGGAATTCACGCCTATTTCTATTTTTTTTTTAAATTATTAAACAAATGGGGAGAGCGGTAAGTTGACCTTGGGCTTGGGCCCGACCCACAGCTCAAGTCCAGAAGCTTCCCTCATCCCCACGCAAGTCCATCATTGGACGCATGCAGAGCACATGCGCTCTCCTTCTCTCCAAATATTTTGATCTATCCCAACACGCAATTATATTAAAAAAATAAATTAATTTTCAACAAAATTAAATTAAATTAAATGTCTAAAATAATGTCAAATATCATATGTGGATGTTGCTAGATATAATTAAGAAAAGTGGTCTTTTATTTATAATATAATTTTAAAAAAAGGGTGTTATTTCGATGTTCTTTTATATTTTAATAATTAATAATTATTTACAGGAGCTGGTCTCCAAGCCCAAGTGGCTTGACCACCTGCACCCATCATTCCATACATCCATCCCCGGTTTGACTGCCACCTGTGACTTTCTCATCCCCTTCAAAACTCTTCGACCCTCTCCTCTTCTCCTTTTAAGTACTCATCATTACCCAACCTCAAAAGCTTCCATAGCTCCTCAAACCCTTTTTTTATCTCTAATTCTTCGGTGAGAAATTTCTCACTGCCTTTTGCTGCATTGGTACATTATTCGCTACTTGCTCTTAGTTCAGGAACCCATGGCCATGGCTAGCAAGTTCACAATGGTGCTGCTCTGTCTCTGCTTCGTTCTAGCCATGTCGGCTCATGGGGCTCATGTTGGTGCACCATCACCCACCTTGGACTGCAGCTCTGCTCTGCTCAATTTGGCTGATTGCCTTAGCTTTGTGCAACAAGGGAGCAAGGTGGCCAAACCCGAGGGGGGTTGCTGCTCCGGGCTCAAGAAGGTGGTGAAGGAGGACGTTTCTTGCCTCTGTGATGCCTTTCAAGGGAGCCAGACTTATGGGATCAACCTAAACATTACCAAGGCCTTGTCACTGCCTTCTGCTTGTGGGGTTTCTACTCCTCCATTCAGCAAGTGCAACAGTGGGTGCATTCTCTCTCTCTCTCTCTCTCTCTCTCTCTCTCTCTCTCTCTCTCTCTCTCTCTCTCTCTCTCTCTCTCTCTCTCTCTTTTTTCTTTTTTGGTTTTTGGGAGAAGTTTTGATCTGAGTTGAAGCTGGTTTTGTTTTTGTTTTTGCAGTTTCTGGTGTTGGTGTGCCTGCTGCAGCCCCTGGTATGTTGCTTTCAACTGTTGAAATCTTGATCTACTCTCTTTCCAGCTATGCATCTCACACTTTGGCAAATGTTAAGGTGGCATTCAATGTTTGAGCTCATCAAAGACAGATGTCAATCTTTCTATCTTTACTTTTTGGTAAAACAAAGCAGATTCACAAAACAAGAAAGTAAATCAACTTCTTTTAGAAGAAAGGAAAAGAAAAGGAGTAGCCTTTTTTTTTTAAGAAGATAATATCCAAAGTGTTGTTGATTAGCATCTTTGGTCCTTTCTTTTTTACCTCCGGTTTTGTTGTTTCTTATTCTGTTCTGAAATGGGTTTGTCGATATATGGGCTTGCCAGAGACTATCAAACAGCTGCCAGGAAAGATAGTTGTCCATTTGTATCAAATGGATGGTATAATTTGGAACAAAATGCCAAGATAAGGAAATGCATGAGCCCAAGTTACATTGTTTCCTTTACTATAGTATAACTTCTGGGTTGGTGCTAAATAGCTTTTGCTAGCACCACTGCGTCCTTTTGTTCAGACCTATTCAAGCCACAATTATGATTCATGGGAATGCATGCCAGTAGTTTGAGCAAAACTTCCAACTTTTCTTTTACATTTGTTGGACCTTAGAAACAGATCCTGATGTGAATTTAGTGACTTGATTAAGTGATGGCTAGCCTGATCATATTGTGATTGAATACCATTTTGTTGGTTTTGTTGTAGTGATTGCCAAACTGATGTGTGTATCCATTTTGTACATTGTAGCTCCATCACCATCAACGACTATGTTTGGAGGTGTTTCTGGTGTTCCAGCTAAATCTCCTATGCCTGCCTCAGCTGCAGTGGAACTTCCAGTTGCAACCTTCACATTGGTGGCCAGTGTTGTAGTATCTACTCTTTCTTACTATTATCTCTAGAGACTTGCATGTCTCTTGATACATCTTCTTGGGAAAACTTTGTGTTAAACTTCCTTCTTGGTGTCTTTGGTTGTTTGAACCTATGCTGCACCTTCTGAGGATTATATTTGGTCTAATAGTGAATTATCTATTTGATGGTGTTCTTAATTATTCAAATCCTTGTTGCTTGTGATGGAAAAGTGGTGTATATTGAGCTCTAACTTGAAGGATGTCGACCATTTGGTTAATTTTAAAGCCAGCCATGGATTCTCATTGTTGTTTATTCCAGCAATTGCTTTATTTTGCACTTTATTATTGCGTCTTTAGTGATCAGCACAAGAGAAACTACAGAGTGATGTATCCATTGTTGATCATCCACTCTAGACTCCAGTGGTTCTGAACGTTCTTGAGTGTCCAATAAGCCCATCCAAATGTTGCACGCCCATATACATCCAATTGGGCTTGTGCAAACTTCTGGTAGTCCTCCTTTGATGCTCCATTCACCTCCCATTCTGCCACCCATTCTCCTGCATAACAAATCGATCCAAACTTATATAAGAGTTATACAACAAACGGACCAGTACATCAATCAAACACCTTATATATGTTTATATACCTACGAACACGAGAGGGCCGTTTGATACAGTGACGGTGCTAAGATCCGCCGACCGGTTATTGTTGATAAAGTCGATGTTTTGTTGCACCGTTAGGGAGCTGAAGACATCGGAAAAGAGGTTGTAGTAGTGAACGTCGACGACCGAGCCCTGGAAGCCGCTGGCAAACTGGAGGAGTTCTGTCGAGCTAGCGGAGAGGCGGTTCGACATGATCACATAGGCTGTAGACGTGTGCTTACGGACGGCGTTGTAGCCGGCTTGGTAGTATTTTTCCAGGCTATCTAGTGTCACCCCTGGTGCCAATGGCTCGTTGATCAGCTCCACTGCGAGAAGGCTGCTACTTGGTGCATATCTATGTGATGACAAAATAAATTTAGAGAGAATTTGCATATCTTATATTTTAGTGACTTTATGATTACATTGCAAGAGTCTCTGTGAATAAGAGACGAGTGAGTATTAGAAACACATGTACCTGGATGCCAGAAAATCTATCACAGCAACAGTTTGATCAATGTTTGCATCAGTCTTACCCCACTCCTGGGAGCCATCTCTTGATGCACTGTGCTCGTACCCGTTCTGTGACCCAGGAGCAGCATGCAGATCCACAATCACCTTCAAATTATACTTCCTGTACGTCCAAATTATTAATTCGTAAACTACTAGAATAAAATTTAAATTGTTAGATAATGATAACTTTTTATGTTTTATATTCTGTGTTAGAGATTCGATGAATTAACTTACTCTGCCCAGGTGAAGGCATTATCCAAAGCGTCGAGAGAGCCACCGACAAAAGGAGGTGGAGGATTTGGATCACTGGCTATCCACCAACCAACTGGAATTCTCACTGCATTCAGACCATTCTGGGAGATGAAGGCAAAGTCATTCTCCACTATGAATGTGCTCCAGTGCTCCTGTCATGCAAGTTGCATCAGAAACACCACCAACATGATGCCAAACTTAATCTCGTGGCTAGAAGCTAATGAAAGAGAATTAAATAAGATTAGTCAAATTAATCACCCTTAATACTGGAGTGGCCTTCGCAGTTCCATATCCATTTGTGATCTGGAACTCGCCCTGCAGCTGTCGTACCTTGGTGATCACAAACACAGAAGGGTCATCGTTACCCCAGTTAGTATCTTCCGGGAAGTCCGCCGTCACCAGCACCGGCGTCTTCGCCTGTTATTCGACAGAATTTGAATACTTTTAGTATAACATATAAGATGGTAGTGGATATTACTACGAATAGCTCGAAGAATGTTAATCATTTGCCTGCAAGAATTGCCCGTTGGGTGCTTTGATCCGAACAAGGCTTGAATCGTTTGCATTTCTCACTATCTCAAATGTCTCAGATGGACCTGGCGTGTTTGCCACTGCAACTAATTGAGAGCTATCTCCACTGAGGCCTACAAATTGATCACCGAAAACCCGAAGGTTGAACGTTGACTCGTTTATTCTCCAAAGCTGCTCAAATTAAAATAAAAAAAATTTGATATAATAAACTAAAAGTGGCGAAGAATATTAAAAACACACACACACACACACACACAGAAACCTTGAAGGTCTCCCAACCGGAAGCACTGGTCCGGTTCGCGACGATGATCGTTCCGCCGCCGGTCTCCGCGCACAAGTACATTTCCTGTGTCACTGATTTGAACTGGAGCTGAGTGCCATCCTAAAAGAATAGATGACTAATTAGTTGAGGGTTGACGTAAAAAGGTGACAAAAGAGCAAGAGAATGATAAAATTACCAAGAAATCATTGTTGGGTATGCCATCAAAGAGAGAAGGCTCGATCCAACCCTCGGTAACAAGCCATCCTCCGAGATTGACAGCCTTGATCGTAGAAGAAGGGGTGGATCTAGCGGCATAGGAGAGAGAAGTAATGCAGGAGAACATGAAGAGGAGTGATAGCCATTTAGGGAGAGAGTTGACTTCCATTGTTGTTTCTCTTCTCTCTCGCTCCTTCTTGTGGCTTAGTTTGGTTGGAGGAAATGAGCAATTCTGCAATAATATATAGATTGATGATTGGACTATTTGGTTGTAAATCCTTTGGTAGATGGGTCAATAACTTCTCGAAGGTCAAGATACAACTGCAAGTCGAGCGCCAGCTTCTAA
Organism: Typha angustifolia; assembly: GCF_048772165.1. Classification (NCBI taxonomy): domain Eukaryota; kingdom Viridiplantae; phylum Streptophyta; class Magnoliopsida; order Poales; family Typhaceae; genus Typha; species Typha angustifolia. Next base: position 992,618 of record NC_133251.1, read on the forward strand.
ATAGCACCAGAAATTTTCAAACCTGCCATGCGATCAAGTTGGGAAAGAATTAACGCTGTGTTTGGATGGACTAAACAGGGAACAGAAGAGAAATGGAGAGAAGATAAGAGAAGGTAAGAAAACCTTTACTTTTCTTCTTTCTTGTTCCACTTTCTCTCTTCAACTTTTGAAAAGAAAAAAAGAACATTGATTAGTAAAGACTATCATTTTTCTGTCTTTAAGAATATATTTTCACCAATCTCTCTTCTCTTCTTCTCGCAACCCAAATAAGATGACAATTCTTTTGATATATATATATATATATATATATTGAGTTATGAAGCCATATGATTAATCTTTTGCTCTAGTTAATGGGAGTTAGCTAACTTATAGCATCATGAAGACTGTTACCATGATGGATATGGGAAAGATGAAAATGAACCATCCTTTTATACCATACATGTGCTTTTCATTGCCAGTCGTGCAAACTTAAGAGCTAAGATAGTGATTGTGCAGAAGGAAAGAGAAAGGTGAATCTAATCCACTCAAAGGGTCCGGGATTAAAACATAATCTACTGGTATATTCAAATGATAATGATAAAATGTTAAATCTTATGAAAATATCTGTATATTCCAAGAGAAATAAAAAGAATCGGATTTTTTAACTAAATACCATCATTTAAGTTTTGAAATTAGCAATTTTGCTATTTCGACTCCGTTTACTTCAGTACATAAAGTAAACTAGAGTTGATAAGCTTGGATAGAAACTTTGTAATTGGAAAGTATGTCCTTTTGACGTGGTAGAATTTTAACTCTTTAATTAATCTATATACAATCTTGTACATATCTGTTTGAAGTTTATCTTATTTCTTAATGAAAATTGTGGATTATGATAACAGTCTTTGTTTATTTGAAACTAACGTAATTCCTCGCCTACTTGAATAATTCGTGGTCTAAGTCGGTGCATAGTAATATGGGACCCATTGATGGGTATGTGAAGGTGATGATATTATTATATATTTTCCCTTGATACGTAACGGAAGCATGGCTGAATGACGAATCAAATGCCCATTAAATGGTGTCAATATTAGCCCACGCCCATGGCAATAAACTACTAGATAATGCCATATTGGATATGCATTAAGGGCATCATAGAACTTTATTCTTTTATAATATGTGATCTATAAATCCAAGTGGCCCCATTTGTGCATTAATTTCTTGGCCTAAGTTAGGTCACACCTACTGGCCAGCATTTCTACTGCCAGCTAGAAGCAATGGAGAATTAGTCAAACATTAAATGATATGATCCTGGGTGCACATTGGAATAGAATAAAATATAGGGGGTGTGAATGCAATTAATCGAAGGCGACCGTTGAGGCAGATCGGGTCAGGCTTCGGCCCAACTAGCTCTCGGGCTTGCGTGGGCCAAATCTTTTCCAAAGCCCAATAAAGCATTCCATCGGATGCTAGTGTGGGGCCCAATGTAACTCCCGTCGAATGATTCAAGGAACACACGCGCAGCACGTGTAGACATTGGGGCCCAGCCAGTACCTGAGCGAATTATGGAGAGGGATGTACGTTGGTTGGCGACCAAACTAACAAAATCGCGGGCCCCGCCGTGTTGTTCGGAGTTAACATGACGAGGCAGGAAGCGCCACGAGGGAGTCATAAGAGTGGGTCTCATTAGGCGGTCACGAATGGGCGTCCTCTCGCAGGCCCCACCTAAACTTGTCGTTACGTGGCGTCTCGGTAAGAATAAGAAACCTGTCACATCCATTATGGGTGTATTTTTATTTATTTATAATAAGTCTACCACTTCTTAATAGATAGATGTTTAATACATTTGGTGAATTTGTCGTCCGTATCGTTATACTTACCATGCGGTGACGGCAAACGTTAATAAGCCTACCCCAGTTAGAAGGCAAATAGCAAGTGAGAGCACGCGACCTCCGTTACGGCGTACAACGGACTGAGACGGAAGCAGTTCGATGCGGGTCCCACGGGGTCCGGATATTTCCACTCACCCAGCCCCAGACCACTCGTCCTTATATCTCGAGTTCCCTCTCGTGTGCGTTTTGCTCTATTCCGAGCTCTTTGAAATTTGCGTCAACGATTCCTTCTATTTTCCTCTGTTCTCCGATCTCTTCTTCTATATACCAATCGAAGATTCTTTAGTCAGAGAATCTTGCCGGATTCGTCTTGGGAGACACCCAACAGTGGATTTCAGGTAGTGGTGCCGGATTTGATGCGACCTGTTGTGCTTTTGGCTCGCGCTTACGTTTGCAATGCTTGATCTTCTCGTTCTCGCTAGTGATTTCTTATATTTTGGGTGTCTGATCTGGATATCTGCGTGGTTGCTGATCTATTGTGGTTTCTTTCTCATTGTTGTCGATGATCTCTTGGATTTGTAGTCTCTTGATCTGGATAGCGGTGTGGCTGGTGGTCCATTGTGGTTTTTTGTTTCGGTCTCATCGGTAGTTTGTTAGGGTGTATTGTTTGTTGGATTCTGTGGTTTGATGTAATCCTATTTCTTTAGCTGGTGAACTTTGTCGGGGATTTTCTTTTTCGTTCATATCCGTAAACGGTTGACTATTTCAGGATATCTCTTTTTCTAGTAGTGTTTGTGAAGTGCAATTGCGATGGCAAACTACTTGAACGACGATTTGGAATACATTGCTGAGGACAGTGTCGGCACGGTGCAGTTTGATGATGATGATGGTTTTGAGATGAATGACCATCAAGAGGAACGGAATGTGGATGAATTTGGGATCAAGGTAGAATCTTTCCTGGCTGATCGCTGGTTATCTTTTTTTGTCTTTCTAAGAGGAATTCATAACATAGTAATCTAGACACAGCAAAATAACGATACGTCAGCCCTGGAATATAGAAATGGAAAGGATATGCAGGGGTTACCGTGGAAGAGCTTGAACTATTCCAGGGAAAAATACCGCGAGATGAGGCTAAAGCAGTACAGGAATTACGAGAACCTCTCAATGCCTCATGATGGGTTGGAGAAGGTGAGCTCGGCTAGACTATGTCTGCGTGCTATGTTGTAATATATATGTGGTGTAATAAATATGTTGAGTTAGGCCGAAGGCCTTAAACCTTCTTGGCCAAGTTAGTTAATCTATCAATATGAACTGTGTTGATTGTTTTTTAATTCTATCAGTTTTTTTGTCTAGGAATGCAAGCAACTGCAGAGTAGAAGTACCTTCTATGATTTTCAGTTCAATACAAGGCTTGTCAAGTCGACAATCGTGCATTTTCAGGTACTAATATCTTATTCTTTTGTGCCTTCACCAATTTACAATTTGTAGGTAACCGTATCTGCTCTTGCATGTTAGACTAAGGAAATATCATGCATATCAAGTCATCAAGCAGAAGAAATTTTTTTTTTTTGGTCGGTTTACTGCAGAAGTCGAGTACTTATAAAATTAAACACCTTATTCTTCTGTTGTGGTTTTATTTGTTTTTTTACCCCCTCATGTTTAACATGTTCAATCTGAACTACACCACTCCAGCCCCTCACTGACAAGCAATATAGCCTAATTAGAAGTTGACCCTCACCTCTTCTCCATATCATAATAAAAAGGACCGTGGTATTCTGAAGTTCCCTATAAAACTTCACAAGGATTGGAATAATTAGCATATGTGATAAAATAAAATTATTTACTATTTCCATTAAATATTTAGTTTTGTGGTTAATACTTACTTTCTGTTAATTAGTATGTGGGTTATAAATATCATTATGATATACTGAGGCTTTTATATCCTCCACATCATTCTGTTTGCTAGGGAAGGTAAGTCACTATTTAATGGTGATTATTTCATTAATAGTTTTCTATGACAGATAATGGTAGTTATAATTAATTCCAGCCAAGGTGGATTATGTCATAATTTTAACTTCTCTTGTTATTCAGCAGAGTCTCTGGTGCTGACCTTTCAGCTATTGTAATGAATAAATGTGTCTGCCTTACTGTTATGCAATTCTAACGGCTCAAATTTTGTGGCGTGTAGTAAGATCAGCACATCACTTGCTGAAAATTTGTCACCTTTTTATATCGTAACTTTAAACAACAATTTGCTCAATGAAATATGACTAGCACTTCATCTCTTGTTTATTCTCCTCGAGTCTTCTTTGCAATTTTCTTGCTTTTCGACTTTGGTGTTTGGCTTTTAACTTTTTGTTGTCCCTGTTAGTGTGCTATAGTTCTTATTCAGTTTACACAATCTTGGCTCGGCAGTTTATTACTATCTTATGCTTGATCTGCACTATGATTTTTGTCGTTTAAGTGGCAACTGGTCATCTGGCAGCTGTGCGATAGAGCAGGGAGCATTGCTGCCGTGCCTTTCCCCCACGTTCTCCTGTTATATATCAGACTAATTTATCAAATGGCTGCTAGCCCCTTCCTTTAACCTGTCTTCTAAATCTGCACTATTTTGCAGCCACAATGAACTAGTCCAACCTTTACTCGGTTTCTGTCTATATACGGTGAAGTTTCCTTATTAATACTAGTGCTTCCATATGGTGTGTGTAGCATGTGTGCAAGATTAATGGGTGACTCTTTGCTCAGGATGATAATCTATTACTTTATGCTTTAGTTATGCTATTTCGTAATTAACCCCCCTTTGATAGTAGGAGTGGACTACAATATAACCTGTTTTGTCAGGCAATAAAGAAGGGTTGGAGTGCTTTCTCAGCAGCTGGCGCTATAAGATCATCTTTTGAATATGGTATGATAGGATGTTCTATGATCAGTGAGCCTCTATGTTTATAAAGTCATGTTCCCAATTTCTATAGGCAGCTTTGGGACATGAAAGGGGCTAGGCAGTTTTTGCAGTGTTTTCATGTTAAGTTGGCATTTAATGTTTCTTTTCCTTATTTATTGTTCTTGCATGTTAAAATTCTCACATGCATCTATTCTTCTATTTTGCATGTTAAAATTTATGCTAGCCACTTTTCTTCAATTTTCGCGGGTTCCATTCAGAGCCCTGAATTTTATACCCTGTTATTAATGTTATTTCACGTGCTCCTTGTAATAACTCTGTAGTAGGTTGGGATCTTAATTGCCAGGCTTGAGCAAGATGTAATCATAAGAGTGTCTGGTATGCCAGGCTTAGTCTGATTCTGCCATCTACTTGCTATCCATGGGAACTGTCACCATAAAGTCCATGACTAATCACAGGAGCACTATAACTAGCCATTTCTCATTCTCATTTTGTATTATTAAACTCTTGCTTTGAACAATTCTGAGTCCCCCAGAAAGAAATATGATTATCTAACTAGTTTAGACACCGGCTCATTTTCTCACCAAGAAGAGTAAGCTACTAGCTCCTTACAAGCACTGGCGTCTCAAATGATGTCTATCTATGTTAATACTGAATTAAAGATGAGTAAGTTTATTGCCTGTCATATATTAATTGTCTTGGGTCATATTTTGTTGCTCCCGAGTTGAGGAGACTAAAAAACTGTCATCCTATTTATTACTCATCATAAAGAAATTAGACAATTAATAATTTTGGCCTTTTTATTCTAGTAGTTTTAATTCTGCTGTCATAGTGTGTGCTTGTCAGCGATGAGCACTTTAGATATCCAACTATTTGAGGAAACAGTAAACTGACAAGCTGATAATCATCAGTAGATTGACAATTGATTAATAGAGTGCAGTTGTTGAGTGCTGAATGAATGTTGTTACTTGTTAGAGTAATTATTGTTGCTGTCGTCACAGAGTGAATCTTGACTCATTTATCTCATGTTGCTTTCAATGGTTCTGATGAGAATCTGGATTTTTGCAGCTGAGGAATCTGCTGTGGGCTACCTCAAAGCATGATGTCTATATAATGCAGAACTATTCTGTTATGCATTGGTCATCGCTCCTCCAAAGAGGCAAAGAAGTGCTAAATCTTGCTGGCAAAATTGTCCCTACTCAGGTTTGCACCTAGAGGTATTTAGTAGCCAAATGCTAATTCCATTCTCTTTCATTCTTGATGGATAGCTGCCTGCTTTACGGCAGATTGGTGTGTCTTCTACCGATTCATTATCAAGGGTGCAAGTCAGCACCTTGTCCGTGAAAGACAACCTCATGGCAGCTGGTGGCTTCCATGGTGAACTTGTTTGCAAGGTATAATGACTGGCGTCGCTGGAATATTGGCCTTTTATGATTATTATTCCCATCATTGTGTGAAGTAGTGTTCTCGTATTTTGCCAGTTTCTTGATCGAGCTGGAGTGGCATTCTGTACAAGTGTAACTGGCAATGACAATGCCATAACCAACTCAGTGGACATCTATCAGTCTTCCAAGTAAGCAATTCACTTTGATAATGGGACCAGAATGTCATTTAACTGGCGTATTTCTCTGACTTGTCTCAGTGGTTCTACCCGAGTAATGACTGCCAACAATGACTGCTACGTGAGGGTCTTTGACACCGGGGAATTTGTCCTACTGAATCAATTCTCCTTCTTGTGGTCAGTTAATGTGAGTCCATAAGACCTAGATAGCCCTAGTTATACCACTCGGCTTTTTCTTACATTATCTTTTTGTTCTTCACAGAATACATCAGTCAGCCCTGATGGCAAGCTTGTTGCTGTACTTGGAGACAGTACAGAATGTCTCATAGCAGATCCTCAATCTGGCAAGGTACATGTTCTCGCATGCACTCTGGTTTTTCTTTTGACAGCACCTCGGATCTAATTATTGGATTTATAGGCGATCGGGAGCCTAAAGGGACATATAGATTACTCCTTTGCATCTGCGTGGCATCCCGATGGTCAGATCCTGGCGACCGGGAACCAAGATACGACATGCCGATTATGGGATGTGAGAAACCTATCAGAGTCACTTGCTGTCCTCAAAGGGAGGATGGGAGCAATCAGAGGTCTCAAATTTTCTTCCGACGGACGGTTTATGGCGATGGCTGAGCCAGCAGATTTTGTTCACGTGTATGATGCCAGGGCTGACTACTGCAGTGCCCAAGAGATCGATTTGTTTGGGGAGATCGCCGGCGTATCATTCAGCCCGGATTCCGAGGCTCTTTTTGTAGGTATAGCTGACCGCACCTATGGGAGTTTGCTGGAGTTCAGGAGGCGGCATCAGTGCCATTACGTCGACTCTTTGCTATGATGCAACGAAGGAGGTATTAAGATAGGGCGTTACTGTTGTATGTATTTCTTGTAGGTCTTCTTGTAGATTGTACATGCGTTTGCTATAGTTCGGTTTAATTTGAGCTTAGTTTAATCTCCAGGAAATCGTTTAAAAGAACCTCTTTTCATCAAAAAGAGGTTTCTATTCGCCGATCGGATCATGACATATATTGGAATAGCCTGGGGGGCCATATTTGTCCATCTTGTCCATAAACCAACCTTCTACGAACATTCTATGTGTGGAACTGTTTATAAAGAGTACGAAGTGTTTATTTTGTTTTACTTTTTAGTCGTCTATGGTCCCTGCTTGCACTCGAAGAGGTACGACGGAGCATTTCCTTTGAGACAATAGTTGATGACTCATTTCTTCACCAAATGCGTTCCTTCTCTATAAAGCGAACTACCTACCACTGCTAGTGCAGTAAAAATGACAACCGATTCAATACTCATCTATCTATGTTCAGGTGATTGCAGGTCGAGGTATCGTTTCATATCGAGAAAGAAATATATTTCCCTCTTTGATCAATATTTTGGCGTTTCTTAGCAACCGTCGTCACCTAATTTGCCACTTGACACTTATCACACGCATCCAATATTCCCTAGTTCCCTTCCGTTCCCAGATCACAAAAAAACGGCCAACTCCATTGCATCATATGATCACCACGTCCACCCACTCTCGTCGTCTTCCATTCTTATTAAAATAATATGACTACCCAACTACCATCTGCCACGTGGTCTTCGAAACTTGGCCCCGCATGTGGATACTGACACCACACTCTAAAAACTGAACCCCAAATATTTAATTCTAGGTTTCGGCTGCTTCAAACCAATAGCCTCCCAACGCGTGTCCCCGGACCGACACGCGCCTGTAACTCCCCCGACAGCTGCCGGTAGCCAATAGCTTAGAGGGGGCGCGTGGCGCGACCTGATTCGCGGAAGCGGGAGAGTTGTGGGCTTATATAAAGTCCGCCCTGAGCCCAAAATCTCTCAATAATCTCCCACCCATTTCGCTTAGGCTAAGAGATCCATAGAGATTCTTGATCCCATCTCTTCTTCCTCCTCTCTGCTTAATTCAAAGTCCTCTTCTCTTCTCTTCTCTTTTGTACATCTAATTCTCCCCCCCCCCCCCCCCCCCTCCTTATTATCTCTCTTTTTCCCCCCTTTATTTTTTTTTAATCTTTTAGAACTGACCAACTAAAAGGGTTTATTTTTAACACCCTGAGGTTCGTCTATTTTAAGAGTTTTCAATCTTATTTTGATAAAAGAGGACACTTTTTTTCAGCTAAGCCTCCTCCTTTAGCCCCTCTCCTAATCTTTCTTAGCTAAAGTTATTAAAAACTCATGGCTACAGCTATTAATGTGTACAATAGTATCCCACTTTTCTCATCAGACCCTTTCAATCAGGAGCTCATGCAAGCACTGCAACCTTTTATTAAAGGCGCTTCCTTTCCTTCTCCTTCTTCTCCTCCTTCATTGCACCATCAAAATCACAACTTTGATCACTCCTTGCCTTCTATTCCCTTGAACCAGATTGGTCTCCATTACCCAAACCCTGCAGAGATGCATCATATCCAATCTCAAACTCAATTCCAGCACAAACACCACCGCGGCAAGGAATCATTCCTCGGCACGAGGCCTACTCCGATGAAGCCCACGAAGCTCTACCGCGGGGTTCGGCAGCGCCATTGGGGTAAGTGGGTCGCCGAGATCCGCCTCCCCAAGAACAGGACGCGCCTCTGGCTCGGGACCTTCGACACCGCCGAGGAGGCTGCGATGGCTTACGACAGCGCTGCCTTTAAGCTTCGCGGCGACGCCGCGAGGCTCAACTTCCCTGAACTCAGAAGAAATGGAGTTCATTTGGGTTCTTCTCTTCACTCCTCTGTTGATGCCAAGCTCCAAGCTGTCTGCAGAGAGTTAGCCAAGAAGAAGACTAATCGACCCAATTCGAGCTTAAAGGAAGAGATCACCGTGAAAGGCGACTCGGGTTGCTTAGTTTTGGAGGAGGAGAAGTCCGAGAGCTCTTCCTCTCTGGAAGTAGAGGAGTCATCAGAGGTCACAGTGAAGGGCGAATTGGGTCGCTTCGTTTTGGAGGAAGAGAAATCCGAGAGCTCGTCCTCTCTGGAAGTAGAGTCATCATCATCTTCTGGGTCTTCTTCAGCTGTGTGTGAGATGCAGTACTTGGACTTCTCAGAGGCGCCTTGGGATGAATCCGACTGCTTTTTGCTGCAGAAGTACCCTTCATGGGACATTGATTGGGATTCGATCCTATCTACCGATCACTAGTTTTCTGTCTGTTATCGTCTCTGTTCATATTGTTTGGTGTCTTTAGCGGCTACTGCAAGTGGAATTTTACACATTTGCAGTAGTTGTTTTAGGATTGAGTCAGTTGTTGATGTTTAAATATCCTTGTTTTGCTCGTTTTAGCTTAAGCATAAGCAAGGGGGTAGTTGATGTTGTTTCTCTGTAACTTCTTCTTGTTTAGCAGTTCTATAAATATCAGAAGTTTTGTGTCAGTAATATATCCAAATATTTCTTCTGTTTATTTCTACATGCTAATGTATATCAAGATGAATTGCTCAAAAACAAAATCAACTGCTATAAAAGACTACATCTACTCAAATTTACTCAGCATTTGCATTAAAAAAACAAGTAGTTAAATTTTATATAAATGTCTAAGAGACCAATCTTGTCATTATGAAAATTTATATATATTTCTAATTACAAATGGCTCTAAATTTATATGACAAACAAATCTTATGAACATTGTTGTTTTTCTAGGAGAAGTCCATGGGCTGCTCAGTTCAAAGAGATGCTACATATTCGATAGAACAAGGAGGAAGTAAGTAAAATATATGTATCAAACTTAACAGGACAACAAAGATATAGAAAAAAAATAATAGTTCAAAATAAACACTATAGATAGCATAAATGTCTAAGTTATAGAACTAGATTTATAACCTAAGCTCAAACTTCGACGTCAATTACTGTCATGAGAAGTCTTAAAATATTCGAGGGTTTTTGTCCAACTCTATTTGTTGGGAGGAGAAAATAGTTGATATATGCATGCTCTTAAATCATTTCAAATGTTGATTCCTTGAAGAGGAAAGATATTAGAGAAAATATTTAAATTCAACAATGTTTAAATCTTTCAACTAAGAAGAGAAGCCAATGCCCGAGCCAAGCAATCTATCAATGGCAAACTACATATAAATTAAAATAACATAAGAAATAATAAGAATGATAAAGGCAACAGTAAGTACTGGGGAAATAGTTCCACTAAACTATTCTTCTAAAAGCTAACCCTTTCTTTGGCTATCATGTGAAACTAATGTCTCATAAGGAGGATATCATTACCATGGAAAGAAGAAAACCTTCATAAAAATAATAAAGGGGGACAAAAATCTCTATTTTTTTTAATAAAAAAAGAAGAAATTGGAAGAGAAGAGGGGAGCTCCCTGTTCTTCTCCCAGCTTCAACCACTGTGAGGTGGGGTTCCGGGCTTGAAGGAAGGAGAGGGAGGAGATAAATATTTTAGTTGCTTTCTATTTTTCGTTGCAGTCAATTGGAATATGGAACATGATAATATGTTAGTCAACTTCTTTGGATAACTTGAGACGGAAGATAGCCATGGTTCTCAAAAGTCACATCCAGGGACACATCAGCACTATGTCAGAAGATGAGATCAAATTGGACAGAGTTATAAGTTTCATTTAGATAAGTATCAAAAACCACAGTAGGTTCATGCATACAAGAACAGGAATCAGGAATTTTACACCACAATAATGGAGCGAGTCCTTTCTTGCAACAGTGAATCTAGTACTTGGGCTTGTTGTGATTTGCATGGTTGCTTTGGAAGTGGATATCTTTTGTCATGGGCTTGTTGGGAGTCACATGGAAAGTATAGTTTAAAAAGAAATGATATATATAAGATCAAAAGTCCTTATAAGCTTTTGATACACCTAGTTCCATTTGTAGCAGGATTGTTGCTTGATGTATATGATAAATCTAAATAAAGTTTCAAGGCCTGCATGTGATCCCAACTGTGGCAATGTTAGTGAGCAGGAGCTGAGGTGGATCCCTCTTTGCTTGTCCTGTGTAGAGGACCACATTGTCATGTGGAAGAAACTAAATCCCATGTTATCTCCACTACCCTTTCTTTGTTGGTCATTCCAATCACCAAAGAGAAGGGCACCAGTTAGGTGTTTAGGTGCCAAAAACCACCATTACTCACCTCCTTGTACTTATATTCTCTTTCTCCTTAAACCTCTCTTTTATCATCTTTAGTCTTTACACATGGATGATAGACTAGGAAAAGAAGAAGAAGAAGAAGAAGAAAAAGTACCTAATTCTACCTAATGCACAGGAACAAAGCACCCTATAGTAAGATCATTGTATTTTTGTAAGATATGCTTCCTTAAGCCAAAAGCATAACACCATCAGTTTTAGAGTATTAGATTAACTTAAAAATTAAAAATAAAAATACTTGGGTTGGATAACATGGTAGTCCCTATCATTATCCTCTATGAGAAAGAATGTAGAAGGTATGTGGGGCTGCTTTTTGGAGGTCAATCATCACACAATCCCTTCTAAGTCAGCTCAGTGCTAGAAGCATTCAAGAAATTTTATAAAAAAAAATCATCAGAGTGCTACATTTTTATTTAGTTTTTAATTTTTGGTTGAGAAAACATCATAGTGTTACAAGGATATGTCATAATGGCAGCAATTGATCTTATTTAAGAGTTGACTTCCACCTTCTAATGCTAGTGCTTGGATGAGAAAGAGCAATGAGCTAATGAAAGTAACATGGAAAGCAGAGTCAACACTTAATGCTAAGTGGAGACAAGTAGAAGAAAATATCCACATTAGTTGTTTATGATCAAAAGTAGTGGTGTAAACACAGCTTTAATCAACCTTGAATTCAAATAATTTTAATTAGAATTAATTTTAAGTTTATTTTGAACTTGAGCAGAGCTTGAGCTTAAACTAGCTGCTCAATTAGCAATTTCAAACCTTATCAATTCAAACCATTTTCGACCCTAAGTAAGCTTGAATTAATTTAAGCTTGATTCAAACTTGAAATAAAATCTAATTCAACTGTAAAGATATAAATATAACTAAAATATAAATTACAAGTAAGAAATATAATTATGCTAAATAACTACAAGCAACAAAGATAATTGTGTCATAAAACTACAAATATATATATATTTGAGCCTCATTGGCTCATGGTCAAACTTGGCTTGAATTTAATTTCCGGCCTAATTTTAAAATCAAGCTCAACTTAGCCTATTTTTGAGCCGAGCTCAAGCAGATTCGGTTATTTTGACAGCCCTAAATAGAAGATGCGAAGTGAGTGCATCAACTTTGAAACATAATTTTAGTGTGAATTTTGAGGGCCAGGAGTGGGCTTATAACTTGAGGCTATCTATGTTTGGGCCTATCTTTTCTTTTCTTTTTCAATGGATGGGCCATCAACACTGAGCCATCTGAGATAATTTGATATCTCTTTTTAAGTCCAATTCATCCAGACCCTATAAAGTTTGGATATAATGTCTATACCATGAAAGTATGGAAGTTATTCAGTATATCTGCAGATGTACCAAATACCAATACCTCTCTTTTGGTCAAAATTAGCAAGCAAGTCTGCTTAGTCAAGTCAGGCAAGCAAAAGATTGCACTGGAATTAGAATCTTTGCATCCATTAAGTCCATTAATAACATCTACTATATGTTCATGACCCTAAAGTTAGCAACTAGTTTAAGCTAATGCTCTTCATGTTCTTTAGTCTTCCTCTACTTTATACCCTGAAGCATGTGGAAAATGTTGCATTGGTTGCAGTAGGAATGTAAAGGACTCCACCAATGCATGCACATAGCTTTCTTACAACACAGTGGGCACATAGATTCACAGTTGCAGCGATAAAAAGACTCAGAAGCAGTCAATAGTCAGCATTTAAGTACTTGGATATGTTAAAAGAAACGACAAGGTGGAATAAGTCAGGTGACAATCCACCCAAGGGAGCCATTTGGTGACCCAACTGCACCAAGATTCCAAGCCTAGGCATTAAGCAACTCAGAGCATACTGCCTCCTTTTCCTACCTCTCTGCATGCCTTCAGCTTTTTTTCATCCTTCAATGCTCTTAATTTGATATAAACCTTACGATCTTCGACGTGGAACTTTCTTGACGTGGAAAATTTCAATCTTTCTACCATGGAATGGAATAAAGTGCATGGTTAGCCCTCTGATTATTCCAAGTTAAGAAGTGTTCAAATCAAGTGCTGAATAATATCTGACATGCAATTGCAAGTAAGAGGAAAGGAAATAAAGGCATAAGGAATCAGAACCTAACAGATGATTTGTTGTTTGAAAAGACTAGTATGGTAATAAGGAACCTAATGTTGCTTGTGGGGTTTGAATTCATTGTAGAAACAGCAGCCTAACTTGCAATAGTTAGGTTTGTTGTTAAAGTCACAAGATTCTAGGTAGGTTGTGAAGAGAAGGATCCAGCACAAGGCCATTGACATACTTGGGAATTAGCAAACAGCTCAAGACATGCACTTACCTTTTCGCCTACATTATTCATTTTTTGGGTCATTGGAGTTATTATTCTAACATCTAACCATGGGCTAGCATTGAAAAAAAAAAGAGATTTGGGACATGAAGATCTTTGATCTCAAGGAAAGACTAGTTACAATAGAATCAGGCTAATTGATGCATTTTAAAATAATCTGAAACTTTGGCTGTCCATGAGGTTATGCTTATGAAAAAAGTTAATGTCAACTTTTTGAAACAATCAAAATCATAATGTGTTTGGACTTTGACTGTTGAAACTATCGAACCTTTCTAGTTAATTGGCTCTTCTTCTGGACACTTGCATTTAATTCTATTCGTTTGTTTCAAAGATTCCTTAAGCAAAGAGACTCTAGTACCACAAAACATGTGGAATAGTTAGACTATCATGGTGCCTTCTAGTTGGACAAATTTAGGCCTAAACATAACAAATTATTAGCTGGACCTCTTTTGCAAGCCTTTTCCATCTACCACTCATTGAACAAAGCGTGAAAGAAAATTACTAGTTTTTAGCTTGTATTGTTTCAGTGATATTAGCAGAAGTAGAATGCAGGCATCCTTGCAATGTGTTCCAAAATGAGAAGAAATATAATGAACTACCACTTGAGGCCAGTCTTCAGTGCCAAATTTTTATAATGGCAAAGGCAATTCATGCTGAAGTTTGTTTGTTGGGTAGGTAAACTTGGAATTACTTTAATGGATTCCTTCTGCTCCCAAGTTATACCTTATGACATCTCAGGAAGTAGTTTGTGTCTTCCATTGACTAACAAGAATACAAATATAACTCAAATTATCATCCACTACAACCCTAAAGTACTTTGCAGGAATATCTAAGTGCTGCAAGTATTGACTGCAATTTAAATTTCCAGCGTATAGTTTTCGATCCAAAAGTACTAACCATGTATAACACTATAGTACACATTCAGAAACAAGTTGTTATCCACTTTCCCCTCTTAGTTACTTTGCAAGAATAAGTAGGTTCTGCAAGTATTGACTGCAATTTGAATTTTTGGCTCAACGACCGAATATAGCTTTCGTTTCAAAAGTACTAACTGCTAACCATGTATAAAACTACAGTACACATTCAGAATTAGCTGTAATGTATTTGAACTGCAAACTATAGCTTCAAACTCAATGGACTGAACTTTTTATTGCATTGATTTCTAACCATTTTGCCGATAGTCGTAAGGTGAATCTAACAATAGGATTCCCTAACAGTAAATGGCTTCATAATATAGCACCACAGACTAGAATCAGTGGTTCCTGGGAGATAAAAGATTTGATCTTTCAGACCTAGCTACATTAAGAAGGAAGAAACGTGAGATCAAAGAAGGACATAGGATTTGTTGCAGTGATATTATAAGATATATGCTTATGGAGGTAGAAAAAGTAGACAAAGAAAGCATGCAGTATTACTCACATAGAATAAAAGGATTTGCACCATAAGCCTAAGCAAATTTCTATTGAGCATAGGCATATAGGAAGATCTTCTTCCAAGGTCCTATATGGCCTAAGCATATATCTGCCCCTCATAGTCCTATCAGATCCTCATAAGATATTGGATTAATTAGCCATGATCTACTAGTAATCATTCGACGTCGGCATAATTAGTGGCGAAAAGAGAAAAAAAAAATCAAAGGAAAGACAAAGGGAACATGCGGATTGCAAGTGGTCCTCCAAATTGGCATTTCAATGGCTAAAGTGTGCATAGTACTCTGATTTTTTTTACAGAGGATATGAAGATCAAGAAAAGCAATGAGAGCCTAGATTTCTATGCAGCTCCTTTGGATATTAAATGTACAAGGAAAAGAACCTTCTAGGATTGGCATTGGTTCTCAAGTGCATCCCTAGGATTAGGTGGGTCATGACTCTAAAGTTGCAGTTAGGATTTGGATGGTATATATTCCACCAATTTGGAGGACTAATGCATGAACAAAAGAATGAATCAATCAATCAATTCTAATATGATTATTTCACTAAAAAAGATCAGCAGCATATCATGTTATAGTGTTAACAAAAAGATCAATGGACAAAGGTGGGGACTTGAAGCCCACTAATAATACTATTCCCTTTAATCACAATAAATAACTCCTTTGATTAGCATAATACACCTGATAATTTTTAAACATTATCATCAAAATCTATCAAGTATAAAATATACCATTACAAAAATCCTAATAAAACCACTTTAATTGTTTGATTACCCAACTTTAGCACTTGATTGGAGTTGCTGTCATCCTTCACTTTGTTAGATTAGCCTAACTAAGATCAATCTAATTAAAGAATTAATCAACTCCAATGGGTGCTCATCAAGTGGCCTCACTTAGAATTTACAAATTGTCTCACTAACTAGTGTGCTTCTTCTAGCAGCATCAGGCTAGATAGCAACAGCAACACTAATATAGACTATCTTAACACTAATATAGACTATCTTTTTTACTTTAATTTTTTTCTTTCTTTATAAAGTTATTGTTATTAATTCATCTTAGTTGATATAATTAGGGCTAAGTAATATCGGTTGGACTTTATCACACCTAGCTTAATGCGAAGAAGCTTCCGTTAATCCTACCTAACTACCTAACCTTAGAAGAAGTACAAATAAATAATTAATTAATTAATTAAAGGAAAGGGAGGATTAGATGATTGCCAACTAACTCTAATGTGGCCGTTAAAGTCGGTTGAGAGGGACACGTTCCTCTCCTCCGTCTGATCTCCATCCGAGGGACAGCAATTAAACACGTTCCTGACTGTGGGTCCCACGGAGAATCGCGAGCTGATTGGATGGGTCCCACGTCGTGGTATGAATCTTTCTACCTGTAATTATGTTAGTAAATCTACGTCAAAAAAAAATATAATGTAAAATATGGTTATATCATATGTAACGAGATGTATATTTACAATATTTACCTCCAAGATACAGGAAATTAATATTATTATTGTTAGCATTATTACTATTACGGAACAACTTCATGTTAACATAACGATCACGTTAGACTCTGTTTAATATTCGGTTGGAAAAAAGTGCCGGCCGTTACATGTCTTTTTCATCCATTTATCTATTTAATCCTAGTGCTAACTCATGGCTAATTAAACTAGTCTACCCAATAAAAAATGACGTCAAAAAATTGACATCAACTACCGACCAATTTTAATATAGTTTGTAGATATCGTCAATAAGAAGGTTATAAGATTGACTCCAATCTTAAGTAATATGATTTGATGGCTTAGCTCGGTTTAATTGATGACTTGACGGTCCAACAATTCGATGAGCTATTTAAAACCTATATTAGTACTATAAAAAATTTGCTCTAATGTCCGGCTTATATCTAGTTTTTAAGCTCTTAAATGATAAAAAAAAAATTTAATATGAACCCTAAAATAACAAGAATATGAAAAGGCTAATTCATAGCACTAAATGTTTTTAACTATATCTTAAAAAATTAGATTCTTAATAAGTTAATATTGTGGCATAATACTTTACTCCTCTCTACATTATATCTCACTAGTAATATGATGTTCTAGATAACAGATTGCGTAATATTAAAATTTCTTCAGCCAATCAGAGAGCGAAAAGTATCTCCAAATCTCCAATTCTTCTAAGTTAAAATAAATATATATATATATATATATATATATATATATATATATATATCTGGGAGGAATTATATTAAGCAGTACGTTGATTGTGACATAGTCAATTGTGTAACCTTTATACGCTTGGAATCTGACCACAAAGTTAAACGTTATTGCCTTGATTAAAGTTATACGCCTTTTTTAATTAGGTGGTTAAGTGAGATAGTTTAAATTGTTAATCTTGTGCATGTGAGCAAGTAGCTAGGAAGGTGAGAGGAGGGTGCATGGCATTAGTTCTTATGTCTTAAGAATCTCTCATGATTAATTAAAGCAAATCGTAATGGTTACTTAACCTACAAGTGGTTAGTATCCTATCCACAAGTTCAAAAGTTCGTTTTTCTTTTTTTTAATTCTTTTGTTTTGTCTTTAAGTTTAAGTTGTGATACAACTTTGTGAAACAATGCCATCAGGCTCCTATTGTATTAGGCCCTGTTCACTTGTGATATATGGCCAGTCTTTTAAATTTTAATATCAGAGAAAGAAAGTTAATATTAGTATAAATTATTCTATTATTTAGTTAAATAGTAGTATAAGGATTAATAATTATTCATACATAAAATTAATATTAAATTAATAAAAAATAGTAAATTTATATTAAAAATCTAATTATTAAAAGTTGTATGAAATTTAAAAGAGACTAACTTATTATTTAATTACTAGACTTATTTTAAAAGAATATTATATTAGATTCAGATTATATATAACAGTATTGGTTTAATTAGGACAATATTAACTTTTTCATTAGGTAATGCTCACTTTATCTTTTACCTGCATGCATGCATGCATGCAAAGACTTTGGTGCATGCGCACCACAACATGACAAAGGGCAAGAAGACGACACCACCACCACCAAAGCTAAGAACTTCATGCATGAACAAGAGTTGCCTTAGCCATGGGGAGAAGTTAAAAGTGGATCTAAAAAATAATTAACAACTTTTTCATATCATAACTTGTGTCATTAGAGAAGACCAAGTGTTGCACTGAAGACTTAGCTACATGTCCTTATAAACAACTCTACTCTCTCTCTCTCTCTCTCTCTCTCTCTCTCTCTCTCTCTCTCTCTCTCTCTCTCTATATATATATATATATAGAGAGAGAGAGAGAGACGTGTCAAGGTTTTATATGGACATCACTTTCTTAATAATTTCGAAGTCATTGGTGAGTTGAGGACGTTGGAGGTGACAGTGAGAAAGGGTTAAATTTGTGTGGGATTTTCTTATAGATATAATATATATTATATAAGGAGGAGAAAAGGGAACAAGAAAGATGCATCGTGATTTCGTAATTTAACATCTTGTTGGTGTCTTGTGGCGGTAACTTTGACTAGAATAGAATTTGGAGTTAATACTCCTTAATTTAAAGTTTGGGCCAGTAGACTAATCTCAAATTAAATTAAAAAAAAAACTAATATTTATATACAGATTGGTTGAAAAATCAAACTCAGAATGAATCGGCATGCTGTGAACTTCTTAATTTACTCCTAGAAGAAAGGGAGAAAGGTACTAATGACCTTTTAATTAATTACCACACTAAGTGGAAACTTAAGCATGAAGCTTACAACTAACTACTCAAGAAACTGCATCGAAATTAAAGAGAACATGCTCAATTACTGCCACTAAGACTCCAAATAAAAGTTGACTAGTGTTGTTTTCTGGTATTTTTTTTTTAATATATATATATATTTTTCCAACATGCATGTAAATATTCCAATCAAGTTCTTGCCCTGAACTTCTTTGGGGGCTTTCTTTGTAAGCACTAACCAACCATGGAAAGGAAATTCCATTTTCTTTTTCTTTTTCTTTTTTTCGAAACAGCCCTTTAGGATTGAGTTAATTACTGTTAAGAGGTACGTACGTGCTTGGCAATATAATTTTGCCATTGGTGTTAGAGTATACATACATTTTTGGTTTCCAAAAAATTGTTTATATTATTATTATATTTGATCCGGTTTTGAAAATGACAGTAGCCCACAGCTGCGAGTTTTTCTCTTTTTTTCCGGGGGCGTGTTAGTATAAAATTAGTAGCTTTTTATTTATTTTTTTTCACGAAAAGACACCTGACATAATTCAAATTAACATCAAGGAAATTTCTCAGGGGGCGTAGCTTCTGGGCAAGATGCGGTCGGTGTAACCAGAGGACACGTAGGCACCGACCCCTCGGGACCCACTTGCGACCCCAGCACGTCCCGCCACCTGGTTCGTGATGGGCCCACCTCGGGGCCCATTCTACGTGTCAGGCCCATGGATGTGGGGCCCAATGGATTCTTGGGCCCACGCACTTTCGGTCTCAGTCTCTCTCTCTCTCTCTCTCTCTCTCTCTCTCTCTCTCTCTCTCTCTCTCTCTCTCTCTTCCGAAGTCCAAAAGCGACCGAGCCCAACTCTATATAAACCTTAGCGCTTGGACCTGCACCTGCATCCATTTGCTCTTCCATTACGTAGGAAAACAGAGAGAAGTCTTTCTTCAAAGTCTTCATCTCCTTCCTCTTTTACCACTCTTTTGGCCCTTCTCCTCCTCCTCCTCCTCCTCCTCCTCTTCATATTGCTAGCAAAGAGGGAGAAGAATTCCAAACAAGCGCTTATATCTCATTCTTGAAGCATTACTTCTTCTTTTTTTTCACTCCCCCCACGAAGTATTAGAAGCAGGGGAAGAGAAGAGATGACTAAGCGCAATGCGGTCGCGCCGAAGGAGATGGCGATCATGGAGACGGCCACTGCCGCAGCCGCAAACTCCACTACGCCTCATTACTCGTACCCACCTCCACGAGGATGCAGCGGCAGCACTAACTACGCTAACTTCAAGAAGGTGATGAAGAAGAAGTCAATGCGCCATCTTGATCTCAGCGGCAGCAGTGGGAGGATTAATATTAATTCACGGATGGATTCAATGAAGGCGTCTTCGCCCCGTCGTGGAGAGAATTACGCGGACTGGGTTGTAAGTGCTCAAATTCTAGTCTTGGGTTCTTGGATTTGAGTTGGTTTTAGTAGGAACATTTTTGCAATATTTTTTACTTATTTATTTCTGCGTAGAATAAGCATCCATCCGCGTTGAAGATGTTTGAAGAGATCATCGCCGCGTCGAAGGGGAAGCAGATTGTGATGTTTCTCGACTATGATGGAACTTTATCTCCCATAGTTGATGATCCAGATCGTGCATATATGTCTGAAACTGTTAGTTTATAATCCCTTGCTCTGTTCTTTAACTCTTCTTTTTTTTTCTCTCCTCTGTTTCTTATATGAATCTAAACCAACTGAGACTAAAAGGTTGGATTTTTATATCTGGGTTCTTTCTTCTTGGCATCAGATGAGAGAGGCTGTGAGAGAATTGGCAAAGTATTTCCCTACTGCAATTGTGAGTGGGAGATGTAGAGATAAGGTACATTACAATTTTATAACTTAATTTGCTTGCCAAGTGTGGAGATAGTTCTTTCCATATTAATCTAATCCTTCTTAATTTGTTTGTATGAAGGTATATAACTTTGTACGACTAGCAGAGTTGTACTACGCTGGGAGCCATGGGATGGACATCAAAGGGCCCACAAGAGGGCCCAAGCATATAAAATCTAAGGTGGGTATGATACAATTCTTGTCATTTTTTAGTGTGATTTTTTTCCCCCTCTCAACTATTATGGTTTAGTTTATCTGATCCTTCTTTTTAATTCCTAATGAATGGTTTAGGCCAAGGCCAAGGCAGTTCTCTTCCAACCAGCAAGTGAGTTCCTGCCAATGATAGAGGAGGTGAGATTTTCTTCCCTCCTATTTCAAATTTTAAAAAGAAATACAAAAAAGTTATTTAAGAGAACAGACTAGTTCTATTTTTCTGTTAAAGAAAAAAAAAAAAAAAACCTCATCTGAGTTAAGATCATTGTAGTCTATTTGTTTGATGAGTATACCCCTTCAAGAAGCATCACACAGAGAACATTTTCACATTCTAGTTCCACCATCACATATTTATATATATCTAACTGAACAATTCATGGCCTATTCACTTCTCAAGGTTTTCAAAAGACTGGTGGAGAAAACTGAATCAATTCCAGGGGCCATGGTGGAGAACAATAAGTTCTGCGTGTCAGTTCACTACCGTTGCGTCGAAGAAAAGGTAAAGATCTCACAATATTAGAACACACAAAACCTACTTCTTTTTGGCCAGGAATGAAAATTTCTTCAGGTTAATTACATTACTCTTACCAACTTCATCCCAGAAATGGAGCACGTTGGACCAGCAGGTTAGTTCTGTGCTCAAGGAATACCCGAAACTCAAGCTTACGCAAGGAAGAAAGGTGTGATATAGCTTAGACTCTTTGTCATTTGTAGATTTTAGTTGCATACTTAAGGTTATACCTACATGAAAAATGACTCGGTGTGTTTCTTTAAATTTAGGTGTTGGAGATTCGCCCAACTATTAAATGGGACAAGGGGAAGGCCCTTGAGTTTTTGCTAGACTCTCTTGGTAAGCCTAAACATGCATTATACATCATACCATTTTCATCAGTTTGGTATATCTTGTATTGTGCTTAAGGTCATCCAGCTATTCTTCCTGTTGCATTGGTAACTAACTAACTAACCATAACTACTTATCTTCTTTTTTTATATAGGTTACAACGAATGTAATGATGTCATGCCAGTATATATTGGCGACGATCGCACTGATGAAGATGCTTTCAAAGTAAATTATCAGTATCAGTTGTTCAGTATTTAAACATTCAAGTTTGATAAGTGTTGCTAAGAAGCTGTTATACTTTTGATTTTTATGTTTTAGGTTCTGCGGGACAGAGGACAAGGCATCGGAATTCTTGTTTCCAAATTTCCAAAGGAAACTAGTGCCTCTTATTCACTCCAAGAACCAGCTGAGGTATATCTGCTGCAACTCTGTTGTTGTTCTGCAGTAAATGTTCCAAAAATATTCTAATCTCATTGTATATAATGGTTTGTATAGGTCATGGACTTCTTGCATTGCCTGGTGGATTGGAAGTGCCTGTCGCTTAACAGTCGCGCGAAAGTGTAAATAAAACTGATCCTAGTTCATCATCCACATCAAAAATTTCCATGGTGGGAATATGAGATGAGAAAGTCACAAGGAGCTACTTCTACTAGGAAACTCTTTTAGTTTTTGTTCTTTTTGTATCTTGTCCTGTACTTAATTTTATGTACAAGAAAGGAAAAGATAGCAGTTTTCCTTCCCCTCCTGTAAAAGATCTCAGTGTTTCTCTCATTGCTGTTGCAGTCTTTCATAAATTTTTGGTCAGATCTTGAAGACCATGCAGTTAAAATTGAACAGTATGCAAATTGATACCTGGATGCTTCCAAGAAACTTCATTATATTTTTTCCCTAATGAATAAACATATGAGCAACATGGCAAGTGACAATTCCATGAAATTTCATATCCTCCATAGTCCTAAAATACGGTTATGTTGACAAACCAATTGAATGATAGGTTTCAAACTGGATCGTACGAATGGGAAAAAAAAAGAATGAACAAGGCAACCAATTTGATTTCTAACAGGCATAACTTTTGAGCCAAGATGAGTTCTGGAACAGAAAATTAGAGAAAGAGGGAAAAGTAAATATATATATATATATATATTTTTTTTTTCTTTATAGACCCTGGAGTTCTGATCGAAGTGGATTCTTAAAAGTCCTACCATCTAGATTTATCTAGTTAATTCTATGTTTCTCTGGTTTCCTTTTTCTTTTTCTTCTCTTTCATCTGGTTCCACAAGTAAGGTGGTATGGTAGACCTCTAACTGCAGTAGTACCTCGTAACTTCTTAATTCATCAAAGGCTGGGGTATGCCACAAAACTCTGCCATAGTCACAAACAATGAGTTAGAGATTAATCTCTTCCTTTATGTTGCAAATTTTATAAATATATCTCAAGCATGATTGGAGTCTGTCTGAACTCATGAGCTTAACTTCACACAAAGAGTAGTCAACATCAGAAGCTAGGAAAGCAAGTTATGTTTGGTTCTATTTGCCTGATATTGGATGCAACTACTAGAAAAGCTACAAGGGATTCACTTAGCATTGGCTTCTCTTCTTAGTCTTATATGATAGTTGCACTGAAAGGTTTTCAATAACCAAGAATAAGTAGCATAAAACTTTTATCTGGGCAAAAAGAAAGAAAACTATAGATTATGAATTGCTTCCATTTCAGGTTACACAAAATGATAGGTTGCTAAGCTCTCACTCTCCACTAGTACCTTTTACTTTCTTCTCAGGACCAAAAGGGTAAAAGAGAAAAGGGAACTCTCAGTGTCCAGTAACCACTAAAGTTTCAAGTGGACACTTTACAGCAAAAGCAAGGGGGAGCCATGCTTCTGAGCCAAGAACATTGGCAAACTCCTGGGGCACATGACAGTGACAAGCTAGCCCACAAAGAGAATCCAAAAACCCCCTACTCTCACCATTGGTTTGGATCAAAAGAGGGCTCCTCTCACTCTACATGGCCATAATTTTTGTTAGGCCATGAAAGGAACCACAGTCCACAGTACCAGATGTAAAAGTTCCCTACTTTCAACTATGGTTGATGGAGGAGTTGGATTCCACTTCAAGTCTTCACCTTGAGCAACACCTGGGTCTAGAGTGGGGACCTTTGCATGTCTCCAAGTCTCTTTACCACCACTATCATACGTGGAAAGAGGTGGTGTCCATTGCATTCTCTCCCGCCATTATTGTCGCCTAAACTTAGATAAATAAACTAGTCTCTGCTCATGGAGAGTTCCACATTATTGGAGGCACAACTCACAAGGCATCCAATTTGGGATTCAATACAATGATCAATTTGCAGAAGAATATGGTTTAGTTGGACTTGGGTGGATCTCTTTCACATAAAAGATACATGTCGCTTATCAAGCCTACACAAGATCACATGCATGGAATTGATCCAAAGGAGAAAAGGAAAAATAAATAAATTTATCATAAAACCTCAACAAAAAAAAAAGAGAAACAGAAAGGCAAGCAAGCATATGCATGATTGAAGGAGGAAATGAGCAGTACTACTGTGCATATCAACGAGAGGTGGCCATGAGTGGTCCTATGCTACGTGTGCTGCACGAAGTGTTGCTCTGGCCTGTAATGGAGTGTCCTCAATGCAAAGGAGGAGTCCTCCTCTTAGTGGCAAATTGGCAATGGGACCAAAGTGGAGGGATCTTTCAGAGTACTCTCAACCTTTTCTTTTTTTCCCCTTCTTTTCTGGCACTTTTGGTTGATTCTAGGAGTAGAACAGAGCATTCTTTTTGTGTTGGATTGGATCGGGTCGGGTTTCGGGATCTATAACCATAACTCAAATATATTCTTATATTTAGATATGTTATTATTTATTAAGTTATAATTTTGTATTGTTAGTGCAGTAGGCCAGGCCATTAGAGTTGCAACTAAGCCCAAACCTGGCCTAAAATTATAGATCGGGTCTCGTAATTTAAACACGATCCAGCCCAATGAAATAAAACTTCTTCACCCAACCCGCCAAAATAACGGGTCGGGTCGGGCTACCATTTTTAGGTCTAGTTAGGATGTAAATAAAGATCTAGTGTTGCAAGTTTTCTTCTCTGGATAGAAATTAGTCCAGAGAGAGAGTTTCGACTTTGGAGTGAAGAAAAGTAAGTCTAGAGAAGAAGAGAGCATGCTAAACTTTCACCTAGGCCTGGATTGAGGAATGTGGGCCCATGTCCAGCATGGAGAAGAAAGCCCAGGAACATAGCAAATACATGGAAGGGTCTTTCTAACTGATCCAAGCTAAGCTGAATGATCCATCTGAGACTAAGTTAAATATTTAAATTATTTAAAGCCAAATATTAACACCATTCTAGAGGTTTGGAGGGGGGAGAGGGGGGACGTGGTGAAGGTGGTGGTGCGCGGAGTGGTGAGCAGAGCAGTCAAGATGTTTGTATAAATGTCTGTATGAGGAGAATTGCGTCAAGGCCTCTAAAATTTGAACTCGTTGTATAAACTACCTTGGACCGGCTTGGAATTCTCACCTTTGGCCCTCTTGCTGTCTTCCTATGTCTGGCTCATTTTAAGGCTTCTTTCGAAAAGGTTGGCAGGATCAAGTAGTTCGGACACTGCCGACCCTAGATGTTAAAGAGACAAAAGAGTATTCTAATTCACATAGTTTGATGCTTCTTATGTTGCATTTCTTGCTATATCTAAGAAAAAAGTGATGCAAGGCCTCTGTCTCTCTTCACCTTGTTTCTTTTTTAATTTTGGCTCTTAATCCATGTGTTCCTGGGATAACGACGAAGACCATCTTGAACTAGGTTCAAGAGAAGTCGGCACCGTATGCGGAGTCGTGGACGAACCATGCAGTCTATAGATGAAAACGGCGCCGAAGCAGCTAAGATCGCCGCTTTCCAAAACCCAAAGGAAAGAGAGTCTTATATGGAAGAATAGATGGATAATAGTATAATGCTACAACTTGGGCCAATACGGATCCTCAAAAAAGCTACTATAATTGAAAATTACATACCATTAAGAGACTCCAAGTATCACGCCAATGTGTATTGATACTATCCACATTCAAAGATTTTCTGTCTTTTAATCTCAACTCTTGCTCCAAATCTCGTGTAGTCTGTCATTCCACCAGAGGAAGTATAAATGCAGCCAGCCTGAGACTTTTATAGCTTCAAATGTATTCTTATCATTGAACATGTCAACAAGGATGGAGGAAAAGGTGGTAACATCTCTTCTGCTCTTCTTGTTCTTCTTCTTGGCATTTCATTATACCGCTGCCAATGACGGTGAGCGCCTCGTCGAGATGATCAAGTTAAAAAGGTCCCAAAATTCTCTCGGATATCGTACATGGGATGATAGTAAAGTTGAATATGACTACATCTATAATTCAGTATATGTTGGTTTTCAAGATGGCTTGAGAGAGGCTGATAAGATTGTCGAATTGCCCGGCCAGCCTCAAGGAGTCGAATTTAATCAGTTTGCAGGATATGTGACAGTTGATCCAAAGGCTGGAAGGGCATTGTTTTATTACTTTGCAGAGGCTGCTAATGATCCATCAGAAAAGCCACTAGTTTTGTGGCTTAATGGAGGTACTTGAATTGCTGGCTTTTTTATGTGCCAAGCTATAGCTTAATTTAAGTTCTATAGGTTTTATATTGTTTGGTATCTGATTCTTAATTCGTATTCTGTTTTATGGATTAATAATAGGATTTGGTTGCATATAGAATTTAGATAGATATGTCCAGTGATTAGAAACAGAATCAGAATCAGAATCATGGGTATCTCAAAAGAAAAGCAAGTAATTAGATAGTAAGTTTCAGATATCAGAAATCTAATACAATGCATGAAACATTCTGCTATTATTTTAGCACAATGTATAACAAATTTTCCCTGATTTCTGCAATGCATCACACCGCAGAAGATTTTTTTGAAACAGAAAAATAGGAGGTTCATTTTATGGATTTCCACAGTCCAGGATAAATTCATCTTGACCAAGCCTAGTATTGCAAACAATGTGTTGATCTAAATGCTGCAATATATATTGCAGACCTTGTTTGAATCTTCTTAATTATTATGGAGAATCAACAGCCTCATTCAAATTGTCTTCATGTTTCGCAAATGCATGCTTGAATACTTGTGCATCCAAGATACATATGTCGATATTCTTGGCATATAATAAGTAATTCAGTACTTCAATTCTTTTCATTGTTATGACTGTGTTGGAACTGATCAAAGTCCTTTGAGACTTGTAGGGCCTGGCTGTTCTTCTTTGGGAGGTGGTGCTATGCTAGAACTTGGACCCTTCTTTGTCAATAGCGATAACAAAACATTATACAGCAATCTTTATGCATGGAATAAAGGTAAATTACTTCCAAACCTTATAGGAAGATCGTTAAATTCTTGCAGTTTTTCAGTGATTTGTTGCTTCCTGATCAATGGCAGCGGCAAACATGCTCTTCCTTGAGAGCCCAGCTGGAGTTGGCTTCTCATACTCAAACACTACATCTGACTATAATGCCAGTGGTGACAAGAGAACTACTGAAGACTCTTATACCTTTCTCATTAACTGGCTTGAGAGATTTCCTGAATACAAGGATCGCGACTTCTTCATAACCGGAGAAAGTTATGCCGGTCACTACATACCTGAGCTTGCCAATGCTATAGTTGCTAACAACAACGCAGACAAGACCATCATCAAGCTTAGAGGTGTTGCTGTAAGTACTTTAATTGTTAAACACTTAATTACATCAGATCTGAAATTTATTACAAAATAGTTTATATCTCAAAAGATCCTGGTTAATCTTGTAGATTGGAAATGCATACTTTGATGATACCACAAATACAAAGGCAACCTATGAATACCTCTGGACTCATGCTATGATTTCTAGCACAGTGCATGATGCTATCAAGGCAAATTGTAGCTTTGATGGTACTTATACTGAAAGCTGTCTGGAGTCCATGAGGTTGGCTGATCAAGACGTCGGGAATATTGATTTCTATAACATCTATGCTCCTGTATGCCATGATCCATCCAAGGCATCAAACTCACAAAATTCGGTACGCAATTAACCTTACCGCAATCTTGCTTCTCTGAAATATCAAAAGATGATCGATCAACCTTTAATGAACAGATGATGGTTGGCGATCCTTGCTCCGATCGCTATGTCTTCGCTTATCTGAATCTTCCTGCAGTGCAAAGGGCTCTTCATGCAAACACCACTGGTTTAAACTACCCATGGATTGATTGCAGGTAACCATCAGGCCTTCATCTATTCACTCATGCATCGAGGAGATCCTTACAGATGATGACAAACCTGCCTTCTATCTCTTAACATATGAAACAGCGATGTTCTACACAAAACTTGGAAAGATGCACCAACCACTATGCTGCCTGCAATTAAGAAACTCATCGCAAGCGGCATAAGAACATGGCTCTATAGGTAATTAATCGACAAAAACATGCGGTATATAGCACACTCATAAATTTACTTTCACTTTTACCGATCAATTACATGATAAAACTTGTTCCTACAGTGGAGACATTGATTCAATTGTTCCAGTTACTTCAACACAATATTCGTTAGACATCCTTGGACTTCCTGTCGAAAAGTCCTGGCGTCCATGGTACACTGACAACGCTGAGGTACAGAACAACAGACATTATAAATCCAGTTCTTTTACATCTTCCATGATAGTTTTGATGTTCTTTTAGAATCATAAGTTCACATCTAAATATTTAACATGGCAGGTTGGAGGTTATGTTGTGGAATACAAAGGCTTGGTGTTTGCAACTGTAAGAGGAGCAGGGCATATGGTTCCTCGCTATCAACCTCAAAGAGCATTAACTTTATTCTCATCATTCCTTCAAGGGAAACTACACCCATGAATAAGTAAATTGTCAGAGATTCAATGTGATGAATAAGTCCATAAGCTAAATATTAGTGGAGAAGGTCAACAGAACTCGAACTTTGAATGGTATTAATTTGCTTAGGATTGCAAATTGGGTCACATGCCATGTCTATTTGAGCAATAACAAAATCTCTTAGAAAAGGGTTTCTCAAGGCTGTTCAATTTTTTTTTTCAAAAATAAAATAAAAGAAGTGGAATTTATCAAAAACAGAAATTATTTTGCTTTTATTAATATTCACATCCTATATTTTTATTTTTTAATACCTAAAAAATACTCCACTACTGGCGGTCGTTTTAACAGTTAAATTAACTATAGATGCAAATAACCTTAATGCATTTAAGATTAAGATAAAAGTAAAGTGATAATTCGAATCTAAGATCAAATCAGAGGTTTTTAAGTAATTTAATTTTAAACTCCAAAAGTAGTGAGATGTTCTTCTTAAGTTAATGAGAAGCCCATGGTCGAAATTGGATCGAAGCATGTCTTATCGACCCAAATACAAGTCACGGGCCGGAACATGATCTTAAACTCACGTGCACCCGGGTGCAAGGTTTCAAATTAGGCCTAGTTTTATCGAGCCTTTACCAATTGAATTGGGCCCTTTTAATCTTAATTTGGACAAAGACTCCGTCGAGCGATAAGCCCAAGTCGAATCAAAGCATTCGTCTCCTCCTCCGCTTCCATTCCCAAATTCTAGGGTTTATCCCCTTCTCCTCCTCCTTCTCCCTCACCGGCCAAAACCCTAACCTTAGTTCTTCCTCCTCGGTTCTATCCAATCCCTTGGCACCATGCCGAAGGTCTATGGCACCGGAATCTACGACTTCCGACGGCACCGCGTCGCCGAATACCCAGTCGAGGCGGCTGCCGCCGGAGGGGTCAAGGAGGAGACCGTCGCGACGGATAAGCCGCAGGAGCAGCGTCCCGGAGGCGTCGTATCTGGTTCCATTACACTCCTCGAGATCCAGCGAGATCGGCTCACCAAGATCGCGGCTGCGAACTGGGGGAAGTCCGCCGAGGGGGAGAAGTTCGATCCTGAGCTCGTTAGGGAGATCTATGAGACGGAGCTACGCGTCTCTGGAAGTGGGAGGAGGACGGTGCCACTCCAGAGAGTTATGATCCTGGAAGTGAGCCAGTACTTGGAGAACTATCTATGGCCTAATTTTGATCCGGAGACTGCTACGTTTGAGCATATCATGTCGATGATTCTTATGATTAATGAAAAGGTATGCGTTCGGAGAACTCTGGCTGATTTATAAAGGAGATTGTGAAATAATAGGGTATCGGTTTCTTGACTTATTATTATTTTTCTCTCTCTCTCTCTTTCTTTTAGTTTCGGGAGAATGTAGTGGCGTGGACCTGTTTTTATCAACGGAAGGAGGCGTTTAAAGGGTTTCTATGGAGGGTTCTTCGACTTAAGGAAGAGGTCTTGTTCATTTGTTCATTTGATTTATGTGGTGTGTGAAATTTGAGGCCTTTAACGATTCTATGCTATTTTAGTACAGTTACGTTCAATCTACTCATTTGGAAAAAGAATTCTTTAACTGTCATATTAGTTGGTTTTTCATGTTCATGGACATTTATTGTTGAATGTCTCAGCTATTTATTTGTGATATATAGGCGACATGCATCTGCCTTTTTTTTTATTGCTTAAAACCTTACCATGCTTTTGCATAATTTTTATAGGAAAGAACCTTAAGTATGGCAGAGAAGACAAATTACCTGCTGTTCATGATAAATGCCTTTCAGGTACGCAGTTCTATGTTCATTACTAGATCATTATATAATCTCAATTGCACAATTGCAATTCATACTGCATATGCTAGCTATTCCCTACATTCCATTGAATTACCACATCTTCTGTCTTAATGTGATTTCTTTACCTTCCAAGAGGCTTATTTCTATACTTGAGTAAAAGATCTTGAAGTAGGAGATGGTATGATTTAAAGAAATGTAGTCTTCAAAGGATATCCTACAATAATATGTTGGAGATCACACCTTACATCCTGTCATCTGCTAGTCAATTCTAATTGAAATTTATTTGGCATCTGCAGTATCATAGAGATGGCACAATAAAATGTCTTAAATAGTATGATTTACTTCGAATTAGTCAGGCTCTCATTGTTACTTGTCGAACTTGCATTCATATTTTTGCGCTTTTGCAGTCAGATGGTTCAGGTCTCAACTCATATTAGTAAAAAAATAACCTAAAGGATATCCATGCAAAAACAAGGATTTTGAATGTTAAGAAAGGTATACATGCTTAAAGGGACTAATGGGGGCTGTACATGCAAAGAACCCTAGGATCAAATCTATTAACTAGAAAAACATAAGTGGTATACTGGTGAGGCTAAGAAAAGTAAAAGTGGCAGTTACTTCTTATTATTTCCTTGAATATGATGTTTTCTCTTGTTCATAATTTTTTACGCCATTAATTTTTTCATGTACTGTTTTCTTGATGCAGAGCTTAGAAGATGAGTTTGTCAGTGAAACCGTTCTGCAGTTAGTAAGCCTTCGTTTGTGGCACAGTCTATCTTTTGGTAGATTTCAGGTTCAGTCTTGATCATTTTATCAGGTGTTAATCTCTGTTAATTTGTTCTAGCTTTTGTTGAAACATTATCTCCTGTATTTATCTCCTGTAGATGGAACTATGCCTTAACCCACATCTGATAAAGAAATGGAAAAAGATGACCAAGAAAGAAGCTAAGGAAGCTAAGAAAGGAGGACAGTTATTTGAGCCTTCGAAAGCACTTGAAGTAAAATTTCTCAGGAATCTAATTGAAGAATTTTTACAGGTACACTACTTGAATCTATTTTTAGGTAATATATATTACTATTATGAATATTATGACCTTTTGCTGATTTTTACTTGAGTGCATTCCAGATTCTTGATTCAAAGGTGATACCGTCAAAGAACAATGATACTGATGAAATCGACCTCAGTAATTCCCTTAATGAGCAAGTTGATGAATCTTGTGTTCTATATTGCGAGAGATTCATGGAGTTTCTGATTGATCTGTTGAGCCAACTGCCTACAAGAAGGTACCTACAAAATTTTCCAGTTTCAATTTTCTTTTTTCACATTGTTTTCTGAGCTGTGGTAATTTTTGTTGGGTGTTGCTATCAGTTGTTATTCCGTATAAGAGCTTGGTGTCTTGATTATTTTTCATGTCTTTAATTATCTTATTTACGTTCCACTTAAGATGATCTTGCAGAACTTTTTTGCTTATCTTACATTTAATCGTACACTTCTGTTTCAGACCTTGTTAAGTGTGCTTGCTTAGAAAAGCAGCATTTCCACATTTGTCCTAATAAGCATATAATGTTTGTTGTTATTCTCACCTATGAGTCTATGACATCAAATTTGTTATTCATTCTCTACAGATTTCTAAAGCCTCTTGTTGCTGATGTTGCTGTTGTTGCTAAATGCCATTTAAGTGCACTTTACACTCATGAAAAGGGACGCCTTTTTGCTCAGCTAGTGGACTTGCTACAGTTTTATGAAGGTTTTGAAATTGACGATCATTTTGGAACACAACTCAATGATGATGATGTGCTGCTTGCTCACTATTCTCGTCTTCAAGCTTTTCAACTATTCGCATTTAAACAAGTACCTAAGGTATGTCTTTCAATGGTTTTGATCCATCTTTCTCTTGAGCTGACATTTTGGTCATCTTGAATTGGATTCATACAAGTTCATCTTCTGGCAGTTGCGAGATTTTGCATTGTGCAATATTGGCGCCATTCACAAGCGTGCCGATCTGTCGAAGAAGTTATTAGTTTTATCTGATGAGGAGCTACAACAGTTGGTTTGCAATAAGGTTGGTAATGTGCAATATGTTTCTGGCTTAGCTCTATTGAATTATGCTGTTGTCTCTGCAATTTACTGATCCGTGGTTGTATTTTTTGAAGTAAATTGATGACATATATTCAGTTTTCCATTTTTTGAGTGTTTTGAATTTGTATTCAGTCTTCTTACTCAAATATATATCGTAGGATGTGTATTGATGTTGAGGTCTAATTAGTAGTTGATTACTTGCCATAAAGCAAGAGGTGTGTTCTGACATGTTTATTTATGTGGTAGGAGCAGAGTAAGGCCTTACCCAGATTATTGAGCATAAGAGCTTACTAGTGATCTGGAGTTCTGCTTGAGAATTATTGCTATTATATATTACCAGCTCGTTTTAGTGCCTAGTAGATTCATTTAAAAATTATCTACTGAAGTCTTGCAATAAATCATGTAAATGTAAAGAGAGGGTATAGTATATGCTTAACTTTCAGGATAACTAGAAGTCACAGCAAATTATCTTTCATGGTATATATTTTTGATTATTTACTTCCAAGAAACAACTTAACAAGTAAGACAGTTCACATCCACTTCTTTACTTCGGTATTTCAATCGTCCTTAAATTTAACTGCATGACTGCTTCCAGAGCCCAGTGATTACCTTATTCCTACCAGTTCACTTATGTGCCCAATTTCTTATAACTGTTCTGCTATACCCTGTTTATCGTTACAAAACAGACCAATGAGAATGATAAATATTTGATACTTGTGCCCAAGAGACAGAAGTGAACAATTTTCCCTTTGACTTCTATTCATCTCTGGTTTATCATGGTTAGTTAAGTCTTTCGCTTGATGTCTCATTAGTCATTACTCGAATGCAGGTTCTATATATTTGTGTAATGTTCATTTAAGATGAGAACAGTCACACGCACAATTACTGCATTCTATTCATCTAAAGATGGAAAAGTTAAAGGGGCTACACTACAATTACTCAGTGATACTAGTTGACAATTAGATGTCTTACCATCTCTTGACAGTAGAAATATGGTTTCTTGGCTTGTGCTGAGAGACTTTAAGAGAGAATGACATGTCAAAGTTAAACCATGAAGTGCCATCTACACACTAAACTTTTCTGCCAACATTGTACCATGATATTTTAATTTATCTCCACAAAACCGAGTTGTACTTTATAGTGAGTCAAAATTTCCACTGGTAAAGAGGATTAATATGCTACTTTTACATAGTAATTAGTTATATTCTTGCATTGTGGATATGTTATGTTGTACATAATAACTATGCTCTTAATGGAAGGCCAGTGAGAGTCATATATTCTATTGAGTAAATATAATATGATTTTCTCTGAGAAACTTAGCATTCTTTTCGCACTACTAATATTTCTTTCTTTAATAGCTTAAACTGGTTTCAGAAGATGACCTGTGTAGTAAGAGGCGTGATTTTCTCATTGAGGTTCTTGTTTCCTTCTTTGAGAAACGTCAGTCACAAAAGGATGCAATAAATGCTCTTCCCCTTTATCCAAACGAACAGATAATGTGGGATGAGAGCCTTGTTCCAAGTATCAATTACTCTGGAGAAGGATGTCTTGCTCTCCCAAAACTTAACCTCCAGTTTTTGACACTCCATGATTACCTGTTGAGAAATTTCAATCTTTTCCGTCTTGAATCAACATATGAAATCCGTGAAGATATCCAAGAAGCTATTCCTCATCTTCTTCCCTACATCAATAATGAGGGAGAAACTGCTTTCCGTGGTTGGTCAAGAATGGCTGTGCCGATCAAGCAGTTTAAAATTAATGAAGTAAAACAGCCTAATATTGGAGAAGTCAAGCCTTCCTCTGTAACGGCTGAAGTTACTTTTAGCACAGCTAGTTATAAAGCACGAATAAGATCTGAGTGGGATGCCCTTAAAGAACATGATGTCCTATTTTTACTGTCAATTCGTCCATCGTTCGAACCCCTTAGCGCAGAGGAAGCTGAGAAATCAACTGTACCAGAGAGGCTTGGTATCCAGTATGTACGTGGATGTGAAGTAATCGAGATCCGCGATGAGGAAAGAGTTCTTATGAATGATTTCACCGGAAGGATTAAAAGAGATGAGTGGAAACCACCTAAGGGTGATATCCGCACAGTTACTGTTGCTCTAGATTCAGCACAGTACCACATTGATGTCACTGAGATAGCTGAAAAAGGTGCAGAAGATGTATATGGGACATTTAATATATTAATGAGAAGGAAACCTAAAGAGAATAATTTCAAAGCAATTTTAGAATCCATACGAGACCTAATGAATGAAACATGTATAGTTCCTGAGTGGTTGCACAATGTATTTTTGGGTTATGGAAATCCTTCTGCTGCACAGTGGATAAACATGCCAGATCTTTTGGAAGTGATAGATTTCAAGGACACTTTTCTTGATGCTGATCATCTGAGAGAAAGCTTCCCAAATTACCAGGTATATTTGTTTACATGTTAAATTCTACATTTCTTGATTGCATTGGCTTTAATTTGTTTGTTTTCTTGGACATACCAGCTACTAACAATTTCCCTTAATTGCAGGTTTCTTTTGTCAACTCAGATTGTACAGAGAACCTGCATCCAAGTCCTCCTTTCCGAATTAGGCTCCCCAAGACAATGAAGGGAAACACTCATGCTCTTCCAGGCAATATAAAGTCCAGTGATACAACTACCTCAAATGATGACCACATGGCTGAGCAAGGTTGTGAGAAGGAAAAGTTGATAGTTGAGGCATATATTCCTACTGATCCGGGGCCATACCCCCAAGATAAACCAAAACAAAACTCAGTGAGATTTACTCCAACTCAGGTACTCAAACCAATTTTGAATCTTTCCGTCATGTTTATCTAGTGAAACTTATTAATACAGGTCCTGCTATTTCTCTTTCTGAATTAATGAAATGAAGTTCTGGAAATGTATAAAGCTGAAGTTATGTGATTACCAATTTGACTCAGGCTTTGAAGATAGATAAAGTCCTCCCCAACTCTATATTGCTGTGACCTAAGTCTTGAGAAGAAACTGATGTTTCTTCGTGATATTATTTGTTCACTTACTAATAAAATGACAAGTCATCATTATCAAGCTTTGCCTTCATAGTCTCTATCCTAGCGGAGGGATGGGATATTTAGTATTCTTATATATTTTGAGGCTTCAGATAGGTTGTAAGCTTTCAAAATGTCACACGTAAATAACAGGGTGATCTGAAACAGTAATTTCTTCTTCTTCTTCTTCTTTCTAAACTATATTCTAGCCCCCAAGGGCATAAATTTAGAACTCAAATTACATTTTATGTGATACTCATCATTTTGACTAGACCTGAAACATATGGTGCTTTTGTACATGTCATTTGAGAATTGTATCATGTTGTGGAAGTTGTCAAAATTTCCTCTATTGATCTCTATATATATTACCTTTTTATAGCAATTATATGTATGATTGTTTGTTTTATCATTTCTGAGCTTGGATTGGGTTGTTTAGTCATTATTTATATAGCATGTTGATCATGCTGCTGGAAGCAACTTGATTTTTTATTTTAGTATTCACATATCTGATAAAAATTTATCTTTCAGATTGGAGCTATAATTTCCGGCATTCAGCCTGGGCTCACAATGGTTGTTGGTCCGCCTGGTACAGGGAAAACAGATACAGCTGTGCAAATTTTGAATGTTCTTTATCACAACTGTCCTTCTCAGAGAACTTTAATAATTACGCACTCCAACCAGGCTTTGAATGATCTTTTTGAGAAGATAATGCAGGTATTATCTTTGAGTAGCACAAAGTCCCTTAGACTTTTTAATGTTGTGTTATCATCATACTTTCCTTGATTAATAATTTCAATTATTCTTCATAAATAATAAAGTGTATAATTCTCCATGAATCAGAAGTTCTCAATTATTTGAATATTTATTCAGTAGATCATAAATATTTGAAGAAATATTGATGGCTATGAACATAATTCTATTTGTAGTTGTGTAGTTGATGATGCCAATGGTTTCGAGTTTTCGTATGTTTTCCGATACCCTTGGCGAGTTTTTGTAGCTTTTCTGGATGGATACCCTAAATTGCATATATCAATTATGGTGGTGCTGTTTGTTTTCTCTAAATGGGAATTTGTTTACCATTTCTTGTATGGTGATGATTATCTACTTGCTTTTTGCATCATTATTTGATTTCTGTTACATGGGATATCTGTTCATTTGATTTTCAGACTTTACCTTTACCTTTACCTTATTGTTGCTCACATCGGACTATATTGTTACTGTTAGAGAGATGTACCTGCTAGATACCTTCTTCGCCTCGGTCAAGGTGAACAAGAGCTGGCAACAGATCTCGATTTTAGCCGCCAAGGACGTGTAAATGCTATGCTTGTGCGAAGATTAGAGCTGCTTAGTGAAGTAGAAAGACTAGCAAGATCGCTTCATCTGCCAGAAGATGTAGGCTATACATGTGAAACTGCTGGATATTTCTGGTTGCTACATGTTTACTCACGGTGGGAACAGTTCCTAGCTGCTTGTGCACAAAATCAGGATAAACCAACTTTTGTGAAAGACCGGTTTCCATTTTCGGAGTTCTTCTTGAACTCTCCCAATCCTGTTTTTACCGGTGAATCCTTTGAGAAGGACATGCATGCAGCAAAAGGGTGCTTCCGACATCTCTCAACAATGTTCCAAGAGCTGGAAGAATGCAGAGCCTTCGAGTTGCTGAAGTCCACAGCAGATCGAGCGAATTATCTGATGACTAAACAAGCCAAGATTGTTGCTATGACTTGTACTCATGCAGCGCTGAAGAGGAAGGACTTCCTTCAGTTGGGTTTCAAGTATGACAATTTGCTGATGGAAGAAAGTGCTCAGATACTGGAGATAGAGACTTTTATACCAATGTTGCTGCAGAGACAGGAAGACGGTTATGCTCGGCTTAAACGCTGTATACTAATTGGTGATCACCATCAGTTACCCCCTGTTGTAAAAAATATGGCTTTTCAGAAATACAGCCATATGGATCAAAGCCTGTTCACGAGATTCGTTCGTCTAGGTGTCCCTTATATTGAGCTCAATGCCCAGGGCCGAGCTCGGCCAAGTATAGCCACACTTTACAACTGGAGATACCGAGAACTGGGAGATCTCCCTTATGTGCTTGAGGAGGCTATCTTCCAGAAGGCTAATGCTGGGTTCTCTTATGAATACCAGCTGATAGATGTTCCTGATTATCACGGGAAAGGTGAGACTGCTCCCTCTCCTTGGTTCTATCAGAATGAAGGGGAGGCTGAATTTGTTGTTAGTGTTTATATCTACATGCGGTTAATTGGATACCCGGCCAGCAAGATTTCCATATTGACTACGTACAATGGCCAAAAACTTCTTATCCGTGATGTTGTCAATAGACGGTGCAAAGCATACGGGATTGATCCACCTAGCAAGGCAAGTCTTGATGTTGCTTAATGCTTTCCTAAATGCTGTTCTTCCTTTTGCATGTTTAATATGCTTGGTGTTATATTTATGTTAACCAACTTTAAGTATGATCTCTTGTGCAACAGATTACTACAGTTGATAAGTTCCAAGGCCAGCAAAATGACTTCATTCTACTCTCTCTCGTCCGAACTCGATTTGTTGGCCATTTGCGTGATGTCAGGAGACTAGTTGTTGCAATGTCTCGAGCTCGTCTGGGGCTTTATGTGTTCTGCCGGCGTTCTTTGTTTGAGCAGTGTTATGAATTGCAGCCAACATTTCAACTTCTACTTCAGAGACCTGATCAACTTTCTTTGAATCTTGAGGAGGTTACTCCATATACTGATCGTCCAGTTGGTGAGACAGGGAATATTCATTTTATTACTGGGATTCAAGATATGGAGCATTTAGTTAATTTCAGGATGCATCAACTCTACCAGGTATGTCTTTCTTGATTTTCAGGTATAGTATCTTGGACATGTATAAGGAAATGAATTTGAATTTGTAGTTGGTGTCAACTCTCAAGGACAATCTTGAATGAGTGAATTGTGTTGCTCATTTATGAAAAGTTGAGCCTAACAATGACCTCTCTTTGCAACAGATGCAGTCCATGAACCAATATGCATCTTTTGAAAAGATAGCTTCCCATCCAAATGGGCCTCAAATATCATCATCTCCAGTCCTCATCAAGGATTCTGAGGAGCCCTCTCTTGTGAATGGCGACACTGATAATGGTTCATTGGATAATGGTCAAACAGATGAGAACAAGATGGAAGAATGATAGAGTTAACTAGTTTCGTAAGCCATAATGCATGATACAAGAAAAGGAGGAAGTGGATTCTTCAACAGATGCTACACACTGCATGCCTTTTGCAGCCGAAGGACATGAAAATCTAATGACTGATAACTTGAAAATGGGTTGCAGAAGTTGCATTCTAGAGATGGTTGTCTCTACAATTATTTCTACAGGGATGTGGAAACTCTGGGTTGTATTGCTCGAAGAATTGTATCGGTCTCTTGTATTAGCTAGACACCTGAAGAGGAAGCACAAGGGGCAACCTTCATAATATTACTCTCCATGGCAAGCTTTCATTGCAAGAACTATCTTGGAAGTATGACTTCTGGATTCAGCTTCCTGTTATATTATCATGTGGCTGGCTGTACATTGTTGGAGATTCAGTTTGCAGCTTAAAGGTGAATATTCTCCTGTATATCTATGTGATGCCCCAAAATGGAATGTCTTGATGCACTATGTAGGAAAGCTTGTATTTATATTATCCAGCTTACTCTGGAAAGAAATTTAAATGGAAATAGTTCACTTTTGCTTGCAATAGTATCTTACTATTGTTCTGGACCATCTTTATATGGGAATGCGTCTAAAATGAAGTATGTGATTGTTGGATGCTTTTAGCATTTCATTGATACTACTTAACTAACGATGTTATACATTGTTTTGTTAGCTTTGTACAAGTACATTGCATTTTAGTCTCTTTATAAAGATGTCTTTATTACTACACGTCATGGTACGCATTCACAGGGCAGAAAAGAGTAAACGTTCAAGATTGATAGACTGATCCTCGTCAGTCCTATTAAAGAGGTACATTTCCATCCCTTTACTTTAAAATATTTAGGTTACGTTTCCTGCTAGAGTCCATAGTTCTGAGCTCATATCCTCCAATTGTCACAGCTTTGGACAAACAGGTCGCAAATATTTCATTTTGAAGATTGACTATATATATACGACCGCCCATCATAAGAGAAAGATATGTACGACTGGAGTAGCGCGCAGGCCTGTGTAGTTTGTAGAAACGTTGCGGTCGGCATTCGGCAACTGAGGTAGTTTTCTTCACATCTTTGTTTCATAAATCTACGTGGTTATGTTATCTACTTCCATATGTATATATGTATGTACGTACGTATGTATATTTTGTGGGGGTCAGAATACATCGTAGTACAAACAAAAAGTTAGCTTCGAAGTTTCGTGACTTGTGATTTGATGAAACTAACAGTTCCAACTTTATATCACTTGTGTATTGTAAGCAGTTGACAAATTCAATAACACTGGGAGCCACCAAATTTCCACAAGGACTAGTCATTGAGAAAAGACACACAGCTCGGAGAAGGGAATAATATACCTACTACTATCAATGCTGGGGAACTAACTCTCTACTATTGGTTATTTTCAGCAGTCGTATTCAAAGCTCCAATCCTTGCGAAAGCAGACTAATCTCTTTTGCCAAGAGATTAGATTGGCGGATTGCTTAATACATATGTTTCCTTAGATAACACTCAGTTTCATAGTGAGATAGGCTCATTGTCTTGACTTGTCAATCCCTTCTCAATGGTCAATCCGACTATAAAAACAACAAGTCGAATTTGTTCAGGGCCATCTGATTGGAGATGAAGCAACGAATAGTCACCAGAGAGAGAGAGAGGGATTTTAATGCCATTGTCCTATCAATTATCAAACAACGTGTACCACTTGTCTAGCAAATATTGTTGACCGGTATAGGGATTCACATCAAATAATATATTCAAAATAGAGATTTTGAAATTTATTTACTCGAGTAAAATCACTTTCAATCTACTTAAATGTCATTTGAACTGTAACAGAGTCGTTTGGCTGTATGTATTTAGAAAACTTATATTTATACTCACAAAATGTAATATAAAGATCAGTTATTAATTTATAGAACCCATGCGGTATCTTTTTTTACTACTTGGAATGAGCTTACGTGCACCATCTCATAATTTATTTTAATTAAGTGGGTGTCAAAATATACTTTATTCACCTTTAATTTTTTTTTTTACTATATAAAAAAAAAGAGAAGATATGAAACTTTATTCACATTAATTTTTATATCTTCAAACAAATGAAATCAAATGATCCCCTAATTATTTTCTTGACTGATTTTAAGTACTTATAGATGAAAAAAAATATATATTATAAATATAAATCGCTCGAATGGCTTCCGACCCATAAAATTTATTAAGATGACAAAAAGAAATTGTAAATATTAAGTGAAATGGCTATCTCAAAAACGATTCTCTTTAATGTACGTACTCTACGTGGCATTCACGTGCACTAGAACATAAAGTTGGTTTAAGAAGAACTTGCTCTCCTTACTCTTAACCTTCTACCTTTACTAAGAGTTTATCTTACAATGCTCCTTTGTATCTTTGTAATAAAGCCAAACAAACAAAAGGTAACAAAATTTCTCTATTAATTCCATTATTCATTAGTAACCATGAGAACGAAATAAAGCAGGACCACTGCCCGTAGGTGGTGGAGATGGTTGTCCTAACCAGCGACAAAGACCGAAGAGTTTCCAAGTAGACATATAACAACAAAAGCTTTCTACACTTCAAATTTTACAATGCTTCATCCGAGTATTTATGCAAAAAGATGATCATATATCATGTCCATATATTAAACTAATGCAGCACCGTGTTGATATGGTTGCAACCAACATGCCCAATGGTTCAACTAATCTAACCTTCCAAACCTTGCAAGAAAGCAGTCTACATTGGTCAAAAATAAAAGGGTCCTTATCGTCTTATTTTTTTAATATGTTTGAGGTATTTCCTGGATAGTGAGGGTGGGTTTGTTTGGTTGAACTATTCGCACCCTTTGAACTCGTCAAAACCAACATATGACCTTCTAAATCATTTCTCTTTCTCTTTCTCTCTTTCTCTTTCTGTGGCAATTTTTTTTTTTTCCTTTTGTTTGCATGCAAATTAGCGTTGCATCTGAAATCTAAGGAGTAATTCGGTAGACTAAAATAAGTACCAAAAATTGTGGTATCTAGGAAGCACAGGTAGCTTTCCTTTCTCCAGAAAAAATTAAGTAAGTTTAGGGAAATATAAAAGGACAAAATTGCAGAGAGTCTTGTTTCTTTTTGAACTTAACAGAGTTAGTTTCCTTCATAGAGTAGAAATAGAAGCATTGTTTTGTTTGTTTTAGTTTGAAGAAATAAGAGTACTGAAAAGTACCCACTGATGCTTCTCTGTCTACTCTTTGTCCATCAGTAAGAGTACTAGATGTTACAATTAGGCAGGCAGCAGATCCTCTAAATTCCCTACCACAGGAATTTACTGCAGTAGAATGCTCTAATGCATCTAACTTTTTCTCTTAAGATATAATGTTCTCTCTTGATCTAGTGTTGTGTGGAAACTAAGGCCCTATTTGCCGATTAAGAGAAAATATAATTTAACTATTCTCATCTCTTACTGTCAAAATGGTACCTATTAATTTTGATGTGATAAAAAGATTAGTGAGAATTACTCCTCTTCTGTAAATTGAGTCAAATACTCTTTCATCTTTGATTTAACATATTAAAGTTCTCGTCATTCTAGTTTATGGAGTAGACATTGACGTGATATTTATATGTATGTAATAAATACTTATAAGATATGCAATTCATATATCAAATATGATTAAAATTGAACATAAACATATAATTTGAATAAGAAAGTAGGATAAATTAGTTTTTATTCTTAAATTATTTCTCATGTCAAGTATTCATTCTATATCTACAAATATGCATTCTATGCATTACATACTTATAAATATTATATATCAAATATAATTAAAATTGAGTGAATTTTTTTACGGAAAAGTAGGAGAATTTTGGTGGATTGTAAGAGAGAGAGAGAGAGAGAGAGAGAGAGAGAGAGAGAGAGAGAGAGAGAGAGAGAGAGGAGATGATTTTTGACATGACATGTAAAATAATTTTAGTCAAATCATGATAAAATTATAATTGTTTTTATTTGCAAGGAATTTCCTAATCTGCAACTAAATGTAGATAAATGACTTCTATCGTAAATAATTCCGGGTCCCACCCTCTTCGTGATCTTAATAGATTCTCGGAAATCTCAAATAGAAAACATACGTAACTCTCCCTCTGTCTCTCTCTCTCTCTCTGCTTCCCACACTTCTCTTTCCTGTCCAAAAGCTACCCACCAAAGACAAATCTTTCTTACTCATCAAACATCCATCTTTGGTTCTCTTGCAAAATTATTCAGAAGTAGCAGAAGAATAAAACAGACTGGCATCCAAGAAAGAGATCATCCACCAGACAATACCATACCCTCTCTCTCTCTCTTCCATGGCCTTCCTCAACAAAAAAAAAGATCTCTTGATACCATCATAAATTCTCTCTTTTTCCCTCTTCTCTTCTCTTCGCTTCTTAATTATTATTAGTACTTCATGGGTTCTACTACTAGTGGAAGTATGCAATCCTCAAGTGGCGGCGCCGCCAACGAAGAGTATACCTCCAATCCCGAGCCCATCTCTTCCTTATTAACCATCACTTCCACCTCCCCCTTTGATTCCTTCTCAAACTACCTCGACTTCTTTCCACGTCCCACGAATTACACCAACATGGCTGCTGCTACCCAAGCCGCAAATAACATCCCAACACCATCATCATCATCCATAGATCATGACCATGCCCACCTCCAACCCCAGCCGCCGCCGTCGCCGTCCAATCAACCGACGATTAAGCCCGCGGCACGTGGATCCAAGAAGCGGTCGAGGGCGTCCCGCCGTCCGCCGACGACGGTCATGACCACCGACACGTCCAACTTCCGCGCCATGGTGCAGGAGTTCACCGGATTCCCCACGCCGCACTTTGCAGCCACTCCGTTCGTCCGGCCACGTATCTCGCCATTGCAGGCCGGCGGGGCGGCCCCGCCTTACCTTTCCCGGCCATTCCCTCATAAGGTCCAAGTCGCTCCTCCCTTTCCATCAATCTATAGTAGTAGTAGTACTACTCCAACTACTAGTTCTTCTCTTCCTAATTCCATGATAGATGCTATTGCTTCTATTGCTACGAATAGTATTAA
Organism: Typha angustifolia; assembly: GCF_048772165.1. Classification (NCBI taxonomy): domain Eukaryota; kingdom Viridiplantae; phylum Streptophyta; class Magnoliopsida; order Poales; family Typhaceae; genus Typha; species Typha angustifolia. Next base: position 1,036,403 of record NC_133251.1, read on the forward strand.
TGCAACCAATGTGAACTCCTTCTTCACTAATCCAACTCCACCCACAGCTCACGGCCAAAACACTTCTCTTGTTCATCAGCAACTAAATCTACTAGACTTTCCCATCCCCGCCTTTAGCAATTTCCAATCCCAGCCTAATATTCCCTTCCTAGGAAATCCTGGTGATCAAGTTAACAGCCTATCTACTTGGGGTGAAGGGTTGGAGTTGGAATCTAGTAACCCCCCTACACGATTCAAGCCAGACATCAGAGATTACATAAACTCACAGCGGAGTAGCGGCGGCGTCGACGTGAGGTTCTCTTCGTCGGAGACCGGCAGCCATGTTCTCGACCTCGAGCAGCAAAGGAGGTGATCATGAGTGTCATTGGAGATAGCTGAAAGAAAGAAAAAAAAGAAAGAAAGAAATGGAAAAGGGCGAGGTTTGTGGAGGAGAAGTTGTTCTTTGCTTCTACTACTTAGCCTAGCTATCTGATTAATTACTGCACACATAGAGATAGATGGTATTCTTGGAGCACGTACGCATTTTGGTGCGTATGTAAATGTAGATGGTTAAGTGCATTAATTCACCAGAATACATCTAAAGGAGACAACTCTTGACGAGTTTGTTTGGTTCTCTCACGTCTCAATCGATCAAATTAAAGCTTATCCTTTTCCTCGACTGGTTTCATGTGAGAGATGTATTCCTGTTCCCTTGTATGAGATAGTATAGACTTTATATAAGACTATTTATTCTGAGCAATCCTCGACAGCCAATTTGTATTCCTGCAATTAATGGTGCATATATACATATACATACATACATATATATATATATTTAAGTTCATTAGGTTTCCTGTTCTTCTTTGACTTCTATTACTAGCTCTTATGTTTCAGTATACTTGTCCTTTCATGTTTTGGTTTTGGTTTTGGTTTTCTATAATTTGATACAAAAATATTACGACTCTTTCACTTCTCTCACATAACTTTTTTCTTATTTTAAAATAACAGTTAATTATCATAAAATCATAATTTTAGAATATATATATATTATTTATTAAAATTATATCTTATACTATATATTAACTCAATTATTAATTTACCTTGGATATTTATCCCAGCAACCTACTTTATATCAAATCAAAAAATATTTACAGTAATTTTATAAAAATAAATATTTTTTATTTTTTTTTCACTTTATGTCACATCAAAAATAATTATTATTTTATTATTTTTGAATATAAATGAACACACAAATAATAATTTTTAAAATAAAATATTTGAAAATTAATTATTCTAGAATTTGACTTATTCTTACGCTAGTATATATCAAAAAAATATAACTCACTATTTAGAAAAGTGACACTTGGAAAATGGAGACCTGTATATCCATCCTTTTGACCTTGCCCACTCAATAATAACATGAAACTTCTAGAGACCCAATATTTCATCAAAGTTAATTCCTCCCCTCCTAATTATTATTTACTCCTGGTTGAGATCTAGAAGAAAATTTTGGGCCTTCTTTAATTGATGAACATGTCTAAAAAGCAATGTCTAAACTAGGAAGTACTATATATATTGCATGCATGCAACTACTAACTATCCTCTATTGTGTCTTAATGTAGTTATACTTTTAGAAGTTAAGTACTCCACTAATCCTAAAATTCGTCTTAATTTTGTCTTAGTAATTAGTGGGAACAAAGCCATCAATCTAGATTGGGTTCAAATGTATAGTAACATACTCCATTGACTCATGAAAGCTATGTGGCCTTTGTGTTTGCCTAAGGCTTTTTAATCTGCTAGCCCACAGGAATTCCAAAATTTTGTTAATTAATAAGTTTAAACAAGATGGTGGTCTCTTAATTAATCATCTGTGCACTTAAGAATCTATATATAAATATACTACTCTCATTGATATCATGTTATAGGCTATAACGATATCTAACCATGGATGTTGAATCCCAAGACCTTCTCCTTCTCCATCTCCAGTGTGAATTATACTACATCTCTGCCGGAAATGGAAGGCGGATTCGGATCGACAGTTTGGAGATCCGAAACCCGAAAGATGACCGAACTTGGGCCGGGCTAGCTTCAGTTGGCTGCTATGGGCCTTCCAACTCTAATCGAAGCACGTACGAGGATGGAGATATCTACAAATTCCGAGCTCATGGGTAGGGTGACGTGCCGGTGCCGGTGCCGACGTCGAACACGTCGACTGAGAGGCGTACGAGCAGTGGTCGGCTGCGAGCCGCCGGTTTTGGTGGTGAATATGAGAGTTAAGAGTGTTGGGAGGAAGAGGTGGAAGAAAGGAGGGAGAGGGAGGGAGCGAAGGGATGTGAGTGTGGGGATTTGCTTGCAGAGATGATGCTTTTTTAGTTTCTAATTGATGTTATTGTGTACTACTCGCAAAGGTTAAATTAATTCGATGCATTAATTATTGTAAACATGGCAATTGAAACCCACTTAAAATTAGTTGGAAGATATTGGAAAAGTTAGTGGCACATGCACTTCAGAGCTTTTTAGCAGAGCATTCATACCTTTTTTATTTTTTCTTCTCTTCTTCTTCTTTTCTATCTTTCTAATTTTGAAGGCCTTATCAGTTCACTGCTTTATGCTATAAATTAGCTGTCTCTCTGACATTGCAGGTGCTTCAAGAATGGAATTGTCTCGTTGAGCTCCAGCTTGTAAGCAAATGAGCTGCCTAGATGTGAGAGGTAAGTGTTGGAATATCCAAAGATTGAAGCAGAATTATTATTGAAATCCTTGGATTGAACAATTCGTACCGAAATTAAACTGGAATAATTCAATAGAAAATAATATTACAATGAAAATTTCTAATAAGAAAATTCTTATAGATGTAGGCTGAATGGTTTGATGATGTAACTGACTTAAAGCTTTGATTGTGTGACTTAAAGTATTGTGCTATAATTTATCAAATCTTTAACCCAAATCAATGTGTTATTGGTGTCCAATGAATTTAAATTAGATTGCGACTAAATTCACTTTGTGGGACACTGAGTTCTTTCCACTATACACTTAAGATTATGGGCTAAAGTGATTTAGAAAATAGCAAGACAACAACTTAGGATTTGGAGGATGAAGAGTAGCATTCTTTGACTTTCAACTCTCCATATCTTGTGTAGAGCTTCTTCGCTTGTAATTTATAGCCTTTGTTCGCTAAATAACACTTAACTTTGTGGGTAATTAGCTGATAAACTATTACAGGACAGAGCTGTTCATAGTATCCTTCTTTGACTTTTGCAGTGAGCTAAAACAATGAGATGTCTTTACTATTCAAATGAGTTGTCAATATAAATTTGTCTTAACTGCAATTAGCAAAAGAGCCATCAACTCTATTTGTGTGCCAAAAAATTGAGAAACAAGTTTGCAAAATTATAGATAACCGACGACTCATCTTATCATTTATCTTCTTTTGTCTAGTCTCAGCCTTATCCCTTGCTTTAATTTTGCCTCCATATAATAGTTGATCTATCTACATATAATTGACTTTAATTTAAGCTCTGTAAAAACTTGTGTGAACTTGAGAACTGAATAATACAAGAGAGTGTCTCAATAGTTCTTACTGCTTTCTAATTCCTTTTCTTATCACCACTATACTCTAATTGAGAAAAAGCTGGCTCTATTTTAAGAAGAAGATAAAGTGTCGCATATACTCATAATTGACGCAAATTGTGAGCTCATCTGTGGCTTTGTTAATGGGAGAGTTGATCTAATTATTCAATCCGATATTTATATGGTTCGAGATCTAAATATTTTTATGTTATATTTATACACTATAATATTATAAATAAATAAATAATAAAAAACTTTATTATTATCATATATTTTAAATTATTTTTAGAATATAGAAAAAAAAAGTGATATAGATGCGTCTCCTTTGAGTTGCCAAGCAGCCCCTCTCATAGAGTATTCTCTGTGCCTATAAAAGTGGGTGCGTAAAAATTCGAGTGCACTTAAGATTTTGGCGTCACAGATAAGAATGGAGCTTTCGAGAACCTCAATTCAAAAATTCAAATACTGCCAACGTACGTTACAACCCACCTTCTAGTACTCGTAGCTGATTATACCGTCACTCTCCGGTTCGCATACCGCACCACCGTCATATTACAGAACGACCCCAACAACTGAAGGCAAACAAACAAAAGCCACGGAAGCCGGAGCTGCTCAACTCTCACATCAGCGGTGACGGGATCTAGTGAGAGAGAGAGATGGAGAGAGGGTAAACTCCGCAGATCGAGTTCTCATTTCTCCTTCCTCTCTCTCTGTTCACTACTTTATATATAGAGAGAGAAAGGGGACACCTTACCTTCCTTTCCGTTTACTATTTGGAAGAGAGCTCAGAGTTAGAGAGAGAGAGAAAGGTCTAGAGAGAGAGAGAGATGGAGAGGAGCACTCCGGTGAGGAAATCGCACACGTCGACGGCGGATCTGCTCACGTGGACGGAGGCTCCGCCATCAGTGGAGGCGCCGTCGCCGGCCACTCGCCGGCCGCATCAGGTAGGGACGAAGTGGCTCTCTGGTGAGCTTTTTGCTTCTTTCTGAAGGCTAATGGTGTTGGTTTTGTTTTTCTATGTTTGATGGTGTAGCCATCGGAGGCGATCAGGAAGGTTGTGTTTGGGGGACAGGTGACGGAGGAAGAGGCGGAGAGCTTGAACAAGAGGTAAGATCTGATCGAGCTAGGGTTTGCAGTTAGTTATCGCAGTGGATTCTTCATGGATTATAGCGATATTTATCTTTTTGCATCTAGATTATTACTCCGCTTTTACTACTCGACATTTCGATAGATAGTGATAAGAAATATGGAAGTTGAGGCAAATAGATCAGATGTGCATGATGCTCGTTTGTATATGAAATAATCATAAATTATCTTTTCCTGATTTTTTTAAGATATATTCTACAAATGTATGATTGGATTACTTCAGATATCTAATGTTGTGAGAGTATTTGATGAAAACAGAGGGAATAATTGGTTATTACCGTTTTAATTTATATAGTGCATATATTTATTATATAATATGAATTTGAAAGGTATTGTACTCACACAATTGATGTAAAAAGAGATTTAATGTTCGTAGTTGAGATTTAAGTTATACTTTGTACGGTATTTAGGTTTTAGATCAGGAGTAAGGCTGGTTGCATAATCCTGATCAAAATCCAAAATCCAATTGAAATATGCGAAACTTTGGTGCCATTATCTTTTTAGTTTCGGCAAGGAGTTTTGCAGATGATGGCAATTTGGATCATAGAAATGTAAATTGTGGGTTAATAGTGGACTAAATTTTGATTGGGAAATGTAATTCATTTTCTTATTATATTTTTCTGTTTCAGAAAATTTTGCCCTGCAAAACTAGTTATGTTCTGATTTGTTTGGTGTTTCAGGAAGATTTGCTCAGGTCCAAAATGGAAAGAAATGACTGGCAGTGGTATATTTGCAGCTGAGAGTGAAGAAGCACTGGAATCTGACAATGCTTTTTCCACCCCTAACAACAAAACAAATTCACGAGTTTATCAGGTTATATTTTGGGATATACAACAAAAAACTTAGTTTGCCTATTCAAATCATGAAATTTTATTTATCAGCAATTTGAAACTGCAGTCATGCAGTTATTTAGAAAGTCACATGAGGCAGTTGATAGACTAGCTTGTTAGTCAAGTTTTTTCTTCTAATTAGTGCTTCCAAAAGGTTCACTGATATGTTCATTGTATAGAGCTCCCTTATTACACTAGCTAGGTGCATTCTCGAATCATTCCTTTGATATTGATGTCTCTGAGAAATACTGCTGGGTAGATGCAGAATTGAGAGGTTTTTCTACGTATTTGCCATTCTATATGTCAGCGTTCTCATTAACTTGAGAATGTTTGATAACTTTTGAATATATTTTTGTCTTCAATTAGAAGAATAGTGTAATATCTAATGATCATCAATTGATCTCCTCATTTATACTTCTCACTACGCCAATATTAACGTGCGTTCCTCATTGCTTTTGTAGGCTTAAATAATTGAAGCTCTAAAGCATAATTAATCAGAGGTTGCCTTAAGATATGCAACATTGAAATCCATTGCCTTAAATAATTGAAGCTCTTTTTTCCTACTTTATTCTCTGTCTATGGCATTGATGTCATTTATCATTGTTTGTCCCTCAGAATTAAAGGTATAGATATTGCAGCCTGTCTGCTTATTTTAATAAATTTGAACTTCTCATGAACTTATCACAAGTTAGGAACAGATTTCTCTTGCAGTTGATATAATGGTAATACATTAAAATGTTATTTTGCTTTGGAAACATAATATCCTATTCTGGTGGTATTTCTGTTGAATCCAATACTAATGAATATCTGACTTAGATGGTATTTGCTCATGTTACTCAGCAAACTATTAGTTCGATAAGCCAGATCTCATTCAGTGCTGAAGAAAATGTCTCCCCTAAAAAGCCGACCTCATTGGCAGAGGTGGCAAAGCAGCGAGAGCTAAGTGGAACTCTGCTAAGTGAGTCAGAAAATAAAATGAATAGGCAGCTATCTGATGCCAAATGCAAGGAACTTAGTGGGCATGGCATCTTTGGCCCTCCTCCAGAAGACCCTCCCAGGTCATTAGCAGCACGGAACTTGGAGATGAAGGAAAATGATGATGGGGAACCAACCCCACGAAAATTACACACATCTGTGAAGGTTTCTAATGTAAGTCAAATGATGCATATAAATGCCCTTTTCAGTCGCTTCTTTTATGGCTAATGCATTTTATATATGCTTTTCCTGTCATTTTCTGATTACGACAACTTTCATCCTTGCATAGTAATAAATCTGTCTCTCTTTTAGAAACAACAAAATGTATGTTATTTTCAATTAGATTTTTTTTTCCAAGGAAATTATAGTTAAGCACAACCTCCCTGCCTAATAGGTTTGAAAAAAGAAGCTATTCTATTTTGTTGCATTGCTTGATGCATGGGTCGATAGTTTTCATGTATATTAACTTCAATATCCATATTAATTTTGGTTTTATTCTTTTGGTATAGCCTGCTGGCGGCGCAAGCAATTTCTTGTTCGGAGAGGATGCAGAGGCAGTTGTTAAAACAGCTAAAAAGATCTCGACTCAAAAATTTGCAGATCTCACCGGGAATGATATCTTCAAGGGAGACACACCACCAGGATCGGTGGAGAAACCGCTGAGTGTGGCAAAGCTGAAAGAAATAAGTGGAAGTGATATTTTTGCAGATGGTGGAGCTTCTGCTTCTCGGGACTACTTTGGCGGCGTCCGCAAGCCCCCAGGCGGTGAAAGCAGCATTGCTCTGGTTTGAGGTTCTAACTTTACCTAGTTTGCATCGGCTTCCTGCTTTTATCGGATAAAAGGTGTCTATATGGTCCTGATTTAATGGCTGGCTTTTTCATGTTTCACGATTTGAACCTTTGTTTTGCCTTATGCTGATGTGGACAAGTGGCTCTGAGCCTGTGATTATCTAATTTAACATTTGACGTGTGTGGCTGGTTGCGACATTCCTAATGTCTAAACAACCAGACGATTGATATTATCCTAATTATTATGCTAGTAGTTTTTCCCTAATTTTCTTGACTTATGTTGGTTCCAGGGTCAATATGCATAATTATCAAGGGTAAAGGGTACTACTACTTTACTCTTTTTTCATCGTAAGCTTAATTGTGACCATCTTAGCTGTCACCAAAAGAAAAGAAAAGAAAAGATGAGAAAAACTTGTCACGGTCCGAGTTGTTAGCAGGGTATCTCTCATAGCTCTCGTCTTTTTTAGCTTTTTGGGTTGAGGAAATCTCATAGTTCCAGTTGAGCCGTTGTTTTCACGGCTACCGTCCGTATCCTATCATCTATTTATCTTACTTGGAAATTCCGGTATCCAATGTCCTAATTTGTGCACCAAGTGCTTCAAAGGAGATTTGCTTGGACTTTCCCCACAAGTCTGTCGTTGAATAATTGGTACTCTAGCGACTATGCGAGTTTCGTTTACTTTTTCACACTAGTAACATTACTATGCAACTTTCTCAAATAATAATAATAATAATAATAATAATAATAATAATAATAATAATAATAATAAAATAAAAAGAAACATTACTATGCAACAAACATAAGTACTATACACTTCCTCTATACAGTATACCGAAGAAGAAAAATTCACAAAATAAATCCAAATTGAAACTAACGAGGAACCATCAGGGTGCATAGCACGAGTAACGCCATGTATGTGGAATTTCTCCATGTGAATGCGATCTGTTTAGTGAGTTAGGCTTAACAAGAGCAACCCCATGATTGCTGCTCCGTAGTTGTTATTGTTGTTGTTGGTGATGGGTTGACAGTAGGCTTCAAATTTATATCAACCATGTCTTCCTGCTTGGTTGAAGAGAGAGTCTCCATTCCTGGTAAGTTTGATGCAATCTTGCGGAATAGTAGCTGAAATGCTCCATGTTCTTTTTCATTTATTAGCAGCTCAATGAATCTTAATTAAAAGATAAAAGAAAAATAGAACACGCTGGAATAGAACACTAGACATTCCGGTGCACAGGCTCCATTAGTGTACGGTTCGTGGAGTTTCAATGAAAAGTTGTTATACACAGACACACACACACACACACATATATATATATATATATATGCAACGGGCTTAAAATATGCACATAATGTTATAGTAGAAATTTTTTGAATCTGCGACCTAGCCTTATTGGTGCACTAAGAAAAGGTCATGATGAAGAAAGAGCGTTTTCACCTTGATGTTGGATCCCGCTATGGTAGTCTATGAAAAATTATTTTGAATATGTGACCTAGCCTTATTGGTGCACTAAAAAAGGACATGATGAAGAAAGAATGCTTTCACCTTGATGTTGGATCCTGCTTTAGCACTGGTTTCTGAAAACATGATACCATATCTACGGGCCTTGGATTCTCCCTCGTCTAAGGAGACTTGCCTGTCAAAATAAGTGAAGTGAAGACCAGGAGTTTTGGCCTAAGGCTTTCAAAATCATAGCAGTAACAATGAATTCCAATTCCATAAAGAGAATAATAATTACGGAAGATGCATTCAGAAACTTCATCCTAGAAACTATGGCCAGCTAGAACAGCCTTGACAATATGACAGTTTCATTATTTCAAGTAGAAAATCTTATTAGCGAATATTTAAGTGCGTGGAACAATCATTAGTTTAGTGATGTGGATAGAGATTTTTATGCAGGAAAATAAGAATGGCTGTATAACTTCAAAAAGCAACTATTTTTTCCCCTTTTATATGAAAAGTTGATCTGAAGATTCGAAATCTATCGTAATCAGCTGGCCACTCTAGCGCTACATTACATATCTGTTGCCCATCACCCTTCCTGGCAAGCAAACAACGAAGAAAAGAACAACTAAATATAAAGACGGGAATATATTACTATTTACTACAGAAGAATGATACATTTCTAACATGTAGACATGTTTCCCTTCAATCAAATGACTGTAGAATAACAATATAAACCATCAGTTTAGATGTCAACGTGTTCTGCAGTAACAAGGAAAGTTGATAAGAAGTCTCAAACGAGTGTGGGGAAAGATCATAATATTTATATGCTAATCACTGCTACAAGTACAGAGCCTTTTAGGAAATCATCGATCCACAATCCATTTTGCGGAACATAAAAAGCTTGACACACCCTGATATGCATCAAGAAATTTGAAGTTTTACATATTGAGAAACCAATGTAACAATCCGAAATAATAGGAATGACACGAAGTTCTGATTTATAATATGTTACCTTTTATCAATAAGATCAGTTTTGTTTCCAACTAGAACTATGAGAACACTAGAACCTCTTTCTGTTTGTACATCCTCAATCCACTTTGAAGTGCTCAGAAATGATTGTCTATCTGCAGAGAAGGGGATATAAGAGAAGAACTCTGAAAATTTTAAATATTGCAGACAGTAGGATTGATCAAAGTGCCTTTAAACTACAGCTATCCTGTTTGTTTCCTAGTGGGACAACACTCTTAACTCTTCTTCATGTTGATAATTTAAAATGTTTCAAAGTATTCTCCTTTTCTTTTTTTTGGTCAGAAGATGATTTCCTCTGGATTCGTTCTTAGTAAATCTCTCAAAGTTCCCAACTTATTCCAGATTTAAGTTCACTTATAATCAAATCGAACATCCCAGTAACTGCTATTGAGATTACTTAAAGTTTTAATGTTTTTTTTTTACCAGAATTTAAGCTCCTGATGGAGAACTGGATGGATAATCATGCCGAAGGCCTAACTAGCTTCCACCACTCATCCTCTCTTAACATATGTATTGAAAGCTTTGAGGAGCTTCTGTTTGTATAGTGTCCTTAGATGGAAATGCAAGGGCTATAAAATAGACATGTCAATTTATGATAAGCATCATGCCTAAATGTGTGAGCATGAAGAATTATCACACTTGGATGCTATCTGATTCCACGAAATCTGTGGCAACCCAATTCGACATTCATTTGGTAAGGAGAATGTAGATGCTCTTCGCTAAAGAATGGAAAAAATCATCTCGAGGATAGTAATCTAACAGTGCCAACAACCAAGATGACATCATTCTAAATTGTAGTTTGAACTTTTTTTTCCCTTTTCTTGAGAAAAAGGTGAAAACTCAGTAACAGTTCATGTTGCAATACTTGCTCCAAATTTATTTGATCTGATATCCTTGAAATTCAAAGAAATGGAATTATGATATAAGATATTCGAAAGAGCAAAGTAACACAGGAAAGTAACACTTACTAGATATATCATAAACAATTATCGCAATAGAACATTCTCTAATATAGCTTGGAATAAGGCTCCTAAATCTCTCCTGTCCAGCAGTATCCCTGCAGATCATGTTATCTGTTATGCTAATTACAAGGTCTACTCCTCTGTATAATTTCAACAACATTCAGGTGCAAAATTTGAAAAAAAAGAAGAAACAGCTATATGTTGATGTAAATGCACATGGAATGTTTGCAGAGCATGAGGGCTGGACAAAGAATTAAACGATTTTCCTAATTGAGCTACTGTTCATAAGAAAACATGACTTGAATTAACCCATGGAACTCCCAGACTTGTTATCTAGAATACTGATACACTTGGAAAATATGAAACCTAAAGACTTTAGAACTGATTAGTGGCCACTAGAAATATAAGCTTGATGATCACCTACCATAGTTGCAGACGAATTGTACGGTCTTCAAGATACATTGTCTTTGACAAATAATCGAGGCCAATTGTTGGCTGAAAGTTATCAGAAATATTAGTAATTCGACAATAAAATCAGATAAATAGAGAAAGTACGTGAAGCTTTCATAATTGCTTTAAAAGTTATTAGAAATATTAGTAATTCAACAATAAAATCAGATAAATAGAGAAAGTGGGTGAAGCTTTAATAATTGCTTTAAAATATCTCATGTAAGATACTTGCAAATGGGTTTTATATGTCGGCATTTGACTTCATTGACGGCATTAGTAAACAAAGGTAATAACACTGTGATGTTTTACTTGCTGCCACCTTTTGCCATCCTGTGTTACCTGAAAAGCTCCTTCAACGATTGGGTTCGGGGGGTTAGGATTAGTTCATAGGCATAAAAACTAGCCATGGTTCCGTTTGGTTAAAAGTTGCAAGCTCACAATTCCATTATTTCAACTAAAAATTCCGTGTTCCTGTTTGCAATCTAGTTCGCGATTCCATTCTTCTACCCTGCACAGAGATATAAATTATCCTCCAACAAACTAGAAAACAATTTACAAACCGTAATTCAATATTTGACTCAATCGGTACACCCGATTCCCTTCTCCAACTCAATTACCAAACAATACTTCCATGAATCCAAGATGCAGAACTCAAAACCTATTATAAATATAAACAGAGGCGATTCGCAGCATAATAGCTCCGGAACGAACAAGATCGATATCAGAAATCATAAGAATTCGCAAATCAAACCAGAAAACGATCGGAATAAAGCAAGAGCGATCACCTGGTAGATCGGATCGAACTTGTCATACATGTATCTGGTGATGATGCTACTCTTCCCCACCGCCTGGTCCCCCAAGAACACCAGCTTATACTTCGTCGAAGCCGATATCACCGCCATTAGGGTTTCTGCTCCTCTCTCTCTCTCTGTCAAAGACGATTTAGAAGAGAAGAGAGAAAACGGATCGACGACGAGGTCTTGCAAAAGTAGTGGTGCGATTTGGTATTTATATATGGAGTAAAAGGAAGACGGACGAAATGTCCCGCCAAAATATTAAAAAAAGAGAAGGTATCCATTTGCACATAAATCCTTATAAAGTGCTTATTTTTATATGTATACCTCTCAAATATCTCGTTTTTGCAAAATACTCCCTCTCATAAATATTTATTCTGGATAACGTGGCAGTCGTACGTCAAAGAATGGCGTGCCTTGGAAAAAAAAATTCATACACCATTCTCGGACTTGGTCTTTATTATTATTATTATTTTAAAAAAAGTTTGATTCAATTATACCTCAACCCATAAAGGATTAAAACGTGAGACACAAAAAAAGTTATATAGTTCAGGAGGTAAAGAGTTCGTTGGCTCCGGCCACCTTAGACCCGACACCCTATTTCTCGTGCTTGGCCGCTTAGTCGGCTACCCGATCACTCTCTCTCTAAAACATGTATTTAATCGATTGTTTGCAAAAGAGTTGAATAAAGTTTTGTACTCAGCAGCTAACCCTCTAAGACTCCAAGGACAATATAGATAAACTCATGTGAGTCCTTTTTCACCTCAACGTAGCCGTGGCACATGGCAAGCATCAAATCAAGCATGAGGGCTTTCTCCTAGATTACTAGAATTGATTCCTTATTAATCGATTCCCACGCGGTCGCCAGCAAGAAGCCCGTCGTGTCCCAGGGCACAGTCTTGTCTTGCCTTAGGGTTCACTTTGAGTATACACGTTGTCTACATTAACATTCACCATCTTATCATCTGCTGAGCCCACCGAGTCGAATGGCACATACTCGAGCTGCTCCTTGGCTTCCTAGGTCTGATATAGTCCTGCGTTAACTGCACTGTCCCTCAGTCAGTCTGATAACTTGATCGGATTACCCAAATCTAGTTGCTGGAATTTTCTTCAACTATGCTTGTGGGATGTTTCCATTGGTTCAATTTAGTCATAGTTCCATTGTAGGAAATTTTACATTCTAGTTGAAAATGCCCCTAGATTAGAACTTCGAAGGGAAACGTGAAATAATTTATGACGATAAAAGAACAATTATTTAACAACTTAGCCCATGCCAATCAAATTATAGAACAAGTTGAGCATCCACTTATACATTAGATTAGTTACTTTAAAATCTAAAAATAATTTTGGTCAAACTTCTACTAGCTAGGTTGGGAGAAAGAGAAATTCCGGTTGAACTTTGCCTCCTATACCCATTCAAATGCAAATTCTATATTTCCTTTTCTTTTCTTTTTTTCTGTTGGAATAACGGATATTGATCACAAACCTAATTATGCCTGCAATAAGTAATAATTAATTCCCTTATTAAATGCTACAACAAGAATAGCTGAATAGGTCCTCCTAGCTATTGACATCCAACTCCCAGTATTTATTTCTAAAGTACACTTTTTTTGCAAATATGTTGGTAAATTTATAGGGCTCCATTTCTCACCACATTTATTCCTAATGTTAATCTTTGCACAAACCTATATCATTTAACTAGAAATGGAGATTAACAAGAGATTAGTGAGCTTCAAACTTAAGGACTCCTAAAAATCTGCCTAACAACATGTTTTGTAGTTTAAAAAGATTTAAACTATCATTCTCTATCAGCAATCAAAAATTTCAGGAAAGATGGTGAGTTGAGGTGCTGTAGGTGGAGGACAATTGAGTGTTATTAATTATACCACTGTGTATGGATGGTCATATTACACCAACAATTAATATGCCACCAATAAGTGCAATCGTAATTTTTGGTAAATTAAAGAAATAATTTTACTTAATTTTTTTTTAACTATTAGCTGGTTTCGCAAATATTATCGAAACTTTTTCTTTTATATACGGCATGGATGAAAAGAATAACATAAAGCTAATAAAAGAGGTATTTATAAGGTTTTTAATAATATAAATAGTCTTTGTGTATCAAAAATTATCTCAAATGATAAAATTATTATGCATGGTATAGAATTAATTACATTTGGATATAAGATGGGCTATTTGGGAATTTGACCTTTGGAAGATGAGGGGGGTTGTTAAGGGGACAGGAGGAGGGTGCCAGTTTATTTCAAGATGCTATGCTTGCTTTAAATTATTGTTTCATTAGGATGTTGAGGGGTGCTTTAAATTGGACTCACCTTTGGGTGACCTAAATGTTGATGTTGGGAGTTAATGGAGTATAGCCTATTGCATTCAATCCCTCTAAATGCATGTCCTTATGATTCATATTTCATGTCACCTTTTTATCCGTACCATCTAGTCTTTGGATTCTTAAAAAATAAAATAATAATAATAATAATAATAATAATAATAATAATAATAATAATAATAATAATAATAATAATAATAATAATAATAATAATAATAATAATCATGTACCTCATCCCACCCTCTACTCAATCTGACACCATCAATAGTTTCCATTTTGTGATTGAACTAAAATTCGATCATGAAACTAAATGCCATGCAATTGGAAACTTGTAAGAGAGAGATGGACATGCAAGAAGTTCGATAGATAGCTACATTCATAATTATTAGTATTTTTTATAAATCATATTTTATATTTATATTTCGTCATTAGTTTTTTTTAAAACTCGAGTCCTAATTTTTATTTATAATTCTCATTTAATATTATAATATTATTTTAATTAATTGACGTAAACTAAGTTATTAGGAACCTCCATAGTTTCCTCTCATTTGTTATATAACTCTATCATCTTTTTCACTTACTTCTTCACCTACTTCCTCTAATGTCGTTGTCACCACGTTTCCTCGTCTTTCGCTCTCTTATTCCTCTCCTTTCTTCTCTTTTTTGAAAAGAGAAAAAAAAGATAGAGAATGCATGAGCAATTTATGTATTTATAAATTATTTTTATATTATAATAAAATATTTATTTTTTAGTGCCGTCTAAATTAATTCAGAGTGTTAAATGAGAATTATAGAAAAAAAAGAAGAAGGTTAGATTATAAAATTTTGAAAGACAAGTGTGAATTATAAAATATAAAAGATATAAAATGTAGGGTATGATTTTAAAAAAAATTCCTAATAATTAAGATAGCAAATAAGTTGGCAGCCGTTCAAAGTCTGCTTAAATGGGTGACTGCATGAAATTCCTAAATCCGGTTTGTAAAGAATCTGCTCTCACTCTCTCTCATACCATGAAGTGATCCATGGTTGCATCCTGTGCTCTTAAATGCTCTCTCCAATCTAGCCTATAAAAGAACGCAAAATCCACTGCCAGTTGCACAAGGAGGTAGAAAAAAAGGTTCATTTTATTTTTTTTCCTTCTAATTTTATATTTAGCAAAAAGAGAAGAATAGAGATAGGAGGAAGTATCACAACACATGGTATCCTTGCAATCACCTCTCTCCTCCAAGGAGGAGAAGCCATGCCTCAATCTCAGTAACCTCCTTTGTAAGAAAAGGAGATGGGAAGACGTGGAAGAGAGCAACCGCAAAAATTTATCAAAAGATGAGGAGCCAAATGCCGACATCGAGATCCATCTCGACAATCCCTTGCCATCCGAGTGGCAACGGTGTCTCGATCTCCAGGTAGGTTCTTATAATTTAGCGTGCTTAGACGAAAGTAGTTTTACGATATATAATAATAGCATCAGCTTGATAAACGCAGTCAGGAAGAATACACTACTACAATACGAGAACCAACAAGACAACCTGCAAGGAACCAATGAAGAGCTCAGAGGCACCGATTTGTTACCCAGGGTTAGATCTAGATCTTAACCTCGCATGTCAACCGCAGAGAGGCGGCGTTGGCGGAGCCGGAGGGCCACCGCCGCCGCCGCCGCCGCCGCCGCCGCCGAGGAAGTCCATCATGAAGAATTATTTGTATACCTCAACTGATCTGGAGATGGTAGTCACTGTGTGTATGCGCTGTCATATGTTGGTGATCATGAGCAAGGCAACACTCTCATGCCCGAATTGTAAATTTGTGCACCCCCCTAGCCCTTGTAAGCTGGGAGTTAAGCTTCTATATAGAGAGGACTGAGGCTTTATTGTATTCCATTTGTCTGCCATATTGCCATGGCCTTATGTAACCCATTAGACTGGAGTTTAATGAGCACGTACTCTATCTTATGGTGAAGTATGCATACACGTGAGTGAGATTTGAGATATTAATATTGAAGACTCGGTGTTGTAAACAATGCTAACTGTGGGTTTCCTATATTTTTAATGTTGACATTTCTACTCTATGTTGTGGATTTGTTCTTAGAATATCTAGATCGCATAGGGTGTTTATTTGAGGGAAAAAAGTCCACGGCAAAGGACTCGAAAATCGAAATATAAACAGCAGATTTAAAAGTAGAGGATGTGAAGTGTAATTTTCCCAAATAACTGAAACTTATAGTGATGTTATAAAAGAGAGGAGAGGAGGCTTCCACGATATTTTGGCGTATACCCACAATTTTCGAAATTTGAAACGGGAAAGAGCCCCGCCACACGAGGAGAGCTCGAGATGGAGAAGAAGAGCTGCGAACCCGGCTCCTCCCTCAAGCCCCAGGTCGCGATCCGATGCGCGAGAGCTGCCTTCGTCCTCTCCTCCCTCCGATCGCTGCCACTTCGCCGGAGGAGAACCGGCATATCCGAGGTGGACGAGGCATCTCGCGTGGTGATCCCTTATCTTCTTCTCTTTTTGTTTGGTATCGGAGCTGGAAGAAAACCCTAACTGTGGCAGAGGTTTGGATCAGGAGAGGGAGAGATTGCGGAACTCGGTGGCCGATCTGAGAATGGAGCTGGCACTGGAGCGATCGGAGAGAAGGGGATTGGTGCGATTCGGAGGCGTCGAGGTGGCCCTCCTCGCTCTTCTCCTGCTGTTGCTGTTGGTCTCCATCGCGTTGGAATTGTGGGCCAAGATGACATAACGTAGAAAGCTCGATAAGCGGTTTAATCTCGTCCGGCATCGTTCAAATGGAGGACAATTGTGGATTTCCGTTTTATATATTCGAGTTGATATGAGGTACTTCTTTTATGACTCTTGAGTGACTCGATGTTCTCTAGTCTTCCTGAGCAACTGGTGGAATATATTTTCTTTTTCAATAAAAAAAGATATATTTGCATTTATATTGTGATGGCTAAGTGTTATTCCTGGTACTGATACATTGATTAACATTTATGTGCTATTGTAGTAGCTCTTTCATTCTCTCTCTAATTTCTTTATACTCTTTTAACTCATATACATTCATTTAGTATAGATAGAAAGTGCCATTTGCTGCAACTGAAATAGAGAAAGCGAAAGGAAAAATAGGGTCTTCAATTAATGTGAAGTGCCAATAATTGTCAGATTAAGAGTTAAGATTGATAGTTCAAGCTAGTTTGCAGGAACTTTTACAAATATCCTGAGGATACATCATCCGGTCCACCGATGTCTGGCTTCAGCAGAGCTGCCCTCAAGCTGAATGAAGCAAATATATACTTAGGATAAACTTGAGTAGCTCAATTTTGTACACTTAAAACCCCATGGCTCAAACCAGTGTTGTCGCTTGCACCTTTTGATGTTCTGATCCCACAATCTTGTTTGATGTTTATTTGAAGTAGCTCAAGAGGAAAAAAGAAAAAAGTGTAGAGGAACAGAGAGTTAGCTGCTTAGGTTAAGCAGCTGAAGCCCTTCCAAAATGCAGAGGGCAATAAATGAGTTTGTTGTCATTCTACTTTCAGGACTATCTTCATTAACTCATAAACTAAGTAGCTAATGGAGGCGGAGGGCAGAACCTGGAGATTTAAAAGAGAGATTTGGTATAAAAAACTGAGCAAATAACAGCACGTGTTTACTGAAATTATGATAAAAAGTTTGCAAGATGAGTAATGTATGAGTACCTGCAACAAGCTGGGAATTAGGCCAGCATACAGTGCGGGAACTCCACCTTGCTCCACAATTTTGAGGAATGTTGCTAATGCGTTCATCCTTGTTGCTTTGACTTGCATTTGTAGCTGTCTCCTGACAATCTCGAAAGGGTAGGTTGCAGCCTCGGCACAACAACCAGCGATGGCCCCATAGAGTAAGGTCCTCATGGGCCCAAGTTCTAGCTGATCAAAGGCACTAACATCTTCATCTTGCTGTTTGTCCATCAGAGACATCCTATTCCTTCCTTCAGGTGAATGCAGATAAGCCGTCTTTAATATATCATAGACACCATAAAAAACAGCACCAGAAGGAGCCATGCTAATAAGAGAAGGCACTAATCCCTTGTAAAGAGAAAAGAACCCTTCAGTTTGGATCATGTGACGGAAAACACCAATGATGCCACCTAAAGCCTCCCCACCAGGAGCTACCATCTTTGTTCGAATCTGAAAATTATCAGATCAAATGTGGAACATAGATGTCACAGTAAAAAAAATAACATGAAAAATAATGACAGTGACACCCTACTGTTAGTATCATTCTCATGAACAATAATTTCTTCCTACTTTTGGATTTTGCTTGTGATGAGTAATGACAGTATCCACGAAATTGTTTAGCAATTATTTTCTCACGGTTAACCCAGGAAACTGTAACCTTATACACAGAAATCCATAATATAAATTATTCTCTACCAATAGGTCATGAAGTACTAGATTAGTAAACAACTTTAAATGACATGTAAGATGACATACCGTGTCCATGGGTATGCATAATATAGTAGCAGTAATGCCAGCTGCAGCACCTGCCAAAAACCTTTCGAAATTCGTTGTTTCTTCATTTCCAGATATTCTAAGCAGCTGTTTTCGATAGGTATCATATGCATAGAAGTTTACTGCCTTGAATGGAGCAGTTCGGAGAATGTTGACAAAGTTTCCCTTCCAAAAACCTTTCAAACCCTGAGTTGTTGCAATTTTCTGGACAAGTGTAAACAGATTGCTCTGTTCACCACGAACTATATATTCCAACTTTAGCCTCTCAAGAGGGGCAACAAATGTCCTGATAGACCAAAGAAGTCGATTTAAGGAAGCTGGCTTGAAGAGACAGACAAAAGCCAACAATTCATTCTTAATAATGTGGCAGAAATGATGCCAGGAAAACAGAAGCAAGAAATGATTCAGTTACAGCTGCAACATTAGAATGAATGGTTAGCCACTCATGCAACATAAGTAATTACAGAGTCAACCAGCTCCATATAAATATTGACGCTAATCTCTTTATATTTTGTCAGAAGATAAATCATATTCGTTACAGAATTCGATTAATGAACACCTAAATGCACAACCAGTAGCATTTGTAGCAAGTTAGCAGCTTCTTGAACAAAAGGAATTTTGTACTAACTCAACCAACATAGATGTCCCCTTAAAGTTCTGTCTTGTAATAGTTTGCTAAAATGCACAACTCTGGAATGAGAGAGCTGGCATGAAATCATGGTAACAAAGTTACCATTGTAACTTAATTTGCTAACTTGAAGCACATGTGCGTATTCACCTGTTTCTTCCATGCAACCAGAAAGCCAAGAGCATCTCAGCCCATGTTGTACAAACGTAAACATAATTCATAATCTAAAGACGAACCTAGAAATATGTACCATAAAATCAAATCTTCGGGAGGTAGGGCAAAACTAAGTAGTGTAATCATCAAGGTTTTAAACTTACGATTGGTACCGGAATTCGCTCGAAAAATGATACCTAAATTAGGTGTATTGGTCGCTTGTATTGGATCATACTATTTTTTACTCATACAATTTTTTTAATATTATTTAAAAATGCAAGAAATTTTCTAAAACTTCAAAAAAGTGACTGTAAAATAAGAAAATAAAAATTTCTCCTATAAGAAGCCCCCACAAAAAAAATACTCACTTAAAACCATGATGTATTTCAAGTTGGATCTGATAAATTTTTACGCTAGTAAATTATTGCTGCAGAAGTGAGTGAAGAGATCTCTCTTCACTGTTGTTTTGCAGCAAAAAAGAAAAAGAGAGAGTTAAAAAGTGGGAGAGAAAAGGAGAGAAAAAACAAAAAGAAAAAAGAAAAAAGAAAAAACACTTATTCTAGTTCACCAAAATGTGAAGTAGCTTGAGAAGCTCAGCGGATCAGTCGCCTGAACTCACTAAAATGTGAGGGATGGAAGGAGAATGTATATGAGAGATACAAAAGAAGATAGCTAGGGGCATTAATTATTAATACCCCCTATGTCGGATTCAGTTAGATCCAACCTAAGTATTTAGAAAAACCAATTTCAGCCCATATGATCGAAACTGACCAATACCAAACTGGTTTGGGTCAAGATCGGGATAAGCTATGGTATTTATCTTCGAGACACCTCTTCTTATTTCTGTCCAAAGTTCCATACAAAAGTCATAACCAAGCTCTGACTTTAACAGGAAGATAGGAGAAGTCATACCAATCATCTTTGGGGCACCTCTTCTACTATCTCTAACATTTCTATATGCAAAACATCTAGAGAACAACCATACTCAAGATCATATTTACAGGTAGACTAAATGAAAGGATTTACTGGAAGATTCTTTCCTCCTTAACAATGAAAATAATTCTTCAGTTGTTAATTATCCATATGCTTCCAATGCTCCAGTTGGAACCCCAGAAGAAAATTGAAATCTAGAAAGTAAAATTTAACCTGCATCATGAAAACAATAGGAATTCCCATAAACTCAACATTCAAGCTACAATTTCTACAAATGACCTAACATAGGATTAATCAGTGTGATAGGATATTGGCTGGTCTTACTAGCATTGTACTGCATAAACTCACAAACAATAGTTGATAACCATATGAAAATAAAAGAGACCTCTTTTCATGTTACCGACGAAGCACATTATATAGAAACTATTACAATGTAGAAAGCAATGAAGAAAAATGAGCAATGCAAATCCAAAACACATGCAGCCCGTTACCTTGAAACCATCGCAGCCACAGCCCCAGACCAAAGATGCTTGGTGGTGTTCATTGCGCCGGCTCCGGTCCCCTGAGCCCCGACCTTCTTCTTCTTCTTGCTCTTCACCTCATGCTGTTCCTCCACAACCACTACCTCCCCAACCTCCCTCTCCTCCTTCTCCTTCTCCTCCAATACCTTCTCTCCACTCTGCCCCAAGAACCCCACTGACCCCTGCACGAATCCCTGCCCTTCCTTCACTGACAAGCTCACCGACATAAATCCAACCCCACCCTTCCATCTCCGCCGACGAGAACAAGAAGGAGAGCTCAATCTAACTATAGGAGCAGAGGAATTCGCAGCGGGGATCGAGGAAAGGAGTGATCTTGACACGAATGGATCGAGGAAGAGCCCTCCGGCTGAGAAGGTACCAGACTCTTCGACAGGGAACAAGAGCTCCAACCAGGGCATGGCGAAGGAGATCGAGAGGAGAGAAGATTTGCGGGAAGTAGCTAAGGAAGATCTCCAAGATTAGGGTTCGGAAGGAGGAGGAGGAGGAGGTAGAAGAGGGGAGGCATGGGAGGAGGAATAAGGAGGAGAATAAGGAGAAGCGAATAGGAATAAGGTGCGGGAATAAATGCGGATAGGGATTGGGCATCGGTTCGATCGTTCAGAGGGGCAAACGGTTGGGATTCTTGTTCCTGGGATTTGTCGCCACTTGAGTGATCTGCCGGCACAGGTTAACGTTATTATTAATAAGAATTTTTATTTCACACCTTACATTATTAACTTTATCTCATCTATCTATTTATTAAAAATGCCCCAAAGTTTGACAAGAAAATAACACATAATTCTTTCATACAAATTCTACGGTGGCAAAAATTATATGCAAATCTATCTACGAAATTTATATGCCACAATTAATTAACTCAAGTCCCATCTTATTATATCCATACATTTTGGCATTTATATGCACCTCCAAATCCAAAGGCCACTAAGGGTCAGGTCAGTCAAGAAGGGGCCAGCCTTTATTTATTAAGCCAGACCAAAGCTCTTTTGTCTCCAAGATCTCCCATTCCGGCCCAATTCAATATTTAAAACCCAAGATCCAACCCAATTATACAACCAAGTCGGTAATAGATTGCTTACTCTGACCTCTGCGTTACCCCCAAACGAAAAGTCTTTTACCAAACTAGTCGTCTTCTAAGACTTTTTTCTCAGTGAAATGTTGATCGCTTTATATTAGTTAAGTGTTTTATGAGAAGAAACTGAGATAAAAGCTCTTTTGTATCTTCACAATAATATATTTTTATAATTAAAATAAATAACCAAGCATAAAATTATAATATTACAAATATTTTTTTTTCATTTGATGTTTATTATATATTTAATTTTCAGTATTTTTAAATGTATTATTTTTTTTAATAAAATATTGAATTGTTCAGCATTAAAGGAAAACTCTTAATAATTTAATGTTTTACTTAGGATTATAGTAGAACAGTCTCATATTGATAAGGGTCTAAACGAGCCAAGCTTGATCGAGCTTGGCTCTAATCAAGGTTGGATTAAAATTAATTTGAAGCCTGTCTTTGTGATCAAGCTTGAATTGAAATAATTTTAATGCGAGCAAATTTTGAGCTTAAACGAGCTGCTCAATTAATAATTTCAAGCCTTATCAATTTCAATTCATTTTTGAGTCTGAACAAGCTTTAATTAATTTAGACTTGAATCAAACTTGAAATAAAACCTAATTCAACTATAAAGATATAAATATTATCAAAATATAAATTACAAGCAATAAAAATAAATAGGTTAGAAAACAACAAACAACCAAAATATAAATTAAAAGTAACAAAGATAATTGTGTCAAAAAACTACAAACAACCAAAATATAAATTACAAATAATAAAGATAATTGTGTCAGAAAATAATGGCTGAAATTTTGAATGGGTAAAAGGGTTTTGATCTGATGATTCATATTAGTTTGATATTACTCATATTATATATATATATATATATATATTTTTTTTTTTTTTGAGCCTTATCGAGCCAGCTCGGGATCAAGCTCGGCTCAATCTATTTTCGAGTCGAGCTTGATCGAGCATTATGGAGCCGAACTCGAGCCGGCTCTATTATCTTGACAGCCCTACATATTGATTGATATTAAATTTGGAATGTAAGCTACTTCGGTACTATTTCAGTAAATAAAACTGAAAAATTATCTAGTTTGGTCCAAAACCCTCAAACAATCTAAAGTCAGCAAGGTGCCACTACTCCTTTTGGAGTCGCATTGATTGACTCCGATGACGACAACCTCATGAGCCAGGCACCACTCAGCTAAAGACCTCTATATGCGATCTCCCGCGTACAACATTATATAAGATCCGATATTTGCCATTGGATTTCCCTTGCATGCACCCATAGTTCTATCGAACGGCTGAGATTGTTCTAGTGCGGTGAGCATAACAGCAATAAATGAAGGCAATGAAGGGCAGAACCGTCATTTGGCATGGGGGAATGCGCATTTATTGCGTCGTTAGCGTTCGTCGCTTTTCTCTCTCCTCACCCAAATTCCAATTCGGCGGCTCCTCTAAAATCCTTCCTTCTTCGAAGGTTCTCTCTTTTTGGGAAAGCTCTCTCCCACCTCTCGATCCCCTCGAAACCCTAATTTCGAGATCCGCTTTCGAGGAAGATTCGTTGATTGGAAATCATTACGTTATTTATTAGCTCGTGATTACGGAGATCGTGCTGTTTTTTCTTTGTCGCAGTGGTTCGCTCGAGCTCCCCGAATTCTGATGCTAGGGAGGCTCGATCCTTGATCGAGATCGTTTGCTTGCTTCTCCGAGTGTTTTCGGGGTGGATCGATGGCGGAAGGAAGGCGGTATGCATTGACCCCCCAGTTAGGTGAGGATTTGCGTAGCTGGTTCTTTCGATCTGTGCTGATTTCGTGGTATCTGTCTAGGTTTTGTTCTATTTGGTGGTCTTTTGGGGGATTATCTCTTGAAGTGACCCCTCGATCTAATCTTTATTTGTTCTTTTCACATAGCTGAGACTGATCTGATGTTCCTGATTAGTTTCAATCTTGTTTATTTGGAGTACTGTATGTTCTCTCTGTTTTCCTTTTCCTTTTTTTTGTATAAGGATAGCGATATTAGCTGGCTTACTACGTAATCTAACTTGAATGATTCAAATTGATGGATTATAGTTGGTAAATGTTGACGGTAAGTGAGAAGCGACTTAACTGATGCTGTATTTTAGTGAGCTGGGATTGCTCGTTAGTGCCCCAATTAGTTGCTCTTCGACACTTGTTTTGTTTTGCTAAGTCACGGGAATTGGGAAATTCTATAACTTTTCTTTCTTTTTAATAGATTTAATTTTTATTTCTGAATTATATGATGGGGGCAAATGGTGCCTGATTGGATTGTCAGGTTCGGTATCTTATGGAGTGATATGAAATCCTCTTCTGGCTTCCTCTTGACATAGTGGTTGTGATTAAGCCCTAGTTATCTGTTTTTCTCCTTAAGTCTTATCTCAAAGATGGAGGAGCTGTTTGTTCCATAGGCAGACAAATGTTATTGAATTTTCTTTTCAACAGGACTGTATTTGTGATTGCAGGGTGTACTTGTGTAATTAAGTAAATATGTTTCTGTTGCTAACTCCTTGATCTCATTGTTGATCTACAGATATTGCACAGATACTGCAGGAGGCTCAGAATCGTTGGTTGCGTCCTGCTGAAATTTGTGAAATACTTCGAAACTATAAGAATTTCCGAATTTCCCCTGAGCCGCCAAATAGACCTTCCAGTATGACTTCTGTTTTTTTGCTCTTCATCTTAAACTATTTCCATTGTTTTGGAACTCTTTGCCAAAAGAAAATCTGTATGTTTAATTGATCTAATCAAATTTATACTTATTCTGCCATCTTCATGTTTGGCTTTGAGAACCTAGTTATAAATTCACTGGAGCTGCCCTCTAATTGTTCCAGAGGATCTCGTCATGAGACCTATAGTTTAGCTGTAATATAGGAAAATATAGACAATATGATAAACAAAAACAGTTCATGAACAAACAATTTTGGGTTTTGCTCGTCTTACTTTCTTGTCATGCATGTGGTATAGGTGGTTCCCTTTTCCTCTTTGATCGGAAAGTATTAAGATACTTTCGGAAGGATGGACACAATTGGAGAAAGAAAAAAGATGGGAAGACCGTTAAAGAAGCTCATGAGAGGCTAAAAGTAAGTGAAATTGAATGTTGTTACCAAGAATATAGATTTGTTATCTAAGTATATAACTACAGCAAAGGAGTTGTCCCACTCATATACTTGGCTTTTTTATCTCACCATTGAATCAATTTGGTGGTACATAGTCACCATGTCTGGAAGAAACCTGCATTATCAGTAAAGAGCCTATAGTTTTTTGAACATGAGTAATCTAATATGGCTGCTACTTATCTGCAAATTCAGGCAGGAAGTGTTGATGTGCTGCATTGCTACTATGCTCATGGAGAGGAGAATGAGAACTTCCAAAGACGGAGTTATTGGATGTTAGAAGAGTGAGTTTGGAAGAAAAAAAAATTATTTCATGTCCTCATATGTCATACTATGAAGTTCTTGTTTCATAATTTATCTCTTTTTCTTCTTCAACTACTGCATATTTTTTCGGACTCAACAATGTTGATTGCCTAAGGAACTGTCATTTTGCTGTTCCCTCTTCTAATTCATGTTCAGAATCTCAGACCTTTAATATCATTGTTTGATCACAGTATGTATTCTATTATCTGTGAGATGATTATAAAGCTTCTTTATTTTGTTGAAATATGAAGCATTTTCTTTACATTTTAATGAGTGAACGATGAAGTGTTTCTCGCTTCTACAATTAGTTTTAATTAGAGACTATCTATTTGAAATTTTAGTCATAATTAAAATTTTAATTTAATTTTGATCCGACTGCTGAACCTCTTGAGATAGTTTGTTTCCTTTGTCTCATTTAGGCATTTGCCACATTACATAGGGATTGTATATCAACTCATTAGGTATAATGTCAATAACTAACTGTGTGATACTCAGTCCCCTATTGGGAGATCCGGAGTTCCATCCCCTTTTGCTATAGCACAATTTTAAATATTCTTTCTGAAGATTTGAACAGATTTCTATGATTAACTGAGAGCTTCTTGCCAAGCCTCCTATGAAACATGTCTTGCAATGATCTTTATTAAACCGCTAACTAGTCTAAAAACTTAAGTTGTTGAAGAATAATAGTTTGTATATTTATATTTTAACACTCTTTCTCATTTCTTCGGTCGAGGTATTTTGATAGATCTAAGAAGTGAACTTGAATTAAATAGGTGAAGATTTTATATTTTTATAGAAAGATGCGCTTACAATGATTTGAACTCACAATTTCTTGCTCTAATATTATGTTAACTTACCAAGTATTTTAAAAATTTAAGCTATTAGAGAATGAAAGTTTTTATATTTATATTCTAACAATCTTGATCTTCATACTTGGGCATAGTAAATCAATAGAAGAATATTTTAGTTTGTAAATCTCATTGTGCAAAGAAAAAAGAACGAAGAAATTCTCATGATTGTTTTCAAATTCTTTTGTTGCATTTCTCTGTGTGTTCTTTGCAGCCAAACTTGCGTGTTATATACTCGATGCGATGTTTTATTATACTGTGGCACATTTTGGACCCAAAGAGTAAGGATAAGCATAGTACATGTAATAAGGACATTTAACATCATATTAAGACTTAATTACTGATTTTTTTTTGCAGGGATTACATGCATATTGTTCTTGTGCACTATCGTGAAGTCAAGGTATGTTCAGCTTATGCATATTGTTCTTGAACACTATTTGACTCTGGTACTTTTATATTAGATTACTTGTTTTTGTACCCCCAAGTAGATTCCTGCTTTCTATTTCTTGACATAGTGAAAACTATGATTCAATGATCAAAGAGGTCTGAGGAAACTATATTTTAGGATTTTTATTTTTTAAAAAAATTTTAAGATACCTGCCTTCTAGATTTTTCATATGGTGAAAATGGGATCCAATTCTTTTGGAAACTTCATCTTTCTTACTGCTTAAGTTATGATTTTTAGGGTGGCAAAACAAGTTCTAGTCGTACTAGAGAAGTTGAAGAAAATGCACAAGTATCTCACATTGATAGTCCAGCTTGTTCTAACTCTTTCACTAGTCAGAGCCAGCTGCTTTCACAAAATACTGATGCTGAAAGTCCAAACAGTGGACAAACATCAGAGTACGAAGATGCTGAATCAGGTAGAGCTGTCACTCCATCTTAATATGTTGTGCATCACTTACAGTATAGATTCACTGATGCATATTTCAATAATGCATCCTTCTTTCAGTGTATCTAAAGAGAAATTCGGTGCAGCAGATAATTATCCAACAAGTTCCAGATACTACTCTTTCCCTGAGATGCAGCAGTATGATGATGGACTTGTGATGGATGCTTCACTGTTGAACACCAATGTTCCAATTCCTTCCGTGAATAACCAATGTGAGAATGTCCTCTCTTCTTCTATTTATTTGCAAAATAAAACATTGATTGCTCATTAACCTGTATATCTGTTGAAAAGCTCTTCCAGGCTATTATCAGGGAATACCACCTACAACACCTAACACTGATTATTATTCAGTTGCTCAAGAGGATATAACTAAAGTTTTTGACGAGACGGGTCTTGGATTAGCATTTAGTGGATCCAAAACACAAGTTGATTTGACATCATGGAATGAGGTCCTTGAACATTTCACGACTGGGTTCCAGACGCCATCATTCCACCCTTCTGTTGCCTCACAGGCGACCATTCTGGAGGATAATTCTAGGCTTGAAACTTTTACATTTGGAGAAACATACGACAACAACCTCAGTCTCAATGAGGTGGGTGTCATTGGTGCTGAAGGCCAGTCACTATCACAGGTAGCACGTTTCATTCTGTTGACAC
Organism: Typha angustifolia; assembly: GCF_048772165.1. NCBI lineage: Eukaryota > Viridiplantae > Streptophyta > Magnoliopsida > Poales > Typhaceae > Typha > Typha angustifolia. Next base: position 1,064,343 of record NC_133251.1, read on the forward strand.
CAATATAAAGATGAAACTAATGGCTAAACATTTTATCTATTATCTATATTTAAACCCTTAAAAATTGAGACTACTGATCCAATGTGCAAAATTCTAGAAAGTAATGCAGATTTTTTGAAGCTAATATAATGGAAAGAAGTGATTTGCAAATGTATGAAAACAAATAAAACTGCTAGATGATTATTTCTGCTATAGAAATGCATGTGGGGCTGTTCCAACCTGAATTTGTTGGCCAATATTGCACTGCAGAGAAGGATTTCTAGGTGATGTTGATCTGACTAGTACTTCAGCATTAACTATGAATGAATTGTTAGGGTGTCAATAACGAAGGCTGAAAATGTGTGCAATATGGTGCAGTATCATCCTATGCAGCATTGCAGTTAAGAAATATTTTTACACTCTGATGTCAATTGCACTTGGTAGTTTGCCTAGTTGTATGTAATATAGGTTCACATACATACATATTGAGAGATAATTTAGGCATATTTTTAGGAAAACTTAATTCTTCTTTCTCTGTAATCATCAAAACTCTTGAGCAAGATTTGCTGAGTTATCCTTGCACTAATTGGTAGACTTGTGCTCAAGGATAATCATGCCGATACCCTATCGGCACGGTTCGACACACCCTGGCATTGGCTGTGCCACTGGCACAATCCTTGCTGAGTGCCAATACTCTATTGGCACAAGTGCCGGTCAGCATCCTCGTGTCGACTGGCTCAACTATCCTGTCTATTGTCTCCTCCGCGAGATGTAAGTGGATGTAAACGTATTTATATGTAGGCTTCCATATGGGAAGGTTTCTGACAGAATGTTTTCCTGTTGCAGCTTTCTAATTCCTTTGATGATTCACTTGTTCCACCAAGTAACAATATTGAAAATGACAGACCCATAGAAGAGAACATCAGTTATCCATCCATCATAAAACAGTCATCATTAGATTTCTCTAACCTGGAAGTAGATGGCTTGAAGAAATATGATAGTTTTTCGAGATGGATGAGCAAAGAACTTGGCGAAGTAGATGATGCACAGATGAAACCCAGTTCTGGGGTAGGCTGGAGTACTGCAGAAACTGAAAGTGTTGTTGAAGATGCTAGCATTTCCAATCGTGAGCACCTCGATGCATACACCGTGAGCCCCTCGCTTTCTCAAGACCAGCTTTTCAGTATAATTGATTTCTCTCCTAGCTGGGCATATGTGGACTTGGAGACCAAGGTATGCTACTTGAAATTTACCTTCTATTTCAGAAATCTGAATAGTTCCCAAGTATCAGAGGATCCATGCTATCCATGCTGAGTATATTGTGGTTAATTTTACAATGAAACTAGTCTTCTTCTATTTCTTCCTTCCAACCATGATACCCTCTTAACATTCAGGTTTTAGTTACGGGTACATTCTTGAAGAACAAGGAGGAAATTGAAAATTATAAATGGTCATGTATGTTTGGAGAAGTCGAAGTTCCAGCAGAAGTTCTAGCAGATGGAACTCTTCGTTGCTATGCTCCAGCACATAAAGCTGGAGGAGTTCCTTTTTATGTCACCTGCTCCAACAGATTGGCTTGTAGTGAAGTGCGAGAATTTGAATACCGTGCAACTGATGCTCAATATATGGAAGATTCAGATTCAGTTAGTGGTATAAATGAAATGCATCTCAGCATTCGTCTTGAAAATTTACTGGCTTTGGGTCCACAAAAAGAAGCATTTAGCATTACGAAGGAGAAATCTGATTTAAGTAGTAAGATTAGTTCCCTGATGATGGTACATGATGAATGGTCAAATCTGCTAAAGCTAACTGAGGAGAAAAAGCTTTCCACTGAAAATGCGACAGATAAGTTAGTTGAAAATTTAATGAAAGATAAGTTGCACTCATGGCTTCTTCAGAAAGTAAATGAAGATGGCAAAGGCCCTAACGTCTTAGGCAAGGAAGGACAGGGTGTAATTCATTTAGCAGCTGCGCTTGGTTATGACTGGGCTATAAGGCCAACAATTACTGCTGGTGTCAATGTAAATTTCAGAGATGTCCATGGGTGGACTGCACTTCACTGGGCAGCATCTTGTGGCAGGTAAAACTTGGAGAAATGTCAATTTATTGTTCCTATGAGTTGCATCTTTGTTGATAATGAACTTTCCTAGACTTCCATCTGACCTCCTGTATTTTCAGAGAGCGGACAGTTGTCGCCCTTATAGCGATGGGAGCAGCTCCTGGAGCATTGACAGACCCAACTCCTGAATTTCATTCTGGAAGAACACCTGCTGATTTAGCATCTGCAAATGGGCATAAAGGAATTGCTGGTTTTCTTGCAGAGTATTCATTGACAAGTCATCTTTCAGCCCTCACTTTAAGGGATTCAAAAGGTGGTGATATAGCAGAAATTTCTGGTCTTCCCAGTGTTGAAGATTTTGCAGAAACAAATGCTATTCAACTTGCTGGCGTAGATTCTCAGTCTGGATCAATGAAGGACTCACTAACTGCTGTTAGAAATGCTGCTCAAGCTGCGGCGCGGATATATCAAGTTTTTAGGGTGCAGTCTTTCCACAGAAAGAAGTTAGTTGAGTATGGAGATGACAAGTGTGGAATGTCTGACGAGAGAGCCCTTTCACTCATTTCTGTTAAGACTGCCAAACCAGGACAGCATGATATGCCTCTACATTCTGCTGCAATACGTATACAAAACAAGTTTCGAGGATGGAAAGGGAGAAAGGAGTTTCTGATCATTCGTCAGCGAATTGTCAAGATCCAGGTATAATTTATTGGCCATCTGTGCAGTTTGTCTAAGTTAAGAATGCCATTTAACGGGGGTAGTTGTGTTGGTGGTAAAACCTGTGCCCACAGTAAGCAAGCAAGTCTGTGTCAACAGCATGGTGGCAAGACATGCATACATACACATATCTAATAAATATTTCTATACATGCATACATATATATGTAAGATCTAGTGTGCTGCTTCAATCTTGCAAAGTAGTAACGTCATAATAATCAAGGTAGTTATGCTATTCTAGGAAGATGGCTACATAATAATCAAGGTAGTTATGCTATTCTAGTGTGCTGCTTCAATCTTGCAAAGTAGTAACGTCATAAAGTAGTGATCCTTCTGAAGTTCATTTTTTAGCCTGCCAATTTTGGTACCTAATTACATTTTTTGGGTATCTGTTATTTGATTTCTCATTTGGAATATCAGCTTTGTATTAGCTTTATTTTATTTGTTAGCACTTAACATATGCACAGCATCTTTAACATCTATCAGCACTTTTGAAATCGTATTCCTGATTCTTGTCTCTTTTTGCTGATTAGGCCCATGTACGAGGTCATCAAGTGAGGAAACAGTTTCGAAAAATTGTCTGGTCAGTAGGAATTGTGGAAAAAGCTATACTTCGCTGGAGGCGGAAAGGAAGTGGATTACGTGGGTTTCGATCTGAAGGCCTACTTGAAAGCCCTGCTGTGCAAAACCAACCTGCTAAAGATGATGATTATGATTTCTTGCAAGAAGGCAGAAAACAGACTGAAGCCAGGCTACAGAAAGCACTTGCCAGGGTTAAGTCCATGGTCCAATATCCAGAAGCAAGAGATCAGTACCAAAGGCTCTTAACTGTTGTTACGGAACTCCAAGAGTCCAAGGTAATGTTCTGTTTTGTACTTCCTACAATATGGAATTTCTGGATAGTTTCCATTATGGAGCAGAACCATAGTGGAATGGATCCGGCATTCGTATCCCTTTGGGTTCTTTTACTCTTTCCCATCTCTTATTCTTGTTATTTAAACAAGGTGGAGACGTAGTTAATTGAAAGCCACAGATATTGATGTTTGTAAGGATCTGTTTGTCATATTCATGCATGCAGCTTAACGTAATTTGTTTTGTGTAGGACCAGAGTAAATGCTTGAACTGTTGTAGCCAACATAAAGGTCTTGGTTCAAGTCAAAACTAATACTAAGGATGGTTTAAGTCTTTTCTTCTTTGTATGTTCAAGGTCATCTGACTTGAACTAATTCTTTACTCGATTTGAACAAGCATAGACTTTGATTACTGTTTGATTTAATAGTTTTTACTTGTTAATCTCATGAGGGAGGCAATCAGATGCCGAGTGTGTCAGGTGTTAAAGAGGTTTGAGATATATATGTCTTTGTGGAAGACAGACAGGGGCCATTAGGTATGGACTTGGTAATCTCATGTGACAGACAGGGGCCATTAGGTATGGACTTGGTAATCTCATGTGAAGATTGGGAAGACTTTGAATTGTGATTAGGTGTTTAGTGAGTGACATGCTGCTCTTGGATTCCAAATTTCCATCTGACTCTGTAGGGTAACTATTTTGATGTAACAGCTCCTTGAATTCGTCATAATTAATCTACCAACCATTTGTATCATATGTTGGATACCTCGAACTATGTGACCGCCCTGTACTTTAATCTTCTTAATCTTCCCTAATGTTTTGTCATTCGTCCAGAGCATGCAGGACAAAATACTGAACGAGTTAGAGGGGGCTGACGCCAGTGATCTCATGGTTGAACTAGAAGAGCTCTGGGGAAATGACACTCCCATGCCCAGTTCCTGATGAGTTTTGATCCTTGTAGAAGATCATATGCTCAGGAGATCTGTGACTGCGTGTAGAGTCCAAATTGTTGTAAATTCTGTGCTATGTTTGTCTGCTGATGGACGGTTTTAAGTTTAACTTGTATTCTGTTCATACTCCATGCTAATACTATGGATGACATAAAACACTAAATTATAGGTCTAAACTGTGGATTTGGTTGAATAATTTCCCTATTTATCTTTGTACATCATCTTTGTTGGGTATATTAATATATAGCCAGATTTTGCTTTATTGAGTACCGAGGCTGCAAAATTCATGCGGTGCATGGGAAAAGAACTCCAGGTATTATCGTATTCCTGGACATCTGTGAATGTCTATACACTCCTATATTTCCCATTACAGTATAAGATGTGATTGTGTTCGTTCGCAATGAAGTGCTTCAGGAGTTTCATCACGATGGTAAACTAGTTTGAATGATGTGCATCTCGCAATCAACTACAAGTACTAAACATAATGCAACGCTTCAGGTCGAATTTTCTATAATGTCATAAATGCTAACGTGGCCTTTTTTCTAATGGCTTAGTCAAATTTTCTATTATGTCATAAATTTCTTCTGGAACAGGGCTAGTGTGGACTAAACTCTTATGAATATTGGCACATTTTAAGGATGTTGTGACAGCTGACAGGAATTGTACTGGATCTAGGAGGAGCAACACGGACAGTTGTAGTCTTCTAATTCGGAATGTGTAGGACTGACGTGTTGTTCCTTCTTTCATGGTATCGTCACCGCCCACCCCAACTAACTCATATAAATGTCCATATATTAGAATATGCACGCATATCTAAACAACACTTAATCCTCGATTGCTTTGAATTTAAGAATTTGCTTTACTAACTAAATATTTTTTTAAAATATCTAATTAAGTTTATTTTTTTAAAAGTTGAAACTAAAAAATAAAATTAACTAATCTAAGTTCCAAGTTAGCCTCAAACAGACAAGGCCTAAAAAATATAAACTTTTTTATTTGATAGATCTAAATATATATATTCATATATACCTAAAAATAGTGAATGTTAAATTACTATATATATATTAAATTTTTTATTATATATATATATATATAATGGTTTATAAATTACAGCATCCTCGATACAATTACAACAAACCTACCTACCCATTGATATCAACTCATTAATCCGCAACTCCCTTTGAAAAATTAAACATTTTCTGCTTCATTAATAAGTGAGGTCAAAGCCAAAGACGGTCGTGTCGTACAATTAGGTGACCGATGGAGAACTAATTTAATTAAGTTTTTAATGCTATCTACCTCCGACTTGATTAGTGTTGCATCTCTCCAAAGGAAATCCAACAATTCCAACCAACTTTGCCGCCCTTTGTACTTAAACAGCGATTCAAATATAAAATCCAAGTAGTATGGAAATAATAGACCTTATAAATAATGCCAACGAAATAAACTCAATTAGTTGAAAATAATAAACTAATGAATGATTCTTTTAAATTATAATCTGAGTTAATTCACCTCTTTTAGAACAAAGTGAACTCACGTATTAATCCCTCCATTAATATTTTATTAAGAATTCTGGTATAAATCATCTTAAAAATTTAACTATATAAATAAATAAAAAAGCTCCTTACTTCCATATCTTTTTATATTCTCTTCCAATCATCTCTATAATAATTTCTCTACTATTTAATTCTAAATTGATCTTCTCTAAAAATAATTTATAATAGAGAAAAGGAAGGGAAATTAAGGGTTTAATATTTATTTTTTAACAGAGTTTCCAAAGAAAGTAGCCGAGTAATAAAGTAATATAATTAGGACAAGGGAGGTACTATGTATTCAATTATTGTTTTTCTTACAATAGTTGAGGGTCAAAATGTTATTAATTGTTGTAACATCAAGTCGATTTTTACGAGATTTCTAGAATTCGTTTCGCTTTAGAAGTATATTTACAAAAACATCCTTTTGTTTTTATGAAATAACGCAGGGCTGTTCAATATTCAAATAGATCCAAGAGAAGAAATTATTTTATTGGTCGAACTTAATCGCTTCTCTCGCTTCTGCCTTCGTTTTTTTGTTCTCATGCCGCACGCCAACGGCGAAGGCACCGCCGGCGTGGATGCCACATCGATGCGTAACGGCATCGTCAATGGATACTCTAAGCCGGAATCCGGCGAACCGTGCTGCGGTGATCGGCGGAAAGCAGATCACCCGGCGCCGCGTCCTTCTTCGTCTACTTCTACCTTAGATCTCTATCTGAGATCCGAAGAAGAGTGGAGATGGCTCCGGCGCTGCGTCGAGGCGGCCGCGAAGGGCTTCGCCATCGGCGCCGGTCTCAAGGGTGGCCTCGCCATCTTCTCAATCCTTACCCGGTTGAGGAAACGCAGATCTTTGGGTCTTTCCGCGAGGTTTTTCTTTTCATTACTTAATCATTAAGGTTTTTGGTAGAGTTCATTGTTCTTGTTTCCTCGATGAAGAATTCGGTTTCCTTTCGTTGGATGTTTAGAAAGCTGGGAGCTTTAACGAATGAGGAGGCGGTGGTGATGGCGCTGAAGGAGACTTTGCGATATGGGATGTTCTTGGGAACGTTCGCGGGGACTTTTGTTTCTGTTGATGAGGGCATTGCTGCTCTATGGGGCCTTAAAAGGTTTGAATTTGATTCTTTTTTATGCATATGAGGTGGAAAGTTTCATAATTTACTAATTTGTTTGTTTGTTGTGTTTAGTTTTGGGAATTTGAGGAATTAGTAAGTATAATCTTAGGAAGTTACAGAATATTTCCTTAGAAGATGCCTTATGACAGAACTGTCAATGAGATTTTAGATTTGCTTCAGGCCATTTTTGGAGGCTTGATCACGTAAAAGCGATCATCTATCCCTTTCTCTCTCCTTATTCTTTTTTTTTTTGGTTTCAGTCCATAGACAATGAAATCCTATCAACTGGTGAACCTTCTGCGCCAATCTTCATCTAGAAACTCTAGTTTGTAGGAAATGTGAAGAAGTTGATTACTTGGGAGAAATTCATATGTTAGTGGATTTTCTACTAGTGATTTTTTAACCACTAATAGATTTCCTGCTCCCTTTGCTGCAGAACAGCAGGATGGAGGGCACTATTAGCGGGGGCAATTGCTGGTCCATCAATGCTCTTGACTGGATCGGATACACAGCACACCAGCTTGGCCCTTTACATTCTCATGCGAGCTGCTGTATTGGCATCTCGCTGTGGGATAAAAAGCAAGAGATTTGGAAACATTTGCAAACCTTTGACTTGGTCATATGGTGATATATTTCTTATGTGTCTCTCCTCTTCACAGATATTGTACGTTTCTTTCTCCATATCCCATTTTATTTATTTCGTGGTAATTTTAGGTTGACATTCATTCCAAAATTAATTTTCCTGCAAAAGTGTTCCTGGTAAAGCAGGGCAGTTCCACTACAATGAAAGAGGGGTAGATGTGATTACATGAACATTATCATGGTAATAGTCATTTACTTATAATGAACTCAAGAAAATATGCACATATTCACGCAATTGAACTTAGTTGAAAGCAAATACCAGATAGCAGATTTCATTTGTTGGCTATACATATTTTTTTATGCTCACGTGGTTTTTTGACGTAATCCTTCTTGCATATGCACCCTTATAATTAACGCTGATAAGTTCAAATTTTGGAAGGCAGGCATTAGAAACCATATCTCTTTGTTAAATCACAATTATCATCTGGTATAATCCTAAATCCTTGTTCCTACTTAATTATGTAACAAACCCTGACCCTTTTCCCACTTACCCGTCCAATCCTTACATGTGAGTGAGTTGAAGAGGCACTCAAAAATCAAAATCACAGTAGAGTCCCAACTGAGAATGCTCAATTACTCTGTTATTATTGAGGCTTATTCTTGACTGCTTTTTAAGTAATTAGAGCTACCATCAACAACTTGGATCAATTTAATATTGCTGTTATGTTAATCCCTTTCTCTTTCCTCTGAAGCATACATTTTTAAGATTTTAGAGCAAAGCTGCAGAAAGTGCAGTGTTATAATATCTGTTAATGAAATCATTATATGTCTAATTGAACAGTTCGCTCATACCTTATAGTTGTATTTCCTTATCCAATAAAAACACTCTGTTTGACCACAGTTTTTCTTGAGATACTGCCCTAAGTATGGTTGGGAATGATGTTTATAGTGATCTACATGTTATAACTATCACATCAAATTCTTTTGCAGATCAGCTTACATTCTAAAACAAGACAGTCTGCCATCATCATATAAATCTTTTTTAAATAAGCACGGTGGGAAAGATGTTGTCGTTCTTCAAGGTGTCAAAGAAATTTGCTCTAATCGTTCTTTCACTAATTTAGAGGGGATTGAGAAATATTACAAGTCTATGGGAGTTGATCTAAAGCTAGATCCTAATATGAAAATTCCATGCTCGGTAAGGATTCTTCATCTTTGTTTGCTCTTATCTTTTGCATATGAATGATGAGAAGGAAGAGGGCCACATAAGTGCCTGAGAAAGAAATGCAAAGAGACAAGAAAGAGAATTTCATATTTCCATGCTTGGTTGCTTTGCTATATGGCTGGTATAAGTAGTTTATCCGCACAATTGCGGCTGAACTCATATATAGAGCTGTTTGGGATCCCGAAAGGTTGTCTAGTAATGCAATTGACTCTTTAATAACTGACTGTTGAACCCCATAACTTTTCATGCAGATTGTTCATGGCAATCAAACATGTATTGGACATTTTATTTATTTCCTTTTTCAAGCATATGGAAGAGCATTGCCTGTTTATGTTCCAGTTTACTTGGTTCCTGCACTAATAGTTCACCGTAAGGGCCTCTTGAAAAGGTACAAAAGTTACTCTTTTGCTCTCTTGCTGCATTTTTCTACAAGGAACCTTGCAACTAATTTTCTGAACTATGCTTTTTCTCAGGTTAATATTTAAATGGTAGCTGTTTAAGGGGCATTTTAGACAATCATTATGCAATTTTGTATTTTTTTCCTGCTTATATGACCACATTACATGGAGCAAATTGATGAATTACTCTTTTTTACTATTATGTCTTCAATGAAATATTTTTATTTTTCAACTTTAGCTTTTGTGATTGGTTGATAATCAGAATCCCTCTGACTGTTGGTTGATTTATTGAGGCATTCAGATATTACTGTGAATCTCATGAGAGTCTGTAGTTTCTTTTTATTCCTCTTTATCTCATATTGTATTTTCCTGGACAATAAGCAACAAACAGCCTTTTGCTCAGCTATGTAATATGACTATCATTTTTTAATCTATTATCAAAACCAAGCACCGATGTAGTTGATAAATATATTGAACTGCTAGAAATGCCACCCAAAATCTAGTTGATAGCTACTAATGAGCAATTATTTCGTTCGCAGACCTTACACAATTCTGGGGAAAAGTCTTCTTGGTACTGCAAGATCTAGCTTATTTCTCTCAATGTATTGTGCCTCTGCCTGGTGAGTTACATTTTTTTTATTTTGCTTCCTCTATATCTCCTGAATGTGTATTTACTACTTCAATGAAAATTTATCTGACCATTGTGAATGATATATGTTGACATGCTGATCATTATATAAATGATAACAAAATACTAAGGCATCTTGAGTAATTTCTTGTGGCTGCCTCAGAGGTTGAAAACTGATAGCTACAACTTATTTAGCAAAGATTAAGTTCACCCTTTCGTACTTCCTAACAGGTCATGCACGACGGAAGATTTGATCCATAAGATTATCTTTCACATATTGACCTATAATACTCCTTTAATCAAGTGTAAGACTGTATAGATAAGCTACTTTGTTATGAGGACTTTGAGGGTTCCTTTAAATGTTGAGACTATCATTTTCCTACTGCAAGTTGTGCCCAAGGATGGCATACCCTTAACAAATCATAATAGAAGAGCACCTTTTTGAGTCTGTCATAAATAAATTGGATTTAAGGGTGTCTCTTTGTGACTGTCAGCCAGCCCAATACCATCATTAGTCGGAATTTTATGTGACAGATGCCCCTTAAATTTATCACAATCGATATGAAGTTTGACATATAAGATTGTGGTTTCTACAGGTTTCCCTTTGCATATTGTCTTTGGTGCTTATTTGACATGAACTTCCCAAAAGTTTCATTTGCAAATAGAAATGAGGTCTCTTAGTATTCATTGTACTGGTGCAACTATTTAATAGGATAAGCACAGTATATTTCATTTTTCTGTCCTACAATTTTGGATGTTGGAACAATAATAATTAATGTTTAAAAATATGCTATTTCTTTCGATTCTTTCATCTGTACAGGAAAATTAGAAATTTCCTGGTTTCCTTTGCAGGGCTTGGACCTGCCTACTTTTCAGAGCTTTCAAGTGGTGTAACATTCCAATTATTGCAATTGGGACTGTAAGTGACTCCTGAAAACTACAGTACATGAGGGGTAGGTAAACCCCTTTTCTTTTTGGGATACTAAGTGGTTGTTTAATGACAGTTTCCAACAGGATTGGCATTGCTAATTGAGAAGAAGAGTAGGAGAGTTGAGATATCTCTATATTGCCTCTCCAGAGCCATTGAGAGCTTCTTCATGTGTATGTCTGATGCAGGCTTATGTCCTCCAGCGGCAAAACTTAAACGAGCAGATGTAGCTGTATTTAGCATTGCAACTGCCATCATCATGCACTGTTATGCACAGGAAAGAGAGGTGTTCAGGTCAAAGTACTTAAATGTGCTCGATTGGGTTTTTGGTGTGCCTCCTATATATGATGATGAACATAGCAAAGAATGCTAACTGCAGCAATTAGATAGTTCCTAGAGAGGGAGAGAGCTGTCCTTTACTTTGCAGATGTTTTAGTACCTTTCTTTAAGTCAAGAAGCAAGTAACCAGAAAAGCCCCAATAATGGCTTATCTGAAGGATATCAAGATTCGTTAGCTTGTATTGGAACACATGGAGATTTGTGTGTAATTGATTAGTCAATCAAATACCATACTGAGTACCTATATAATGTCCTGTAAGTGGCACTCAGAGCAGGAAATCTGTAGAGCAATACACAATGGTAAAAGGTCTTCTAGCCTTCATTGTTCTGGATTCTGAATCACCTAAAAAAGTATTTCATCCTCTTTCATGTAATGATCAACAGTTTCAGGGGAAATGTTTCTAAGATTTCATCTATTATCAACAAAAGGTTCCAAGCAGCTCTGTGCACTGCACCGCGCAATTGAGATTTCAATTTCATTATATTTTGGGAGGAATGCATCTAGCAATGAAAGAAAAGTGTAGTATTTTTTCTAGGAACTTTTGCAGATCATTGAAGACCTTTTTGTCTAGGGTTGCCAAGATGCAATCTTTATTAGTCAACTTCACTGCAACTACTGTGAAACATTCCTTAAGCATTCCAAAAAAGTCATTTCAGTTTAATCTATCTATCTTATTATTGAAATATTACAGTTTCTTAATCCAAATTTATGATATCACTCCTTGATGAGTCTACCAATATAGGTAGTTAGCACTCTTACACCCTCATGCAAAAGGGTGTGCATGTTAAGCATAATATACAAGATTAGTTTATTATTCTGATAGCTTAAACTTTTATGTTAATTAATTATCCACCAGTTTTGCATAGGCATATTAAAAAGGTTTAATACTGTTTGTATTTTATTCTAGCTTGATATGTTATCATCAATAGGTGGACAGAAGGATTGAACTGTTCTTTTGCATATTCTGAGACATTAGAGGAGGGTAGGATAAGATTATACATTCATTACCTGGATAAAGTTGGAAAAAGGAAAAGATTTTTTCTATCATATCATATAAGTGCCCTCTAAAGATAGTGTTAAGAGTCTTACAAGTAAAGGGTTTGGATAATTGGCTGATAACTCATATTTATCTGATTCATTTATCCATTTATCTGCGACTTTATTAGACAATAGAATTCGGACATCCCTTTGGTCTTAAGTACGCTGGATTAAACCAGTCGCTGTGCTGGCCCGCACACGCAAGTCGCGCTCGCTTCTCTGATTTATGACACTGTGCAACCGTGCGATTCATCGAAGACCGTCGATCTCTCTCCCGCGCAATCCTAACCGTTCACTTCTGCACGCAATAGTCTTCTTCCTAGAACTTGACTGCGTCTCTCGCTTTCTATCGTCGTCGTCCACTCCTGTCTCGATCTCTTCTCCTCCTCCTCCTCCTTCTCCAAGGAGAATAGTGAGATCGGAACGCTAGAACTTGAAACCATAGAAAGATCAAGATCTAGTGTTAGGATTAGGGTCTCGATTCGTCGGAAGAGGAGGAGGGGGGGAGTGCTTGGAGGGTTCGCGGTGGAGGCGCTAAGGCGGAGTTGGATGGTCATGGGAGCCGCGGGTTCGAAGCTCGAGAAGGCTCTCGGCGACCAGTTCCCCGAAGGCGAGCGATACTTTGGCCTCGAAAACTTCGGGAATACGTGCTACTGCAACAGCGTCTTGCAGGTACTTAACCAGTCGATCCGTGATCCTATATCTACCTATCAATTTTTTATGAATTTGGCATTGTCTCGGAGGAATGTTTGATACTTTCCTGATTTGCTTTTTTGGATGATTGTACAGTTTGATTTAATAGATTAGCATCCATTGACTAGGGCAGGTGATGATGCTGAGAATGGAAGTGAGATTTCTTAATCAGTAATTGATCTACCAGCTTGTTATGCATGTATGCACCCCTTAAAATGATGATGCAGAAATGGATCTGATACAATGTTCATCATTACATTGTAAATTTGCCATCATGGTGATAAGGAACCCAACCGGTCTAGATCAACATCTTATAGAAACAATGAGCTGATCTTATTTCCTCTGATCCTGCTCTGTACCCGTCCTTCTAGTTTTTTCGCGTATAGATTTTAATTTGAAGATCATGAAAGTATACTGAAGCATTTTTTGTTATTATTATTATTATTATTATTATTTTTGTAGTTGTTTCTTATTGAAGTTGATTCTCACTCTAATGTTTTCGTTTTCACTCCTTTGGTCAGAGGTAACCTATTGAAGGGACCTCCATAATTTCGGAGGATTGACTAGAATGGAATATGGTTGTTTTCTTAGTTTATGAGCTAATATGGGTAATTGGTAACCACCTAACTTAACTTTTAAAAATAAATTTCAGAAAGTAATGTAATATCTATAATTAGTATTGTCTTCCATCTGATGAAGATTAGTTACCCATATTATTTCTTTCAACATTCTTTGCTGTCGGACAAGACAAGCCCTTGAAATGTGTGTGACATGGGTAATTGAATTAGAAAGTTATGGAAGACTTTTATGCTGTGTAATTTCAATCATGTGCTGTTTAACTTCAAATTTTATCTTATGTCAAGATCACATTTTTGAGCAGGCACTTTATTTTTGTATCCCATTCCGGGAGCAACTACTTGAGTACTACGTAAATAACAAAAACATGGCCGATCCAGATGAGAACCTTCTAACATGCTTGGCTGATCTATTCACACAGGTAATTATCAGTTCTTTTGTTTGCTCCTCCACTTCCATTGAAAGCTTTTCCTTTTCTTAAGCAGTAGCAAAGAAAACAATGAATTTTGCAATTTTCTGTGAGCCTTGATTTTCTATGTTAATTGTCTCATCTGCAACATGCTTCCGCACTATTTTATCTCTGAAGGGGACGGAGTCCAATCACATTCAATAGAACTTATCATTTGAGTCTTATGATCCTAATTGCTTCTCTTTGTCTCCTTGAAAGTAGAACAAGACCCAAGCAAGTTAAATGCCTGAGGAGGATACTATTTTTTGCAGTCCCAAACCAAACCTATCATTGTGGACCTGTATCAAAGTTGTAGGTACTGAATAAAGTGAGAAAATGAAATGGTCAATGCAACATTTTATGTATTGTACTGTTAGTTTTTCTTATTCCTTATTCTAAATTTTCTAAATTAGTCAGATGTGTAGCTGAAAATAAGTGCTTTTTCTTTGTTTGGGAACATTTTACAGCTGTAAAATTTGAACAGAATATTCCAAAGAACATGACACTAGTTGATAAAATATGGATAGTAGTTGCTTCTCTTATAAGACAAGGTAAACTGAGATATTGTTGCACATTAGTACCTTCTGTGCTTTGGATCAACTTCGTTCAATTCCTTTATATAGATCGCTTATGGCTGTCAGTTCATCTGTTGTGATCATAACAACTACCGAGCACTTCACTCCTTCATGTGCTTTTCTGAAGTTGTCACAATAGAAAGGACTTTCCCTATCTTTCATTCCCAATCAACCGATAAATGATCTGCAGAGAAGGGCATTGCTTCTGCAGTGTAAGAGTTGTATTTCTGCTTGTTTGGACCATGCTGAAGCATGTCCAGCAAGTACATGTTTTTAAGGTCATAGATGGAGCTGAGCTTGAGCTGGCTTTTTTTAGCCTGACAGATTCAAACATGAACACCATGAGATAATTGAAACTCTACACCATATGGATGTCCTATTGTTTAGCTTAGAAGCTGACAATGACACTCCTATATATATAGTTGTTACATCTGTTGCTGCAAAAACAAAGCTATGCGTGGTATATGAAGTGTGAATCAAGTGTGAGTGATAAATTGCTTATTTGTTGTGATCAAAGTTCCTAGTTTTGGTCGATTCTAATCTGGATCTTTCATAGTTGATCCCGATTCCACCCAAAAACCAGCCTATGGACTGGTTTCATTAGGGTACCGACCAAATTAGTCAATACTCAGTCCAGATTGAACCCATTTCGACAAGAACAATGCAACATGAAACTCATCTCATCTCTCCAAAGACCCTGGCAAAGTTCTTCGACACCGATCCATCAAAATAGAAGTCCGGCGACCTTCTCCGATGAATTTTGCCTCTGACGACCTCGGGTAAGTCCTTTTTCTCGCTTTTGGTTTTCTCCGTTTCTTCTTTGGCGACCTTCTCACCTCATCTCTTTCTTCAGCAACCTCCCATACCTCTTTCTCTCCCTAGCGGCCTCCCTACTTCTCTCTCTATCTCCTTTTTGCTCTTCCTTTCTATTTAGCAAGATAGAGAGAGCGAAAGGGAGAGGACGAGAGTGAGAATGAGAGACAGAGTGACAGAAAGTGAGAGAGAGGGAGTAAGAGATGAGTGAACGAGAGAGTGGAAGGGAACGAGAGATTTTTTATTTTTCTAGATTCCTCTCAGAGAGGCTATGTGGGTGAGAGAGAAATAGTGAGAGAGAGATAAAGATAGAGAGTGAGAGTTTTTTCTTTTAATTTTAGAACTTAATATCTAAGCAATTTATCTTTTTTATATTTCAAGAAGTTTTTTCAAATAACTTTTGTATTTGAAAATAATGAATTTTTTTTACTAGTTAGAAAATTGTTCGATATCGAAATCTGACACTAGCAGCCAAAACAACAAATATGTTCAAATATATATCGTTTTTTTTTTTCAGGAGTCGGCCGATCCTAATCGTGAAATTTGGAACCTTGGTTGTAATTGCTGTCATCTTTCTGATCCTTTTAGTACTTATACGGGTTGCAAACATAAGTATGGTTTGAAATTCATATATGATTTTTTTGTTCTTCGTTACTAGCCACTAGGTAAGAATATCTTTTGGAAGTTTGACTCACATATGGTTAATTTTTTTAGTCAGCTTCCCAGAATTGATGTTTTTCTCTATTAGAGTTGGTATTTTAATTGCTAATTGGAAAATGCACTTGTGGATGTTCCAGGAATGTGGCATCACAGTAATAGTTAATCTTGTGCTTGTCTTTGCAGATCAGCTCCCAGAAAAAGAAAACCGGTGTTATTGCTCCGAAGCGTTTTGTGCAAAGAGTGAAGAAACAAAATGAACTTTTCCGTAGCTACATGCACCAAGTAATCCAATTTATTCTGTTTTTATATTAGTATTATTGTTGTTTTCCTTCAGAGAAGCACATTTTAGGACATAACTGTTTTGCCTAGAGGCTTAATAATTCAATTTCCATCCAATGCTTGTTGACCAATAAGGTTGTCTACTCAATCTCTGTATTCTATGTCATCCCACGTTTTAGGTGGTTGCCAAGGTCCATTTAAATGTGAACTCTTTAGACTGAAAGAGTTCAAAAGATGCATTCTAATGAGGGCATTACATTATTAATTGTTTTGCTGAATATACTAGTGGCCTGTCTCCCTGGTTATGAAGCCTGTTTCCCTGAATAACCATGTGATTTTATCTAAAATGGTAGGCCACGTAGAGATCTCTATGAACATAAGAAGTGCATTACACTTGGACCACTGCAATTGCCCAAATAGTGAATATGTATGACACCTTTTAAGCAGCCAATGGTGGAAATGTTTGGGGTCTGGAAGGATCTTATACTTGGGCATGTCCTGCACTTGACACCCATAAGGCCATGACTTGTACCCAAGTGAATAAGAATTGGGCATTGTGAATTCTCTTTTTACATATCTGACATACATCCACACCTTCAAATTTAGGTTTGAATTGTTTGTTCTGATTCTTTTGAGATTTGAGAACATACTGGACATATGTAGTCCACTATGACAAGCCTGCTTTTACATACTGTTGTTTGATGGCTTGTTACACTACCTCCTTTCCTATGGTTTACAATTCAAGTTGTTTGGTAAATCTGAGCTGTTCCCCTTTATAACTGTAGGATGCTCATGAATTTTTGAACTTCTTGCTGAATGAGCTAGTTGACATCCTTGAGAAGGAATCTAACATTGCAAAAGCATCCCCTGAAACCTCATTGTCGCACAAGGTTGCAAAGAGTCCTAGCCATCCTGAAGCCAATGGAGTCCGGAAAGAGCCCCTCGTTACATGGGTACATAAGAGTTTTCAGGTGATTCTAGTCATTGAACGTAATTCCACACTAGAGCTTGTTTTACATCATATTCATTTAGCCCCCATTTAGTTTTAGGTTATCTTTTTCCCTATTTCCCATTCTAGATTTATAACTAAATATCAATTTATCCATATTCTAGATTAGAAACATTATTCAAAAATATTCTGAATATAAACTCAATTATACTTTTATCCTTGCTTGATTTGACTAAAGTTATTTCAAAAGATTTCTCTCATTTTTCTGACCACCTACCTATCTCATTCTATAAATCAAAAGTTTCCATTCAATTTTGTTGAATCTTCCTACTTGTCTCATCTCTCCCACCACATAACTATCCCATGTTTGCCACTAGTATGCAGTGCATACCAATAAGAAATGACAACATTTTAGTTGAAATTTATATGTCAAATCAAGTGTATTGGAGTCTATTTTTACTTCTTATTTGGACTTTTATCTTAACTTTATGTCATATCAAAGATAATTATTACACCACTATTTTAGTTTACAACCAAATATCGAAATATCCTATTCTAGATTAGAGACACAATTCTAAGAGTAAGAAATTAGAATTTACTATAGATTTTTCTTTAACTGGAAACCAAACGGAACCTTACATCTTATTTGTTGTATTCATTGGAAAAACAATGGTCTTAAAAAAACAATGATATTTATTTTTTCCCATTTTGTATTGAAAATTGTCTTTTCTCACGTATAGGGTATATTAACAAATGAGACACGGTGTCTACGATGTGAAACTGTTACTGCAAGGGATGAAGCATTTTTTGACCTAAGTGTTGACATTGAGCAAAATACTTCAATTACTAGCTGTCTCAAAAATTTCAGCTCAACAGAGACTTTGAATGCCGAGGATAAGTTCTTCTGTGACAAATGCTGCAGGTAACTTTTGGTTTCATCTGTTTTAGCCCCAAGTCCTACAAGAACCTGCTGTTACTAGTCAACTCCTAGAAGGCTGTTGTTTTCTTTGCTTGATATGGTTCATCTTAAGTAACATTCTAGATGACAGTTATATTTGAATATTTGGTTGATACCCCTTTTCTATCAGCTGACTTTCATATTTGTAGAAATTTTTTTTTTCATATTTGTGGTTGTCAGTGAAATAACATGCACACAGGAAGCACAAGGGGGGTCCTAAAATTCTCAATTGTTTCTTTTGCTTGAAGCTTAGGTGAATCATGCATTAAAGAAGTACCGATCTCTCCATCGATTTCAAGCTGCCAAATATGTTTTGACAGTTATTATGCTGATCAGCTATCCTAGAATGTTCTCTCTGGCATTCCTGAATCCATGAATAAGTCTTGCTCCAATTATAAGTATTCGAATGCAGTTTTAACTAGCAATAATAACTTTTTTCCTTTGATCACCAATATTAGTACCAAATGATATTTAATGGAAATATGAATCTGCAATTGTGTTGTCTTATGTGGCCTTTTTTTTGTGTGTTGAGAGTAGGTCAATGACCAAGCATATGAGGGAGGCAGGAAATTAGTTTAATCTATAATATGCTTCATTCTGTTAAGATAAATGGATTTGTTTTGTTGCTTGTTTACTTTGCTCGTCTCTTCTCTATTATCATCAAAGCAGTAGCTGTTGAACTTAATTATATCTGGTCTCTTTGGTTCAGTTTGCAGGAGGCCCAGAAGAGGATGAAAATTAAGAAGCCACCAAACATTCTGGTTATTCATCTCAAGCGCTTCAAGTACATCGAGCAGCTTGGCCGGTACAAGAAGCTGTCTTATCGGGTGGTGTTTCCTTTGGAGCTGAAGCTTACTAACACTATGGACAATTCTGACTCCGAGTACTCTCTCTTTGCCGTCGTGGTCCATGTCGGGAGCGGGCCCAATCATGGTCACTATGTCAGCCTCATCAAGAGTCACAACCATTGGTTGCAGTTTGATGATGAGAACGTGGAAATGGTGGATGAGTCAAATGTTCAAACATTCTTTGGGTCTGCACAGGAATATTCTAGTAACACGGATCACGGATACATCCTCTTCTATGAGAGCATTGGTGGAAGGAGTTGAAAGCTTCTATATTTTTGGGGTCTAGTGACTTACTAATTCTGCCCTTCCTCCTTTGGTTCACTTTTCTTTTTCTTCCAATAAAAGATTTAGAGAAATATTCAGGCATCTGAGCATAGAGCTTGAGCAAAGGATCATCAAGTGTACAGTGAATGGTCGAACGCGAATTCGACCATTTTGACAATAAAGAGGACTATTTAATGGATTTTTCTGGGGTTTTAGATTTGCATAGGTTGATATAGGTTGGGAGCAAAGGCCTGGATGTTGTTATAACTATGGAGATACGTAACGTATCTCTTGTACCCCTTTGGGGATAAAAATATTTATTACAGAATCTAATTCAACACAAAAGTTCTCAGGAATGATAACTCTTGTATATGGAAATAATTTTATTTTTTCACTCTTTCCCTTCTTTTGATATAATGTGTATATACATATATACACATGCAGAAAAATGATATGAACTAGTATTACATGTGGAGAAATTAGTTAATTGGTGATTGAAAAAGATGTTCCATTATTATGCTCTTTGTAGTAGTTTCAATACACAAATATTCAAATCTATACATCTACATCTAGATTAGACCATCTGATTTGTAAATCAACCAATGGTCAATAATTAAACTTGCATATCATAGCAATTGTTTCCTTACTGCCACCAACTATTTTACAAGCTATCATGAGGAAGACTATTGTACAAACTTCTACAATTGCAGTGACATAAGGATCTATACTAATTTCGTACCAAACGTACGGAGCTCACATTTATAGGTGCTTTAGATTAGCTACTTTCCAAACTTCTTCG
The DNA here is from genome assembly GCF_048772165.1 of Typha angustifolia. Classification (NCBI taxonomy): domain Eukaryota; kingdom Viridiplantae; phylum Streptophyta; class Magnoliopsida; order Poales; family Typhaceae; genus Typha; species Typha angustifolia. The sequence goes on from NC_133251.1 coordinate 1,084,545, forward strand.
GAAACCAATTGCAGCCTCGTTGTTGTTCTTGTGTCCAACTACTCTTGTTTCCCATAATGGTTGCCCTATTATAGCTTATAGTAGTTAGTCCCTTGCAGAGAAAGATATGTCCACCTGCTCACAAAGAAAAATAGGGCATGTTGTAATTTAATCAGAGAATAATTTACCTGTTTAAGCCCCTTAGTTTGCCACTTTTTAATATGTATCTGTCCCTATGTTGACTGAGTGAAGATTGTGGTCAACATATCTAATAAGCCTGTCGGTTTGGACAATTAAGGCCTTTTCTAGGTTCGATTTTGGAGCTTTAATACAATATGATGATTGTCATGCGTCGCCTTCCTGTAGGGCAACTTGTTTGTCAACTCTCTAACTGCTAAGATGCAAGGGTGTCTAGTTCTTTATTGTTCAGATCTATATTTTAAGTGATTTCATTAATACAAAGTTGAAGAGGTCTTTGAATATTTGAGGAATTTTGTGACCTCTTAGTCTATTATATGCATGATGGCATGATGCTAGTTTGTGATGACCTCTTTGTTCTTGAGGTTGAAAGAATCTTCAGCAAAGTTTGTATCACTTATATTTAAGGTAATAAACTAGGAAACTCAGCCCTGTCGTAGCACAAAAAAGAAAAAGAAAATGAGAGAGAGAGAGAGAGAGAGTTTGGATGGCCTTAATCATTGTAGAAGATCTTTACAAATTTATAAATGAGAATAAAAAAGCACACTTACAACTAGTTGCATGGCTACTGACACAATGTTTATGAATGCATGCATGATTAAAAAATTAAGCATCGTAAATGTACTGTTAGTACTATATATATTAATCACCTTTGTGCTGTATCCTGCCGTCACTTGTTAGCTTAGCTCTATATTATTTGTTATTGTAACTATCAGCATCAATCATCTTTAACAATATTGCTAATATTCTAATGCATGGTGGTTTTTCTTAACATAGTTGTAATTGAAAACTGTGTGAATTAGAATAAATAAGTTTCAGAATCTCAACATCATCCATTAGAAAAGATTACAGAGAAGTGGCAGTATAATCCAGCATAGTATTCATGAAAGATTGAATGGTTCTGTACATACATGCAATTCACTGGTTATAGATCCACTACATCTACATCCAAGAAACTATGCATGGTGAAGACAAGAAACACTATAGAAGAAGGGTAATTACTCTCTGCAAACTTTTCAGACCTAGTTCTTGTACTGCACACAAGATAAATAGGAGAAGTATCAGATAAAAGAGGGATCCTCAACTAAGAGCTCAGGAGAGAAAGAAGGTGCTGCATTATTGTCATAGCTTGAAAAGCTACACATATCTCCTTTGCTCATCAAAGTGTTGACAAAAGGAGAAAAATATGAAGGTGATACCATTTCTGCTCCATTGATATTATTCTCCCCCTGGCTTAACTGAATAAAACTAGAATCTTGTTTAATGTCAGGGCTGTATGCCATCTCTGGTAACGGGTGTAAGTGAATTTGAGCACCAACCACTGACAAAGGACTTGGAGGAATAGGATACAAAGTTGGCTTTGTTGAATTCAGCAAGCCAATAGACTCCATACCAGAACTGATGCTATTAAGGCTGTTGGTACTGGAACTACTAATGGTTGACATAGGAGACTGGAGAAGATACTCAAAGCTCTGGAGCTTTGCCAACCGAGCTGCCTCCGCTTGCAACCGACCAGCAAAATTTTCCCAAGGTTGTTGCTCTACAAGATCTTTGAGGCTAGCTAGGGCCATGAGTTGCGGTAGAGTGGCGAGGAGATCTGTCCTCGGTCGGTGGGTCACCGGGTCGATGCCCATATTGATCAACTTCTTCTTCAGATGTGTGTTCCAGAAGTTCTTGATCTCGTTGTCGGTGCGGCCCGGGAGGTGTGTCGCGATTGCTGACCACCTAAGAAATACATAGAAAGATGATCATTGGCATCTCATGTTCTATAAGTTATAAAGGTCTTTATATAGTGCGAGAACTAGTACTTGTTTCCTAGGACATAATGTAGATCAAGAATGGTCTGCTCTTCCTCAGGAGAAAACCTCCCTCTCTTGATGCCTGGCTTTAGGTAGTTTGTCCATCTAAGCCTGCAGCTTTTGCCACACCTATTGAGGCCTAAGATAGATGAAAGCATAGCTTTTAAGATGGGAAAAAAAAGTATATTGAAAGATGTACATATAGTCATGTAGTAAGAGATGAACAAACAAACATGAGAGAGAGAGAGAGAGAGAGAGAGAGAGAGAGAGAGAGAGACCAGAGAGCTTAGGAAGGCTTCTCCAGCTGCCATGGCCATTATTCTGGATGTATTGAGTAAGTTTCTGGTCCTCTTCAGGTGTCCATGGACCCTTCTTGATTCCATAATCACCACAGCCCGGAGATCTGCCCATTATTGGCTTTCTTTGAGGAAGTGGTGGAACTGTAAGTAGATACTGCTATGTCTTACGACACATGCTAATTTTTATACACCATCTTCTCTTCTGTTTCTATCTTATTTATTAGAAAATGACTTGTTAGGTAGGAAATATAATGATATACCCGCATAGAAGTTTGTATTAGGATCATATGTCAACACATGATGTATACCTTCTCTTCTCTTCATTGTTTATCAAAGTGTCATATCCTGCTAATATTTAGTAATGAAGTACGAAGCAAAAAAACAATGACTCCAAACCTTAGATATTACAAGAAAATTACTCTGAGTTGAACAGTGCTGAGCGCAAAATCAAATCGAAGTCTGTTATGTTATGATTATAAAACATAATTCTGTCGCTTTTTTCCTTGTTGAAGCTTTTACTTAGCATTTGTAAGTTAAATAGTAGAGAAAAGTTATTGTTGTGATACAGAGAAAAAATTGAGATAAAATCTTATTGGCGTTGTAATTTAGCAAAGCTAGAGTGTGCTGACGCTGACACTGGGAAATGAAAGTTAGAGAAGAGAATAGGAGTAGATAAACAATTAATACTAACAGCAAACAATGGATTATTATATGTTTGTCGCTTATCGATCTGCGTAATAGCTGACGATTTTGAATGAATGAAGAGTTGGTTTGAGAGCATGCAAGTTGGAACAAAGGAGACAACTAGTAGGGTGGACTTAAAACAAATTGACACATGATCGTGGCATTACAGAGACAGATTATTAGTCTGGAAGTATGGTAGTTTTATATGAGTGGACAAGAAAAAAGGGCAAGATTTTATATCTATTACCAAATGGAGATACAACTTTGACATAACTACTTCATAACATATATGGAACGCAACTTTAAGTTCCCAGTCCAAGCCATATAGAAGAAATTCTTTTATTCAATGACGGTGAGATGTTAGTGTAATAATTTTGAGAGGATATTTCTTTCCAAATATTTGAGCAGAACTAGCAATGAAATTGATTTAGACATGATGAAACATCTCTACCACCATCACCACTTTCTAACAGTACATTTCTTTTCTTTACTTTTCTTCTGTTTCCCTCTGTTTCTAAAGCAGATGCAATAAAGATAATTTCTTTGACAAGAAAAACTATAGTGATGACCTCTCAATGAGGTCAGTTAATGTTACTAAGATATCTTCTCTTTTTAATCTTTCTGGTCGGATAGACCACCAACAAGATGTGTGAAAGGGCATACTTAGATATCTGATGTCACTTTCCTGATACGCATATATACGCCTAACTCAAGTAACCAAATTATTTCTTGTAGACTTTGTCTCACCTCATATTATGCAAAAAAAATTTCTTGATAAAATCTTCGTTTGCGAACACTTCCTGAATTAATTTACAAGTAGGATTTGCTGTCCTAGTGCCCATTAACAAGGGCACTGAAAAATTAAACAGAGAAAACAAGACCTTGCATCAAGTATTTTCGTTATCATTTCGAAGTTTGGATATATATGTACAAAAGAGTTGTATATCTAGTTCTACGTGTTTTGGCATCACAATGGATGCATAATGATGTGATATGGCTAAAAGACTTCATGCTAGCTAAGATCTAGTGATTAACCCATAGGTTTGTATGATGTAATCATGAGGGTTTATGAGTTAAATTAACTATTGAATAGAAAGAGTTAGTATTTGAATAAGTAGATAGATTATCAGCATCAGCAGTCAATTTATTGAATAGAAAGAGTTAGTATTTGAATAAGTAGATATTATTCTACACACTATCATTTTCCCACCCTCATGTGAAACCAAGAGATCTTCCAACATGAGTGTGTGCTATCTTGAAGATCTAGTACTGATCATAGGTTCATTACAGTTTCAAACTTTCAATAATAATAACATTCTTAGTATTCAGCTCCTCTATCTGTCTCTGTCTCTGTCTCTCTCTCTCTCTCTCTCTTGCGTGCCTGGTTGATCTTGGTATATTAGTAGTTATGACTTGAAATTTCGAAGTTTGGAACTGTCTGCATCAGGGACTAAATAACTTGTCCTCCAGGATTGTTACAATAGGATAAAGACATTTTTTTAGTAGAATCCTAATGGTGATATATCTAGAGTGGTGATGCAAGAAAAAATAAAAATGAGAAGGATAAATAATTTTGAAAACAACTAATCTTGTGTCCCCTTCATGGCAATAACTCATCAAGGAGTAGATTTGCCTCGAAAATAGATAAAGGAAAAGAGTAGAGTTGAAGAGCAACAAGAATAGTTTTCCAGAAGGGTAGAGAGAAAAATATTTAGCAACTCAAAAACACTTGACAGCCAGAAGAATTCATGCTTCTCACTCCCGTTACCGTTACCTTGTTTCACATCCAAATGCTATCATAAAGGATGAACAAATAAGTTTCAGTGAGAAGGGACTTCACAATGTTGAATGCATTACTTCTATCATATCTGTCAAGCAAGCAATAGTCTCCCATCTGCAGTGAAGAAATCTTAGCTTACAACATAAAATACTGTATAAATTAATTAGTATTGAAAAACACTTATGCTATTTAGGGTGTATAAAATTGCTTGACTCAATAGAACACTCAACTGTAAGCCATTCTACTGTAATTCTATCAAGAAAGAAAAAGAAAAAGAGAGAGAGAATGAACAATATGAGACAGACCAATATGTACAACTTACTTCGATTATTTGAGAATTTTACCATGATTCTGCGTATTCTCAACAGGATAATTATGGAGCTAATTATGCTCTATCCCTGCTAAGAAATCATTTTCACTTCATAATTGACTTCCAGAATAAGGATCGCATAATATTTCTGTAGGTCTAACCCATAACTACAAACGCAAATTAAATGATAACAAGCACAACACTTGAAGACTTTGGCCCTGAACTCTGATTCGTATAGCTTTGCGTTTCTGTATGGTTATTATTTCTGATACAATAGAAGAAGCAGTTGAATTTTCCTACCAAATCCTTCTGTGATTGGGAGTGATAATAGATGCTTATTTACTTCGGAAGCAAATGGAATAAAGGAATTAGAAGAAAATATGTGTGTTAGGTCTTATGACTGCTCTTTCTAGAATACTATTCTCCCACAAACAATCAATTACTAATTGTCAACTTGTATCAGTTGAACTTTCTTCATTGCCAACTTGCTGCATCCCATTGGAATAGCATAAATATTAGCATATCATGGGATCTTTTATGCAACTGGAACTTGTAATGACATTGCAAAGTACTTGTCAGCACTACATTATAGTAACATAGTATCTCACTGTAAAGGATCAAAGACTAATATACATAAGCTGATTGGAACATCTACCAAACTACTAAGATCTCAGTCCATATGGAGGAAAACCACTACTTCATATTTGTACAGCAGTTTTATTCGCCAACTGATTTCAAATCCTGGATTCTTTGTCTACATGGACTAATGCGATGTACAATAAATTCTGATACCATTTGCACTGAAATGATTGGCATTCTAGAATACTGATGGGTTACTGATATTACTAGCATTACACTGACACTCTACCTCTATGATTTAATGGATTTTATGTTATATTACTGAAACAAGATAAAGATGAAAAGCCTTAATGATATCACCACTGCCAAGGCTGACCAGAGTTTGAAATGTTAAATGCTACCTGGACCATCTCTAAATGCAATGAGACAGGGTGTCTCAAAGGATGGGCTATCCTTGTCAAGAATGCTTCCCTCTCTGTCTGAATCCAGTTGAGAGTTCCTTTCTGCAGATTGGGATCCACAAGAACAAGGTTTTTTTTAGATGTATGTGTAGCTAAAAGGCAAAGCCATGGCCACAAAAACTAAGGAAATTTTTTTATTACTCTGGTGCTAATAAATGTTCATCTAACACAACCTAAGCAACTGTCAATTTCTCCACCAGCAAGAGAATTAAATGGAAATTAAAGATAACAACCTGTTTCGCAGTTAAAATATGTACAGTCTTTTTTTAAATTTTAAACTCCCTTCCCTCTAAACAAAAGAAATCTCATGACACCAATTGACTAAAAACTTTTAAATGTTGAATTAATGGATCAAAAATATATATCATGCCGGAAAAAAGAAATCACACTAAAATCAACAAAATGATAATTATACACCTATCAACTCTGCATTGAATCAATCATAGTGAGGAAAGAGAAGCTTAAATAACACAAAGTAAATAGTTAAGAGTGAAGATTTTTGTTGTTGTTGTTATTACGTGGTTTAGAACTTGTAGGTCAACTTAGGGTCTTCTCATGGTGATAAATATCCCATAACCCGTCTGGTAGCTTATGTCCGTCTCTAGGAATGGATCCCGTACAAAGATTCATATACATTCAAATTTAGAAACCCTCAATATCCTCGCCACGTGGAAATACATAGTAGGGACCAAACTCAGGGTTACGTGTCGTTCTGTTAGTAGATTCGTGAAGTGACCGGGTCGTACGAAAGAGCGCGGGGCAGGTGAGATTTGCGACGCTTCGGAGGAGAAGCTGCTCTTCGTTTTTCCGCTCGCAACTCTCCGTCTCTCCTCCTCCGTCTTCGTCACTCTCTAGTTCAAGAATTAGGGTTAGGGTTAGGGTTTTTGGGAGAGATGGGGAGGGACGCGACGCTGCAGTCGAGCTTGCTCGGGCTTGCGGCGGTGATGGTTGTGATCGGGATCTGGACGATGTCGTTTAAGAAGATGATGGTTACCTACTTCTTTGGACTATTGGGGATCGCTGGGATCGTATTGCCCGATTGGGAGTTCTTCGACAGGGATTTCTCCGAGTGGTTCACGCCTATGCCGGCGGAGAGGAGATCGGGAGCCGATTGGGCTTCTGGAGCTGGGAGGTGATCTCTATTTTCTCGAATTTATTCTTGTAAATTGAAGGATAATCTTCTAATTTTAGTTGCTCTTGATGTCGGTATAAGAACTTGTTGGATTAGGAGCATCTTTGATGGAGAATTGGCATGGTTATGGTGCTGGTCGAAGAATTTGATTTCAATCTCAAAGGATTTAAGGCCATTACTTTATATAATAACTAGAATTTTTCTGCCTGAATGAAAAAAAAGTAAAATAAATCAGTTTCTGTTTTGGAGATGCTTGGCGAATGTTTCATATACGCATAGTATATAGTACATTCTATTGTTTATTTCCCTTTACATGCACAATGTTGGCTTTCCTGCAGGTGTGTCCCACTCTTATTATTTTTTTTTAAACTTTCTTGTCCTTATAAAAAATGGAAACCGATGGAATATGAACTTGTTCTCTGCCATAATAAGTAAGTAGGGCAGATTTCTGAGGTTTAAGGTTTATATGTATCCTTTTGAATGATAGACGGAATTGTTAATATAGAACGTTATGTTAAATGCACGCTAAATAGTTTGGACCAATGAAAAGGATGGGTCTCAGGCCTAAATATTCACTTTGCCAATATGAATTTAGAAAGGTGGAATAGCAACTAGGGAGGATGGATGCCAAGTTTAAGGTCACTTTTGCAAACGGGAAAGGACATAAGAAGAGATCTTCTTGTCCAAAACTTAGTTTTACGATCAATTTTTGGAAAATGAAACCTAGAAGAGCTTGACGACACAGCTTTGAAGTTGTGAGAGTGGAATACTCCCACTTTCTCGATTTATGAAGTAAATGCTGCTTTGGTATTTTATCTGTAATTACTGTCTACCCTCCAAGAAAAAAATTAGTTTAATCATATTTTAATATACTGAAAATTATAATTGCAAAGTACACTAAAAAGTTATAGTGTTGAGGTTTATGTATGAGAATAGCTCACATGGACTGAAATTGCCGAAGTGAAAAGGATTCACCCACATGATTGGACCCAAAATTAGAGGTTAAGATTTTGGATGTGTTAAGCTCTAGTATATGCCTCAACTCCTACTAAATTGGTTCAGGCTCACTTACTTCTTCCAAAAATTGGTCTCAAGCTTCATTGTTTCAGACTTTCAGTATCCTGAACTACTATATTAAGTGATATGGTGTGACCAATTTGATAGCTATTGTAAAAATGTTAGCTCTTCGGGAGAGTTCACAATAATGCAATCTAGTGGAGATACTGGAATCAAGACCTGGGCAAGATTTTGGGACTTGCAAGTTACCTGTGTTGAATTGGCAGCATTTAATGCAGCAAATCCTAGGTTAAGGTAAATGTTCGTAGATTGTGGGATGCTGGTTCAGATTATGCCTCGTGAAGAGCAGTTATAATTCTTAGAAGAGTACACTTGGAAAGCATAATCAAACATAGAGCTCAATACGGAGTGGCAGATCAAACTTGAGAGGAAGTATTTGATCTAGTTGGCTCATGCACGAAGAGTAATATTTCTAAGGTCGGAGTAAATTGAAATGGGGTGATATACATCATTGAGCAGAACCTACTATTATTTTTTATAAAATTCTAACATGTGTTTTAACGCCTTTTCATTGATTTGGTCCCTCATCACCCCCAACACTTGGCTAGCCTAATTCAACTAAATTATTGTGTCTACGTTCATACTATTTTTCCAGCATAATAACGTCCATGTGATAACCAAAATTATATCATGGGCACATTTTGTTTGTCTTTTATGGTTCCATGATGATAACAGACTGTAGTGAAGCTATTTTGTTTCAAAAGCTCAACTCTTGTCTCCAGGAAAGAGCTTGATACTAATAAGGGTTTAAATTTTTATACTATCTCACCGGTTTCCTGCTGTATATTAGTTGGCTTCCTTTTCTTTTGATCCTTTGGTCAACTCTTCTTTGTGCTTATTTATTTGTTCTTGTCAGCTGGTAATATGATAATATCAGCACCTAACACTGACTTTTTTGTCCTTTGAAGAGAGACAATTTGAAATAGTTCATTGTGGAAATACCATGCAACCATTATATGTAGTCAGTCATCTCCAAATAGGAAAACCAGATATCTTCACAGCAAGATTGCACCCATATGTTGACAAAATCTGCGCCTACTTTTTAGGTTTATGGGCAGTCACACTAAGCTGCTAGCTGGATACGTGTGCTTTTGCTGAACTGAAGAAGTCATAACTCTCAAGGAAGCAAGTCTTTTTACCCAGGCTTCTACTGGATTGGTGATAAGTCACCCAATATATTAACTTACTTTTAGTCTCAGGAATATCAGAGATCATAGTATTCTATCCTTGGAAATATACCTTCAATTTAATTCTGGTTCTATGCATGCATTATTTTTATTTACAGAAGAAAGGCTCATGTTGGGCCTATCCTCAACATTGTAATGTTGCTCCTTTTGCTTTGCCTCTTGTGAATTGCAATGTTTGAATAAATTTTTCACCCCTAACACTCCGGGAGCTGTAGATTTTTAAATTTCCAGAATAGAAGAAATTAGACTGGAAAAAGGGTCAGCTTGCCGGATTTCAACAATGTAATAGTGTAATACCACAGTTTTGACTTTTGTCTAGCTCTCTGCTAATTTTCTTCTTCCTGTCCACGTTTCCTTTATATTAGCAGTAAAATTTATCTTTTTACAGTACGAAAAGTTAATTACTGTTTTCTTCTGATTATCTGCTGCAGATTTAAGTTTCATCCACTAAGGGTTGCTGTGCTTACTACAATCTATGGCTTTGGCCTTTACAAGTGGTGGATGTACATATCTAGCTAGGTGGTGGCTCTGGCCTCCCTACATCAACACTTTTAAAAATGCCATCATACTGAAAATTCAACATCTTATGAATGTCTAGCTAATACCACCTGTGTTACAGACCTTTTTCTCAAGAATTTTGAACCTTACTATAAGGTTGTATGTTCTCCTGTCTATCAAAATGTTCTCATTCTTATCTCCAGGATCTTCTATTTCATTTGCTGCCTTTGTGGTATATTCGGTTTCAACTATACTTAAGGTAGTATTTGCCACGTGTTGTGGGTTTCGCCGTTGGCATAATAATGTTAGCTGTATGTGTACATTGTATTTAAACTATTTCAGTTTGCATTATCTTGCCTCTAAAGTTTATTGTCGCTATAAATTTTGATTGAATGAATGAATGCTAAACAATACCTTTACCTTAGTACATGATTCTCAGATATCTCAATGCAAGAACACAGAAAAGTAAGTTTAATTTGCTCCTTGCTTGGATCTTCTGTGTTTTAGCTTAGTCAAACTAGACAGGAGAAAGCTCAAGCTCATTTTTTATCTATCAACTTGGCTCAATTCAAACTTACACTTAATTTATTAATCATGATGTCGCTTGCAAGTTGCAGCCCCAACTCCAAGCTCTATCGACAATGAATTCTGAGACCCGACCAGCTTTTACAGTACATCAAAAAGCTTTTACAAACAGACATGATTAGAGATAGCCATGGTACAAATTGATGGGCCAAATGAGTCAGACCAAGTCAACCCTCTCATTTGTGTAATTGTGTGCATGTAGCCAAAGAAGAGCACGGGTGTTGTGGGCAAACAGCGAGGGTGAGAGGTGCAACTCCCAATAAATTCGCTGCCTTCTTCCCAGTCGTGGGGTCATCCTCCCATGTGTGTTTAGTAGCCAACGAAGTCAACATAGGGAAAGTGTTACCTTTTCCCGGGTTCTTACTTTTATTCTCACCTTTCCTTATTATTCCTTTATAACTTTCCTCGAGCTCGTTCCAATATCCTATTCTTATTTCGTTGGTTTGATTATTTCTTTCTGCGGAAAAATTGAATTTTTTTAACTCTTTAACACACGCTCAAGTTGTGATTCAAAAAGCTGGTGGTGAAGTGAAGGACTGACTTCTGTCTATCTATCTGAAATCCTATTTCTTCTTCTCCGGCTGTATCAGTGAGTTCGATTACACAATACCCATATGGGATTTTGACTTTTAGATTGTACGCTCTCGAAGTAAATTTCCACTTTGGCGATCTGATTTTATGGTTTTGAAGCGCAGGGACTGGAGTTTATCGAGGTTTTGGGACGTGGGCTGTGATCAAAATTGCGCCTCTGGATTGATAAGGAACAGTATATGTGGAGAATTTTGCGAAAGGATTGGAGGAACTGCAGGGCTTAGTATGGCGAAGTTCTGCTGCTTCAAGAATTACTTTTCTCAGGTGAGAGAAGATTTGGTCTGGAGTTACTTCTATTAAACTATGTTCTTTGTGCTTTCGTGATTTAAATCCTGTGTAGATCTGTGTATGTCCCGTTGTTTGCTTGTTGCTGGATTCGGGAAGCCCATACTTTTGACCGAGTAGATGGCCAGAATATATTGCATCTTTTCTGCTTATGTTCTTGTCTGTTAATTTCCCTTTTTTTTGGGGGGGGGGGGGGGGGGGGGGGGGGGGGGGGGTTTCATTATGGAGTGAATGACAGTAAATAGGAAGGAATTCATTGATGATCTCACTTGAATAGCATGCATACTGTTTTCAGATATGAATCTTTAATGGAGAACTAATGTTCATTTTTATACTTTACTGGTGTTGACGCTAGTTGCCAGTAATGATCTATTGTAATGTCAGAGAAAGAGTCAAATATATCAAAAGAACTGAAATTATTAGATGAAATCTAGAATACAGATATCCTGGAAATATCAAGAGTTCTGCTGAAAATGTATTCCAAGGAGCTCGGCATCTCTGGGTTGATCAAAGCACCTCAAGACCTAGCTATATATGTTCATCTTCAGCCTTCAGTCCAACAACTTAAGGAGACTGCAAGGGATCTCTTTTCTGTCATTGAACTCTATGTAATTATACGTAGTGCATTAGTCTATGTTTTTTGGATCCATTCAGTCCGATCTCTTGGTTCATTTTATTCATTTCATTTTCAAGCTGTAGGAGTTTGAACTCACTATAAGTGCAACTTATTCAGAATCATTTTTTTATCATAAAAATCATGGACTGCAATTCTTGTGAAAATATGCTTATGTGAGGGAAACTGCTAATTCGACCTCTTTAGAATTTAATAATTTGTTAAATACCAAACAATTTCCATTACTATTTTTTTCCGAATAATGAGCTGATTTAATTATGTGCCCCTCATAACAAACTTACTTTTTTATGTATAGTTCATAGATCATTCTTCCAGTGATGCGGGTAAAGGGAAAAGCTCCCAAGGCCACACAAAAGTCAACTACGGATTTAGCCTTGTAAAAGGGAAGGCAAGTCATCCAATGGAAGATTATCATGTTGCTAAGTTTATACAGATGAGAGCACAGGAGCTTGGCCTGTTTGCTATTTTTGATGGCCATTTAGGAGACAGTGTACCTGCATATCTACAGAAGAACTTGTTCACCAATATTCTGAGAGAGGTGTGATGTTAGTTTGTTTTGTTCTATATTTCTTTCCATTTCATTACCTTGATGAGTTCCTTTTCTGCGTAATGGGGATAATCAAAACAACTCAGAAAAAGGAAAAGCATGCTAAACTAATTTCTATGTTTACCCTGTTTTAGGAAGAGTTTTGGACACATCCAGATAGCGCTATCTTAAGAGCCTATGAGAAGACTGACAAAGCAATTCTTTCTCACAGTCCTGATCTGGGACGAGGTGGATCCACTGCTGTTACTGCTATTCTGATAAATGGAAGGAAGTTGTGGGTAGCTAATGTTGGTGATTCAAGAGCAGTTCTTTTAAAAGGTGGAACAGTAATGCAGTTGACAGTTGATCATGAACCAAGCGCTGAGCGTGGGATAATTGAGAATAGAGGTGGCTTTGTTTCAAATATGCCAGGTTTCTATTACACCCTTTGCTGAATTGTAGATTTCATCCTCTTTTGGCGCATTAGAGTATGATATATTCATGTTCTTTACTTCTTTTCTTGTACCTTCCTCTGCTTCTTTGTATGGTTTGTGTGGCATTTTGAGCAAGAATCTTCATTCTCATTTTTCTCACTTGAATTAACCATTTCTGCAAATTGTAGTTGACTGGAATAGTTCTACTGCTAGGAGTTTATTGAAAGTAAAATTTGGGATATCAGTAGGATAATCCTTTTTCTTTTTACCATCACCATGTAACATGAGACATGAGAACACCAGAAATGTCATTGCCATCACATGATACCAAGAAATAGTCTTACAATTTTTTGCATACTCTATTCATCAGGAGATGTCCCAAGAGTTAATGGCCAATTAGCTGTTTCGCGTGCTTTTGGAGATAAGAGCCTGAAATTGCATTTGCGATCAGATCCTGATATACATTATGAGGATACAAATGATAACACTGAAGTGCTTATCCTTGCGAGTGATGGTCTATGGAAGGTTAGTTTCTTAACACCTCATGCCTTCATCAGTGATGGTTCTCTTTGAAGTCATCTTCTCTTACACTTGTTATGGTTAATTTATTCCTCTTGTCAACTGTCTTTAGGTGATGAGCAATGAGGAGGCAGTGGATATAGCTAGAAAGATTAAGGACCCACAAGCCGCAGCCAGGCAACTGACTACAGAAGCATTAAACAGAGAAAGCAAGGATGATATATCATGCATTGTTGTCAGATTCTAGACATGAAGAATACAAAGCGTATTGAATATATATCTCAAAAATCTCAATTGTTAAGTTGGATGTGTCTGATATAATCAGCTGAAGCCTCCCTCTTTGTAAATGCTCTCTTCTATCATTTTAGGTGAGTGATATATTGTTTGATTCCTTTTGGGCATTTAGCTAATCGAAACTCGTGCTTGTTGTTTTTTTTTCTTCATGAGGAAGCAGCTTGCTAAAGAGCTGTATTTAATTTGCATAATGATCTGTGGAATCATTTGCTTTTTTTCTGAATATATCGAAGCTCTATTGCTGATCATCCTGAGTCTCCTGGTCATTTTCTTCCATATTGCTTCTTGAATGTAATGCTTGTGTTATGAATAATAGGAATATCTTATCATACTACAGAAATTCCTATTTTACTTATTTATCAACATAATATATGTCCTGAAGCCTGCCACCATTTTTAAGTGGTCCGTGCACCGCCGGCTGTAACAGAGCTTTGCTAGGGTTTCGAACTAGTGTTGTCGTCGATAGCCTATGGATCAAATCTTAATTGCTTAATTTTACTTATTTATTTACTATCCTTAACAAAAAATACGGGGTTGACCTTAAGGTGAAAAAAATCTGCAATCAAAGTGCCCCAAATCTCAGAACGCAAGACAAAGCAAATGCTTCCCTTCACAGAGAACTTATAACAAGCACGTAGCAAATGCTTCCCTTCACAGAGAACTTATAACAAGCACGTAGAACTCGAAAGCTCAAAAAATCCGGCTATAAGACCGTGTTGCGATAACACGTAGAGACTTGGCCTATATTATTATGTCATGGCTTAATAAAATATTCAGTAACAATAAGGATAATCATGATCAGAGTGCAAAAATGATATAATTGCTAGAATATTAAATAAGCATGAAATACACTAAAACTCACTTGTATACTTAAACATATTAAGATATCTATTGAAAAATATAAGCAACGTACTACGAGATATAATCTATCACATATTATTGATAATAATAATTTTTTTATCTATCACACATTATTGATAATAATAAATTTTTTACATGAGAAAAAAATCAATAGTCATTAACAAGAAACTTTCAAAGCCTAGGTTGATTCTATAATTTATAAAATTATTTTAAATTCTGTAACTTTAAAATTAATATTCTACTTAAAACATCCAACATCGCAAGAACAAGGAGATTCCTTTCCGTCAAAAAGGAATCAATAAAAAATTTGTATTGTTTTGAGAAAATAATCGATAATGATACTACAGGTTTAATTATTTACAAATTATATAGATAAATGAATATCTAATATTTGTATAAATGATCTCAAAACAAGCAAGTACTGTATCTTTAATCTTACTTAATAAAAGTAAATTTATCTACAAAACTAATGGTAAATTATATCAATCAATCAAATCGTAGATAAACACCAATCCAATCTAGCTAATAATCTAATAAATCGAGAAATGCAATCATTACATAAAAAAAAAAATTCTTTAAATAAATAATTCTTCATTGACTAAATAAAAGAAAAGAAAAGAAAAAAAAAATTAAAGCCAAAGCTTTCCTTAATTTCTGTCATTGTTATTAAACCTCAAAGAAGAAGATAAGTTCATGGAAAAGCCGTGTCTTGTTATTCTGGTCGACGTAGAGAACAGCAGATGGAGAATAGATCTACCAGTTGACTACATATACTCCTGCAGATCATGATAACTTTCTCCATGCAAGATGTTACTGGGAAATTAACTTCATGGCAATCGGCTCCTACCATGGCTAAAGCTTCGAGAGACGGGTATTCTGACGATCCGCTAGAAAAACTTGAAGCCATTGTCTCTTTCTTCAATCTAATCTTTCAAATTATATAAGATATAAAGAAATCGCAACCGATACTAGAATATATATATATATATCTATATAGATATATACTCTTATTAACTTTATCATGTTAAATCCAATATCTTGACAATTACGGATAGAACTCTTTCACGGATACAACTCTTTATTTATTTTATTTAATTATTAAAAATTAACAAAGTAATTATCCATAAAATTTAAAAAATTTAAAAAATTAAAAATAAAATACCAACCCACGTCACGAGAATTGATGTGATAGAATAAAATTATGATATTACAGTTGTTTCCTATAATATATTTATATTTATTTAAATTATTTATGTTTTTCTAATAAAATTTTAAACTTATTAAGTATCTGTGAGTGCTGATACACAGCTTTATATATTTTTTTAATTTTTTAAAAATATATTTATATATTTATATTTATATCAATTATTAAATATTAATATTTTTAATTAAAATATATATAGTCGGTAAAATATTTACTAGTTTTAGAAGTGATTTTTTTTAATTAAATAGAGAATTTTAAGAAAAAAAAATTAAAAGTGAAATGCATGCATTTAAGATATGAACGGATAGACGTGAGAACGAATAGAATTTTTAAATATTTTTTTATTTTATCTGTTGTTAGTGTTTATAAAAACACTCGTTGATTCTAAATAATAAATAAATAAAATTTTATTATCTAATTAAAAAATAAAATTTTTAAAATTAATTTAATATTATATAACAATAATTTTTACGGAATTTAAAATGATATTAAAGAAATTGAAAAGCTAAATGGAGCGGGACTCTAAATATATCAAATAATCTCTAGATTAACAATTCTACAACTCTGAACTTAAACTAGACTGTAGCAAACTCTAAATTTAGAGTTTAATTCGGACTCAGATCGAAAATTTGGAACCCGGTTATAAGAGCAAGGAAGGCAATACAAGATAATTTCTGATGTGAAAGCCCAAGAAGAGAAAGAGAAATTAAAAGAAATCTTAATTTAGGATAGTGATACAAGTTGCAGCAATGCTAGATAAAAGTGAAGCAATAATAGATTAACATCTTCACTGATATTACGACATAGGTGTGTGATGCTTAGTAGCATATTACAACAGGAACGGCTTCCGATAAATATCGAACATTTCTGAAGCAGACAGCTGAGGCTCCTGCAAACCAAATAAAATTGATCTCATGAAAAAAACAAAAGGATAGAACCTAAAGTTTTTGAGTACCAATTATTAAGAACATGATATAAAGAATTTTGTATATCTTGATTCACTGTGTTGCATTGCACTGTCTTGTAGAGTTTAATCTCAACTTGAATATATATACATATATATATATATATTACTTAAGAAACTTATAGAAGACCTCAAATTGCATCAAGGAATCAAGACTGCTGGATTAATTTGATCAAGCTTCACCTGTGTAGTGCGAAAAGTGAGAACCCTTCGGATGAGAGAAGCGATTGGGCCATTGAGGTGAGTGCTCGTGTTGGTGTCACGGATTGCGGATCTCATGTTGGTAAGCAAGCGACCATAAGTAGTTCCAGGTTCAGATTCTATAGCTTGGATAAAACTGTATGTCATGGCACCAGTTGAAGTAGAACCAGCGAAAGCCTGGTGGTAATTTGAACGACTGCGATCAAACAAAAAAAAAAAAAAATCCTTCTTCTTCTTCTTCTTCTTCTTCTTCTATTTCTCCTAATAATAAAGACTATGAAGAACAAAAACTATGATAAAAGAAACATCTCTGAATTTATCTTCTGTTAACTTTTTAAAATGGTTGTGTTGAAGTTTTGCAACAGGAAGGAGGATGTAGTAGAACTGTAGAACAGAGCAATTACAGTCGAATTATTTTGTCTATATTTTTCTTGACCCCTACCCGACTAGATGATGTAAAAGCTTTCAGCAACTGCTCAATTAAGGTTGAGGCTTTCTTCCTTTTACTAAAATACATCAAATACTCTTCTTCTTTTCCCGATCCATCTAAAATATATACGTGTTCAATTTCCTCTTCCTCAAAGGCAGGGACAGGAAGAATATTTTAGTCAGCAACAATAGCATGTTAAAAGTTCCTTATGAACTAACACGAGATGTTTTTCTTTTTCTTCAAAAGTACATGCAAAGCAAAACGATTAGACTTTTCAATATCAAGGAAGTCCATTTGCTGAGAATTATAATCTTCTAGTTAGACTACACTACAGCTCAATCTAGACAGTTAGAAAGGAAACTAAAGGATATATTGAAGCTTATGTTATGGCCTTCTATGTGTATTAATGAAAAGGAAGTGGATGCATCATATATATACTCACAGAAGTATCTGCAGAGGTTTGATGATCATCACAACCACTGATCAAGATTGCGAGACCTCCGCTAGTGCCTTTGTATTCACCTGTTGGTGGGCTATGATCCTCCCATTGCCAATATCCTGTCCTGCAAATAGAAATAACTGGCTTGCATATTCTAGCCAAAATTTGCGTGTGAAACAATCAAAAAGATTGCAGATTGAGGCTAACTGCATGAAGAACCACATTTATATTCTCATAGAATCTAGAATGAAGTTTTCACATTCAAATCGGTTCTTTTATGTGGATAAATACGTGTACCTGGAGATGCGGCAAAGATAAGGGAGGTCAAGGATGGTGCCACTGTGGCAGGTGTCCACAATGGCGTGGAGCTTGGCACCCCTGGGTAGCGGACGTACGATGATGGAGTTGACCTCATCATCGACAATCATGCCGTTGGTCTCGAAGTCTAGAGGGCAGAGGGCCTCGTCATAGCCGTCTATCTCATCGCCACTGGTATCCAGCTTCTGCGCTCCGTGTCCGGAGAAGTGGAACACCAGAGAATCCCCTGAGGAGCACCCAGAAAGCAACCATCGCATGGCCGCCAGTACGTTGTTTTTGGTCGGCCATCGGAATCGGTCACGTTCCTCCTCTGTACACAATTAAGTGTTGGAATTTGAAATATAAAAACTATTGTTATATTTTTATAAGAGTAATAGTTGAATATTTTTCATACCAGTGAGAACGAGGATGCATTCCTTTGGGAACCCGAACCTCTCAGATAGCAGGTAACTCATGCAGTTCACATCATTCACAGTCCCCTTGAGCTCATACCGCCTCGAAGTGTAGGTTATGCCTATGAGAACAGCCCTCTTATTTCCATGCACTTGAGGATAGCTTGGTGGAAAATACTGAAGAGGATTCGGATAACCATAAGACTGCACGCCATAGCTCGATGAGTGATTGAGAGAACTGACGGCGCTCGAGATATTTCCGAGGATGGACTTGACGAACCCCACCGCTTCTCCGACACGGTCCGACGAGCGTCCGACGTGGGTGACGGAGCGGCATACGGCGCATCGGATGCTGCGAGCAAAGGGCGGCACCACCAGTTGCACGCCACATCTACTGCACCTCGCAGTCCTATTCCTGCTTCCCATTGCCACCTTCCTCTCCTACAACACAGCCACAATCCCTTTGTTTTTGTTTTTCTTTTTCCTGTCTAGAATTCCGATGGACGACCTTTCTCATCCGTTCCAGGTTTTATTCCAATCGAGAGAAGCAAACGGTACCTTTATTCCAATGGACATGAGTGGGTAAAGAATAGGATGCCAATTACTTTTCTTCGTTTATAGAGCACTAACAGCTGAACAATTGCTGTGAAGGATAAGGTGCGCTTGAGAGATATTGAATGCGGATGTCAGCCTCAACTCGAATCCGAAGCACTGCTGAGTTCAATGCTCCTTGATCGAAGTTGCTTCTCTTTCTCATTCATCTCCTAAAGAATTATATATAAAAATTTCCAAGAATATTGGAACAATTGTTGATGAACATAAACATGAACAACGCCAAGCATGCCGTTAACAAGTAAAATTCTTTCCGAAAGCATACTAGAAACTGGAATCATCATCAATAGTACTTATTTCCTGTCAAATATTCCTTCCTACCGTTATATGGTGAAATGCAACAGTTTGAACAAAATTACAAATGCAAGCATGTAAGTAAGACGACTCCGTTAATGGCTTAATCCATCTTATCAAACTCTTTTTTGGCTCTATCTTCAATTATGCCAAAAACTAACCCAAAATCTATCAGTGTAAACAGCACGAATCTTCACGCAAAAGATTTCTCCCAAGAGATTTAGCCCAAGCCCGGCAGGCCTACTTAAATAGAACTTAAATAGAGGTAGCCCACTTAAATTTTAAGAGAAATCTGTATACAATACCCTACTGTTTTAATAAAATTATAATTTATACACTATATTTTTACTATTTATAAGATCGAGCGAATATGTATAGAAAACACTCTACTGTTAAATCAATTAGTTAAACTTAACTATACTAAAAAAATTATGAAAATATTATCAACTAAGTCATACATTTTAGTTATTTAGAAATAAGGACATTTAATCATTTTAAACATATAATATCTCATAGTGTTAGTTTAAATCTAACACATAGTAAATTTTTTTTTACATATTTACTAAATTATAAAATTTAATTTATAATTAAATATAAGATATAAATTATAATTACGTTAAAAAGAGGATGTTATACGTAAATTTTTTTAATGTTAATTTTAAGATTCGTTCTATTTGGACTGCATCATTCACATCATCATCATATCACCGGTATATATTCTACGTACGCTTCTTCATGCAATTTCTACGGAATTCACCAGATGCATTTGATCTAGTCATTACTGGCTAATGAATCAATATATCCTTTTTCCCTTGATAGTCAAATTCTAGGGTGGTTCAAAGTCGCCGAGGATCACATTTTGGTGTTGGTTGACACGTACCCATCAATTATTCATAAAGTTTGATGTTAGCGTCAAACATGTCAGTCATACCAGAAGGACATGCTCCAATATATTCCTACTCACCATCATCACATTTTATTTATATCTGATTGGCCCTCCTAGTTTCCACGTTGCAACGTGGCAGATATTTTATTGCCCAAATAATTTTTATATTTTTCATCCTAGTCCAATTAATACCTAGTCTTTGGTTGGTATATGTGATGATGACCTTCGCTTCTTTTTTAATGGGATCGCTAATTTTAGAAAGAGCAAGGGATTAGCATTACATATATATATATCACCTTTATTAATGCCACAAATTTGTTGAAATAATGTATTTGTATATATATAATCTTCACACCTAACGACTTCCATACTTTATGAATTTGTATTTATTCATGTGGTTAATAAGAAAATGATAGTTACCAAACTCATAATTATATTAGTGATATTCATAATAGATTAATATATTGCATTGATATTTTTATGAAACACATGTGGCATAACAGCCTCTCAACTCTTGGTTTTTTCTTCCCCTAGTGTGGTTCTCTTTTTTTTTTCCCTCTCTTCCTCTCTTAACTTTTTTCCCTTCCTCTTTATCCGTCTGTTCCTTGCTACCCGTCATCCACATGATGCCGGTGTCACCGTTGTCTAAGCACTGTGGTACCCACCCGATTTTGTCCTCGACCTCTGAGTTATCATGGTCAGAGCAAAAGACTGCGGATCTAGCCAACCCCACTTTCTACCCATCTGTTCCTTGCAATTTCTGTCGCCATGTCTCGCCTCGGCCTCCATCGCTGTGCCTTGTCACATTTCATTGTGGCCTTCATCATACGTTAGCACTTCACCCCGTGTCGTCTCAACCTCTGATGCTGTGCCATCGCCTTGCCTCACCTCAACCTTCATTACCGAGCCTTGACTCACCTTGACTCACCTTGACTCACCTTGACTCACCTTGACTCACCTTGACCTCTATTGCTACGTTCGGACTTATCTCGCCTAGCTTTCATCACCACAGCAGATACATGCTCTTCCGTGTTCTTAGATTCACATGTCTACCTAAATGGTGTTTTTAGGTGTTTCGTTAAATTCACCGGACTTTCATTATTGGCGTGCATGTATCCTATCGAAGCTTGCTTCTTGGTTGGATGCTTAGCTTCTCAAGACTCATGTTATTCTACCTATAATGTTGTTAGTTGGCCAAGCGAAAGGCTTGCTATTAAAGCTCAGCTCTATCTCATTTGTTTTTAGTGTGTTTGAGTTCGTATTATGATACCTGCGTTAACTGTTGTTCAATTTGTACTACAGTCAAGTGTGGGACTGCTTCTAGGGTTTTTG
The DNA here is from genome assembly GCF_048772165.1 of Typha angustifolia. NCBI lineage: Eukaryota > Viridiplantae > Streptophyta > Magnoliopsida > Poales > Typhaceae > Typha > Typha angustifolia. The sequence continues at coordinate 1,106,329 of NC_133251.1, forward strand.
TTATATTTTTCCTTATCATCTTTCGTATCAACTTGTAATATGAATGATATGATATACGAAATTTCTTTAAGAAAAAAAAAACTCTTAGGTCATCAAAAGAATCAGAATTACTTGTGCATTTGTTATCATCCACGAATTAGTTATGATACATCTTTGGTGTAATCCTCTATTAGTTATTCTAAACCACAATACAAATAACAACAAAACTAAAAGATATGCATATATCTTAGTACAATTTCTTTACTCACTTTTTTTTAATAGATCACAACTTCTCAGATCCGTGTGCAAATTATAATTTAAGATAAAAGGGTTAGTCTGTTGACGACCTATATAAATTATATGCATATAATATTTAATAACATATTTAAGAAATATAACTCCAACGCCGATTAATCCATCAGCGCTTAGCAGCAATGTGAGACGGCGACGTGGAAATCTCACGCCATATCTCGCTACTCGCCCTTAGATTTTAAGAATCGAACTTTCCGGAGAGTTAACGTGGTGGGGTCCAACCCTACTAGAACTAAAATTATTTAATCCCTCCAAACTTTATTTTGCTATCACTGGCTCCATAAATATTTTGAGATGCGGTATTATGCTTTTATCCAAAGTTAAGAATGTTGATACTTTTTATTCTAAAAGCTATTATAAATAAAAATTACTTTAACCTTTTATTACTACATCGCTTTAATATTTATTAAGTAATAAATAGAAGCAAAGTAGCATTATAATGGTTATATATATATATATATATATATATATATATATATGTAAATGTCCGTTTTCTTCGGCAGATGTTACGCCAGCCATGTGGAATAACTCCGCCGCAGTAACCCGCAGAGTCGGATAGTGGTCAGAGTAAGTGGAAGCCCGTGAAGAATAAGGCCCACAGATAGCAGCAGGAAGACGGAAGACGGAAGACGGAAGACGGAAGAAGGAAGAAGGGTTTTGCCGACCTAGCAAGTGGAAAACTGCAGCCACGAAGGATAGATACTTGGCATCTGGTCCAAACTTTATAATGAGTAACTTTGGAACAACTATTCCTCTCAATCACGGTGAAAGTAACATAGTATAAAAGTCTTTGCTAATAATGCACCAACAACATATTCTATATACATATATATTACCCGCATAAGTATTTCACGATCAATGGATAGTGAGAGGGGAGATGGAATAGATAGTGAACGGTGGATCGCATGGATTGACTACAGTGTTGAGACGTCAACTCGTTTATGATCTATGAGGTGAATCTAATTTGTACTGAAGTATTTCTTTTTTTTGTCTGCATGGTTTGGGTCAAAACTTACCAACCAATGTAATTATTATTCTGTCTCTGCTATAAACGAGGCCATCCGCGTGTCAAGGGCGTCTTCAAGTTTTCCTCGTCGACCGCTTCTCTCTCTCTCTCTCCCTCTCTCTCTAAATCTGGCACGGGCTTGGCAGGCAATTCTTCCCAAGATGGCGTTGTAGTTCGTAAGCATTGGTCGAAAGCATTTGGTCGCCTGTTCTTGTCGAATGCTAGCAGGAGAAGAGGAGGAAATCGGTTCCTTTCTGTAACCATTTTACTGGGTTCCTTTTGTTTTCCTATTTGGGTTTTGTTACGGAGATGAAGGGGATTCGGGAAGAAGCCTAAAGGTGAGGATTTCTTCCGTTTCATGAGCAAAATTGAGATTAGAATGTTGGTTTTCTTCTTTGTGTGACATCTTGGGATTAGGAATAAGAAAAAGGCTGCTGGGGATCTTTCAATGCTTGGGCCTTTGGGAGCTATTTATTCGTCATTAGTCCTGTGCGATTCCTTTTTATACGGCTTTCTTCAACTCCAGGCGATTTCTTTAGCTTTATCTTCTCTCCTCTCTTTGAGATCATGAATGCAAGCAATGATGTTTTAATGGGATCGGACCAGAAACAGAACCTTTCCGTTATCGACTTCTTCGTAGTTCAAGCTTCTTTTTGTTTTTCTAAAAAAAAAAAGAGAGCAAGAATCAAACAGGTTACTCGATTCTTCTTGGGCACCTTCCAATTTTGACTATAAGTTGGAAACATGAATGTTTATGTTCCCACGATTGAATTTGAAAGCTTCTTCTCTTCCAGAGCTAGAATTAGATGCTAAAGGGACTGCTTTTTTATATTGCAAATTGTGGATTTGGGCTCTCTAAGATCTAAAAGTTGCAATCTTGGCAGGGGTTGTAATCGAGACGTATTCGCTTCAGGATTCCCGCTGACATCAAAGCCTTTTCCGATCACTCTGGCCGTCCCTGGGAACCCATCTCCTCGCACCTTGAGAAAGGTGTGGGTTCAGGAGGATAAGAATTATCCTTGCTGTTTCATTCCATTGTCTGCTCTTCTACTGCTTTGGTTCCTCTGCATTATTGTCAAAGGATCTCCTTTCGACAATGGCTGACCTGTGAAAGATCATTTGGTATAGATCTTGCATATGTAATTCTCCATATATCTCCTTTGGCCTTATCTACGCTTGTTTGTTCTATTAAGTATTGGTAGTAGTTTCACTTGGGAACCTTCTAGAGAAGATAAGCCTCAGGATCCTTTTAGATCTTGTGTTCTTTGTCTGGCTCGTGGTTGTATCTATATTCCGAGATGGCAAGGATCAGCTGCTTCTCAGCTTTTCTTGTTCCGAGGAAGAAGAAATCCAAGGTGAGCAGCCACTCGGTTCCTTCTTTTAGCTTCTTTTTGGATCACTGCTGTGAATCAAGTATAGCAGAGATCTTTGTCTTATTTGGGTTATTGTTATTGTCAATAGGACACGCCCAAAGCTTTGGATGCTAAAAAGGAGAAGGGCAATGGGGATCTGCGTGTGAAGCCGGAAGAATTTGTCGTCCAATTCTTTGATAAATACAAGGACATATCTGTACATGATGAATCGGTGTCATTTGGTAATGAAGAAAAAAGTTTCTTGCATAATATGAAAGTAATAGGAGATGCAACCCCAGTGAGAACAAAGACAGCAGGTGAGGCAGCTTATGAGGGGGGAGATGAGCAGGATGATATATTATCAATGAGTAGAAATTATTCCGACTTTGATCTCCAAGCACGAGCCGAAGTTGCAGTAGAATTGAATTCTCATTCTCATGATTCAATTGGATCAGTCCCAGGGGAGAACAGTGATAGGGTGGAGGTAAAGTCCGAGAGAGATGAAACAATGTCCTTGGAGTTGATGATCCGGAGTGGGCATGTTAGTGATCCAGGTGTGGGACAGAAGACGACCTTCTGGGATACTCCTAGCCTAAAGCGTTCGTGTTCCAATATCGAGACGAGGAGAGCTAGTAGGTTGCTTGAATCACCTAAAAGGGCTAGTTCATATGATGATCTCCAGAATTTATCAGGAAATTTTGCAAAGGGGGCTCCAAATTGCATTCAGGGCAGCCCCTTATCAGCAATGACCTCGTTCAGTGCAGACCGTGTTATGCTGAAGAAGAGGTCTTCAAGTCAAGTTCTTCCATCAAGGAGCAGGAAGCTTTGGTGGAAGCTTTTCCTGTGGAGTCACAGAAATCTGCACAAGCCTTCAACATCTAAGCCACAGACGTTCATAGTGGCCAATGATGTTGCCAACCCAAAAGACGGGTATACTACTGATACATTTGAGGCAAGCCCTCCAGTTGATAAGAAGAACAAGAAGGTAATGGAGGAAACACAGAACCAGTGGTTTGCTTTCTCGGCAGAATCATCTTCTCTAGATAGAGTAAATGCTTGGGTGAATAGTCTTGAGGATGGCTCTTTCTGCCCAGATGATAATGAAGGCAATGAGAATGGTGATGAGGAAGCTGCAGGGACTATTGTTTGCCCAAATTCTGCCGAGTATTGCGGCTCATCTGGGAAGAATCCATCCCAAAGTGTGCGGCATGCATTTGAAGAAATTGCCCAAGCTAATAACATCATCCAATCTTTGAATACCTTCTCCTCTGTAGCTCATATCTCAGGCATGGGCTTGAAGATTATACCTACCATTTCGGCTTTCTCCAGCCTTCGTGCTGTCAATTTATCCAGCAACTTTATAGGTATAGTCTGATGATGAATCTCCTTACATATCCTTTATGTATGGTTGTTTAAAGTCTTTGCTCTTCCTGCAGTTCACATATCACCAGGATCATTGCCAAAGAGTCTGCACACTCTAGACTTGTCCAGGAATAAAATTGCTAACATTGAGGGACTTAGGGAACTGACAAGGTTGCGAATTCTTAATCTCAGCTATAACAGAATTTCAAGAATCGGACAAGGCAAGCTCTTCTCATCATGTCATCTTGCTTACATTTTGCTCGTTCCATGTGCTGCTAAATTTACATAGTGATTGTTTTTTGCACTTCTGATGGTGGTGATTTATAGCATTACAAAAGAATCTGGCGATAGTAATTCTCTTTAAATCATTCCACAAAAATAGTTTTGTTGGTCTGCCTTCCAAAATTCCCCTTGCAAGGAAAAACAAAACAGAAGATTTATTGAGATATTTGATGCTTTTAGGCTGTTAATCGCTCCCTGAAATCTGTGGTCCAGGATGGAGTGTACATCCACATGGACCTAACATGGACCTCTGTCAGTTACTGAAAAGCACCTTCTAGTGTCCAAGCATGACTCACATTCTTTAATGATATATCTTCCAATGGTGTACTAGGTGTTCTACTCCACTGTATCTTATTGAATTTTGAGCACCAGCAATACTACGGATTGTGATTCCATAATTCAAGTACCATGATATAGTCAATTAGCATTTGGAAAATGACATTATCGTTAGCTTGGCAGATCTATTTATGCAGCTATGAGTGGGTTCATGGGTGCCTTTACTTTAAGTCGTCTAAATGAGTAGCTATGTAATAGTATCATTCTACTGAGATGTAAGATGTAAGCTTTGTTTTTTTGGCAATACTTAAAATCAAGTATAATTAGCATAACTGATATTTTGTGATTTCAGGACTATCAAACTGCACTGGGATCAAAGAACTGTATCTCTCTGGGAACAAAATTAGTGATGTGGAGGGGTTGCACAGGCTTCTAAAGCTGACAATACTAGACCTAAGTTTCAACAAAATTATCACAGCCAAGGCCCTGGGACAACTTGTTGCCAACTACAACTCACTCTTGGCCCTCAACCTGCTTGGAAACCCAATCCAGAGCAACATTGGTGATGATCAGCTCCGGAAGGCAGTCTTGGGCCTCCTCCCGCAACTAGCCTATCTAAACAAGCAACCGATCAAGACACAGAGAGCAAGGGAGGTGGCCACCAACGATGTCGCTAAGGCTGCACTGGGTAACAGCAGGTGGAGCTCTCGGAAGAAATCAGTTCGTCGAGTGAGCGCTAGCACAAGCTCTGCGAAGAGCAGGGTTGGGGAGGTAAGTAGCCATAGGGGATTGGGCAGTGGCTCTGGGCAAAAGAGTAGCAGGTACAGATCAAAGAACAAACACCAAAACTCAACCTCTGGAAGGAAATAAAAGCGAAAATTTCTGGATTTCTGAAAGCTGCAAGTTTTAGAAATAAAAATGTGCACATTTGTGCAATGTTTGCAATAAACTACTAACAATTGTCAAGTGTTCATGTATGTTTGCTAGATTGAATTTGCTTCTCCTTGAGAGATGCGATTGATATTCTACTGGTATTTAATGAGGATTGAGTAGTCTGAACAATGGCTTTAGAGCAAGAAGTAAAGCTGAGTATTATGATATGATGCTATTTGCTCCTCTCTTAATGTGAGCCAATGAGATGGTGTAATGCCCTTCAATTGTAAGTTGATATTGAGGAAATGCTTTCAGGATCCTGATTAAGTTGCAGCAATTTTACTCCTAGTATGTAGATGCATTGAAGCAATATGAGAAATGAGTGAATGATTGCTTTATAAAATTTTTAAGTGTTTTAAATTAGTAGGGCTTCAAATGAGATGTGTTGGATTTGATGATCGCTTTCTTTATTCAATTTTAATTCCAGGTTGCATTACTCATTCAAGAAGTATTTCAAATATATATGTATGTATATATTTAAACAGCATAAAAAACATGGAATTAATTAAAATAGAGATCCGACCTGCCGGATTCGAACCAGCGACCTAAGGATTACTGATGGTTGCATCCAAACTACAGTCCTCCGCTCTACCAACTGAGCTAAGGTCGGTTTGATATGAAATCCACATGAGATTTATTTCAACCATAAATACCTTCCTCGGTTCCTCAGATTACAACATGAGATCCGAAACTTTATCGGGTCGGGTTTGGGCCTAAGTAAAGGATTACCCGGCCCACGTGGATTAAGATTCGAGTAGTGAGCTGACTATTTGGTGTCACGCATCACGTGGGAATCTTTGTGCGCGAATATTCCAAATGTGCGAAATGATTCTGTCCGACACCGGAAACGTGGAAGTGTATCTACGCACAACGAGACAGTTGCGCCGAAATGTAATTGAAACCTTATGGTCAGGAGCAGCTCTCCCGTATCAAACAGCGTTTACCATCATTCATCACGTGGCGCGGCTGTCTACTTCTTCTGGAGTGGTAGGCAAACAACCTAAACCTACCCAAAATTGGATGTCATTTTGCCAAAACCTCCCTCCTTTTCTCATATTAAAAGCTGATAAAGGCGGAGGAAACAAGCAGCAATATATAAACAACAAGGGCCGATCTGCAATTAGGCTAAATTGCAGGTTGTGATTTGCAAATATGGATCGGTGAATGCTGTTTGCACCTCCGCAGCTGAAACGCCAGGAGGAAGTAGGTGCGAACTACGAAGCGACGACGCGGCCATACGGTCCAGTGGCCGCCGCCTACGTGGACGGATTTCCAACTATTCGGCTCCGCTCGGCTCGGCTTTGGCTTTATCTACAGTTGGCTCTCGGAATTCGTAGTCAAAATAATCTCGTTTTAAGTCTGGTAACGAGACAAATTTTGTTGTACTACTTTGACCTAGAGTAGATGGATTAGAGGATGGTAGTTGCAATGTTCATTTGAAAAGTCTTGGTCAATGTTTGGTTTGCTCGAGCCGATAATTAACTTTAGACCTAAATTAGATTAGATAAATTTAGACCTAAATCACTATTAGTTTGTTCAAATTTTAGTAAACTCTAACGTCTTTAGTTTTCCTAGCTCTATTATTTTAGTTTTCTTTGAAAATTTCAGGCGTTACATGTACATGTGAGGTCTTTTTTTTAAAAAAAATTATCTAATATGAACGGAAATATTCTAACTCTATTAGAATTGTGACTCACAGTAGCGGAAATTTAATCGGTAAGCTTTATTAATAATGACAGGAAAATGATATCCAGGATATGCCACTAAGCCACTAATGTCATTGTTAGAGAGGCTGTCAACTTGATTAGGGATTATTTTATTAAATGTGATGGATTTTTGTGTGTGTGTGTGTGTGTATTTGAGGTAGAACCATAGAATAATGCAGCCACGAGTCGTACCAACCCTCTAACGCATATGTTTGACACGTGCTCTTACCTACTCTTAATATTATTATTATTACATTTATTTATTTTTAGTGCTCTCACCTACTCGACTCGACTACTAGATGAGGTAAAGCCTAAAGAGTATAATTTACGAAACGGCTTGCAACGCGACTCCGAGCCGATCTCTAATAAGCCTCCATTAATCTTCATTAGGTAATAAATTATAATTGAAGATTTAGTTATTTAACCCCCTTAATTAGCGTCTCTCTCCTAAATCTTTTCCCCATTATTCCCGAAACACCCCTCCTTTCGTTCTCTCCAACTACCGCGCCACCAACCCCCCTCCGCTTTCCTCCTCTTCATCCCATTCACCTCTATAAATCCCCCTCCCGTTCTCTCTCTACCCTTCTCAGGGGCAATCTATAATCTATCTCATTGTCTCTTATAACCACAAGAAGAAGAAGGATCCAGAGAGAGAAAGCAATGGCCCTCGCCACCAACTCTCCTCTCTCCATCCAACCCCACCAACACCTCTCCTCAGCTTCCACCATCTCCGGAGGCGGCGCCGCTCTCCTCCCCGTCAAACCCCGCCTCTCCGCCGCCGTCCGCCCCATTTCCGCCGTCCACGCCGCAGATCCGGCGAAGAACCCCGTCGTCGCCGACAAGCCGGCGCCGACGATATCGACCCCGGGAAGGTGGACGGTGGACAGCTGGCGGTCGAAGAAGGCCTTGCAGCTCCCGGAGTACCCGGATAAGAAGGACCTGGAATCTGTGCTGAAGACGATCGAGAGCTTCCCGCCGATCGTCTTCGCCGGCGAGGCTAGGAGCCTAGAAGAGCGCCTGGCCGACGCTGCCGTCGGGAAAGCCTTTCTCCTCCAGGGCGGCGACTGCGCGGAGAGCTTCAAAGAGTTCAACGCCAACAACATCCGAGACACCTTCCGTATCCTCCTCCAGATGGGCGTCGTCCTCATGTTCGGCGGCCAGATGCCCGTCGTCAAGGTACGGAACACTTACCCTATAGCTAGATATGTTAAACTCCATTTCAGATCTGCGTTGCTGACTGTCTGATCTGGATCAGGTGGGGAGAATGGCGGGGCAGTTCGCGAAACCTAGATCCGATTCCTTCGAGGAGAAGAATGGGGTCAAGCTTCCGAGCTACAGAGGAGACAACGTCAACGGTGACACTTTCGATGAGAAATCTAGGGTGCCTGATCCCCAACGCATGATCCGCGCGTATTGCCAATCCGCCGCCACGCTCAATCTCCTCCGTGCGTTCGCCACCGGAGGCTACGCCGCCATGCAGCGCGTGACGCAGTGGAATCTCGACTTCACGCAGCACAGCGAGCAAGGAGACAGGTGAGCCGCACGATCTAGCGCTTCAATTTTTGTTCCAGTTCAGATTTGATAAGGTTTTAATGGTTTCGGTTTCGTATTTTTAGGTATCGTGAATTGGCGCATCGTGTGGACGAGGCGCTAGGGTTCATGGCGGCGGCGGGGTTGACGGTGGACCACCCGATCATGACGACGACCGAGTTCTGGACCTCGCACGAGTGCCTTCTTCTTCCCTACGAGCAAGCTCTCACACGTGAGGATTCCACCTCTGGGCTCTTCTACGACTGCTCTGCTCATTTCATTTGGGTTGGGGAGCGCACTCGCCAGCTCGATGGAGCCCATGTTGAGTTCCTCCGTGGAGTCGCCAATCCACTTGGCATCAAGGTAAAATTGGCACAATAGCCCCCAAAACTAACACAAATTTATGTACCTGGATTAAAATTAAGATTTCTTGTGTTTGCATGCTAGTATGCTACTCTAACCTCGATTGCTTAATAGGAAAAGATACAATACCTTCACTGATAATCTACTTTTAAAATGAATTGCATAATTTCTTTTTCTTTTTCTTTATGAATTGTTGAAGTTTTTGACGTGCTGGTTAGTCATAAGTATTCTGAGAGATCCATTCAAAGTGTTAGAGATTTGAATTGTACACGTTGATACCACATTCTTAGAAAAATACATTCTATATAGCAAGTTTAGCGGGTATGTATTTGGAAAAGGAAATTACAAGATGTATATTTATAAAGAAAACCCTTGGTGTTAATGCTGAATTTGTTTCGATGGTTGATTTGTGCAGGTGAGCGATAAGATGGACCCAAAGGAATTGGTGAAGCTGATAGAGATACTAAACCCCAAGAACAAGCCTGGAAGGATTACTATAATTACGAGGATGGGGGCTGAGAACATGAGAGTGAAGCTGCCGCATCTCATCAGGGCTGTCCGTGGAGCGGGCCAGATTGTTACCTGGGTCAGTGACCCCATGCATGGGAACACCATTAAGGCACCCTGTGGTCTAAAGACTCGCCCTTTCGACTCCATCCTGGTATGACATTTTTTCCTTCTCTGCACTTTACCTTAATTATGTAACATTACTAGTTTAGTTATGCGATGGGTCAGGAAGATTCTTTAGACTATTTGTGCATCGTTCTTATAATGCATTCATGTTAACTTAGTAGAATTAAACTAAAATCTAGTAGGAAACAAGGGGACTCTTGTTTAAGGTACAACTCTCTGTAGTTCCATGGAATTCTGAAGTCCACCACTCCAGTCATACTCACAAAAATGTGGAAATGGCACAGTGGTTGTTGGTAGGTTGTTGTCAAAATAATTCATCCCTCTCTGTACCGGACCAATTAGTGTTTGGATGGAATAATCGATGGGTCCACCAGTCCATATATGCTCAAAAGTGATGATCCTAGTTAATCGTGGCTATGGCCCACAATTACCAAACCTGGGGCCTGAAACTGGTGGGGTTTACTTTGAGTGCTCTACCATAAAATTGGAATTGCTTAGGCTTGATGGTTTATTGAGGTAATATACCATATAATATCCAACCTGCTCTAAATTGTTATAGTTTCTCTTGGAATACAATAAGTTGGTGCTTCTTTGAGTTTTCTTGTCCTGTTAAAACTTATGTCATCCTCTTCTCTGAGTTAATGCCACCACACTGAAGGCTTTTATTAATTAAAAGGTTGTTTGGAAGGAAGGTGGTTCCTAATTTCAGTAAGCTAAAAAAGTTTTGACGGTCAGAGTTATATATTTATTGAATATTTGCTTGATGCTAACGCATCTCGTTCTTATAAAACTGATTAGGATTTGTTATAAAAACATAGTGGCATCTTCCTCGAATCTGCATGACAATTTATAAATTACTAATGCAATATTAGTTAGACATGACATATTAGGGCTCATATTATATGCTATGCTGTTATTTGTTTAACATAGAAACACTGGGGTCCGTATTATATATTGAAGTGCATAGAAACACTGGGGGCCGTATTATATATTGAAGTGCTACTTTTTTACTGGAAAATTTTGGGATGGGAGTCATACTTGTTCAGTAGGACTTCTTGAATGGGTGTTATGCTTCTTATATACCTAAACTAGTATTTTATGCTCAACTATGAGACATACACCTTAAGAGTTGGTATTGTTTGCTTTGATTATCTGACGACTAATGATATTGTTCTTTAACAGGCTGAGGTAAGAGCCTTCTTCGATGTCCATGAGCAAGAAGGAAGCCACCCCGGTGGTGTGCATCTTGAGATGACTGGGCAGAACGTGACCGAGTGCATCGGTGGGTCGCGGACCGTCACCTTCGATGACCTGGGCTCCCGCTACCACACCCACTGTGACCCAAGACTTAATGCCTCTCAGTCACTGGAGCTGGCCTTTATCATCGCGGAGAGGCTGAGGAAGAGGAGGATCCGGTCGTCTCTGCCCAACCAATTGGACTCATTGCCTTCCTTGTCTTTCTAAGGTGATAAGAGGAGCGTCAGAAACCAGAAATATATCTTATTGTTTGCTTCATTTGTTGACGGGCGGTGTTACTTATAAATTATATGATAAAGCTCATATGTGCTGGAGATGTGGTTTTCTACTTTTGTCCTGGATTATGTGTATTAGTAGTGTATGTATGAGTAAGTACACCACGGATCTGAGTTCTGATCCTTCCACAACAAAAGATATCGGCTGCTTAGGGTATCTGGGTACCTTTATATGTCTTTTAATCTGTCGAGTTAAATGCTCAATAGGTTTGTATCCTAAGCTTTACTACTAAGTTATCAGTGGCGAACTTCTTACCTGCTTCTTAAAAATTTACATTTGCTTGGATAGGAATGATCAATGTATTGTAGTGGATTTGCACATCTCTGTATACTTCCTTTCTCCATTGTGTTACTAATTATTTGGCATTGGCACTAACCACTACGATCAAGATCGACTGTAACCTCAAAAAGTCGTTGTAAGCAAAATTATTTGATAATTTGGTAATTTGATTCAATGATTTAGCTCGGCGTTGCAGTTTAAAGGAATAGTTTGCCAGTGCGAGATGACTAGATGACTAACTAGTTTTGAGGGTGTTTAATATTACACGATAGTTCAAACGGTTAACATGATTTAAAATTTGAATTAGATAATTTACTATATTAGCTACAGATTAGATAATTTATTATATTAGTTAAAGTTTAATAGTGGCATCTATCTTGGATAAAGCTAATATCTAGCCATCGGAACACTCGCAACGTGACCAGAAGCAAAACATAGAACATTTCAAGCTTTTATTCTTGAAAATTAGATCTAATGTGCATGGAAACTGGGGCCAGGCCCAAGGGAAGCTTAAAACCATACTCGGTCGAAGAGCTGGACCCTCTTGTGCTTCGACTTATCTCCTCTGGGCTCTGGTTACGAGTGAAAAGGATATATATATATATATATCAGATACATCAGTATTCATTATCTAAATCCATAAAAGCATATAATATAACTATTTGAAATCTATAACGCAATAGATTCTAAATTCATATCAAAATACAAAAACAGTTTTTTTATATCTCTATTATATATGAAATCCAATCGAATCAGATCTAATCTAACTCGATTTCTCCCGGACTTCTAGTAGTTGGACCCTATTAATCCGTTGGGTGGAATCGGTTTGCTAATTGTTGGTGTATCATGATGCATCAAACATTCTGATCGCAGCTAAATTAACAAACATTTAATTTGCATTATGACCTTTGGATTCAAATGTGACATATCGCCCACTGGTCGGTAGTATATAGGGTGGCGTTTCTATTTCAGATCATGTCCGGTGACAACTCGCTTAAGCAACCAATTTACGAAAACACCCCTCATTTCGGCGGATACCGGAGCTGATAACAACAGTAATACGGTACCCCTCGTCCCTCGATAAATCTTCGATTGGAAGGCGAGAGGGCATTTTCGTCCTCCCGGGCTCTTTTTAAGACACGACCTTGATCATCCGGTCGCTCATCAGTTCTACTATAGCAGAATCTAGATCCTCACTCCCCCGTTACCGTCTTCTTCCCTAGCTCGACTCGATCCCGTGCCTCTCGCTACTTTGCTGCGTCCGGTGCTGTCGGTCACCGGAGGATGGCGGCAGGGGACAAGATTGACTACGTGTTCAAGGTGGTGCTCATCGGCGACTCGGCGGTGGGGAAGTCACAGATCCTGGCCCGGTTCGCACGCAACGAGTTCAGCCTCGACTCCAAGGCCACCATTGGGGTCGAGTTCCAGACCCGCACCCTCGTCATCGAGCACAAGAGCGTCAAGGCCCAGATCTGGGACACCGCCGGCCAAGAGAGGTGCGCGAAACCCTAACCCTACATTCTTGTTATCGTTCTTCTCGTTGATCTGTGCTTGGATTTATTGTTTTGTTACGGTGGATCTAGTGTTTGTGTCCTCGATTAGTTGCGTGTTTGGATCTGTGTTCGTGTTGCATTCCTGTGTCCTCATAGGTGCTATGTCTGTGATACTATGGAAGGTCGTTGAGTATTTGAAATATTTTAGATTTATGAAGAATTATAGTAGAGGAGTGGATGTTGATGCATAGAGATGAATGGTTTTGAAGGATAAATTTATTGAAATGATAGTGACTTGTGGAAGTAGAGATTATGGGGATGTTTAACTAGAATTATTTTAAAATGCAGGACTAGAGCTACTAATCCTTGCTTTAAATGTCTTGAATAAACTCTATTCGTTTTCTCTACCTCAAGATTTTCCAGTTGCTACTAAAGGATCCAAATATCTGGCCTTAAATAGTGAGGACTAAATACTCGCTCTTGTGGTTGCTGTTCTTCAAGCAATAACAGTCAATTGTTTTATGGAGCTAATAAGCCTCAATAAGGTGAAGGGTATCAATGAGAGGTACACTTTATTGCAAATTTCGCTCTGGGATATGTCAACATAGATGTGACCGGAAGCTCATTCCAAAGTTCAATTTAGTTATATAGAGGGTGTGGCATGATGCAAAAATAACTCTTCTCCCTTGCTTTCAAGAGGTCTTGGGATTAGGTTGTGGAAATGGCATCTCCAAAAATATGGATAAGGGTGCATATGTGTTTCCTCCCTAGATCACACATAGATAGGAGGCAATTGTGACACCAGTGCAGTATTGTTTGTCAACATATTATACTTGTTGGTAAAAATGCATATCTGCTTCTCTTTGCAGTCCTTTGTCTTTTCTCCTAATGAATTTGGAAATGTGGACTCTCTTCGTCAAAAATTGATGCTTCAATGAATTGTACTTCAATCGGACATCATTCTGCTCTTCTTAGGTTTCAATACCTTAGTGTGCTTACATTTGCAACTTGATAGTGTAATTATGAGAAACTGGAGGCGCATAGTATGCGATTGATGGTAACATTGTTATTGTTAGCAAGTATATTTTGAGAGGACCCGTCCTGAACCACTTCCCATGTTTACATTTCTTAGCTTGGAATTATTTATTTCCGTTGCCTTGTTACTGTTTTTTGGTGCCATCTGAGACTGAGGAAGGTTTTGGAATATGCTTAAGGATGTATTTGTTGGAGAAGACTCTCCTGTATTGGTGCTAAAGATTGCCATTGGCGTATAGAGGAGAATCATAAGTGAGATAGTCTGATTGCCATTTGCATATGATAGAGAATTATAAGTAAGCTTCTTTAACTGTATTGGTGACTGTTACTAAAGATTAACCAGTACTTCCCTCTGTTGTTTGCATCAATAAATTTTGACATTTTCTTTAACATTGTTGGATCTGTTGTCTTTGTCATATTTGTGGTTCCTTTTAATTGTCCTGACTCTCTAATCTAGTGCATAACAAGGGTTGCTGATGGTTTTGATGGCCGTAGGTATAGGGCTGTCACAAGTGCATACTACCGAGGGGCTGTTGGTGCATTGCTGGTCTATGACATAACAAAGCGTCAGACCTTCGACCACATATCCAGGTGGCTGGATGAGCTGCGTGGCCATGCTGACAAGAATATTGTGATCATGCTGATTGGCAACAAGACTGATCTCGAGGATCAGAGAGCTGTAAGCACCGAAGATGCCAAAGAGTTTGCTGAGAAGGAGAACCTCTTTTTCCTCGAAACATCGGCACTGCAAGCCACCAACGTTGAGGCCGCTTTCCAGACTGTTCTAACTGAGATCTTCAACATTGTCAACAAGAAGAACCTCCCTGCCGACCCTCAAAAGAACACTAACGGTCTTCCAGGTCCTGCTCTTTCAGGGAAGAAGATTGTCGTCCCCGGTCCGGCACAAGAGATCCCTAAGAATAAGATATGCTGCCAAGCTTCATGAATTCTTTTTCCTTTTCCTCTACTTGTGCTCTAAGTGTAACAGTTGTATATCCTATTGGTATAGTTTAGGTATGAGGGAATTAATAGCTGAACTTGATTAGATAATTCATGCATCGGTTGGTTATGGTTGTGTCTAGATCAAGAAGAGAGTATCGGTTGTTTCTCTGCTGTACTAAAATATATGGATTATTCAGTGGTATTTTCCATAAAATTACTCAAGGTGATTCATTGCAATATATTTATGTAAATATTAGTTAAATCAAGCCAATATTTTTTTCTTTCAAAATTTTGGTAATAATATGAGTGAGCTATTAAAACTTGAGCGTGGGTTTTTTAAAGATTAAATGTATACCTTTCTAGAGTGCACATAATATATATTAGAGACGGGCACAAGAGTTTAATTTTATTATTATCAAAATTTAAAAAGCTTTTTTTAAGTATGAATGGCCCTAATTTTATCAATGCTTAATCTTACTATTATCAAAACTTAAAATTTAATTCCAAAATTTAAGAAATTTTTGGTGCAAATAGCTCTAATTATATATATATATATATAACAAAGGAAAGTGTATTTCTAAATACCGTCGTCTGGTCGTCTGTACACGGCTACATAATAATACCTATCCGCCCGCGGGTTTCCGACCGCGTTTCTCGCGCGTCGAGGTTACGCGCTCTCTTCTTCCTTCTTCGCTTTCCTCCTCCATCTTCCTTCTATTTTTCTTCTCTCTCTCTCAATCTACGAGATCTCGTCAACGCACGGTACCCCCAAATCCAGTAACGAATCCGATAACCCAAAAATGGATCAGTATCCGCCTAGAGATCGGCGGCCCGACGCCCTCGGCGATCTCCGACTCCTCCCGGACGAGGTCATCTGCGCCATCCTCGACCTCCTCTCCCCTTCTGATCTCGGCCGCGTCGCTTGCGTCAGCAGGTCCTCCTCCTCCTCCTCTCTCTCTCTCTGTTCAGGATCGTCTTAAGAGATCTTTTAAAAAGAACATGAAAAAACTACGTGAAACTTCGAATTTGTACTCTATTGATCAACATCAAATTTAGAAAGAGCGAAAAGGTTGTGCTCTAATCAGAATTAGTGAACTATGTGTGCATTGATAATTTTCGTAGGTCCGAAAGTTCGGCTCCTTCTCTTTTACCAAGATTGTATATTTAACTAAAGTATGTCCTGTTGAATTGCTCATAGTGTTATGTACATACTGTGCAACGAAGAGCCACTCTGGATGAATAAATGCCTCTCGGTTGGTGGTCTTCTTGAGTATAGAGGATCTTGGAAGAAGACTACATTGTCTAGGTAATGCAAGGAATTTTACATCAATCAGGCATATGTTAGTAGTCTTACTGTGTTTCTTCGTGTCTGTATAGTGTCATGTGATCTTACATGTTTGTGTGAGCCTTTGTGTGTTTTAATAGTCTTATTACTAAGCATTGCTACTTTGCAGTCTAAATCTTTATGCTGAGAAAGAAGATGGTTGCCAGAAACCTTTACATTTTGATGGTAACAGAGCATTTCTAGTGCCTTTTGCTATGATAGCTACACATTTCCTTTGTTAGGAGTTAACTTTTTTTTCTCTATTTCTTTTCCTGCAGGATTCAACTCCTTGTTCTTATATAGGAGATGGTATAGACGTTTTACAATGTTGAATGCCTTTTATTTAGACAATGGAGTTTTGGAAAGAAAGAAGGACCTTTCATTGGAAGAGTTCCATTCCCAATATGATGGCAAAAAGCCGGTAAAGACCTACTACTAGATTTTCAAGTGTTCTTCATGGAGCATCTTCTTCTGCTTGGCAGTTTTCTTTTGTTGTGGAGAGTCATGCACTTATTTGGCCTTCTCTCATCCTTTGTAGAGTCTACCCTTGCCTTGTGTGTGGAACCATTTTTTTTAATCTTAAAATCTTTTCCTTGTTAATTTGCAATTTGTAGTTTTGACTTTTGAAGCACTTCGAGTATTGTGCACGAATTTTCAACTACCTTTCTGATAATGCAGCATCTTTTACTTTCAGGTTCTGCTTACTGAGTTGGCAGAAACTTGGCCAGCAAAATCTAAATGGACAATTGACCAATTATTGCTGAATTGTGGAGAT
This sequence comes from Typha angustifolia, assembly GCF_048772165.1. Taxonomy (NCBI): domain Eukaryota; kingdom Viridiplantae; phylum Streptophyta; class Magnoliopsida; order Poales; family Typhaceae; genus Typha; species Typha angustifolia. The sequence continues at coordinate 1,123,444 of NC_133251.1, forward strand.
GTTGCATTTAGGATATCACAAAGAACTCCAAAAAAAGTAAAAATGAAATTCAAGGATTATGTTTCCTACATGAAAATCCAGCATGATGAAGATCCTCTTTACATTTTTGATGACAATGTAAATATACTATTCCAGAGAGCTCTAACCAAAATTATTTATAACTTGATTTCCAATATCTAAAAGGATATGATTTTACAGTTTGGAGAAGCTGCACCTGCTTTATTGGAAGATTATAGTGTTCCTCATTTGTTTCAAGAGGACTTCTTTGATGTGCTAGATCATGATCAACGACCTCCATTTAGATGGCTTATTATAGGGCCGGAGAGGTCAGGTGCATCTTGGCATGTGGATCCCGGCTTGACTAGTGCATGGAATACTCTTCTCTGTGGGAGGAAAAGGTTAGTTAACTTTTTGAGAAAGCATGCTGTTTGTTAACCTAGAACATATCTGATCTTGTGCACATTTTGCTTGTACTTATATATTTCAATCACAAGATGGAAATTCATATGATGAACTGATTGTCAGTTCCTCTGAAATCTATATTTCTTTGAGTGTTTTAGGCAATTGTTTGTTGTTTACCTTTATATATCTGAAAAATTACATCACAGAGTATTAGATCACTATTTTATAAGTTTGACGTAGCTAATTTGTCAGGGCCAAAACTGAAGGGAAATTTCTTCTCTTAAAATTTATCTTTCCTTTTCAATCTATTTTATGCACCTAGCAGTTATGTGGCACATAATATGCATAAAGAGAATCTATGCAATGGAAGCATTAGTTACGTGTGTGTGTGTGTGTGATGATGGTTTTTGTATATCTTTGTAGGTTTAGCCGCTGAAAGCCAACTAATATGTGATGATGATTTCTTTGCAGATGGGCTTTGTACCCCCCAGGTAGAGTACCTGCAGGTGTTACTGTACATGTAAGTGAGGAAGATGGTGATGTTAATATTGAGGGTCCTACATCCTTGCAGGTGACTTATTTACTGTCTCTTTATGAATTCTATCATAGGCATGTCTTTTATGTCTCATATGGCACAAATTTGTTGTTTGCAGTGGTGGCTCGATATCTATCCTCAACTCGCGGACAATGATAAGCCATTCGAATGTACCCAACTTCCAGGAGAGACTATATTTGTTCCCAGTGGCTGGTGGCATTGCGTTCTGAATCTAGAAACAACTATAGCTGTCACACAGAACTTTGTAAATCCATCAAATTTTGAATTTGTATGTCTGGATGTGGCACCTGGACACCGTCATAAAGGTGTTTGTCGAGCAGGATTGCTGGCTGTTCATGATGAGGATATTGGAGATGGAAAAGATCATACATTGTCTGAAATAAACAAATTGAATCACTCTGACATGACTCGAAAAGAGAAAAGGCACAAAAGTCCAGAGCCTGTAAAAGAACCATATAGAAATGGTTGCAGCGGGCATGCTGTAGATGAGCTCTTGGAAGTTGATAAAAGTTTGCAGTATCAAACGTTTTCATATGATATAGATTTCTTATCTAAGCTCTTGGAGGAAGAAAAAGATCACTATTGTTCCATTTGGAGCTCCAGCAACTACATTGGGCAAAGAGAATTTAGAGAATGGTTGCATAAACTATGGATTGTTAAACCAGCAATGAGAAAATTAATATGGAAGGCCAGTGCTGCAAAATTGTCTTCAACATGATTGTTGCTTCACATTACATTATTAATATTTTTTCTCTAAATTTTTACATTATGGTTTCAAGCTTTTTATGGTTGTAAGTACAACTTTACTTTTTCTATATTGAACATGGATTATTGTTGCAGGGTGCTTGCCTAGCTATGAATGTGGACAAATGGTATGCATACCTCTTGGAGATTTGTGCATCCCATGATTTACCATCTCCCTCGGATGATGAAAAGCTTCCTGTTGGCACAGGTAGCAACCCTGTAAGTAATATCATTATCATCTTTATCAGTGTCTATCTCCAATTACAGTTATTTGAATTTGACCTTGTCTTTCCTGTCACTATGAGGGTCTCAAGAAATATAAAGATCAGGATGACAGTGAAAGCTGATCTTTTGGATTTGAGAGTGACCACTTTTGCAAGGCAATAGTTCATGATGTCTTTATTGACACTATCATTTGCATGGTACAATAAAACCATGAAGATTAGGACTGCTCTATTATATATCATCAGCGCTCTTAAGGTGATCCATTAAAGAATAGCCAATGTTGCACCAATTAAGGCATGTGTCAAGCATGGAACAGGGGGAGCATCCTAAAGTATTGCCAAAAATTGTATCAGCATTTGTTGAAACCATATGATAGGATGTTTTAAGTTACAAGATACTGCTCTAGGTTGTATCTCTGGTGTTAAAGCTTGTACAGAAGCAGTGGTAAAGGCATGATGGCTCAAAGGTTAATGCTAACTTGCATAGAGCTGAATGTTAGGAATGATAATCTACAGGGAAGCAATAGTTCACACTTATGAGACTTGTTTTTGCTGATTGGTCATTAAAAACATATTTAAACTACACTATAAAAAGTTCTGTCCATCTTACTTTTGTAGCTACAATTGAAAAAGTAATACGAGTTTTTTTTTTTTTTCTGTACAGGTTTTCCTCATTTCTGACAATGTAATAAAAATTTACACTGAAGGAGGGTTTGAGTCTGCTATTCATGGCCAGGGCACAGAGGTTTTACTTTAGTTCCTGCAATTCTTTGCATATCCAACTATGTTTTTTCTCTTATACATGGAGTTCCTTTCTACAGCTTGAATTCTACCATCTTCTTGGCGAAGTTGGCTCATCATTGATAGAGCATGTCCCAGATGTTGTTGCCAGTGGGTTTCTTGTGGTTGAAAATGGTTTGCATAAAGCAGTTCCATGGGATGGAAAAGGAGTCCCAGAAGTAATTGCCAAATTCTATCCTACAAAGAACTGTCCTCAGGATTGCTTTCCTTTTGGTATATGGAACAAAAAAATATTTGAGCTAAAAAATTCAGGAGATTTCTCAAGCACAAAAATGTGGCCGTATATAGTAACTAAAAGATGTAAAGGGGATATTTTTGCTCATATGTAAGTTCTGTTTTCTGCAAATGTTGTAATCAGCCATCATTTTGTTTACTGTATCCTATTTACTGTGCTTGACAGATGGTGGATCACAATAACATACTTGCCGCTAACTTCTTTTTTCCCCCTATTTGCAGAAGGGATACATTGTCAAAGGATGATTTATTGCATCTTGCTTCGTTCTTGGGAGACCAATTAAGGAGCCTTCATCTTTTGCCCCTTCCACCTATTCAAAATGGATTGAAATCAGAAATCAATGAGATAAAGTTGATGGCAGGAATATCCAATAATCTGGCTGAAGGAGCTGAGACAACCATATCACATGCTTCTGCAGAAATATTACCCAGAGCTTTTAATATTCCACCTGAATGGAAACTTACTGTTGTTGCACTAGGTGAGAGGAAAAAGAACACGACAAAACGTCTTCTTCAGTGGTAAGTGTTTGTTGCATTAAATACTAAACCACTTTCCATAGCAAAGTTATACTTCATCTATGTCTTTATTTTTAATGGGTCTCCTTTTCCTTTTATTTTGCCTTGTTGGAAACTGGGATGACAGTTGTTAAAGATTGATTTGCTACATTTCATCTCAGGATCTTACACGTATTGGAATATTTGTATGAAGATTATGTAATCTATTTAGAGTAAGAAATTTATTGTAATGTGATGTTGCAATGAAGATGGAGATTGAGACATGGATGATGGAAGATAAACGATAATAATGCAATCAACGCTAGCAGAAAATTCTTGCGATATGCTATTTTGAGATCTTAGATAAAGAATGTACAACAAAAGAAACTGGATTCTTTCTGAGCAACAAGTTTGCGTGTGCTTTTTTCAAAAGTCATGTAGCTTTGGAACCAAAGAAGTTATCTAGATGTTCTGACATCATTTGATTACTATTATTTAGGGGGGATCCCATTCCAGGACTTCTAATTGAGAAAGCTGAAGAATATCTTCCATATGATGTAGCCCTTCTGCTTGACTTGGTGAAGGTAATTTCAAGAATTTCCTTTTGTTCTACTTGCATTGCATCTCAAACTTTAGAATTGACACTCCTTTGGTTGAATGCATCAGGGTGATGATGGTTTATACAGAGTATGTTGTTCACCTTCTTGGATCCATTCTGATATTATGGACGATAACATTCACATGGAACCAGTTCTGCCTATGCACTGCTATGATGAGGGTGCTCTACACATAGGCCCAAATATAAATGGCAAAAATGTACCTTGTCAAGGAGAGCTGAGAAAGTGGAATCCCACTCACATTATTGATCTCAGTGATCTCTCTATAGGTGAGCAACTTTTCATTCATATCTTATACAATTGTACTTCATATTATACAATTCTCCTCTTCAATATGTCTGCCTGACCCTAGTGAGGTGAAACTTCAACTATGGCAATATATATTAATGGTTTCAAGTATCCACTCATAAGTTAATTGTACACCTAGTATAATAATATCTAGTTGATTTAATTAAGAGAGGAAAAAAACCAGACCCGTTCAGTTAAATTATCAGACAACCGAACCTTGGTTAAGGGAACTTTGCCCAATACATCCTATCTTGTTCTGGGGTAGATGGGTTTAATTTACTTTGAATTGTGCACATCATTTTCTTACATGAAAAATCTTATTGTCCTAGTTACTTTTGTGTTTTGATTATGCCTTTCTATGCTATCATAAGAATGAGCTGTTTACGCTGTCCTCTTTGGTAGATGAACAAATAATATTACTTGCTAAAATTATGGCGAATAACTGCTCTAACAATATGCACAGAAAGAAAACAGTGATTTATGAACAATTTGGTAATACCATGTTGCACATTGGTTAATTAAATTTATTGTTTTAATGTTCTAAACAATTTTATTGTTTTAATGTTATCTTACACATACAAACAATTTTGTTATTGTGATCATGCAATATTTACTTATTGCTGCTAACAATTTCAGTATCTTGTAAATCCTTCTTCAGGTGATCCGTTATACGATTTCATTCCATTATACTTGGATGTTTTCCGAGGGGATGTTTGTCTGCTTAGGAGGTTTCTAGAAACATATGGACTTCCTTTATCGAAACGAGCAGCAGATCATGATATACTTTCTGATGGGTCAGTGGAAAAACGCAAGTTCAGAAGGATATCATATCGTGCAATGTATGTGTTCTCAGTACTTATATATGCATTCTCTTCTGATTCTGGCCATATTTCTCTTCTTAAAATTTTTTTTATACTTTGAGAGGTCAATTTGTATTTTCATCCTTTATAAGATTGTTAAGTAAATGTTTCATGCAACCAATGACTAACATAGTGTTATTAGATATGAAGTAAAGTTTCTTACTGTTAAAAATGTTATGTACTATGTCTGAACAACGGACAGGTTGTCTGTACTTGATTCTTTAGCATCCTGGACCAGTTTGACAGACATGATCATCACTTTCATTTTTACTCTCTTAAGAAAGGAGAATGTCTAGAGTTATAGGACGTAATACAAATTCCGATCTTGCACCTATAGTTGCTTTGCCGAGAAACAGCTGCAAAATCAAACCAACCACATTTTTTTTTACTGGAAGCTTGCAGTTCTAATAAAGAGAAAAATGGGCCTGTAGAACAGCTACTACAAAAGATAATGATCGACGCATTTCATACTCCTTTTCTTTTTCTTGTTGGCACTATCATCTATACGTTATCTCTATTTTGAATCTATGAGAAATTAAATGCTACATGATCACCATTTATTGTTTGTGATGCTGAGTTTTAGAAAATGATGCTGATTCCGCTGTACATTTCTGTTCCTCTACAGGTGTTATTGTATCTTACATGAGGAGAATGTTTTGGGAGCCATATTTAATATATGGAAGGAGTTGAGGACAGCCACTTCTTGGCAAGTTGTGGAAGAAACAATCTTTGGAGAGTTGAATAATTACCAACACAATGTACAGCAGATCTGATTCCTCCTACAATGCCAATGAATCTCACATTTTCTTTTACCTTTTCTCTTCCTTTGGAAACTGTTCTTGTAACACTTGTGAAATTATAGTCTAAACATTGTCTGGATTAATTTGAAACTAAGTTCCATAATGTAAAATTCTTTATTTTGTTGTTGTAAGATTCTATCTATTGTTCTATTTTTTGCCTTGCTTCTTGGCTCTCTTTCTTTATTAACTCCATTTGCTCATCCTTTTGTCAAGCACTTCAAAACCATGGGCTAGACCAATGTGTACGCTTTTTAAAATTAGGTTAAAGAAAAATCGAAGAGGAGGAGACTCTCTCTCTCTCTCTCTCTCTCTCTCTCTCTCTCTCTCTCTCTCTCTCTCTCTCCTACCCAGGCCATAAATGACAAAGCCAACCAATTTGGGACCCACAATTCCTCTTGCTGGTCACTTTTGGAGTTCTTCCGTGGATACACTGGATTAATGTTCACCTTGAGGCCTACATCAACCGTCTGATTAGAGTCGGATGGTCTATGATGAGCTCAAAAGTCTCAAACCTTATCACAAAAAAAAGCGCCGAAGGAGCCCAAAATGTCAGACGCTTTTTCTCAAAGTCGTCTTCGGCGCTATTAGTTTAATATCCGGATGACTCATCCTGCCAGCTGTGTCGGAGGTCGGCTATGGCCTGATTCAGTTGTTTAACGTCTACGTGTCTAATATTAAATGGCTGGAGTAGCTGTCTTTCCTTACCAGCATCGCCGCGTTTCTTTTCTTAATGGTGCGGCGCGGTGATCCGACGGATAAGGTGGTTAAGACTAGAAAACCAACGTCCAGATACACTAAACGCATACAATATTCTATGAGAACGTCCTATCAAAGATTTCACCTTCCGGAGATTCTTGCTTATTGGTTGAGATTTTGCATATCACCACCTATATTTTATTGTTATTGGTAAAACGTCCGTCCTCCTTTTTCGGATAGATATATAGAGGTTCTTTTATCTTTTTGACAATTTTCAGCAAATATGGGAAGAAAAGAAGGATATTTTGGCTGGAAAAAATGGTTGTTAATAATAATATTAATTTTGATACAATTAAAGGTGGTATTTTAGAAATAGACCCGGAAAAGAAAATAAGTTGCTTTGTGCCTTTGTGAATATGAAGAGGAGGTGGTTTGTTGCATTAAGGTGAAACTATAGGTAGTGATATGCAAAATACCGCTCTTAAATCATATACTCCGCCTTCTTCGTAGTCTTCCTGTTTTCTCCCACCTTTTCTTTCTCGTCGTCTCTCCTGATCTAACTCACCTCTCATCACCTCTCTAATCCCCTCTAATTCCTTCTCTCTTTATCAATCTCGATCTCCAATGGCAACGAGGGAGGAGAACGTGTACATGGCGAAACTAGCGGAGCAAGCGGAGCGGTACGAAGAGATGGTGGAGTTCATGGAGAAGGTGACCACCTCCGCCGGCAATATGGAGGAGGAGCTTACCGTCGAGGAGCGCAACCTCCTCTCCGTCGCCTACAAGAACGTCATCGGCGCGCGGCGCGCCTCGTGGCGGATCGTCTCCTCCATCGAGCAGAAGGAGGAGTCCCGGGGCAACGAGGGGCACGTGACGGCGATCCGGTCCTACAGATCCAAGATCGAGTCCGAGCTCACTTCGATCTGCGGTGGTATCCTGCGGCTACTTGACTCCTACCTCGTGCCCTCCTCTATCGGCCCCGATTCCAAGGTGTTCTACCTCAAGATGAAGGGCGATTACCACAGATATCTCGCCGAATTCCAGACCGGGTCCGATCGGAAGAGCGCCGCGGAGAGCACCCTCGCCGCGTACAAATCCGCTCAGGTTCGTATAAGATATGATTTAGCGTGATCTTCTTAGGCTTAGATTTAGGGTTTTAGATCTGATCCGGTGGTTCTTGTGTGGATAGGAAATAGCGTTGTCGGAACTGGCGTCGACGCATCCGATCCGCTTAGGGCTGGCGCTGAACTTCTCGGTGTTCTACTACGAGATCTTGAACTCGCCGGATCGTGCATGCACTTTAGCGAAGCAGGTATGGAGATCGGATTATGGATATATGATTGGAATTATTGTGGCTCTTAACTTTGCTAGATGTTATGTTTCTTTTGCGATGGAGTTTGTTTATATCGTTGAACGGAAATCTTTTTTTTTTTTCCTAAATGGCTAAATAAATGTAATATAACTGCGGTGCCACTTTTCTGAGGTGATGATTCGCAGTATAAAGGTTGAATAATTTAGTTAATTATATTTTTGTAAGTGAAATTTATTTGTTTCTCAGTGTCGCCAGTGTTCAAGATTTAAAACAAGACGATTGATTTCTGCATAATTTATGTTGATTGTTGAAGATAAGTGATATGTACACCCTGTTTGGACGGATGGAGAGAATAGGATATATGAGAAGAAAAAAGTTAAAGAGTAGAGAAATATTTTCTATCGTTTGGATAGAAATTTGATGAGAAAATGGAGAAGAAATTGGCACCTTTTTTGTCTCCAAATGTGGAGGAAAAGATAAAACCTAAATTTTCTCAAACCTTCTCTTCTTTTCCCTCTTTTCTCTCGTATCCAAATAAGAGTAGAGGAAATTATTTTATTATTTCTTTTCATCTTTTTTCTCCTATTTTCTTCATCCAAGTATGATGTAAATGAGGAGCAAAAGGGAGAAGTATATAGAGCAACCACAAGTCGCATTAATTAAATTGAACATTATGTGCTTGTTTTTGCTTTATCCCTTTAGGCTCCACTTTAACAAATATATATATAGGAATTTTCATCATTATAAAAGTTTAGATCTGTGAATAATGTTTTCTGCACTCTAAACATCACTATCTACCCTAGGATTTCACTTACTGTAGTTCATCCTGTTAGCTCCAGATATGGTTACGTGATTGTTGTCGATGTAATTAGTTCTGCTACTACATTGTCATTTATTGCAGTTTGGATGAACCAAATTTTCTGAAACAGTAAATTAGAATAGTGTTGCTTATAAGTGTAAACTACTTGGGGACTATGTTTCAGAAACTTCCTCATGTTAGTAAAGTTGGTACTCCAATTTAAGTGATTTTTGTCATAGTTTCATTAATGATAACCTGTGATTGTCACGTCCCAGTCTGCTAATAAACTGTCTTCTTCTATATCATTTAAATTGGTTTATGTTTAATGGCATAATACAACATATACCCCTAAAAGATTTCTGACATTGAATGAAGATCATGTCAACCTGTTGCTTAATACCTTGTGCTGTGATAAGAGCAAGTACTGTGGTTTCACGAGGCATTTATCTTACTAAATTTTCTGATGACTACTGCTAGGCATTTGATGAAGCAATTGCAGAGTTGGACACTCTTGGAGAGGAGTCATACAAGGACAGCACTCTCATAATGCAGCTCTTACGTGACAACCTGACCTTGTGGACATCAGACATGCAGGTATGTGAAATTTAGTCACATCTACAGTAAGCACATTTGTAAATCTCATCCGTTATATATTTTATCACTCTAGCTGACTGATTGATCTTTTTCCTTTACAGGATGATGGAGTAGAGGAGATCAAAGAGGCAGCTAAGCATGATGAGGAGCAATAGCTAAGATAAAATAGGTTCCTGATTGAAGATTTCCCTTTGGTTCGCCCTACCTAGAATGCAGAGAAGAATTGGTCATTTGCTTCATCAGTTTAATGTTCCTTGTGATCTAAAGATGTTGCAGCGGTCACTGCTTCATCCTGTTTGTGTCTTTGAATTACCCGAGTGCTTCTGTCTCTTTCTGCTCTCTTTCACATAAGTAGGTTTGCTGCCACTGTATTGATTGGAAAATGTTACAGCTCGTCTGTGTTGGACGCAATTGCCCATCCTTGGTGGGCTCTGATTGCTCTCTTGCTATCTGTAACTACAAAGTAATCTCTCTTGATTGTTCCAATAATGCATTAGCTCTCTTTTGCATTTCTTTTTCTCTCTATGATTTCAGGATACTGCATGGTAAAACTTCCTTGTTCAGAAAATTTCCTAGGCTGTGGTTTTCCATCAAGCATATCCCATCTGTTGTTTAATTAGATCTTCTGAAAAATAATTTGAATTTCTATTTGATACCTTATCATAATATTATGTTAATTGGAGTTTCTAACTTTACTTTAGTATGTATACCTTACAATAATATCTATCCCAATGATCCAGATGCATATTACTAAGATATGGCAGGTGGAGATACATGTCTGTATATATATATATATATATATATATATATATATATGTATGTATGTATGTATACGGTTGGATGGCAAGGTATTTCTGTCAAAGATTCTCTGATATTTGTTATGTGTTAATTCTCTTCGATCACTCTCATCAAAAAGCTTCCCGAAATCGAGGTAGCGGAGATTGTGACTGTCTATATGTTCGAAAGCGTACTGCTTGGCGTCGGAGATAAAGCCAGTTTCGTGGTCAGGGTTGTGCTTGATTCCGCAGTATGCAAGTATGGTCAAAATTACGATTCTCTTTTCTTCTTGATAAGGATCAATCTGTGGTCATCTGTCTTCGATCCAGCGAGATGGTAAGAACAGCAGAGTAAGAGAAACACATTAGGGAAAGCATTTGCTCTGAATTTAGTATGAGATTTGAGAAGAAGCACCTCCAAAATATTCAGAAAATTGCAGTGTATATATTATCACGGTGAAGTACTAACAATGGAGTGTGCTGTGTGCAGGACGTACCTACAGTAAGAGGATATGAGCAACAAAACAAAGCTATTGGATGGGTCAGACGGGCAATAGCAGCATCTGTTCAAGATTCTTGGTGGTTGCTCAGAACGTGGTGTGGTTCCCACGGTACGTACCTCCTCTTCGTCATGCATCGTTTTGGTCTTATCTCCTCCTCCTCTTCCTCTTCCTTCCTGATCAAATGGTGGGTAGACCAACCAAGTTGTAATGTTATTTGACCATCCAGTTATTCGATATCGTAAGCAATTGATAACCTTTCTTGGTACAACGTGAAAAGTGACGACTCATCTGAATAGCGTAGGAACTTATTAGGAACTGTGTGGCTTGTTCAGTGCTCCCTTTCCTCAATTCTATTCACATGTGGGTCGATAGAAGTTGATAGTGATGACCAGTCTCTTTCTTTAACCTCACGGATCAAAACGATGGGGGGAAAAGCAAATGAAACTTGAAGATGGTTCAATTCATACTGACAAGAACACAACTTAGGAGGGACAATTATTACTCCCTTTATCGTATAGAGACAGAGTTGAGCAAGCATCCACCCTGTTCTTAGATTCTTCCATTAAAAAGTAATCACAAAGTAATCATTTATCACCATTTTCTTTTTCCTTTTTTTTTTTAAATTTATCACCATATTTAAAGCTACATAGGTAGATCTTGCAAGCTTTTTTTTTTAAAAGGAATTTCCCACAGATAATAATCCAATAATATCCACATCAAAGAATAATAAGTGTCTTAGACATAAAACTGGTCCAGCATGAGATAATAATTCATTAATGCTTGCATGTCCTAGCTAATTCAAGTCAGAGTCAGTGCTTTAAATGATTAATGGATTCACTTGGCAAGATCCAGAAATACTTACATAGATGGTAGAATATGGAAAATTTTAAACCTTTAGCAAGAAACAAGTGACTCAGACTTGGAGCTGGTAAATAATTTCTTAGCATGAGCAAGAACGGGTCTTCAATCTTATCTACAGGTCAATTCTTATTTCTTTACAATAAGATTAAAAAAGTTCTAAATCTTCTCAAGTCTTTCAGATCCATTTACAACATTAGCATTCTTCTTTATAAGCATCAAATCTCTTCCAATAAGATCTTCTTCTTTTTTTAAATGCAGACTAGTCCTCCAAAAGCTCGTATTTACATTAACACCTGAATGAGAAGTCCTAAAGGACTTACGATATGGAATCAAAACCCTAACAAATCTCCAATTAAAAAGATGACCTTTTTACCTTCCCTTTAGCTAATTAGTTGATCAAAAACAAGGAAGCATCTCATGCCTCTCCTCCCTACCTCGGGCTCGGCATCGGAACCCCGGGCGACGTCGGCAGCATCATCATCATCTGGTACGCCGTCAACGGCGACGGGAGGCAACCGAACCCTAGCGGCGACGTCGGCGGCGGCAGCACCATCGTCCCCGCCGTTGGCGACGGCGCCACCGCCGAAATCCCACCGCTGTGGAGTCGGCGCATGTACGCCGAGATCGGGGACTCCGCGGCGGCGCTCACCGCCGGTAACGGCGGCAGCGGCGATAGAAGAGGCCGCGTCCACCCCACCACAGACTGCGGTGGCGGCCGTGGCGCCAGGCTGGCTAGCGGCGGCGGCCGGATCCGGTGGAGGCGGGAGGTGACGGCTGTAGCTGCCGGAGGAGGAGGTTGCGGACCCGGCGCCCTTGCCGGCGCCGGCGATCGGATCTGGCCGGTGAGCTTTTGCACTACGTCGCGGAAGTCGTTCTTGTCGATGTTGTAGACGGGAGGCTGCGGCTGCAGCGGCGGAGCTACCCCGCCGCCTCCGCCGCTCGCCGGCGGCGGAGGAGCCGGCCTAGCAGGGCTAGGGCTTGGGTTAGAGTTTCTGGAGACGGGCTTAGAGATCTTATAAGACGCCTTATTGAGCGACTTCAAAGATGTGGAGATAGAGCTGGAACAAGCACTACTATTAACGGGAATAATATCAGCACTATCGGCGGCAATAGGGATAACTTTGTCGGCTACGGTGGCGGTGGTGGTGGTGGTGGTGGATTGTGAACTATTCTCCATTGTTATCCGCACCACTGGGATCTTGCCTAAAAATGGATGAAATCTTATGCTATCTAAGGTGAGATGGATAGTGGTCTAGATAACTATTAATACGAGTTTGGTAGGTGTGAATTGCATAAATAGTATTCGGATTTTTAATGATAGAGAGAGAGACAGAGAGAGAGAGAGAGAGAGAGAGAGAGAGAGAGAGAGAGAGAGAGAGAGAGAGAGGTCTAGAAGATTATGTGGAATTATGGATAGTTAGTGCTTGCAGTAATGGGCCTCACATTGGTATTATAAAAAACTTTTTATTCAAGATAACTTGGAAATTATTTCATCCTATACGGTTTATTTTTAATGTTCCCTGTGATTAATAAATCTAAGATTTAAAACTTTCTAGGGTTGTTTTCAAACTTGTTAGCATGAAACGTGGTGCCCATGTAGAGCAAAAGGAGGAGTACGGCGGCCAAAAACCATCAGAATAGCTGCAAAATTTAGGGTCGAATAAGACCCGGTTAATAAGCTCCAAACCGGGATAAGATTACTCTCTTATCCGTCGTAACTGTTTCGTTATCCGTCAAAAAGGTTGCATTTTGGATTCAGAGACGACAGGTAACGGATAGCTTCCCAGCGATAAAGAAAAGACTCGTGAGCAAGCCTTCATCTCGTAAGTCGTGCACATTTTTTTTAATATAATTAAGAGAAAATTAAAGATGCCTTTGACGGGAGAGCGCCCCTTTTGACCGAGCTTTTCTCGTGCTTTAGAAACGTTGGATGATGATCAGACGGCTATCACGCCGACCATGACAGGATCCGATCTGCTCAACGGCTGCGATCGAATCCGTAAACCGAACGAGGACAAAATTGTGGGTGCCACGTCGTTTTCCGGATCCGCTGCAATGGACTGCCTACTGGAACATGATTACTAGCTGACTCAGCTTCTTGCACGTGTCTGGATGATCGAGGAACTTAGCAGGTATTTTCAAGCTTGATGCATGATTAGTGATGATATTAACCTCGAATTCTACCAATGGAGAGGTGAGGTATCGATGCTTAATCAACAGTCCCTGCACGATTAGAGCAAAAGTGAAGGATGCTAATCTTTAATTATTAATTGTCCAACAGTAACCCTTGCACGTATAATCCAACAAGTTAAAAGACATGGAGAGCAAATAAAAATATCTAATTAATTATCTCCTCCTCAGTGGATACAAATTTTTCAAACCATATCTAAAGACTTTTCATGTCCACTTGTGAGGAGGTAGACTAGATGGCAATTAAGACAAACTAAGTGGATGATATAATATGTTTAATTGACTAAGATCAGGTTAATATAAATGAAGGTTCCGATTGTTTTTAATGCTAACATTTGAAGCATTTTGACTTGTTCAACCTAAACCCTAACTGGTTACTTTGGTTATATAACAATATATAGATACAGGACTTAGTCAAGATAACATCATAACTTCCAAAATACTTAGGTATATATCTTAGTGGGGGTTAATTTACGAGATAACTTTTCCTACCATCATTGTGGCCTAAATATTCAAACATGTTCATATTTTTTTGTCTAGTTTATGATCAAATGGCTTTTTACTAACTAGATTTTTTAATTTTTCTCAAGTGATGGGATATGCTAATTAACACTTATCTGTTTAACCTTGATTACATTAAATGGGTTTGAAAAATTGAATGTTGGGTTTTAATATTTTTTAGTGGTATTGTTATTGCCTGACATAAAAAAAAGTAATAAGTTTAAGGGCTTTTGTATATTATTTATAGTAGATTGATGAGGAGAGGAAAGAGTAGAGAGAAATTTTTTTTTTTATTTTTTATTTTGAAATAACAGTTGATTAAACTTTATTAGTAAATATATAATATCGTTTGGTTGAAATATAAGATAATTTATGATTAGTGTCAAGGGAAAAGTTATATTTTGGGTTAATTAAGTTTTGACATTCTTAACTAATGTTTTGTATCACTTTCACCCCTAAAAGATTAAAAAATATATTAACAAGATACACTCTTAAACTATTTAAATATATCGGTAAGCCTCGTTTATCATACTTTATTATAAATTTTGATATAAATAATCTTAAAATTTTAACTAATTTAATAAATATGCAAAAATGCCCCCATCTTTCTTTCGTATCATTTTAATATCTTCTCTAGTTGCCTCTAAGACTTCACTAACATTAAATTTTAAATTGATCTTTTCTAATTACTCCAAATTTTAATTTTAATATGTGAGAGGAAGAAAAAAATAAGAGTATTTTTTTTGTCTATCAAAGTAGTTAATTTAATTTTTAATATACTTTTTTAATAAAATTTATACTAGAGGGAGCTTAGTGATATAATTAGATAATTGAGATGGTGAATGTGTTAATTTTCTTTTTCTTTCTTGAGGGTGAAAGTGATATAGCCGAGGAAGTCAAAGTGTATCCTTATGTTTTTTAAATGTTTAGTTATAATACTATGATGGAGAGTTTTCTACCTTATTCTTGGAAAATTAAATGATCTCTAACTTTAATATAAAAGTCTCTTATTCTTCAACCAAACTGTCCATTAAGTAATTAGATGGATTAGAAAATGAGAGATTAAGAATGGGTTTAAGCAGGTTGCCTCCTGAACACATTTTTTAAATTAGTGTCTGGATATAAATCAAGTTTAAGAGAGAGCTTAAACTAATTCAAACACGTTCATGCCACAAAAGCCCATGCTGTCCTACGAATATAGGCCCTATCTTGGGCCAGGTTGAGATATAATTAATATGAAGAGAGTAATTAAAATTTTTACTTTATTATTTTATCTATGTTAATGTTAGATATTAATATAATGCAACATTGTTAGTCATCTTAGCATCACTCTTTATTCTTTTAATGGTCGAATCTAGTAAATGCCTCAGTTGAGCTAAAGTATAATAACTGCTAGAATTGTGAACGAGGTGACCGTCAACCTTAGTGCTCTGTTAGGGCTTGGTTGCCATCTTCTCCCTCTCGAGCGAGAGGCTTTTCTCACTAGCCTTCCCTCCTCTCCCCTTCTCTAGCTGGCGTGCTATGCGAAGGGAGAGACTTTCTTCCTTAGGGGCTTTCTCTTCTCTCCTTTTTTTTTTTTTCTTGAGTAAGCAGGTGGCAGTGTCGAGCCGCCTAGGTCAGGCCTATCACCTCCTCCTTCTTTAATTCCAAATCAACTTCATCTCTAATTTTGTTAGTTTCTCAATCTGCCCTTTTCTTGCTCCATCTCTATTGGGATCTCGCCCCGCCCTGCCCTGCCCTCTTCTTGTCTCATCTCTATGGAAATCTCGTTTGCTCTTAGTGGTGCAGACTTCAACCAAGTTGTCTCCCTTCCGATCACTGCTAATGGCAATTTTTGACTTTACTTACTACTGCTTCTGTCGGTCTCCCTCCATTCCCTTAGTGGTTGTCTCTCTGATTCTATTGCCTTGCTTGTTGGTTTCGTCGTATCTCCCCATCCTTATTTATGTATTATATTATAATCACTATTTGACAATCATCTAACCACTAAGAGCAATCTCATGTGGTCCTCAACGGACAAATAATTGAAATACTTTTACATCAGCAGCCCTATCCTATAATAATTGAAATATTTTGTCTTTCAGAACTAGTATTATGATTATTACTTAACAAACTATAGTTAAGGTATAATAAATAAATGGTAATTAAAGTTAACCAACAGATACAAATAATTAAAATATATCCAAAATATTTATCACAAATCTTTTGTCAGAAAAAATAAATAAATAAATATATATATATATCTTGTACCGTCTTATTAGATAACATTATACGGCTTAAAAGACAAAATTGTCTTGTTAATTACTATTTGATTTATTTATTTTTTTCCACAAAAAAAAAAAAAACTTATAATTAATTACTCTCCGAACCTAACACATCGACTAGTTCGTTGGCCACTAAAGATTGCCGTCCTACAAATTAGCATCTCAGTATCTTTCACCCCCCTCACAGCACTCCAAGGCTCCAGCACTACTTATATTATTTTATGTCGACTCTTCTTGACTTTCTAAACCAACTCACCCACTTCTATCGTTCAAGAGCTCTTGGCTTGAAGCAATGGAGGAAGCCCCAAAGCCCATCAGATGCAAAGGTACGAAGATCTCATCTCAATTTTGGGTTTCTTTTTTTTGTTCTGTTTTGTTTTGATGATTGATTGGTGGCGGTATGCATACAGCGGCGGTGAGCAGAGCGGCCGGGGAGCCGCTCCGCATGGAGGAGGTGGAGGTGGCGCCGCCGAAGGACTACGAGGTCCGCATAAAGATACTGTGCACCTCCCTCTGCCACACCGATCTCACCTTCTGGCGCATGAAGGTAAGCCTCTTACCATCGTTGGTTATCCATCGGACGGATGTGATGCGTCCTCTCCACCGTGATCGTGATATAAGATGACTCTAGTCGCAGGATTCTACTGCGATGTTCCCCGTAATCTTTGGCCATGAAGCTGTCGGGTAATTAACCTCCTCCTTTTTATTTTTATTTTTATTTATTTAAATTTATTTCTTGTTGGAAAAAAGAAATTCCCATTATCTGCCAGAAGGGGTGGTCCTTTTCTGATACTATGTTGGGCGAGTGACAGGGTGGTGGAGAGCGTCGGGGGACGCGTGGAGGACGTAACAGTTGGTGATATGGTGGTCCCCACATTCCTGGCACAGTGCGGCGATTGCGTGGACTGCGGATCGGATAAGAGTAACATATGCTCGCGGCTACCCTACCGGCGGGGGATGCCGCGCGACGGGACCTCGAGATTCACCGACGTGATGGGCGCGACGGTGCACAACTTCATCTCCGTGTCCAGCTTCTGCGAGTACACGGTGGTCGACGTGGCACACCTCGCCAAGGTGGATCCGGCCATCCCACCCGAAAAGGCTTGCTTACTCAGCTGCGGTGTTTCCACCGGTGTGACTCTTTTCCCTGTCACAAAAAAAAACCTCCTCTTTCATCTTTATGAATTATTTGCAAACTGCACCTTCTCTTTATATATATTTATATTGACAATTGATTCAGGATTAGGGGCTGCTTGGAAAGTGGCTGCTGTTGAAGCTGGTTCTACTGTAGCTATATTTGGGCTGGGAGCTGTCGGATTAGCCGTAACTTTTTAATTATCATGTCCCTAATTATATATTCAATTGTATTAATAAAAATATTAATCCAAAAAATTATAATATATATATAATAAATTGATCATAAAATTTAAGCTGGTAGCAACTTGATAGGTAGCAGAGGGTGCGAGGATTCGTGGAGCTGCTCGGATAATTGGTGTTGATTTGAACTCGGATAAATTCGAAATCGGTGAAATCACTGTGTATCAACAAATTTGTTTTAATTTAATTATCTTTAGCTTAAAATTATGATGATTATTTTTTTTTTCCTCAGGAAAAAAAGTCGGGATGACTGATTTCATTAATCCTAAAGAAATTGGAGAAAGAACGGTTAGCGAGGTATAATCTAAATCTATTCATGTATTATGTTCGAAATTTAAGATATCTTTATTGCAGTGTAATTATAGTTGATGATTTATTAAATTAACCTTGCAGGTGATTAAAGAGATGACTGATGGAGGTGCAGATTATTGCTTCGAATGCATTGGATTGGCATCCTTGATGTCTGAAGCATTTAGAAGCTCTAGATTTGTCTCTCTCTCTCTCTCTCACTCTCTAAAGAATAAGAACATAACAAATGGATTGCCTTTTATGCAATAAGCTCTAAAATTAGGGAAATTTCCCATGCTTTATAAATTGAGAAGAATATGAGTTCAAAAGGAAATCAAAACTATTAGTAGCTCATATAATAACACATACTTCGGGATTAAAAGATTTCATCTACTTTGCGAAATATTTTCGATACTTTTATTTTATATTTATAATTTGCATGCAGGGTTGGGGGAAAACAATAATTTTGGGCCTCGACGCGCATGGCTCAATTAGCATACCATCTCATGAAATATTATACGGAAAATCGGTTATAGGTTCGCTATTTGGAGGTATCAAATGTAAGACCGATATCCCAATTCTAGTGAAACAATATTTGAACAAGGTGAATTTTTCTTGCCATCTAATGTTAGCTAATTAATTAGAATTTTTTGTTGTTGAAATATATATATATTTTTTAATGTGTGTGTGCAGGAGCTTCAATTGGATGTCTTTATAACTCATCAATTGGGATTCAATGACATCAACAAAGCATTTGAATTACTGGAACAGGGGAAGAGTCTGAGGTGTATCGTTTGGATGGATAAATAAAAAGAGAAGATGGAGATGTAATTGCTTATTGTAAACGATGGTAAATTTGTAATAAACTCGAATTTTGAGATCTCCTCTGGGTTGACTAAATCGCTGCCAATATATATTTCAACTAGGAGTATTATTATGATTGTTCAAATAAAAGGTTTCTGCAATTGTATAATCTTAATTCCTGTTAAAACCTTTATGTTTTATCGTGGGAACTAAAGATTCTCAATTTTAAGTATATATCTCTATTTTTTTAAGGCCTTGTTCAACCCTAAAATAAGAGTAGAATAGTCATAAGAATAAGAATAGAGCTAATACTAATATAAGTTATTCTGATATTTAGTTTTATATAGTATAAAATATAATTCTTAAATTGATGTGACGTAGAACTGATACGAAAGTAATAGGAATTTGTAATGTTTTAAACTAAATGACAAGAGTACCAGTTGACTCTGGCGAGAAATAAAATTTTAATTTTTTTTTTCATATTATGCACGTATGCAGAGTTATACCTTGCACTAATCTTATACCATGCGAGGTTATTACCTCAGGTACATGGTACGTGGGACTGCTTTTAGAGAGGAATTTGTGATGTTTTAAACTAAATAACAAAAGTACTATTTGACGAGCGAGAAATAATATTTCAAAAAAAAATTTCGTATTGTGCACGTATGCGGGGTTATACCTTGCACTAATCCCATACCATGCGAGGTTATAACCTCGGGTACATGGTACGTGGGGATGCTTTTAGAGAGAAATTTATGATATTTTAAACTAAATAATAAAAGTACTATTTGATTGACGAGAAATAATATTTCAAATTTTTTTTTTCATATTATGCATGTATGCAGGGTTATACCTTACACTAATCCCATATCATGCGAGGTTATAACCTCGGGTACATGATATGTCGGGTTGCTTTTAGAGATGATATATTAATTGTAACTGATATAATTAGTAATTATATGTTGTATCTCAAAAATGAAAATAATAATTTTAAATTATTAATAAATAATTTTTAGAAAATTGTATGGAATAAGATGAGAGAGAATATTTAATTAATAAACTAGAATAAGGTAAAATATTGTTTAGTTACTATACTAGAATAAGTCTATTCCATGTAATTTAAATAAAAGGTGCAACTCGGGCCTTGATAATTGGGCTTATTTTAGGCCCAGCCCATGAAGACTTGTATCTCTTTAGTCTCGCACTGCGGCGAGCAGCAAACCTCCGCTTCATCTCGTAGCCACGATTTCGGAGGTCACGAGCTCCCACGCCATGGCGGAAGACGCGCAAGTGAAAACCCTATCCCTAGCCGAGGCATGAACTCTCTTCGTCTCTTTCCTGTCGATTGATCGCTTACTCTTTTGGCTCTCCTTCATGTATATCGATCTGCTGGACAATTTCGATCTGTTTAAATCTTTTCGGGTGATGAATCGGCGTTTATCTCATCAGATCTGATGATTTTTGTCTACTTTATAGTTGCTTATTCGGTGGATCTTGTAGATTTTGATAAAGAAATTAGTTAACTTTGTGGAACTCGATGCACCTACTCAATACAGGCTGTAATTTCGAACGATTTAGTAGGTGCTAGGATCATCCTTTTCGTAATTGTGGTAGGATTACATGTAAATACATGAGAACGGCGTATATTAGCAGTCCTGCCATGGATCTGCGTAGCTGACCATTGTGGTGGGGAACAATATGGTAAAATTAGCAGTTTAGAAATAGATGGTTGTTGTTCTTTTGATCATTTTTGCACAGGATACTGTTGGAGAGGGAGGCTCAGTTCCTTTTCAAATGTTTCTGTTCTATGAACGGATTATTTGTATGTTTAAGCACCCCAGGTGCGTAAAGCTTCTTGTTTTTTATGGGCTTGTGCTTGTCATGACGCATCAATTTGACTGAGAATTTGGTCGTGGTTTTCCATTCTGAAACCCTCTGGTGATGTTGGAATAATTTTGTGGCCCAAAGTGAGTGGATATAAGAGAGACGGAAAAGGTTCGTAGAACTGATGCCTTCAGGATTGTGGCGTATTTGCCTAGAAGGTTAGCAAATCTGCAGGCCTTGTTTAGTTTAGTTGCTTATAAGTTTGACTAATCTTCTTCGAGTGTGATGCATTTGAGTAGCAATCTTTCTTGAATAGGATGGAATTGTTTTGGAAGTTCTAGGCTTCTAGCCTCATATTGGAAGTTTGATTGATTTAGTATGATATAGTGATATACATAAATAGCACAAACCAGTTGTGTTAAAATGGAACATTTCATTTTTCTAGATTTCAATTATTAAGTACTTTCTTTCTTGTATTTTCTGTAATTGGTATTTATAGTATTGATGCTTTCTTCATAACGGATCTGCTACACTTATTTGACACTTAAATTGAATTCCATCATGCACAGCAATGGTCGCTCCCGGAAAAAGAGGAGCAGCCAAGTAACAGTGAGGTCTCTGTTGGGGAAACTATTGAGGACAAGAAACCTGGTGATACGACTCCTGAGGAAGTTCTCAGTAAGGAAAACAATGAAACTAATACTGTTCCTGAGGAAGTTGTTACTAAGGAAAACAACGAAACTGATGCGACTCCTGATGAAGTTGTCACTAAAGAAAATGATGAGACTGATACAACTCCTGAGGAAGTTGTCACTAAAGAAAACAATGAAAGTGATGCGACTCCTGAGGAAGTTGTTGCCAAGGAAAATGATGAAACCCCTGTTGCAGATGAGACTATTCCTGCTGTAGAGGAAAACAGCCAAACTTCCGAGCAAGATGATTCTGAAGAAAAGCCGGAGATAAAGGTATGATTTCAGCGTTTAGTATCTGACAGATATTTTGTGCTGTTGTTAACAAAAATTCTACGCCTATGTAGATTGAAACAGCCCCGGCAGATTTTCGCTTCCCAACAACAAATCAGACGAGGCATTGTTTTACCCGCTATATTGAATATCATAGGTATGATATGCCTCTTGTAAAATTTCTGCACCTGTGGCCTTCAATTGATAATTGTTATCCATGACTAATGGTGATGGTCTGGTCTAGGTGTGTAGCTGCAAAAGGGGAGGGCGCTGCTGAGTGTGAAAAGTTTGGTAAATATTATAGGTCACTTTGCCCAAGTGAATGGGTATGTGTTCTTTTATACCTTAGTACCTTCTAAGACTACATGCTTAATTGCATTTTAGTATATTAGTAGTTTAGTACTTCTATATATGCCAAATTTAATATATGATTAGTGAAATATACCTGGTTCTTTTCCTATGGCACTTTGGACACAATATGTATGTTCCAAAACTACTCTGATGCTTACATCTTTGTTCCGTAATGATTAACCACCTTAGATTTTGAACCTCCTGGGCATTAGAATTCAAATAATTTGAATTACTGGAGATCAGGGGGACTTGTAATTTGGTGGATATTTGTGTTGTCATGTTAAAATTCCAATTAAGAGTCAGTATGTAAATATGCAAGTATCAGCAGTGTGATCACTGGTTTCTTTCTATGTATATCTGAGTCTACCAAATAATTTGTATTATTATTGCCTTTGCTCATGAAAAATACTAAGGCCTTTATTAGTTACCCTATCAGAGAGAATCTTATCAAATTTTCTTAAAGGTAAAGAGTTGTAAAACTGCATCGGTGCAATGCTACTGTACCTTGATCACTATTAATCAAATGTTCTTTTTCTTTGGCAGATCGAGCGATGGAATGAGCAACGAGAAAATGGGACCTTCCCTGGTCCTTTGTAGGTGAACAAGTCAATATAGATCTCTGCAACTTCCTGCATCGACCTTAAGGTTCGGGAATTGACAGTTATCTAGACTGAGGGACTACTGAGGCTGTTATTCACAAAGTGTATTAAATAAATTATTTTGGCTTGTTGTAAGCTGAAGAAAATTTTATGATTCCCTTTGGCAAAATAAGCTATGCCATAATTTTTAAACAGATACCACTATTTCTCCAACTTGCCATGAAGTAGCTGAACTGGGCATTTCAGGTGCATGGTGAATGTTGCAACTGCCAGGTAAAAAAAGGAGAAAGACTCTTAGTTGGTCTGTCATCAGTTCCTTTTTTACCTCAGGTAAACAAACTCATGCTATCTTCTTTGATAGTTGATATAATTATTAATAACCGCTTCTTTGCTAATTACAAGACTTGGAATAGAACCTTCCATGTTTGCTTCCTGTGGCATGAGTTACCTTCTGATGCTAATATGATCCATTATTATTTTCCCAAGCTGTCATTAACTGAAATTAGTTAACGTAATCTCTTCCTTAACCATTGATCTGAAAGCCACTTCATAAGTTACCTGATATTCTATTATCTGGCCCGCCAAAACTAGCATACAAACCCTGCTGTTTTCGTTGGTCGGTGGTCAAGAATTTGAGTTGCTATCTCCATGGAAAATAGACTTAATTTGGATCAGCCACCTTTCTTGTCAAAGAGGAGAAATTTGAATCTTGGTCATCAGATTCTCTTTGGATTGATGTACGTTCATACTTACTTCTCATGCGTATGCTGATAAGCCTTGTCTTTGGGCTACCGAATGGGAAGTGTTAGCTTCAACATATATCAGAGATTGATTTCATATCTCAAATTAGTGGCTTCACATTTCATTTGTTTGACTTCATATCTCAGAGATTGATTTGCTGTCTAAGTTGCAGGTAATATGTCATTCCGTGATTATCGTCGTGATGGCCAGTCTGAGAACAATTAATCGTATATTTTGTGTTTGTTTGACCTCTAGAGCAGCCTTTAAATTGATCTTGAACATATCAATTATGCCAGTATTATATATAGGCATATTAGGAGCATTCTGCAGCATAAAATGAATTGGAAGGGATTCCATAGAATAAATTAATGGCCCACAGAAGAAAATTATATCAGCAGGAATGAGCTTCCGGTGCATCAAATCATTCCAGAATCTCTTAGAACAAGGAGGAAACATATGATACACTAACTTTAACCATCATATGTAAACAAATTATTCTCAAACAAAGTTTAAGATGCAATCCTAATATCCTATCAAATTTAGAAATTGTCTCTCTCTTCTTCTTCTTCTTCTTTATTTTTTTTTTTGTTACAATTGAATTTAGAACAATACCCACTTGGCAGAGGGCTTTTCCTTCATAGTTCTGGAGTGCAGCATGTCACCCTTCTCCTTCTTCCTCTTCTTCTCCGATCCAGCGATGAGCTTAAACAAGTGCATCGCTTTCTTCTTTTTCTTCTTCGTCTTCTTCTTGTCCTCCTTCTCCGCTTCCTTCTGCTTCCTTTTGTCTTCCTCTTTCTCCTCCCTGAACGCAACAGCCAAGGACCTACTCTTGTTCAAACTAGTCACCTTCTCCATGAACTGAGCAAGCTTAATGGAGTCGTCGATTTCTATGTGAGGAGGGGACGCCATGGATGACAGGTTGGAGTCAGAGTAATAAGGAGAGGAAGAGGTGGTAGAAGAAGCAGCTGAGATGTGAGAAAGCCTCTCTCCAAGGCAATAAGGACACACCCCTTTGGACAACTTGTGCTCTTGGTGCTTCTTGCACCTCTCCTCCCACTCTGATTTCCTCATCTCTCTCTCTTCTTTCCCTAGATTTCTCTCTTCAGAACATATATATATATATATCTTATATTAGGAGTAGAGGAATATTTCCTTGGATTTTCTTTTTCTTGCTTCTAAGTTGCTTCCACATCTACTAATCGTGGGCGTTTGATCACGATTTTGTTTCGATCAGTGAAGGGACTCCATAGTATATGCCCACCACTAAAAGTCTCGGTCAAATGGGCCCACTCGGCCTACTAATAATAAATTCCACCAGCTCTCCAATAGAGCTCGACTTGTACCACAATTAGGTTGCCTCTTAAGTCGTGCACACCTGGCCTCCTGTTGAAGCGAGTTGGAAAACCAAATCCTATACTTTCATATTTTTATTCCTCTTCTCCTAATCAATGATATCAAAATTTATTTACAAAAATTAACCTCATAATTTTTCCATTTACTCCACCTTCAAGCTTTGTCACCATCTTGGGACACGTGTTTTGCTTGCCAAACACACCTATCCATCAAGTTGACCTCTCTTTTGAACACGCACAAGAATGTTTGACGTAGATTTTAGTAAATGTTAGGGGCCTTCAAAACAAAGTCCAAATGGGATTAGTTTTTAGTATACAAGAACTAGTAAGATTAGATCAAAACGAGGGTTAAGGGAGACAAGTATGAACGCCGACACGTCATGAGGAAGTCATGCAATAAAGAAGTCGTACGAGGCACACGTGTTCGTTCTTCTTCTTCTTTTTTTTCCCTTTTAAACATCCACGTGTGACACTCTCTACTAAACTCCTAAACTGTACTAAAAAAAAATATAAGTTTAAATAATAATTTACTTATGAGTTGCAGCTTAATCGTTGGCTCGTTCCGTAGTTTTATTGACATGGTAAAATTCAATTAATTCTATATTTAAGTTTGAAGGTAAACTAAATATATAATAATGTATTTATTTTTGGCAGAATATAAAAATACTCAGAAACACCCTCAAAGGCGGGGAGAGAAGAAAGGACGAGGAGAGAATAAACTACGTTTCCACTTCTTCCATAGACTTTTTCTTTTTGGGCCTTGAGTTCCAATTCGGAGTTTTATTCCAGGGCCTTGACTTAGTCAACGTTCAGCTTTCTCTTGTTCTCTCCAAGGCCCATAAGGCCCAATGATACCAACAAGAGCTCGTTGGGAATAAGTTGGGCTGGGCCCATAGTGATCCTTATTCTACCTGCATGTGGCCGAAGGATCAGAAGAGAATATAGAATTAAGAATAGGTTTCAAAAGCTAAGATGACAACTGGTAAGGCCAGCTGTCAAGCTGTGAGGATCTTTTTTTTCGAATGGAAGAAATCCAGTTGTCCAACGGCTAGTTGGACCCCTTCTGGCAAAAGGAAACCCGAAAGGCCCGGAGTTTCCCAACGATCATATTCATCCCGAAACCAGCCGTCTGATCGTGATCTGACGGTAGGAGACTCACGTATTAACCTTATCTTTACGGTACTCCTCCTTTCGTGACGCGTTTAACTCAAGTAAGACGCGTGGACTCGTTGGACATTCAGAAAACTTTCAAATCGAAACCGACCATTGTGCATCGGACGGCCAGTTCTCCACCGACTAAAAAGCGATCCAACGGCTCAAACAATCTCCTATCATTACTAATAATTCCTTATTTGAATGACCACATTACCCTTACTTGCCTATATAAACACGCCTCCACCCTCTTCACTTCTCTACTACGATCTCAAGTCCTATAGATCAAAACCCTAGATCGAAAACCCTACTCTCTCTATCTCTCTCTCTCTCTCTCAGATTTTTCAGGAGTTGTGATGGCTTCCTTCCGCTTCCAGATCCTTGCCCTAGCCATGGGATTCCTCGCCATGACCGCCTTCGCCCAGGCTCCGGGAGCGGCCCCGATGCCAGCACCCAAGGCAGCCCCAATGCCCGCGCCCAAAGCTTCCCCAGTGCCCACACCCGCACCAGTCTCGCCTGCGCCTTCTTCCGCCTCTCCGGCCCAGGCGCCGACCACCGCCACCCCGCCGTCCTCCTCTCCGGTTGCTTCCCCTCCGGCGCCCCCCACCGCTGCCACTCCCGCCTCGGCCCCCGGTGCCACTCCCAACCCTTCCATCGCCGGAACCCCGTCGGAGCCCCCCTCCACCAACGGCGCAACCTCCATGCCTCTCGCTAGTTGGATATTCGCTGCCGGTGCC
Organism: Typha angustifolia; assembly: GCF_048772165.1. NCBI lineage: Eukaryota > Viridiplantae > Streptophyta > Magnoliopsida > Poales > Typhaceae > Typha > Typha angustifolia. The sequence continues at coordinate 1,150,148 of NC_133251.1, forward strand.
GTCGCCGCCGCGATTGCCTTCTAGATCTGATTGATTTGTTAGATGATCTCTGAGTCGTTTGATTCTTTATTGGACGGTGGTCGATAAATATTTTTTTCTTTTCGTTCTAGGACTTTTGGAGTTTATCTCATTATTATATGGGTTAGTAATCACCATTCTTTATTGTATTCTTTTATCTTTTGGTCGAGAAGAGAATGTGATACAGATTATGTATTGAATTCTTTATCCTACGGTACTACTACTTTAGTTATCTCTTTGTATAGAGATCTCAGTATTTTATCATATAGTTTGATTATAGTTCGATTTAATTTGTGTTTGTGTAAGCAGGAAATAGCCGAAAACAAAACTTTCCGGCCCTTTTATGCCCCCCATCAGGTTCTAGTTATTATTCATTACCTTCAATTAAGTATTCATATTCTAAATTATATGATCATCACAGTGACTCTCCGATCAATATGAAAATAAAAAAAAGAGATTTTGATACAAATGTGCAAATTTTAGGAATTTAAATAAAGCAAGATTTTAAAAAATGAAAAAGAAAAAAGAAAGCTAGATTTTTTTTAAAAAAATTGAAGTTTGAAATTCTCGAAGGAAACTCTTCTGGAAAAAAAAAAAAAAGAAGTCTCTTTAAGTAAAGCAAATTCTTGTCTTTTTCTAAACTGATTCGCAACAGTGGTTGAGAGCTTGCTCGTGCCCACCAAAACTTTCCCTTTCGCACTTCTCTCGCCCTCTCTATTCTTGCTTCCCTCCCTCCTCACTTCTCCCACCGACTCCTTCCAACCTCCTCTTCCCCCCAAACCCCTCCAAACCCTGAAGTCTAGGTTTAGGGTTTCACCCCCAGGGGATGAGGAAGGGATACTCACACTACGATCGCCGGCCGATGAGGCCCTTCCGGCCGCCGGACCAGCGGCCCCTCCCAAACATCAACCTATGGCAGCCGAGGCCCAAGTCCAAGCCGTCGTTTGTCGTCCTCCTCCTCCGCCCAAAATCCACGACGAAACCCCTCTCCCCTTCAGATATCAAATCCCTCATAGCCTCATGCCCTTCCCCGCCGGAGGAGTACTCGATACCCTCCTCTGGCCGCCTTGCCGCCATGCTTTTCTTCCACCGGAAATCCGACGCCATCGATGACTTTGTCTTCCTCTGGAGCCGCCGCCTCGACGGAGACCACCCCATGACTCCGAGGCTCGAGCCATCCGATCTTGCGGAGGACGGGAGCCGCGTCCGTGCTCTATTCTCCCGCCACGTTGGTCGCCTTCTTGAATCGGATACAGTGCGGCAATGTGAGGAGATGATTCACAAGGTGGGGGTTGAGATCAAGAAGGTCTCGCAATTGCTCCAACAAAGGAACCGACTCGTGAAATTTGGGGAGCTCCAGGATAGGAAGAATAGGTTAAAAATGGAGAGAGAACAAATGGAATGCAAGTTGGAGGAGTTCAGGGCTGCCATGGAGTGTCTTCTTGCTAGACTCCGTAAAGAGAGGGGGGAGGAGGACATGGAAAAGGTTGAAATATTCAACCTTGGGCATGACTTAGATTATGGCAGGATTCATGGATTGATGATGAGGGAGTGCAGAAGGCTTGAGGATGGATTGCCAATTTATGCTTGTAGAAGGAAAATTCTGAATCATATTTTCTCTAACCAGGTACGTGATTCAGCAAGGTAGAGATATGATATATCTTTGTTGTGCTCTTTAAATTATTCTTTATTTGGTCAAAGATTGTATTTTTTATGTTTCTTATGTAACCTGTCGTACTCGATAACATTTTAAACTGGCTGCATGTATACATAGTTGTGGGTTTTGGTTCTGAGTACATCTTTCAGAATTAGGTATCAATGGAGATTGCAACAAATTTTGCATTTCACAATTAGTGGTCTCATTCATTTTACATTCTCTTGAAAAGAAGTTTAATTGTTGCATATTCATGCGAGTTGGAGGAGTTCAGTATGCTTTATGCGCAGGCCTGTTGCACTGGTGCCTTGAATGCATAAAGTTATATGACATGGCATTTTCATAAAATCATATGTTCTTTCTTATTGTGATATATTTTATCAAGGACGCACTTGAGGTGTTCTTGTTGCTCTGATAAGCAATTCTTTTTAAGTCAGTATGGGCAAATGGAGGCGTATTAGTTTGAAAACTATATTTATTCTCTATCATTGCTTTTCGTAGGCTATTGTCTTAGTGGGAGAGACTGGATCTGGAAAGAGTACACAGTTGGTTCAGTTTCTTGCTGACTCAGGACTAACTGCTGATGGGTCAATTGTATGTACTCAGCCTCGCAAAATTGCAGCCATGTCTTTGGCCGAAAGAGTTGGGGAAGAAGGTAATGAGTGCTACGCAGATGATTTTGTGATGTCTTATCCCACCTATTCATCTTCTCAGCAGTTCAGGTCAAGGATAGTATTTATGACAGACCATTGTCTCCTCCAACATTGCATTAATGGTATGGGTTTGGCTGGCATTTCGTGTATAGTTGTAGATGAAGCACATGAAAGAAGCTTAAATACTGATCTTCTTCTGGCATTGATCAAGAAGAAGCTGCTTGAAAGCTTAGATTTGCGACTGATTATAATGTCTGCCACAGCTGACGCAAGCAAACTTGCAGATTACTTTTATGGTTGCTATACCTTTCATGTAACCGGGAGAACCTTCCCTGTGGAAATTAAATATATTCCAAGTATTTCTGAAGATCCTTCTTTTTGTACCATTCTGAAGCAGATTTCTGATAATTATACTTCATATGTTTGTGATGTCATAAGAATGGTGAGGATAATTCACAAGATAGAGGAGGATGGTTCTATACTTGCATTTTTGACTTCTCAAGCAGAAGTTGAGTGGGCTTGTGAAAATTTCACCGACCCTGCTGCAGTGGTTCTGCCAATGCATGGAAAGCTTTCTTCTATAGAACAAAGTCGTGTTTTCAAAAACTATCCAGGGAAAAGAAAAGTTATTTTCTCCACTAATATAGCAGAGACTTCGTTGACCATTCAAGGAGTGAAATATGTAGTTGACTCTGGCATGGTCAAAGAAAGCAGGTTTGAACCTAGCACTGGCATGAACATCCTGAAGGTTAACTGGATTTCTCAAAGTTCTGCTAATCAACGAGCTGGACGAGCTGGCCGAACAGAAGCAGGAAAATGTTACAGACTATACTCTGAATGTGATTTTCATTCAATGGAAAGGCATCAGGAGCCTGAAATCCGCAAAGTTCATCTTGGAACTGCTGTTTTGAGAATCCTTGCTTTGGGTATTAGGAAAACAGAAGACTTTGAGTTCGTAGATGCTCCAAGTCCAAAGGCAATTGACATGGCTATGCATAATCTTGTCCAGTTAGGCGCTGTTACTCATCAAGATGATGAATTTGAACTAACTAATACTGGTCGATCTTTAGTTAAATTGGGTGTTGAACCGCGGCTCGGCAAAATCATTCTTGATTGTTTCAGTTATGGATTGCGAAAAGAGGGTCTAGTTCTTGCTGCTGTTATGGCAAATGCTAGCAGCATATTTTGTAGAGTTGGTAGTGATGAGGACAAATATAAAGCTGACTCCCTCAGGGTCTCATTCTGCCACAAGGATGGGGATATATTCACTTTGCTCTCTGTTTACAAGAAATGGGAGGAGGAGCATGATAGTAGAAGTAAGTGGTGTTGGCAGAATAGCATTAATGCTAAGTCCATGAAGAGGTGTCAAGAGACTGTAATGGAGCTTGAAAATTGTCTTAAACATGAACTCAACATTATCATTCCGAGTTATTGGTTATGGGATCCAGATGAACCGACTTTGCATGATAAGTCACTAAAGAGGATTTTACTCACATCTCTTGCAGATAATCTTGCTATGTTTTCTGGATGTGATAGACTTGGTTATCAAGTGGCATTGACAGGCCAGAATGTCCAACTTCATCCTTCAAGCTCATTGCTTGTGTATAGCAACAAGCCAAATTGGGTAGTATTTAGGGAAATCTTGTCAATACCAAATCAATATTTGGTATGTGTAACTGCAGTTGATTATGATGACTTCTATATGATCCAACCTCCTTTGTTTGATGTTCAACAGCTGGAGAGCCAAAAGATGCAGATGAAGGTGATTACTGGGGCGGGCAATAGCTTGCTTCGAAGATTTTGCGGCAAGTCAAACCAAAATCTAAGGAGAATCCTTTCACATATCAAAAAAGTTTGCATGGATGACCGTATTGTTGTTGATATTGACTTTGACCATGGCGAGATTCAGGTATTTGCTAATGCAAAAGATGTGGAAAAGGTGTCTTCAACTGTTAGTGATGCCTTGGAATGTGAAGCAAGATTGTTAAGAGATGAGTGTGTTGAGAAAAGCTTATTTCCTGGCAGACCTGGTAGCTCTCCCACCATTGCTTTGTTTGGTTCTGGAGCTGAAATTAAGCATCTAGAGCTTGAAAAACGTTATTTAACAGTGGAGATAATCCATCCAAATCCTCATGCTCTTGATGATAAGGAACTAATTTTCATGGTGGACCAGCGTGTGTCTGGTATAGCTAATGTTCATAAACATGTAGGGACTGACCGGGAGGGAGCAGATGCGAGTAAGTGGGGCAAGATTACATTTCTTAGACCTGAAAATGCAGAAAATGCTGTCGCCATGCTGAATGAGGAAGAATATCATGGTTCCATTCTGAAAGTGCTCCCTATCTGTACCGATGATCATCGAGTGTTACCATTTCCTGCGGTAAGAGTCAAAGTTTCTTGGCCACGAAGACCTAGCAGGGGAATTGCACTTATTACATGTGGCAAAGGGGAAGCAGAATTTATTGTTAGGGACTGCTCCAATTTGGAAATTGGGGGCCGGTATATAAAATGTGAAGTCAGCACGAAGTATGAAAACTGTGTCTTTGTAAGAGGCCTTTCGAAGAATGTATCTGAGACTGAATTGTGTGATGCATTTCATCATGCAACAAATAGGAGAATCCTTGACATTCACTTGTTGAGGGGATTGCTGGGCATCAGTGACCCCTCGATTACAACTTGCAGAGAAGAACTTGTCAAAGAAATTTCTGCTTTTATGCCTAACAAAAAGTTTCCTGACCAAAATTTCCGTGTTGAGGTGTTCAAACCTGAAGTGAGGGATTATATGATGAAAGCTTCAATCACTTTTAACGGCAGTCTGCATCTCGAGGCCGCGAAAGCTTTGGATCACCTCCAAGGGAGAGTGCTCCCTGGTTGTCTCCCGTGGCAGACTATACAATGCCAGAATGTGTTCCACAGTTCTGTATCCTGTCCGTCCCGTGTCTACTTTGTTATCAGTCAGCAACTTGATTCTCTGCTTCAATATTTTCAACGCCAAAAGGGTACGTGCATATGCCCATTTAGCAAATGTCTCATCTACATATAACCAAAAAGAGAATATAAAATGTTTATGACTACAATACCATATAACATTCTTTTACCTAATTTCTTTTATGCTACTGCATTATATTGCTTGTGCATTGATCTGCTAGTCAATTCTCCTGAAGGTCATCCTAGTGGATGAGGCTCCCGTGATGCAAGGTTTGGGAGCCAAGATATATACATTGTTGTCTTCATTAATAAAGGCACCGTTTCCATGACTTAAATCCATGACCTCTTGGATGCAAGAGGCGAGTTCTGTTCTTGCACCAAGTGGTACCCTCTAATTAATTCTACTAGACAAGTGCAATATATTGTCATTCACCAAACTTCTATTTTGGTGTTTGGTAGTGACATGCATATAGCCTGACATATGATCTTCATTCTATTTTGAGCCTTTAAATTAGGATTTCTAATAAACTTACAGATTCTTTATACTTGCATATTTATGATTTCTAATATTCTTAGAGATGCTCTAAACCTGTCGAATGATTTATTTGTGCTCTTAAATTACTCAAGTAAAGCAAATATTCCATGCTAATGTTTTTGAATTTTTTTAACATAATATCCCTTTGTACTTATCATTCGTAAAATACACTTTACCTTGAAAATGGATGTATGGAACTTCTTTCTAATTGAGAAGCTGTTCTTTTTGTACAGTGAAACTATGCATGTTAGCATCCATTGTGATAATTATATATGAGAAGTATATCAATTGGGAGTGGATAAGTGCATTATACACTCAGCATGTATTTGAGAAGGAAAACTGCGGCTGTACATATAAAGTGTAACATAATAGTCAGTTTTTCGTTTATGGATTGCATGGAGTATCATTTCGAGGGACAAAGATTGACTCATATACAGCATCTTGACATCCACTTCAATTAAGTGGATGTCAAAACACATTCTCTCAATCTTCAATGGAAAAGAAAGAGGAAAGATATAAAACTTTTCTTTATATTAAATTTTCATTTAACACAATAGATGCTACATTTTGAATTACACAAAACCACACGGACCCTCATTATTTAACCTAATCTGTTATTAACTGCTGCATCACATGTGCAGGAGTCTCCTATAATCTGGAAAACAATGAATATGGCTCTTTTCGAGTAAAAATTTCTGCCAATGCCACAAAAACTATAGCAGATTTGAGGAGGCCTCTCGAACAGCTAATGAAAGGCAAGACTGTAAGACATCCCAATCTTACCTCAACAATGGTGCAGCTACACTTGTCCCATGATGGTGTTAGACATTTGAAAGATATTGAACAAGAGACTGGAACCTACATCCTCTATGACAGGCAAAGCCTTAATTTTAAAGTCTTTGGCCCCCCGGGGCAGGTGTCTATAGCTGAGGAGAAATTGGTCCAGACACTTCTATTCCTTCATGAGAAGAAGCTACTCGAGATTCGTCTCCGGGGTCGCAACCTCCCACCAGACTTGATGAAAGAGGTAGTTAGAAGGTTCGGACCAGATCTTCATGGTTTGAAGGAGAAGGTGCCTGAAGTTGAGGCTACTCTAAATACTCGACGCCATATCCTTTATGTTCGAGGAAGCAAGGAGCAGAAGCAAACAGTGGAACAGTTAATCTCAGAAGTTGCAATATCCATTGATCATACTGGGTTGGTTGAACAGACATCAGAGGGCTCATGCCCTATTTGCTTGTGTGAGCTAGAAGAACCTTACAGGCTCGAAACCTGTGGGCATAATTTCTGTCGGGCCTGCCTGGTGGATCAATGTGAATCTGCCATCAGATCACATGATGGTTTCCCGCTTTGCTGTGTTAAGGATGGATGCAAGAAGCTCATCTTCCTTGTTGATCTGAGGTCTCTGTTATCGAGTGAGAAGCTAGAAGAACTTTTCAGAGCTTCTTTAGGTGCATTTGTTGCATCAAGTGGCGGAACCTACAGGTTCTGCCCGACCCCTGACTGCCCGTCTGTGTATCGGATAGCTTCACCGGATGCCGAGGTTGGACCATTTGTTTGTGGGGCTTGCACTGTGGAGACATGCACCAAGTGCCATCTGGAGTACCACCCATTCATATCCTGTGAAAGATACAAGGAGTACAAGGAAGATCCAGACCAATCTCTACTTGAATGGCGCCACGGAAAGGAGAATGTAAAGAATTGCCTTTCTTGTGGCTATACAATTGAGAAGAGCGATGGCTGCAACCACATTGAGTGCAAGTGTGGGACACACATCTGCTGGGTGTGCTTGAACATTTTCAGAAGCAGCGATGAGTGTTACACTCACCTCAGGTCTGTGCACCAGTCCTACTGACAAATTGAGTGAATAGTAGATGTATATATGTAAGTATGACATGGGCAGGTATATTTGTGCATTATATACATATATAGGCTTGATCTAACTATGTAAGCGAGGACTCATAGTAGGAAGACTGTTTCCTAGCTTTGTGCATTTAAGGATATCTGCTTTGGAGATGGATCTTTATAAACTTGAACCTCTCTCTCTCTCTCTCTCTCTCAGCGCCCTTTCTAGAGCAAGAGGAAAGATCAATACTCTTTATGAACTTTTTGATGAATTCCCAACCACATGGCTGAAGCCAAAACCATGATTTCTGGAACAATGTTGTAGTACTCCCTGCTTTCCCCTCCCATGCCCAGTTGCCTGCAGTATTCCTTTTTGTAGCATTGCAGGCTCTCGTTGATTTTGGCTCTGCGGCTCAGATTCACGGTCAACCTCCATGAATACTGTAATTTTCACCAGGCTACCCTTTAAATCTCACGCTCAGCACTCCAAATGGACTGGACAGGCAACATTTCTATGCTTTCAAGCTGCAAATTGGTTTTGAATTGACAGGTGATATCTTAGAAATTGCTTTGATGCCCGTGCTATTTGCACAACTTCATGGTTTATCTTAGTTTTGTCCTGTATTTTAATTGTTGTCAGAAAATTCACATGCTAATCAAATTGCGTTCATATTTTAGTGTATCTAGAGAGTGGAGCAGGAAATTATATCATGTTTATTACATCTGGAAGTACAGAAAACAAACTGTCTGTTATTGCTTGCTAATCTAATCATTCTTTTGAAAAAGAATAAACTGTTTAAGAGCAATAATAGCATATATAAGGAGGTACATTTTTCTGATGATGATGATATGAATAACTTTCTGTTTAGATATACACACTTTTCTTCTCTAGTGAGAAGAAGCTACAAAAAGTTACAAGCTTTATCTTAACAAACGCCCATTGGAGCTCTATGTGGAATCCCCTTTCTTCGTTTTGTCATTCTATATGTCATAATAGCTGGAGCTGGATTTTGTGGTGAGATGCAGTCTAGTGTAAGACCATCTGGATATGAACATTTTGATTGCTTTGATGAATCATCTTCAGATCTTGATTGAGTGTTCTCATAAAATTTTGCAGAATTTGATGTAGACATTGCCAACTGTTACCCCAAAAAACAAAACTGTTCAGTTTGAAAAAGAAGCTTGAAAATATATTCAGCATTATATTTTTGTTAAATTTTTTGCAAGGCCTAGTGGTAATTCCCTTGGTGGGTTTTGAGTTGGTTTATGTGCATGTTATAACTAAAATGCAAGTATAATGTGGCTTTGTTGTTCGACCTCACTGAAAGCTTTAGTTTCCTATGGAGAAGTGGCAATGTGACTTTCACCTTGCAACCCAAGGAGCAGAAGGTGAAGGCATCAAGAAGGCTCCTCCTGCAGTGCTCACAAGTATTGGTTACGCCTTTCCCGAGCCTTGGTTGTGGCCTTTCGTTCAAGAAGACAACCCTTGCGCCATTGATTATGTAAGTTTGCACCCCTGAAAGATCTAAGAACTTGTGTATCTCTGATATCCGGACCACGTCATGGTACGATGATCGTCTAATCTATCTCAACATATGATCAGCAAAAATTCACTATGAGAATATTGTTCATGGTCACTAATGACACAATTGTAGCATATTGAGGCCTATGAAAATTAATAAGAACCTGAATTGTCCGATGATCATGGTGATAGACGAGGCAAGAAGAGCAAATTGCGCCATTCGTGCAATCCAAGCAGTACATATTGCATTCATTTTTGCTTGAATCCAGGTGGGATTTGCAAGGATGGAAGAAAGATGTGCTTAGAAGGGAGTAAAGCCATGAAGGCCATGTCTTGGCCTTCTCCATCACTCCCTTTTAGTATAGTAATGGAATACAAGTTGCAAGGATAGAAGAGTGATAGTTTTATGGGGAGAAGTTATAGTTAAAGGAATGTGGTGTGGAAGATAGAGAGGAGGTTTAGTTGTTCTCCTCTTGTTTGATTTGGTATATATAACAAATGAACCATATTTCTAAAGTTGCTACCGTGACCTCATTGTTTGTTACCCTACCAAGCAAGGAGTTGTTGTCTTGAATATTTTAAGGAGCTCAATAGTTGTAGAACAACAATGGAAATTGATGTCTATGCTAATATAGTTCTTATGATAAAGAAATTTTTTTATCAGAATTGTAGAAAATTATTACAGCCAATTGCAAGCATTTTGATTTCACAGATACAGTGAACTCATACCTTTCCTCAGTTGCATTTCAATAATTTATCATTTTGATCAAAGGCAAATTATGCTTGCTGCAATTCTATATTGAAGCTAACAATATTATACTGTTTAGTTTCCTAATGTCTTCCATCCTTTATGAGGTCATGGCCCTTGTCACATTTCCTTCTGAAGTCTTTGCTTCATAACTTATTGCCCTGTTAGCTGATATTCTATTCTGTTATCAATCCTTATCCTCCTTTTCTCCACCTTTCTCCCATGCTATCTTTGTCACAATTCCTCTAGGTGATTTATTTTTTTCTTCTCTCATTCTCACTTTTTTCCAGTGGTATTCCTCGTTCTTGATCACCCTTACTCCTTTTCTTTTGAGCACAACAAAAAAGAATTTTAATTTGCTTCTATGGGTGGTTGTTAGCAGTATCATTCATATGATATGAGATATATTGATAATCTACTCTGTAACCACAAACTTTTGTTGTTTCATGGTTAGTAATTTGGGGAAAAAAATGAAACTATTGCTGACCATTTTTGGGACTATGTGCTGGATTTCATAATTACTAGCTATGACTTAATTTAATTTTTAAGTAGAATGAGAGAGAACCAAACGAGAAAGTTGAATTGAGAAAGTCTCCATCACAGAAGATTACAATCTGGTTCAGGTTTCCGACCTCCATAGTTTTTGTTGCCCTGTCTGAGGACTGATAGGAACAAAATAAATAAACTAATCTGCAACATTAAATTCATGAGTAGGAACAGCTGATATAACCTAAAAAGCATAAACAACTCCCTAACATATATACTTGATAATAGTTCTTAGATAAGATTAATCGAAGATTATGATTGATAGTTATGGCTAAATTAGTCAAGGTGGTTGAGCTTCCCCCAACCATCCTACCTAACGAATTAAACTATATGTCAACATAACCAACAAAAATTAAATCACATAAACAACTTCTCAGAATGTGTTACATGAGCTCTTTGTAATGATTGATTCATATGCTACTCTGAAGTGTATATGTGTTCTAACAAATAATATCACGGTTGGTTTATATGAAATAAGTTCAAATTCTAATGCAGCAGTTGGTTACATACTTATATGTTAACTTGAAGCACTTGCCATCCCTGTTATGTTTGATACTTTGATATGGAGGTAGGTTACATACCAACTCTCCTAGAAACAAATGAATCATGTAGCAAAAATTTATTTCTTGTAGTATGCTTTCAAATAATGCTCATGAGCTTCCCACTGGTCCATTTTTCATAAACTTGACAGTCCAAAATATTTGAGCCTAATTTTGTGTACACAGATGCTTATAAAGAGAAAGCATAATTACGAATCCGATTTTAATTCGGAGTCGAAGCTTCTATAAGCTCAATTCTATTTGCACAAGAAATGCAAAGCTATTTTGATTCATGAAAGATATTCTAATCAGAAACCTCTAGAGAAGTGTTGCAGGCTGCAGTAGAGTCTGTAACTTGGGAAGAACAGAGGTCTGTTCTGTTCATAAGCAGCATCCAATCTACTAGACTAAGACAAAGGCTAGAAAATGGGCTGGATAAAAGATTTCAACTCTTTTAAGGCCTTGGGCTGAGTTGAGCCTCTGGGCTGGTCTTTGATTCATGAAGTTTCAAATTTTTCTCCTGAAAAATTAACTTTCATGCAAATCAACCTTTCTTTTAGTAATTCAGCATCTGCAAACTTGACATCTCCTTGTTCTTTACAGTATCCTTTTATGACAGGATTAGTATGATTCCTGCAACAAGATTGTTGCATGTGCTGCGTTTTGGCACAATGCAAGATTCACATGCTAATATCTCCATCTATGTAAGAAGGATGTACGACGAAGTGTCGTCGGATTATGATAAATAATAATTAGGTAGTTGATATTTTCCAGATAATCCTAATATTTACAGATCCATATGATACTTCTCTATCCACTGCTACTGTTTCTGAACTTGGAAATGCTTCTTTCTGCAGTATAAATGGCACCTTATGAGATTCGTATCTGAATCAGATCTAACCTGATGCAATCTTTCTCAGTCAAATCAGACTAGATTAACTTCTTAGTTTTATTTCTAGCCTTGCAGTCAAATCATTCCTTTCTCATGATGAGAAGATTTCTTCTCTTCTCCAGTAGTAACCTCTCTTGTTAGTTAGGATCCCTTCATATAAGAGATTAGATTGTTTGGTGAATCTTGGCTGCATGCTCTGGCTTCTTGGTGATTGTTTGTTGAGAAGGGGAACAAAATTGAACAATTTAGATACTCCATTAAACTTATTCAGCAGGGATCATTGTGACAAAGATAAATAGCTAGAAAAGGCCCACTCTAGGTGAAGAAAAAAGAGGGGTCTCAGTAATTGTTTGTTCCTAAAAGCATTGGCATTTGTAGCTGGAAGCAGTGTCTATAGTAAACACATTATAATCATGGGCCCTAATACTCCTTTTAACTTAGAGAGTGGATCCATTTAATTGCCTAGTGACGATAATGTCGCCAATCATTCTTGACTTCTAGCCATACAAATTTGTTGTTTTCTTCCTACACTAGATTTTCCCTTCAGGGAGAAGTTTCCCTACATGCAATTACTTCCTTGTAATCTACAATATAAGGGAGAGGGGGGAGGGACCATCAACTTGGCATTTTGTGTGCATGTCAAACAGCAGTTCACCATGCATTCGCTCTAATCTATCTGGGTTATTTTCCACTCCTGTGGTCTTCCAGTGATCAGGTTGAGATCCTTGTTTTCTGTAAAGGTCCACCATTTAATGTGTCATTCTTGTCAAAACAACTAACATATTGCTGTCTCTTTGGCTGTTAGATGAAGCAAAGATTGATCCATATAATGTACCTATCTATATTTGGACAGCTATTTTAATTTGTCATTTCTTCATGAGACAAATTAATTCCTTGCTTTTGTCTTAGCGACATAACCCAGAATTAAATTGATTAGGGTTGCATAATTATTTTTAGGTAGTCTTCTCCTGCTTCTTTGTATGTCCAGAACTAAAGGTCCTCCTCACCCTCCACTGGAAGATGAAGTCAGAATGCTCTGTGTTTCATTTTTTTTAAAGTGAACATAGTCTCTATTGACTACTGGGTTAATTTACTGAGTTGCTTACTTTTTAAAAAAAAAGAAAAACATAGATGCCTTAAATTTTATGATCCAATTTGTGTGATTTGGAACATCTATCTGATGTAGAGTTCTTGGCATCTCTTGCAGAAATTGCTGCTTCCATTTTTCATCAAAATTGCTGCTTCACTTCTGAACACATATTTGATGGTTGTTTCCCTAGTTACTCAAGCATCCTGCCTGTTAACTAATCTGGAGTAGGACTTTTGGATATATGATATGACCATAAGTTTCTCTTAATGGTTTATGAGGTGAATAGTACCATGCCACTAGTCTATTAATCAGTCTGGTGAGTAGGAATTATTACAAGTGCATAATGTATTGCTTTTGGTTTTTGGTGAAGTAGGTTACCATTTACTTGTGAGATGGAAATTTACCACAGTTCATTGTAAAAAAAACAACTTGCCTCAGCAACCAAGGTCACTTTAAAAGTGAACAGAGAGAGATTGCAAAGGGATTCTATCAACTGACATGCAACTGTTCTGGCCTGTGGCTTTGGTAAGGCAGTGATTCGCATTGGCTAGTCTAAAATCCAATTGTACATTCTATTGATCTTGCTGGTGTTCAGCATTAATTAGCCATCAAAATAAATGCAACAAACAGATAAAGCTTGTTAAAATCTGAAATGAAACATTTTCTGAATATGGTCAGACCAACATCAATATAAGGCAACCTTGTCATGAGATTACTGTAGATGAGTGATGCTTACCTGATGTATTCTTCTCACCTTTTAGTCCATTCTTTCTTCTTTTATGCCATGCAATCTAATTTTATGAATCACATGATGTGAGATTTCTTTAGGCCTTTCATCCTTTAATTAATCATACCTTTAAGGTACTGCAGAAAGACCCACAGCTTAAATTCCCTGTTTATGCAATGGGGCACCATTCAGTAACTGGTACTGCTTGTTCTTTCTTGTCCATCTCCTTCCCACTTTGCTTGTTAGAAACTACTATTATAATACTTCATTTGTATCCTTTTTTAAAAACAAAGAAAAAGTTTTCACTGGAGAGATACCTGCATATCCTTTGTTTCTATCTTTCTTAGATGGCTTTAATTAACTCAAAAGATTCCCCTTATCTTGTACCTTCTTGCTGAACCCTAGTAGGCAAGAAACATATGCTTCATGGGCTTATCAAATAGTATGTTACTCACTATGTAGATAATAGTATTAATACAGATCTCAAACCATTTCATGTGACAGCTCTTTCTTTCACATATTCTACATTTGGGTGCAAGGACTAAGACCACTAGATAACCTTTTCTATATCAGCATAGCTTCATATATAAGAATTTAACTAATGCAGGTGTAGTAATAAACCAAAAAGAAAAACCATAATTAGATTCTTTTGAGACAGCATTAAACATTGGCAAGACTTATAGTATTAAGATTAGAAGCCAGATAATGAATGGGCCATTAATGTAATCATAGCCTCATAGATTAGAAGCCAGATGGTGACCTAAAAGGTGTTAGCTAATCAAATGTTGTTTATTAGCTCCTTGGATTCTTTATTGGGGATGACCTACCTATCTTTCTAAGTAATAACCAAATAGATCAAGAGAAAGACAGAGAGAGAGAGAGAGAGAGAGAGAGAGAGATTTTAATGGGCTAGCTTACCAATAATGAGCTTCAATTACATATCATAAGCACAACATCATCAACTATTTCAGGCAATTATCATGTACATTATCACGAAAATTAGCCTCTTCTTCAATCCTGCCTAGCATTTGATACACTGCCGTCGCAATCTCATCCACAGAAGTAAATTGACAATCATCTTCCACCTACCCAAAAAAAAAAAAGTAATTATCTTTCAATCCATAGCACCAAATGAAGAATAGAAAGAAAAAAAATATACAACAGTTTGATCATACCTTAAGACTGAAAGAATAGAGCACCATTTGATCAAGAGTGGTGACATTAAGATGCAATGGTGTGAATCTTAAATTCTGCAAACCCACAACCATCTTGAGCAATTGCTTCGGCCTTCTCCTTGAGAGGACCTTCAAGTTTGCATGGCTCTCCACCATCGTCACTTCAACGTCAGCCATCGCAGGATGGCCCTCCGCCATCATCTTGCTACTACCACCACTATTACTACTACCATTATTGTTGTTGTTGTTGTTGTTGTTGTTGTTGTTATTGTTGTTGTTGCTGCTGTTGTTATTACTGCTACTCGTAGAAGAACATGAATATTGCGGAAATGTGAAAAAATTTGCAAAAGGAGATATGAGGCCAGATGCATCCGTCCTTTGCTTTAGCCTCTTCTGGACTTCAAGTGATTGCAGAATTTGCTCCAATTCCTTAACATAATTTATCGCCCCTCCAACTATTGATGCTTGATCACCCTAACAAATTGTAAACAAATGCATTCTAACTAACTATACACCAAATTGAATACAAGGAACTTTAGGGGAGTTATGTGTGTGTGTGTGTGTGTGTGTATCTATCACTTACTCTTTGGACATAGGATGGTGGCATAAGAGATCGAAGTACGGCTAAGTATTCATTCATTTGTTTCCTCCTGTTGCGCTCCACAGCAATGTGAGTCATCCTCTGGTTCTCAACCTCCTCCTTGTTCTTCATGCTCTTCGCCCGCCGCCGCTTTTTCCGCCCGGTTGCGCCGTCGCCGGTCTCCCAATCCATCGGCATTCCACCGCCGCCGGCCGCCAAATCCGGCGACGACGAATTCAGGTTGCATTCTTCATGGTTTTGCACCCAGGAGGAGCAAGAAGTGTCCCAATTGCCACTGCCCATGTTGCATTCTATCATCAAATCCTTCTCCTCCAAACCAAGTTCATAGCCCCAAGCTCCTCCTCCTCCTCCTGCTCCTCCTCCTGCTCCTCCCCCTCCACCTCCTCCTCCTCCTCCTCCCATGGTGGAGTACAAGTCTTTGCAAGTGTAACCAAAGAGGTCTTGGGGGAATACTACTGCTTCCAATGCCATGGTCTCACTCACATAAGCACAAGCTTCAATACCAACACTAGCCCAGCTCACCTTACCCTCCTCCATGGGAGAGGGATGGGGATGGGCTTTTTAAAGGCAACTGAGACACAAAGAGAACACCAACAGCGACTGGCCACGTGAGAGCAAGAGGGAGGAGAAAAGCTTCTGTTAGCAATGATTAATTCTAAACAAGGAAAAGAAAAAGAAAAAAGAAAGATGGACTACTTGGAGATTAGATTCTTCCCAAAAAGATTTTATTTCATGTCCTAACTTTTAGTATCATTCTACTTTCTAGTTTCTACTACCATCATGTAGGTAGTAATAGTATATTATAATAACACATTGTATATATATTTATATATATATATATATATTGTAAAGTCTCCAACTAAAAAGCTTAAAAGCTTTTAAAGCTAATAGAAAACTATGGATATTTTTTTATTTATCTATATCATAACATCTTCTTTTAACTTCTGAACTAAAAATATGTTTAACGGGACTATGAAGTGAAAGACAAAACTTATATGAATAGAAGTTTTAAACTCATAATATCTATTTTGATACCATATTAACTACTAATTTCGATTTTTACTAGGCTTTAATTTGATTTGTTAATATGGGAAAAGAAAAATCAGGAGACAAGAGGGTTGGGAGGAAAGTTGAAAAGGCTGCCAGATGAACAGGATGAGAGATTCTATTGGCCTTGAAGAAGGGAGGTATCAGAGAAAGCCATGTGTTTGTGCAGTAGGGGAAGGATGGTTATGAAGGTAATCAACTTCACACCCAAGCTTTAGTTATATTCACTGCATTTATTTATTTATTTTTTAATTTTTTCGAGAAATAAGTCTTCACTGCCTTTTTGTCTTCCTCATATTTCTATATAATATAAAATGATCTTTTAATAAGTCTTCGCTGCCTTTTGTCTTCCTCATATTTCTATATAATATAAAATGATATATATATTTTTTTTCTCCTCTTCTGTCTTTTGAACACTAACATTTAATATATATGTATATATATATTTGCATGCATGCGAAGAAGGCGAATGAAATACATTCTTTTGTCATTTTAAGACAGGTTGTAAAAATCTATATGAAAACTATATTATGAAACATTATGAAGTTTGAACAAGATTAGAAAGAAAGAGAGTATGGATTCAGAGTATATTATGGAGAAAGAAACTATTCAAGTGCAGGGTCCCTGCAGCTCACTGTCAAGAACACTGACTGATATGTCTCTCAAAGGTTAAGCTCATGTTGTTTCTGATACAATGAAGGATTGCTTGCATTTGACATGCTTATGAGGAAATAATGGATAAAAACAAGTAAAAAATCAGCGGCGGAGCACCGGGTTTTTATGATTCCTTGGTCGAATTCGACAAAAAAACCCAACATGTTGCAGAGCTGACAGACTTGGAATTTTGTATAGTTTCTTGTACGACTGGGAATTTTCAGTTGCAAGGTAGTATTCTCTGATAGAGCTACGCATAAGTACGTCAAGCTGCTCTAATTAAAAGAGAAAACCCAACTGGCCCCCCATCTTGGTCTATTCCTAATCTCCCCTTGTTTAAGTGATTCGATGAAAGATTTGAGCCACAATTAACTAAACTAACAGCAGAGCAAGTGGCTTCTTCCTCTGTCCTATGCCTGCTTGGGAAGAGTGACAGAATCAAGATTAGTATTCCAATGTCAACATAAAGATCATTAGCAGATACAATTAGTAGTTAATAGCCTGATCAAGACAAGAAACTAATCAATCCACTGTTTTCATTTGACATGTTTTTTTAAAAAAAAATTAGACCCTGTCGGTGGACCCCCCCCCCCCTCCTCCTCCTCCTAATTATTCCTTAATCTGATTTCAAGTAACATACTACTCTCGGACCGTTTAATTAATTCGATAATGCGAAGATTTCGCTAATAGATTGCGTGGCTCCCCCAGCATATCTATTAATGATCTGATGGGAATGAGATGAAATTGCCATGGACAGCAGCAGACCACAACTCCTTTTACGTGTTCTAGAGTGCAACAAATGAGTCCATACTCTTCATTCAGGTGCTAAATGATGGATTAATACGTTGTCATTTCACTTTCAGCAATCTACTGTGTGATCCTGTGTTCCTGAAAAGGGCTTCAACTAGTGAGGGACCATTCAGAATTGACAGCATATCTTTATGTGGGGTAATTGCACTTGTTCATCTTCCATTAAATAATCCTCACTTATTCACCAATTGCAGCTAATACATCTGCTTCTTCTTCTTTTCTAATGTGTTTCTCTCATATGAATTAGCTTCTAAATAGATTACAGTAGGGCCCAAATTGGATTCAATTGAAGCATGGCATAGAAAATGACTTGCTTGCTTACCCTATACTTCTTCTTCCTTCTTCTTCTTCTTTCCATAATATATATTGCGTCTCAGATCACATAATCTTCTATACATTTTGTTGTCTTGTTTCTAGTCAATTTCATCAACAACTATGCTATCCTTTCTAGATCTTCCCTCATTGTGTATGCATAAGCACATAGGTGCAAGTTGTGCCTATTGCATGAATAATTTATCATTTTCACCAGTCCCCCTGCTATCTCATAAAGTCATGGAGACATTCAGATATTCATCCTCTTGCATCAAAAAATAATATATGAAAATATGGACACCCAAGTCATCACATACAGTAATGATCTCATTCTTTAAAAAAAAAAAAAAAATCTTTAATTAGGTAATGGTAGCTCCAAGTGTTTCACTTACATCTCACTCTCCTTAACTAGCTGATTAAAAAAAAAAAAACTAGATTAAGCAAAATAGAAGAAAGAAGGTAAAGGGAAGAAGAGAGTAACAATAAAAATAATAATCATAATCATAATAATAACAATAAAAAAGAGAGTAACAATGTTGATGCTCTTAAAATAGTTTTAACTTGCACCAAACACTGCATGTGTGTGAGAGGGGACTGGACAAGAGCTACCATGTTTTGTCATCATCATGTCTAGGAAAAGATGATAACTTGTAAGCAAGGTTACAATCCAGTAGATTGGCTTGTCTCTTTCCTTCTCCTCTGCCTCTGGGCCCTATCGAGCTGCAAAGCCAAAGGCTTACATTCCACTACTTATCTCCCAACACCAAGCACAGAATCCAGAAGCCCCCTACTGCATCATCTCCATTCCACCACACACATGTAGAATGTATGATGGCATGGCAGCTTGCAATCCAAAGAAAAACTTGGATTCAAGCATGTAATAAATTTAAATTCAATTCAATGTGGAATGCTCTCCATTTTGCGGTCTCCTCCCTACATGAGATTCTTGATGCTAATACATTTCAGTTTAACTTACAATACCCCAATAGACATTCATACAGTAAACTTTTCTCATCCCTCCCAGTTATCCACTAATAATTCTTCATGATAACTCAATGGTGATGGAATTTTGTGCAACTCCAGAAAACCAGGATTAGACCTAGAAAGCTACATCACAATCCGGCAGACATCATTAGACTACCGGCATTGAAATTTGCATCCCAAAAACACTAAGTTGCATGCATGCAGCTATGTCCTTGCTATCAATGCATATTCCAGGCCAGTGGAATAACCTGATGGTGTCATCAATGGCAGGCCTAAGAACAAAAGAAAGAAGAGCATGGTAGTGTCGTCAACTGCCGACATTTATGCCACTTTGAGTGTGTCATTTGTCATAATCATATTAACCCAGCTAAGCAAAGATCCACAAACTTGTTAATAGCAATAGCAACTAGGTCTCCAATAATCCTGAGCTAGGTTTTTAGATGTCCTATTAATGTAGCTACACTATCATCTCAATACAACCCACATGAAACCTCCATATCATCCACAATTAATTTTCTTATACAACAAGATATTTAAATATGTTTGATGCTTTAGATAAACAGCATTAATACCTGCAGCCCTAGTCATACATAGGATGTCTGTGGATGCACACCATTTGAATAGCTGAGAATGACAGCATTTTATTTTGCTCTCTTGCCATTGTTAATATTCTTATGTTGTAACTACAAAAGAGAGAGAAAAAAAAGGTGTTAGCCATGAAAATAATAATAATAAAGTGCGAAATATTAATGTTCAAGAAAATATAATAAAAAAAAACAACTTATGGAAAGAATCTAACATGGACAAAATAAATAACTTGGTACCATACCCAATAAAAAAATAAAACAAGTTATGGTGTGGTGTGGTCAAGATCAACCTTTTACAAGGGTATAGTTGATCCTTATGACTGATTAGGACCTGCCAACTTTTGAAAAATAAATTTGGGACAACTTTTTCCTCCTCAATTTATGTAAACCATACCGCCATTTTTAATCCAAACAATGATTTTATAATATTTTGTCAAACAGCCAGATATCTTCCTCATAGTTTTATGAAGGTTTGCACTAATTTTTAAGAACCATATAAAGTGTCAGGGAATCTCAGGCTTAGTTTACTAAGCCTTAGTACAGATGCAATTTCAGAAGGCATTTTTGTCTCTATGGGGTCTGGGTGCTTAGGAAAGCTAAACAAAATGTTGCCTCGGATAATGTAAACAATGAAGAGTTTGCATGCATGCTAAAGCAAAAAGAAATGAAGAGTTCATCATGCCACTCAAGCCTCATAATTATCCATTGATATGACCTAATATTCCCAAATGTGGTGTTCCAAAAGTAGCCAAGACATAATAGTTTGAGACAAATTAGAGTATGAACAAATGATAGAAGATTGAAGAAGAAAAAGAAGAAGAAATTTGTTCAGTTCTCTATTAGCGTCCATATCCATGATTTATCCTTGTTAGTCATCATCAAAGTACTTTCATTTTCCTAACCTTCTGGGGATAAAAGTATCAGAGTACTTTGAAAGAATCAAAACTTTTTAATTACATCTAAACTTGGAAAGGAGACAGAGAAAAGGGAAATGAGAAAAGAAGCCTACCTATATATCCTTTTAAATTTAATTTAATTTTGGGGAGCAAATTAGCTTACATATAATTTTGGAATCCTTCAACTCACCTACTTCCCAACAAACGATTCCAATATATCAATCATAACAATTATTTTGTCCCCCTCCCCTCATTCTCTTTTCTCTCTTTCTCTCTTTCTCCTTTCCCTCTTCCTCCTTTCCCCTCTCCCCCCCCCCCCCCCCCCCCCCCCCTAAAAGCCTCCCAAACATTCCTTACGCGCGAGAACTCGTCAACAACCACTTACAACTTCGCCGTGTTTCATCATGATCTGTACTCCCCGAATAGATTCGGGGACACGCGGCAAGACGCGCAGCCACCGACGTGACGCGTGGCGTTGTCGCCACGCGTTTGGACGGACCGCTCCTCCGAACCCCTTCTCAGCCAACCACGCGGCTGGAGCGTTGACGAATGGGGCCGTGGGCCCATTTCCTGGCCCATAGAATTTCCCAACTCTCAAAACCGCCCCTTCAAAGCTGTTTCCCTCCCATTCCCATTCTCAAATTACCAACCTACCTACCACCTAACCTTCCACTCATTCACATAGTAAGTAGTAAGTAAAAAAGCTCATTGAGTTGGGTTGGGGACTTTGGGTGGTGGTGGTGGTGGATTAGATTAGATTAGATTAGATTGGGTTTCCTTCACAAAAGGGAAATGAAAGGACAGTGAAAGGATTGGGGTACATCTGTGCAGGGATTACAAGACAAAATTATATATATAAAAGAAATATGATTAAATTAAATATATAAAAACAATAATAATAATAATAATAATAATAAACCCCCGGAAGCTAGCATTGGTCAAAATATTCCCCCCAGCAAAATCATATGCTTTTCTGAATGCAACAATAGGGCTCAATTATTCTAAATATAAAACTAATACTGTCAATGTAGTACGTACTATAAAACACAAGTACCTTTGTGCACCTATAGTGACCTAGGAGTACATATTTGGATCTTGCTCCCTTGTCCCGTGATACATTGGTTTTATCGAGTTTGAGATGATTGGGAATTCACATGAAGGAGATGATTGGGGTGTGTGAATCTTATGCACGGTGGTGAGCTGTGGAGCTTTTCTTGGACTCTTATCTCTTGTACCTTTGCCTGGGTTTCCTTTGGACAGGAATCATGCCTCATGCCCTCATGCCTCATGAGTCATGCCCCATGCCCATGCCCATGCCCATGCCCATGCCACCGACAATTTCACAATACCGGAGATACTTTTTCTCATTTCGGCCCAATTGCAACCACTCTTTCCCTGGCCTTTTGGGTCCGAAACTTTAGCCCAATTTACTATGACGATTATTGGATTTATTGACGTATCTATAATCTATGGTAGTAGTAGTACATGATAGCAACTAGATTATAGATTATTATCGTAGTCATCATAAGTCTCCTCCTTAATTCTTAGATAAATACCCTACGTGATTTTAATTCACTTTAAAAATACGTAGTGGGTGATAATAATGATAATAATACAAATATATGCTGCACGAATATAGAGGATGTATATTTTTTTAAAAGGATACTAAATTCCATAATTAATCAAAACAAGACGGCCGATGTTAATTTATTTTAAAATAAAAATACCTATAAAAGTAATGCAATTGTACTTCTTTTATTATTTAGTCAGTTTTAATTAATATTTAGGTTTGAGTACATCAAATCATGTGACTCGTACAAAATTATATCTTAATTATACTTTTATTTATTTTAAAAAAAATATATTTATTTTAATTTTACAACTAGAGCACCCTTTCTGATAAATAATAAAATAATCAAAGAGTAAAGACAATTAAATAATTTTTTAAGCATTTGGTAAAACCTTAATTGAGTTGTATGCTTCACCACCGATTCAACCGCTGAGCCAGCTGATTTTTACTAGATTATATATATTTTTGGTAAATTGATCCAACTTGGCTGTCGGATCATCGGTTTCCTACCAGTATTTGATGCTATGCTATATTTTCTTTGATCAATGTACTAAGTCTACATAATAAGTTGCATCCACAGTAATTTTGCACGTATGGAAGTAACAAGTCCTATATTGATGAAAAATATAAAATTTGGCCCAAATTTGAGAAAATACAAAAGAGATGTACTACTGCTTACCGTTGATCCAAAAGCTTCAAATATTCTCTTGAAGCCGGATGGATGAGCCTTTTTGAAGCTAATTTAGCATGTCGATCCATTAGCTGCTAATGAACACAGGTTAGGTGGTTTAGTGATGCCAGTCGACATCGTCAAGTTCATAATCATATAGCTTATGATTTTTTTGAGAGATAATCGTATAGCTTATTACTCCCATATCAAAATTAATATACTAAATGTTAAATATATATCCATAATTCCCTTTATATTAATATCACTTACCCAATGACGAAGGAAACCATACTTAATACTTATCAAGTATTAAATATATATATATATATATATTTAAAAAAACAAAAAAACTTATCAAGTAGTGGTTCCCATCTTCAATTAAATATTTGAAATTAATGAAAAATAATTATATTATTAAAGTAAGAAATTACCTGATTAGTTGTTGACAATCCACGTGTCGTCTCAATAACCACAAAAGTCAAACAAGAAAAGCCGGTGACCGAGTTCCCTCCCTCCCTCCCTCCCTCCCTTCTCCCCCTCATCCAGTTTGACTCCCACCACCATTCACGTCACCGCACGATCCCCTCCTCCCAATATAACTCACACACCTCAAAATGGCCGCGCCACCGCACGATTCCCGAATCCTCTAATGCCGACGAACGACCGCCGTCCGATCCTTCCCCTCCTCCTGCTTCTCGTCACCGCCCGGTCGATCTCATCCCAACCCTTACCCCCACCGCCCACCTCCTCCCGCTTCTCCCCCAGCTTTACCCTCTCAGCCGCCATCATCTTCATTACTTTAATCTTCGCCTTCTTCTTCCTCAGCTTCTTCTCCGTCTACATCCGCCGCTGCGCCGAAAACCATCTCGCCTCCTCCGCCGCCGCCGCCGCCGCGGCCGAGAATGCAGCGGCCGGCGGTGGAGCCGGAGGAGTTCGGCGACGCGGCCTCGATCCGGAGGTGTTGGAGTCGCTCCCGACGATGGTATACGCGGCGGTGAAGGGGATCAAGGCGGGAAAGGGCCCCCTCGAGTGCGCGATCTGCCTCTCCGAGTTCGAGTCGGACGAGGAAACCCTGCGACTACTTCCCGGATGCTGCCACGTCTTCCATGCCGAATGTATCGACCCCTGGTTCGCCTCCCATGTCACGTGCCCCGTGTGCCGCTCCAACCTCTCCGATCCGGCCGTGCTCGCCGCCGATCGCTGCCTAGTCGGCGAGGAGGCGTCGGTTCCGCCGGACATCGGAGTATCCGTGGAGACGGAGGAGATCGACGTGGAGAGGCCGGATCTGGACCGGATCTCGCGTCGGAGGTCACAATCGGCGGAGGGAGAGGATAGGTACACTCTGCGGCTGCCGGAACACGTGAGGATGGAGATCGAGGAGGAGGTCAGGCATCGGAGGGCGGCGAGCCTCGCCGGAATGGCCAGCTCGAGGAGGGGGAACGGGCAGTGGAGCTCGTCGTTGAGGACGGTATCGGGGAGGAGGAAGAGAGGAGAAGGGGAGGCGGCCCAGGCGGGAGAGGGGTCGTGTAAGCGGATCTTTCCCCTTAACGGTACTCCGATAGGTGAGCATAGCGGAGGAGGAGGTGAGAACGTTGAATCCGCTAACGTAATCGGATCCCACCCGGAAAGATATTATGCACATACCGTGACCCTTACCGGGTTTGTCTTTCAAGGCGACGTAGCAGCAAGTGATTGGAACCCCGATATATTCCAGGTCTCGACTGCTCTGCAATCACCCCGAGCTCCCCAATAATAATGGGTTTGAATTTGTTACAACAAAATTTGATGATTTCAAAAGGCGTCGAAATTTGATATGGTTTTTGTACAGTTTGATTCTACTTTCCAGATAGTTATTTGATTTATTTTGGTTCAGATAAAGCTAGCTATTCGATCTCCTGGCAAGAGAT
The DNA here is from genome assembly GCF_048772165.1 of Typha angustifolia. Taxonomy (NCBI): domain Eukaryota; kingdom Viridiplantae; phylum Streptophyta; class Magnoliopsida; order Poales; family Typhaceae; genus Typha; species Typha angustifolia. The sequence continues at coordinate 1,175,058 of NC_133251.1, forward strand.
AAAATATTGTCTGATTGATATAATGCACCTGCTTAAACACTTTGAAGGAGATTTTAACTTTACAAAAGGTGTAACATAATGCAAAAATTGTACAAAAGTTGGGTAATCTTGATGCATCTTTTGTGGATTATGGAGTTCAAGCATTGAGGATATCCAATTAATGGTTTCAATAGGAGTGTCCAAAGTGGCAAATGATCTAGCTGTAACCAATGCTATGGGAAGATGAATAATTATATGTAAGGCCAAGGCCTCCCACTCAACAACCCATGTAATTCAATCTTCACCTATACAGCCTTTTCTTGCAAACATCCTACACTGTTAATGTTAGCATTGTTGCTTCTTCACAAGCTGCATTCATCTCTGATCTCAGTTACAAAAGTCAGGTTCCTATTATCTCCTTCAGTGCAACAAGCCCATCTCTCTCTTCTTCCAGCTTACCGTACTTTGTGCGGCTCTGCTCAGGTGAACAGCATCTCAGCTCTCGTAAAGGCGTATGGATGGAGAGAGATGGTTCCAATACGCGAGGACACTGATTTTGGCAGGGGCATCATCCCATTCATCATCGATGGCCTCCAAGAGATCGGCGCTCATGTTCCCTATTGCAGTGTTGTTCCTGTATCTCTAACCAATGACCAAACTATGGCAGAGCTTTACAAATTAATGACCATGCGAACAAGAGTATTTATCGTGCACATGTCATACTCTATGGGCTCCATCCTCTTCTCATATGCATGGATCATGACAGATGCACTAGCAAACATTGTGGACTCAATTGTTGCTTCCACCATCATCTACACAATGAAAGGTGCCTTAGGTGTTAAAGCTGTATGTACCCAAATCGAGGGAGCTTGAAAGTTTCACAAGGAGATGGAGGAGACTTTTCTCCCTGCTGCTCTTCGTGTAGTATGCTGAGTGTATAATGGTTACTTTTGGAGTCTATTCATTTCTCAATACATGGGGTAGCTGAAGAAAAAAGTACCAAGTGATTTAGAATGCAATACAGATGAGCTTTTTACAAAAATAGTAAGGATAGTATTTCAGGCATCACCTTGCCAATGGCATCAGGAAGCAAGGAAGCCCATTACTAGTGTTTGAACAGCGCTTCATTACCATCATTGCAGCCCAAAAGCCCTGTGAAATAGCTTGAGATTAGTTGGAATTTAGTTAAGACTTGGAGTATACAGAATAATTATTCATAGAACTAGTCCCGAGAACAAAAATATAAAGGTGCACCCGGCAAGCAATATAAAGTTTTAGCTTGAACTATTGTATCATTTACAGAAAGACCAGATGACAAAAGTAATTGATCAGGAAGCAGCACTTACTAGTTGGCCTCGTCTTTCAGATGGCTCCATAGGTAATTCTTCATGCAAGTTTCATAACAAAGACTCTATCATGCACCTAAACAGGATGAACATCAGTTTTCTTAACATCAATCTGTCAAGCTGGAGCAGAGTTACTGCTCAGATGTGATTTTGTTTCTTTGCTATTTCAAATACTGACAAACTTTAATGATCCCTTCCGACTAGATAAATGGATTTGACATAAATAAATTCAATGCTGGCCTGCTTTATATGTATACGTATTTACATAAAAATGAGAAGTTCTTGATACGGCATCCCTATATATTTACATACATTAACTATAGAAGGTATTATACATAATTCAGAACAATTTCTTTAAATTAAGCCAGTGCCAGTAGAGAATGATGCACAATTTAGTTTGAAAGAACACAACATCAATGCGGCAGTCACAAAGATTTAGCAGAACATGCATTAAGTCGAACATACTATAAAGGAAAGTGAAAGAAATAGAATCCATCCACTTACCAAGATCAGAATGGAGCATAAGATAACAATAGGCAACCCAAAGTTGAGCCATGTCAAGTAGCTTCTAGCTGGAGTGAATGGACAGGCTTTTGAAGCTTTTTCATTAGCTCATGAATTGAAAATACTGTTCCTTTTGACACCTCATTTGAGAAGGCAGGTAAGTATTTCAACAATGTGTTGTCATCACCATCACTACTCAGAGAATCCAAAATAGTTGAAATAACTTTTGTATCAAGAGCGACATCCTTAGCTGCCATTTCACCAAGTAAATCAATGATCTCATTAGTTTCACCCTTTGCACTGTACCCACGTATAAGCGAATCATAAACGACGACATCGGGCGAGAAGCCACTAGCAATCATTTGCTCAAGCACTCTCTTGGCTTCCTTTAAGTGTCCTGATTTTGCAAATGAATTAACTAGAATGGAATATGTTATAGAATCAGGATTCAATCCCCTTTGCAGCATATCTTCAAGTAATTCTTTCACTGTAATAAGGTGCCCTGATTTGCAGGCTCCATTAATCAGAATACTAAAGGAGACGACATCAGGTTTGCAGTGATTCGTCATCTCATTAAAAATACTCATTGCCTGCTTCATCATATTTTGTTCACACATCGCTGCGATCAATGGATTATAATTAAATAAACTGGGACTAATTCCACTATCCTTCATTTCATACAGAATCCTTTCTGCAGCATCAACTTGCTTCATTTTGCAGAACCCGTTTATCATGATACTATAAGTAAAGGAGTTGGGCTTCAAACCAGAGCGAGTCATCTCCTTCATCAGCTGCATTGCCCTTTTAACTCCTTGGATCTTGAGAAGTCCATCAATCAATAGATTGTAGGTCACCAGATTACATGGATAACCGCTCATGACCATCCTCCTCTGGAGATCCAAGGCCTGCCTAATGCGACCTTTCTTACATAACCCATGTATAAGTGAGTTAAAAGTCATCACATCCGGCTCAACTTTAAATCTACCTTCAAGCATTTCATCAAGCACCTCCATTGCCTTATCAACCTGTAGTACATTGCAAAGGCCCACAATCAATGTGTTACAAGTAATCACATCTGGCTTAATTCCCTTTGCAATCACCTTCTCCAGTAGCTCAAAAGCATCTTGAATTAACCCTTCCTTGCATAATTGATTGATCAACACATTATACGTCACGATGCTTGGGTATTTGCCCCTTTCCACCATCAAATCCAACAGTTTCATTGCTTCCTTGACCTTACCCTCTTTGCATAGCCCATCAATCAAACCGGTGTATGTGACTACATCAGGCTGAATTCCACGCTCTGCCATGCCATTCAACATCCCGTTAACCTCAGCCCACCTCCCAAACTTGGAAAGACCATGAATCAAACTACTGTAAGTGACCACATTTGGCAAAATACCACTCTTCAACATTTCATCAAACAGCTCCACGGCTCTATCTAAAAGACCCATATCGCAATATCCACTGATAAGAGAACTGTATGCAACAACATCAGCATCAAGTCCTCGCCTTTTTAACTCATCCAACAAGACCACAGCTTCCTTCACTCTCCCAACCTTACAGAGGCCATTCATTAATATCGTATACGTCACCACATTAGGACGGCAACCAAAGTCTCCACCTTTATCCATCTCCTTCAATAAGTCGATGGCTTTCTCCACCCTCTTCTCCTTACAGAGCCCATTGATGAGAGTATTGTAACTAATAACGTCACGAGGAATCCAACGCCCACCCACTTCGCGAAACAGATCGATTGCCTCGGAAACGCTGCGAGCTTTGCAGAGGCCCTTCAATAGGAGATTGAGTAGATAAGTGCTCACGGGGTGGCCGAACTTGAAGACCAAAGCGAAGGCAGAGAACGCGGATCTGGGATCTTGGGCGCCTAAGAAAGAGGCTACTAGAGCTGTGAGAGTTGGGTAACTGGGTGGGATTTGCATCTGGGTCATGGTTTTGTAGGCGGAGAGGAAGGACTGGTGCTCGCCGGAGAGGAAGAGATTGTGGAGGTGGGAGTTCCATTGGTCGGAAGGAATCGCAGAGGAGGAGGAGGGAGAGATTAGAGAGCTCAAGGAACGAGCTTTGGGTATCCTCCTCATCTCGGACGTAGGGTTTTCTTTCAGGTAGTCGAAAGTGTGGTAGTCTTTGGGGTAGTAGTCGGGTTTAGAGAAAGGGAAACGCTAGGGATCCAAGTTCCGGGAAACGATACGAATTGGTAGTACTGGATTTATTTATTTATTTATTTTTTTCATTTTGCACCTTGCATTATGAACTTATTCAGTTTTTCTCACTTTCATAAAATCTCTCAATGCATTCAAGCATGCTTAACTGCAAAGCTTTGATAAGATTCGATGCTTTTCTAATGTTGATATGATCGCACTCAACACACAATCTCTTTTCACCAAATATTATTTGGTTTTGCTGATCACTTGTTAATCCTCTCGGTTGGATCTACATTAACTTCAAACTAGATCTCCTCACAAGATTTCTAAGACTAATCATGGCATAACTTTTGATAAAGTAACAGGTAACTAATTTCCAAGACCACAGGAGCCCACTAGTAATGATTAAGGATCTCTTTATTTCCTTATAACCTTTCAAGCCCACAACAGCAAGGCAGTAATCAAAAGCAGGTTATAGTAATTTGATCCACAAATCACCAAATTAAAGTTATATAACAAGATTGGGGAACATGGGATAAAGATATTACTAATCCAAAGAAGGAACAAACTCTAGTGGAGCTCAGCAAAGAGGTCTCACACAAATAGCATCAACATCAATCCATGAACAGAAGCATACTACCACTTACTCACATACAAGGACCACAAACCTAAAACCACGCATGCATCCATACAATTTTTTTTTATTTTTTAAGAAGACAAGATATGATGCATACTGTGTACATTACATGCATCAGAACCATGCAAGACTAATGAGTGTCACCTGCTCAACTCCCATGTCAAAAAAGGAATAGGAAGATCCACAGCCAACCTATAGGACATCATGAAAGGGAACAGGATCCTGATTTCCATGAACCACAAAACTGTGCATACCCACCAAGCTTTGTTCTTGCCATCATACTCTTTGGGTCAAAAGGGAATGCCATCCATCTCTCTTTTTTTTTTTTTTTCCTCTCCTCTGTATCATTTTCAAGAGTATCTACTCTATCACAACCCGCACAAGCACAAGCACATCAAGACCCTTATTGCTCTCTTTGCTTTATTGGACCATCATATCTCTCCTTCTTCCCCTCCCCACCACCACCATCAAAAGCCCAGAGAGGATAAAGGGGGAGAGGGACAGAGGTCTCACTGACCCACCAAGGCCATGCTCATCTGAGTACTGATTCCTATCTTCAATCATTGGAGCCGTGTGAGAGCCCATTTGCCTTTATCTTCAGCTCTTTACTCTTTTGGGCATCTTTTTCCTGTCATTACACTCGCAAACTGTTAATTACTGCTGCTATTGCTAATATCACTATTAACTCTAATATATATGATACTAGAACTAATGATGAAGATGGACACAGAAGTTGGTGGAGCTACAGAGAGAGAGCTCCGGGAGTCATGGCTTTCATCCTCAGGGACTTCAGGTAGCAGATGGCCTCATCGATGATGCTAACAGCATCTTTGTCTTCCCCTCCTGGAATGATCTTGCGGAGCACACCAATAGTTTCTTGTATCCTCTCCCTCCTCAGCCACTTGTTATCAGTATTATTGGGCATCTCTTCTTCCTCCAATAACCTATGCTCATCTCCTCCTCCTCCCACACAGCTTGACTGCGCATCATTATTGACGTATGTACACTCGTAGTCCCCAGAGAAATGGGCTCTTGCTGAGCTTGCAGTGTCTAGAATGGATGCATCAAGTTCAGAATCATGTCTCCTCTTTTTTGCTGGTTGGCTTGAACTTGCAACTTCCTCTGTGGTCTCAGCTGCTCTTTTAACTGGGGTATGCCCAGTACTAGCCTCTCCTTCCTCGAAGTCCTCTTCGGAGTCTGAGTAGAGCAGAGCATTGATTTCCTCAGTGTCTTCGTGCATCTCCTCACCACCTTGTCCATCTGTTACATTGGTTTCATTGCTGCCCTGCAAATCCACCACTGGATTCGAAGGTCCCTGGACAGGTTGATGGATAACAAAGGAACTATATATTGGGCTAATTTGATTCGCAGGTTGATCAAAAACCAGGAATCTCTTCTGAGTCACATCAATTCCTGGCGTACCATATGTGGGCACTGAAGATGCAACAAATCCTGAAGCATTCTGAAGCGATTTGTTTGCATAAAACCCTGGAAAGGGCAGATGATTTCCAGAGGAAGCACGGCGATAGGTGTCAGAGTATGTAGGAAACACCAATGAATTGGTGTTCTGTTGGCTCATATCAGGCAGCCTGAGACCACTCGTACAGTTCAAATTACCAACTTGCCATGCCGAATGAGGGAAATGGCATCGAGGATCGAGATCCTTCCCCATCCAAAGTTCCAATTAAACCACCAAAGAAATTACCTGCAACTAAAGCATGCAAATGTGTTATCCCATTGATGAAAAAGAATAATTCAATCAAAAGATGTTATCCAGTTTCATACTATTAGAAGTCTGCAACAATCTGATGATTTTCCACAAGAATGCCTTCCACAAACTGCAAAAGTTTATTCAATGAAGCAGGAGACGGAGCTAAGCTACGTGACCGGCTTGAGAAGCTGGCGGAAGTACTCAGCCTAGTGAAAGAAAAGCACCATAAGATTGTGCAAAATAACGAGAAAGTTAAGATCTTTGTACTCGCAAACAAAAAATCTATTACTATTCAACGTACCTGGCAATCCTGTAATGGTTGGAAACAAGCTATGATCCTAACGATAATGGTGTCACTACCGGCAATCCCGCTCTCATGCTTCAATGCTCGGAATCTCGACTGGCCTGCTCCTTGGCACACCATCACTACTTTTCTCTTCCCTTAAGCAGACCAATCCGCGGAAACCCAGAAGGAAACAGAAAGAAGAGGAGGGGAAGGAAGGAACCCAAGTAACCCTTGAAGATCAAATAACTATAGCGAGATCGAATCCAATGACTACTAAACAACTCTAATGAAAATGGGAGTTGATATGGCACCGAAATAGAAATGCAGAGGAAGAAGCAAGGAAAATAGGAAGAAGAGTTACAGGATAACCCAACAATATAAGTTGAAGGAGATCCCTTTCCGGAGGACTTCAACAGAGAGGCTCAACCACCGCATTATACTGAAACCACGAGGAGCTTCGATTCCGACTTCCAGCAAACTGCAAAGAAAAATCATAACTTTCTTCGTGAAAGAGGCGAAAAGCAGAAGATCAAAAGCTTAAAAATGGCCTTTTGATCTCAATCAAATCCCTTCAAAAGGATCTAAAATCTGCGCGAAAAATGGAAAAGGGAAACACAAAAAAAAAAAAAAAATCCAACTTTGTACACAAAATCCAAGAAAAAAAATCAACGGACTAGAAGCGATCTGAAGCTAAAATCGACCTTTTGATCTCAAATCCCTCAAAGATGGTCATAAATCTGCAACCAAATGGAAATGGAGCACAAAAGGATGGCTTTTGCAACAAAAAAAAAAGAAAAAGATTCGGCTTTGAGCGTAAAATCCAAGAAAAAACTGATCAAACTAGAAACTAAACCAGAACAATCAAGAAGAAATAGATCAAAAATCTTGAAGGATTCATCAACTTACACCGCAAAAGAACTCGCAAGAGTAAGAATTCCGCGCGCAAGGCCTCAGATCTCTTCGCCCGAGGTCAGCAGAAAGAGCCCAAAAGCCTACTCCACGCGGGGATCGGGAGACGAGCTCGAAGCGAGGAGGAAAGATGGCCGAAAGGGAGTAGAAACCGAAGGCAGCCGTCTCAAAGCGAGAATTCCCAGGGCGGAATAAGAGGATAGCGGAGGCGAGGAGATTTTATCAGCCCACGAGGACGTAAATACCCTCAAAAGTTGGACTAATTCACGGCTTATCAAAAAGTGGTTTTAGTGTAATATTGTTTAAAAACCATTTTGTCTCGTCTCGTATGGGTCAAGTGACTTGTTGACCACATTAGATTGGGTTCGAACCATGGGTCGAGTCATGCTCACTTTATTCTTTTCTCTACAAATTAAATATTAAATTATGCATCATTATATTATGATACTATGCAAGCCTACAAATTAAATTCTTTTAAATATATATATATATATATCCAACTAGTAAAATTAAAAGGAATAATCCAAACAGGACGACCACGTATGCTTGGAGTGCCACACTACCAAAAATAAAGTATAAAAGTTGCACTGCATGCCCCTTTACTTTATGATAAGCTAAAAGGAAAGGTAAGGAGGGGGCAAGAAAAATATTAAATTAAATTAAATAAAAAAGGAAAAAGAGAGGAGTGGAGAGGAATCCATGCTTTCATGCGTAACGCCATTTGACAAATTGCATCAACCCCACACCCACTCCCAAAGTCTTCCATTCAAAGGTTAAAAAGATGTCAACACTACTCTCATTCACTCTCTCTCTTTTTTTTTTTGCAAAGAAGTTAAATTCTTATTAGTTATAATTTTATTTTCACCTCATCGATTATCGCTATTTTTTTTACATAATGATTCCCTGAATTATCAGAAATATTTTGCTGGACTCTTTTTATTAGAGAGTCGTTATGTATATAAAAATTTAGAAAGTTTTCGGTAAAAGATTGAAGATGGAATTATCTCTTCTCGTTATGATGGAGAATAGTATATTGGTAGTATATCGAGCACTTTCGATGGTTTCAATCGAATTCAAAAGGTGAGGATCATATGATTTTCTAAGCTAGTGTGATCGAGCCACTAAGATGCGCACTGAACAAGCTCACTCAAAATTCTAGTTATGGGGGTGACAATCGGGTTGATTAGTTTAGATTGGATCGGATTTAAGTCTGGCCATGACAACATAAGTATAAACATGATTTGTTTATTAAATAAGTTATACAGGTCATTGGGTGGCACAAAATTTTAAATTTATATAAATTATAAATATATTTTAAATTATAGACTAACTTTTTTAATTATAAATTTGTTGGTCAAATTATAAATAAATTAGTCGAATCATAAAGAGTTCTACGCCATAAAGTAAATTGATTAGCCGAGTTAGACTTCAATTAAACTGAATAAGATCGGTTTACTAATTGGATTAGACTGAGTTAGACTTCAATTAAACTAAGTTCAAAGCGTGTTTAGAAAGGGAATTACCTTATGGCTTATGGAATTATCCGATGGTGTCAATTTTTGCCACCACTAGAAGTTTGGACTGGGCTCAATCTAATAAGCTAGATAGAGCCCAAGATCCTAAGCCAGTCAAATTGTTTTAACAATCACCCTAAAGAAAAGAAAATATAGCTAACACCCAAAGTATAACTATTCTGGAGCAATATACTTAATATATTTTCCTCAACTCTCTTTGGTCTTTACGACTTAGTACTTGCTTTGCCCATAACTCTACTGAGAGAGCCCACTGTCCTCTCTATTGGGCAGTGTCCCCTTCTCCTGTCTTCTTCCATCTCTTCTCCCAACGCTAAATAGCATAAAAAGCTCATCTTTGAGATCTCATTGTTCCAAGGGGAGAAGAAAAACTTCACCTTTTGGTCTCATTGCTCCGGGAGATCTCCGTACCTCGATCAATATCTATAATGCTGGTGAATACATATGACTTTGCTTCTTCTACCCTCCTCTGCGGAGAGGACAACAACAGCATTCTCTGCTTTGAAGAAGAAGAGGAGGTGGGTCTTCATGGAGAAGCTGAAAGCCATGAGCTTGACAGGATTAGAGACCAAAAAAGTGGTCTTTGTTGGGATTTTCTCATTGAGTTCTCGTTGCAATCGGAGGAGTGCATAGCCTTGTTGGTTGAGAGGGAGTTTCACCATCTTCCTGGAGATGGTTATGCCGAGAGGTTGCAAAGTGGAGCCTTGAAACTATCTGTTAGAAGAGATGCCATTGATTGGATCTGGAAGGTGGATTGAGTTGGCCTTTTCTTTTCTCTATGAATATTGTCGATGGCTTTTGGTCTACATTTCATATCTAGTGATGCTTGAGTAAATAGGATGTGATTCTGTATCTACTGATCATTTTGGACTCATATCTTTTATGTCTCCACGAGGACTATTGTTGATATTCTCTATCACCTAATTGGTTTTTCCTACAATATTGCTTTCGATGCTGTTAGTGTTTGTACTCCTTCTTGCTAAATTGTTTATGGAAGTATACGCTTGCATTACTCAGCATCTCTGTTATCTATATGGAAATAGTTTATTTCCCTCTTTTTGTTCCTTTATCCAATGAAACAGTACCAGGATTCATCTTTCTCCTGCTTTATGTTTTTTTTTTTCTGATCCCTTCTCATATGTTTTTCTCTCCATCTTCGACCTTTTGATTGATGGCTCGTTTTCTTGATGGACAGGTTCATTCTCACTGCAATTTTGGACCACTGAGTGTCTATTTGTCTGTAAATTACCTGGATAGATTTCTCTCCACTTATGAACTCCCTGTAAGAGATATTCCAAGACAACCATATTGTAGATGTGTGAAATTCAGTTGGTCTAGTTTGACATAATACACAGATGCCATCTCTCATCTTTCTGTGTCTGTGTTGCAGCAAGATAAGGCTTGGATGACACAGTTGCTATCTGTGGCCTGCTTATCTCTTGCTGTCAAGATGGAGGAGCCTGAGTGCCCTCTATGTCCAGATTTGCAGGTGAAGAAGAAACAGCAAGTAGAATTTTACATGTTCTTTTACTGTTACTTCAACATATTGATATCAACAGAATTTGATCAACTCCAACAGGTTGGTGAGGCAAAATATGTGTTTGAAGCTAGAACTATAGAAAGAATGGAGCTTCTAGTGCTGAGCACACTGAAATGGAGGATGCAAGCTGTGACACCGTTGTCTTTCATCGATTACTTTCTTACCAAGTACAATGACGATAAACCACCAACAAGTGCAACGCTTTCTCGATCTGTAGAGCTCATATTGAGCACACTCAAAGGTTAGTTTGTCAGAAAATTTATTTGTATATCTTCTTAGATATTGACTGACAATCCTAATGTGAATGTAAATTTAAACTGCAGGGATAGTTTTTCTACAATTCAGGCCTTCTGAGATTGCTGCAGCAGCGGCATTATCAGCGGTGGGAGAAATCCGAGATCAAGAAATTACCAAATCTTTGAGCCGTTGCATCCATGTAGATAAGGTGAGGCTACCTTCTTGTGTCATTATGTAAAGGTTTTATTTTGTCCTAACCTAGAGCGTGGTTGCAGGAGAGAGTGTTAAGGTGTTATCAAGTGATCCAAGAGTTGACAATGGTGAAGAGGAGGGGCAGTGAAATAGCTACTCCATTAGTTGCTTCTGTGCCACAGAGCCCAATTGGGGTGTTGGATGCTTCAAGCCTGACCTACAAGAGTGATGATATACTAGTTGGGTCAGATGCAAATCAATCCCCAGCATCCAAGAGGAGAAAATTATGCAGACCATAACCTCATGAGAGAAGAGGCCTTGCTTGTATTTTGTAGTGTTCACCTTCTTGTGACTTGTGAGGCTTAGTGCTGCCTCAGTTTTGCAGGAGGAATTTTACTATAAGAAAAAAATATATATATGGATGAGACTTAGAAAATTGTGACAAAAAGAAGAGAGGAATGAATAGCTGAGGAGAGATCTATTCAAGATTTCAATTTAAAGCAGCCATCAGATGTTGAAGTACAAAATGGTCTCAAGAGCTGTGATGATTGAGAGAGCTTAGTATTTTAGGAAGAGAACCGAGGTGCAAAAGATCTGAGACCTAGTAAAATAATCTTTTGGGATCTAAACCACCAAGACCAGATGACTTAGAATGGGAGACTCGCTGAAGGATATAGATATCCAATTTAAAAAAAAAAATCTACATGGTTAGTTTCTCCATGTTTGTACTATATGTATGCCCTTCAATTATTTGACTGCTTGTCTGCTTAATACTCCAAGATTTGTTGTCCTCTATAATATATATATATATATATATAAAAGAAGACCCAAATGACCAGTGCAGATCTTGGGTTTGGTCACCAAAAAGAGAAAAACAAAATTTCCAACTTCAAGCATTCATTGTGGAGTATTAAACAATGATGATGGAATTGTTCACTTCTGGCTTGGTTTCTTATTTATGTTATCCTTCAATTGTTCTTATTTAAATAGAGTAGACAACTAAGATTAAGTACTCCTTGAGATCCAACCTTCAAGCATTAAGTTACTCTCTTTGGAGTTATATTTCAATATGTGAGCTTTTCCTATAAGTTGGGTAGTCATTAAACAACAGCCAAAGACCATGTGAACCTTCAACATCTGTCTCTATATGTATATACCAAATTAAGCCAGGACAAAGCCTAGTAGAGTTCTTCAGGTTTATCTTCTGGAAAGGAAACAAAGTTCCATTTAGATTTAAATTAGTCCCAAGTTTTTTTTTTCTCATTAAAGATTTAGTTTTTAAGTTAGCATGACTCAATATGGATAATGTCATTAATGTAGAGTACATATAGAGATATATATATTGAGAGAGAGAGAGAGAGAGAGAGAGAGAGAGAGAGAGAGATGACTGACTGTCAGGTTCACCACTGCTTGGCTGCAGAGGGAATGAGACAAAGCCAGTTAACGTTATGTCCTTTGCTTTGGCATGCAAACCAATATGCCATATAAATAACACTGATATGATCATAATAAAGGCAGGCCCACCAAATGCCCTGGCAAAATGAATAAGGTCGCCAATCTCCATCACTTCCTTTTTCCCCATCCTGCAGTAGAAAGACAACAAAAATGTAGAGGTATTTGATCCATTTTAGTAGCAAACCAACAAATAAATGGCCAAAATGCAAAAGAAAAGTTAAATCCATTGCAGTTGATGCTGTTTCTATTCGATTTTGTCTGGTTCCAATTCCAATCTCTGGACCATCTCTTCCAGGTATAAGATGGCAGTGAAGCCTGGAACATTAAATTATCAAGTGGACTGTGGATACGGAGGAGTAAGTGCAGGACTCGTGAATAGCTTAAAGTCCTACACCAACCAATCTGGCTTTAGTCTGCCACCACCTCCAGGCTCCAGATTCCATGATGGGCCTTCAAACGTCTGCGAATATTATGACCACCAAGAAGACTAGATTAGATGATAATAATAATAATTATTATTATTATAATTAGTATTTATAATAGTAATAGTAAGGTAAGAAAGTACTGGTCCATTGTTGAAAAAACTTAGGATCCACTCGATCAAAGCTGGTTCAAAGAATATGAAGCCAGGAATAGTCCATACAAATGAGCCGATCGGGTTTAAAATCTATGTTTACGAACTCATTCCCAGCTAATTAACCTAGGATAGAAGAGTTCCAAAATAGTTAAGAGGGTAATAAGGAACGGTTAATAGGGTCATACCAAGCTTGTTACCGTTGGTGTAACTAATTTCCCGGTATTGCCGAAAATAGACCGTGTTCTTTCCCCTTCAGTCGTGTGCATTACGGCCAGGTTACGTTATATAATGAGGAAAGCCCATCGTTGTCTCTTTGCTCTCTAACCCTCTCTCTTCTGCTTAATTAATCTCAATTAAACAGAGAAAGAGGCCATTAATCGTTCTATCCTTCTCCTGATGATCTAATCGGATTCATCCCCGCCGTTCATTCCTGGCTACCCGGTAAGATGGACCCGCGGCGCATGGAACAGCTGTTGCTCCTTTGCCTCCGATCTCAAAGCACACGTGTGGCTCTCGTGGGTGGTAACCACACCGCTGCCCGCTTCTGCACTCGCTAACCGCACCCCACCATCCTCTTCTCTCCTCTCTCCCTCTCTCCCACTCTCTCGCGTAAAATTCTCTTCTAGGAAAACGACCTTTGTCGACTACGCGAATCTCGAGACAAAGAAGACGACGGTCATCCCAATGGCCGGAAACCGCTTCGTGATCCACACCATTGGCCGGTCGGTGCTCCTCGCCGTCGCGGTCCTCTCCTTCCCATTGCTCCGATCGGCTATTAGCGATCCTTCGTCATCGAGGTCGCCGGCAATCGGGGATGATTTCTACCTCCCGCTCCTCCTCGCCGACCTGAGGCACCATGGCCTTCTTCGCCCGGGAGACAACGCAGCATTCCTCGGCAATCCCGGGTCGTGGCTCCATTTCCTCGAGCGGAGCGGATTCGAATTGATATCCGGCGACCGGTACCCGGCGGCCGCCGACTCGTCGCTCTACTTCGTCCTCGCCGCCACCGGCTGGAAGGGACTGGACTCCATTGATCGCGCCGTCAAGATCGGCGGCTTCGCGGCCGTCGTTCTCGGCTCCGACGAGCCATTGGACCCGCCGAAGAACTACCGGATTGCGTATATCCGGCGGCTCGGCCCCAGCGTCGTAGCTGTACAAAAGATCGCCGACGCCAGCGATCAGCGTAGGCTGAGCCGGAGACTCCTGGCGGTGCCTGAGGCGAAGAAGGAGGCTCTGAACCTGCTCGAGGACGCCCTCCTCGAGCCGCCGGGGCCGCGAGGGAGGAAGCGGCGGCGGCGACCGAGGTACCTCCCGGAGCTCACCGGAGATTCCCTGGATAACTACCGGCGGCGGGTGTTCGTCGAGGTAGCGCCTGCGGGGAGAGGCGGTAGCGCGGCGGTGTGGTTCGAGCGGCACTACCCGAGGGGAGACCGCGAGTTCGAGATCATCCGAGTGGAGGAGGTAGGGGCGGAGGAGTGGGAGGAGGACGGCGGGATGGCGGAGTGGTTGGAGCGTAACGTGAGGGAGGAGGACTACGTGGTGTTAAAGGCGGAGGCGGAGGTGATGGAGGAGGTGGTGAGGAAGGGAGACGCCATTCGGCTGGTGGACGAGCTCTTCCTCGAGTGCAAGAACCAATGGGAGGAGAAGGGCAAAACTGGAAGCAGGAGGGCATATTGGGAATGCCTCGCCCTCTACGGCAGGATTAGGGACCAAGGTGTTGCCGTTCACCAATGGTGGGGTTCTTCTTGAAATTAAACCCAAAAAAAAAAAAAAAAAAAATCCTAAGAGATGAGGGAAAGAAAGAGAGATTAATACTTTTATTTTTATTTAATTTTTTCATATGTATATACAAATGTATGAAGAATTGAGTTGGCATTGAGAGAAACAGAAACCTTATAAGTTTATTATATAGCATTCTAAGGTCCTTCAACTTCTTTGTTTATTAGTATATCATCATCCCACTGTTTTTTTACTTTGAATCCATATCATATAGCATCCACCAAGAAATTAATCTCATAATCTAAACATAGTTTAAAGTATCATAAAAATAGAGTCAAATAAGAGTAATTACAGGGTATACTATGTTACTATGCATGCAACTACAATTTTGCCACTGTTTAGATTACCATTCTGCCACTATTCTACCTAGATCCCAAATCCGGGTACGCCAATACTCGATCCGTTTACAGCCCCCCGGAAGCAGGTCAACTTCAGAGTTCAGGCTCCCCTCGACATCGTTGGATCCACCGACGCCCCCCTTCCCCCCACTCTCTCTCTCGATCTCGTCTCCTTCTCTTCTCTCGCAACCCACTACCTCTCAGTATTTGTCGCCTAAAATCTCTGTCCCAAGAAAGCGATCTCCAGCCAGGTGCGTCGGATCTCCAAATCTTTGATCCACTTCTGTCTCTCTGGTATCTGATTTGAGGTTTGATTTTGCCTTAATTTCTCTTCTGCTCTCACTTGTTTGGTTTGTGTGAGCACCGGAGTATGTCTAATCCATCGCGACCTGTTAGATTTATACTGCCCTAGGATGAATTCTACGAAATTTGTTCCAAAATTATTACGGTATGAGTTAGAGTAACGCAAAATCGTGCGAGAAACAATCTACATGGCTGGAAACTAGATGATATTAGAAGTGATCGCCTCGTGATCTTGATGGTATAGGATTTTCTTGCGTGCAAATGGCCCTAGATGGCTGTGTAAATAGGTGTTAAATCTACTATGTGATATGCAAATTTTTCTGTTGCTATGTATGTGAATATGCGGTGATATAGGACAGGTGGTTAATTAGACATTTTAGTATTGATGCACGATCCCTCCAATCATTGCTAGAACTGTTTGAATTACGGATATCCTTTTGCAACTGATAGTCTAGCTAACATGTAAGATATTTGCACTTCGTTAAAGTACTTGCTATATGATCCCTTAATTGGTGAATTTGATAATTGTATTTTGTACATGCTTTTTGGGTGTTGATTGCTAGGTTATTATTTTGCAGGATATTTGCGGAAGACAGATGAAATTGACATGATTTTTAGGAGGTCCTCACTTCGTTTGGAAGATAACCGCTAAGAGATTTACTTGTTAAGACAAGAGCATTACAGCAATGTTCTCATTGTTTTATGGACTCTGGAAGTATATGTTCAGCAAGACAGAATTTCATGTTCTTATTCTTGGAATAGACAAGGCTGGGAAAACTGTAATGTTCCTCCTTATGTCCATCTCTTGGATGTTTAGTTTATCTACTGTTATGAGCTTTATCTAATGCATAGTGAATATCTTTTTCACTTGTGTTAGTTATTAGATGAACTCATGCACAGTGAGGATCTCATCTTCTTGGTAGGAATCAAGCTTGCATGCAATAGATATGTAATCACATGACATTGAGGTTAATGCTTTTGGTCTATGCACTTTATTATGTAAGTGCAGGTTAATATTTCTCTTTTATGCTCTTAATTATATAATTTGAATTTTATTTATTTGGACACGTTTTTGCTTGGTCTTCTAGTAGATTTTTTGAACTTGTCACTGGTTTCAGTCGGACACCTGTTGCACCACCACTGATGAGAAGATACTTGCCATTTCTTGTCTAAATTCAATGTATACAACCCCATTCTAGCACTATCATAAGTACTAACCCTTTTCCTGTTAGTTCTCTAGTATGCATTATGTTCACTCCGGAAACAATTTGCACCTTGTCTGTAAGTACTGTAAGTTTTACACTTAGATCACACTCTGTGCTAATAATTGATTCTTAATGTATGCCTTTATTTGTAGACTTTGCTAGAGAAGTTGAAGTCGCTCTATTCAAATACAGAAGGGCTCCCACCTGATCGGATTGTTCCCACTGTTGGGCTTAACATAGGCCGTATGGAAGCTGCAAATGCAAAACTTGTCTTTTGGGACTTAGGAGGTCAGGTGTGCTTCTTCTTACTAAATTTCGAGAGCATTGACTTATTCATCACATGTGCATCTTTTACGTGCAGCATTTGGGATTATTATAGAAATTGAGCCAAATTTTGATGTATTAATCTGTTCTGTAGATTGGCCTGCGCACAATTTGGGAGAAGTATTATGAGGAGGCTCATGCTTTAATATTTATTATTGATGCTTCTTCTCCATCATCTTTTGAAGATGCAAAGTCTGCATTGGGTTAGTGCATTCTGTATATCATAGGAAACTAATTCCATGCAACTGTTTCTGTTCTGACTAAACTAGTAGCAAGGAAATCGGAAATTTGATTCATATTTTTTTATCTGTACGAATCTTCAAAAAAACTCTACAGAAAAGGTACTTCGACATGAGGATCTACGAGGTGCGCCACTTCTGATATTGGCAAACAAGCAGGTATATTGTTTCTTCTCCTCCATATTTTCTAGACGATTTGGCTGCTATTTTTTGTTGCATACATGATGGATACTATTGATTTTCACATATTACACTCATATTGGCAGGAAAAAGCTATCATACTATTTAAGGCTTGTTAGTTTATTTTGGAAGATGCTATGGAGTTTCTCATTTAGTCCTGTATATCTATCCGCATAACTAAAGTAAGCCACATCGTCATATGCTAAACATGAGGCCTGCACCCATCTTCTCTCACCTTAAAGATTGCCCGAGGTAGATAAAGTAGTATGTGATCAGGAAGTATATATTTTTGGTACTAGACAATCCTAATTAATGCAATCTAGTTCTTTATGTAAAGTCCCCTTCCTCCTGAGTCAACCTAGCAATAGCATGCGGTCATATACTCCTATTGGTCTCAGAATTCTTGTACCAAGCATATCTTTTTGTTTCTAGGCATCTAGAATTTAATTTTGAGTAAAATTTTCTTTTTTTCCTGTTTTCTTTTTCAACAGGATCTGCCTGGAGCTATCTCAGCTGAAGAATTGACTAGGTATTTGGATCTGAAAGAGTTAGATGAGAGGGTACACATGTTCCAAGCTGTATCTGCATATGATGGGTGAGTAAAGCAACCTCACTTCTACTACCTATCAAAACGTTTTAAAACTTTCTTGTGCTTCAATTGAGTGATTGTTCGACATCGTCTGAGATGTGTGCAGGATGGGAATAAAATTTGGCATCGACTGGTTAGTGGAGGTCATGGAAAGAAGTAAGCGCACAGAAACATTACGAATTCGTGGAGGTGCAGCTGGTCATATGTAGCACTTTTTCTCTGTTGGTATTGAAGACCATCCAGGAGCAGAGGTTTTGATGCGAAGAGATATTGCTTGCTAAGTAGCGATGTGTATCTTGGCTAGTGCACATGATATGAAGCTGCAAATGGTTGACATCCTATTTGATTTGATCCTCGCTGATTATATCGTCCAGATTATCGCCTACCACTCATAGCATCATGTGCAGCCTGATGCTGGAATTTTTCTTCTGTAACTCAATTTATTTGATGATCAAGTGATTCTTCAACTGCTTCACCTTTATATGGTGGCATGCCATTATGTTTTACCATTGTTATATGCCAGAACATTTGTCATAGTATAATACAAGATGTGAGGTTCTCTTGTTCTTGAGCTGTCTGCAGGATTATGATTAATATGTATTGCTGTTGGACCATCCCGAAACAAGAACCTGAATAGATCTTCAGATGTTCTGATTTTGATAAGAGAATGGTGGCTCAAATTAACGTGTTACATCGAGCGGTTAGCAGTAAATTTCTTTTTTCTTCCTTTTCTTCAGTTTCATCGAATTTATATATCATTGAGAGAGAATATGTCAGATCCGGTTATAGTTTCAAAGCATTAAAGAGAAGACAACCTGAGTAGATCTTGTATATTTCTTTCTTAGTTGGAGAAGGCTGTAATCGACTGACTGACGCATTCCAAGCACAAAAAGATGACTACAGCAAAAGGAAACAAGGGGTGAAGGCGAGATGACATGCAATGTTTTTTCCAGAGTTGGGCCAGAAATTAAGGCTCTCTTCCACTTAAGAAGCCTCTTTCCTATAGCCTCATTAATATTAAAAAAATAATAATCAAAAGCAAGTATCTGTCACCAGGCACCAGTCTAGATTCACTATTCAATGTTCAACAATTCAAGCTATGCACTCATATATAGTAGGTACACCGACTGAAAGATCTAGTCTTGTTCACGCCCATGCTACTGGTGTCATGTCAATGCCACATTGCTGCATAGCTATTTACTTTACAAATAACTATTTAAAAAGATGGATTTGCTGTCTACGCATTGTGCACACGATTCAGTGGGATAAAAAGAAGAAGAAGAAGAGAGGATCAATTATAGATTGAGTGACCAAAAATATGAACATTGCCATGTAAAAAAGAGGTCATAATCATTGCATAGATCGTCAATAAATAATGCGATTTTATCACAAAAATAACAATAAACACAAATCCCTAGCAATCAAACTATCACATTTCCACTAAACTGGCTCTATGCAAACATCTAACAAACCTAAAAACATATACAAAGTATAAAGTGAAGAAGCCATAAAAGCTTATACCTCGATGGCCACATGCAGAGAAGTGTTGACTGAGTCAGAGATCATCTTTGTGAACAACAGTAGCACCCTGCAAATCTTTGGCCAAGTATCAAACCAGTTATTTATTGACACCAAACTCCCTAGCTAACGAAAATATAGGAATAAACATTAATTAGTGTGACAAGTTATACATCCTAATACATAAGTTATAAAGGATCAGGCGTGCCTAAGATTACAAACAATTCTGATCCCACCAGTAAGCATACAAGATCAAGGCCCCAAAACATGCACCATCTTCAACTATGGCATCCGCCCTGGAATCTCCTCTTCCCTTAAAAATGGCAAGTTATGTAAATTCCCCAGCAGTTCATCAGTAGCATCCACATCAATATGAAAGCTCACCATTTCTTCCTCTCCTCCTCCTCCTCCTCCCATCTGACCTCCGCCATCCCAACCCTTGGCCTCCTCGTTGATATTTATCCCCCTGAACTCGCCGTCGGAAACCCTCGCCCCAACTCCCGTCCAGGACTCACTCTCCCCACCGAAAGATCTCTTTTTTAAGCCGCCACCGACACTCTTCCTCGCCATTGTCTTCTTGTTCCTCGTCGCCGGCGGCTTATTCCCGCCATCGTGTTGTGGTCCCTCCTGCTTTGTATCAGTAGGGAACATAGGATAGAACGGTTTCCACCCGTTACTGAGATCGGAGCCGTTGGGGAACCCTAAGGGAAAGAAACCCCAAGCGCAGTAGTACATGTTTGTGCCAGGGACGACCGGTGGCGGTTCGGCGATCTCGGTGGCGTTGAAGGGGCGGGAACAATTCGGGCACCGGAGGGACCGGTTCTGGTAGGTTCTGGCATACTGGTGCACGTGGCAGCACGTGGGGCACGCGGTCCAGAAATCGTCGCCGGATTCGCCGCCGGTTGGCGGTGGCGACGGTTTCGCCATCTCGATCTCGGCGTCGAATAGGGACTTCTTGGAGGGATCGGAGAGGACAGCGTAGGCGTCCGCGACAAGCTTTAAGGCGACGTCGCAACCTGGGTAGTGATTCCGGTTAGGATTTAGGAGGAGGGACAGGTGCCTGTACTGGCGCTTAACTGTCACGGGATCGGCGGTGGCGGAGCCACCGGTGAGCTGGAGGACGGAGTAGTAGTCCACGTGGTTGTTGAGGCGGTTCTGGGCGGCGAGGAGGACGTCGGATACGGCTAGGATCTCGTCGACGCCGGCGAGAAGGGGGTCGGATTCCAGCGCGCGCTCAGCAAAGCGCTTGCTTCCAACGAGGTCACGGGCGTAGAGGAGCTTTGCGGCGATGTCGAGGCAACGCTCTGCCTCTCCCCGGCCTCCTCCTCCTCCTCCGCCACCGAGGAAGTCCATAGGTTTGGGTTCAACTCCATCTCCTCTCCGGGGAGAAGGGGGTATAGGGGAGTGGGGAGATAGGAGAAGGGGAATAAAATGACGAAATAGGACGAGACATTTACTCGATTTACCATGGTTAAGAATAGTTGGCACGGCTTTTTGTGAGGGTATTATAGTCTTTGGAGGAGACAGTGGCCAGTGGGAACTGGGAAGTGAAGGTTTAAATGCTAGTTTAACACTTAAACTGGTTCGCCTGCGGGCTTTTCCTCCAAAAATTTAAAAATAAATAAATAAATAAATAAATAAAAGGGGGGGGATTCTCAGTATCGTGATGCGCGGCGGACTGCCGGTAAATGAGGTATGTGGGCCATGAATGAGCGTGGATCTTATGTACTTTTGGATGTAAGAATTGGGTACATCCGCTACACCATGGCGGGACGAATTGTCTGGAACGGAATGACAGCGTGCATCCCCGGCTGCAGGAACTTCCTAAGTCGGGTACTTGCCACTGCGTGACTGGATGGGAAAGGAAGCCACGTGGATGTACTTCCTTCATCACACCAACTATATATCTATACATATAATGTGGGAGATTAAGATGGCCCTCAAATAATATGATCTGTTTTCTTTATAATTAAACTGCAAGCAATCATGAATTATGTTTACAACAGCACACCAACGATGAGGAAGATATTAAGAGTAAAAGAAGCCACAACTAGCAAATGTTTTTAGATACATGAGAAAGACTGCACGAGAAATGCACTAGAAAACTGAAGTCTTGGCAGCAAGATGGAGAAGTGCTCGCCTGTGGTGAATACCGCGGAGCCTCTTGTAGTTCTGTACAAAAGCAGTTATATCAATCTCCCTGTTGGAAAGCTTCGTCTGTAATAGTTCAGATTCCTCATCCGCCTTACTCACCGCCTCTGTGGAGCGAGGATACGTTAATCGTCAATGGAAATTTATACATGCATGCAAAAATAATGCATATGCTTTCATCTGATGTAATGGGCAAATGAAACTTGTGGATTATTACTCATGAAACTATACTATTTATCTTATTCAGGCATATCACTGAACTTAGTTCGGCGTCGATAATACTTGCCATAGTATTTGCATATAACTACTTACCATGCAACTTCTCAAGTAGTGCAGAGGGAGAGTAGGAGTTTAAGATCTCTTCCTTTTGCCTCTCTAATTCAGCTAACTTCTCTTCCGCAGCAGCCAACTCAGTTGTCCTAATGATAGTGCACTGCATGTATTAGTCATAATGAGTTAATGACATAGTCAGGGTCACAGAAAAGATGCTAAACCGCATTGCTATGATGACATATTTAGACGATTGCTTTGGCATTTTTGTTACTTATACTGCATAACTTCCAAAACAGTGTTAGTTGGTATATAATTAAGCTTGAATTCTCTATAGACCTACTGCAAGAATTTCTGCAGACGGAGTGTGGGGCAGCCTCCTTTTAGTGGGAAGCTTCATCTTTTTAGTTTTTACCCCCCCAAGGCAGCCTCCCTGTTCCCACTTTAAGCCAACTAAAATGCTGGGTTGCAGGTGATTACTGCTCCAGAAAATTACATGATGCTGAATGCAGAGAAAAGGATCCGGTAACTATACCTGGTTCCTGAGCTCCAAAATACGTGGTTCGTTTTCCAAATTCTTCCCTGAAAAATAATGCATGAACTTAAAATATGAAATAGTTTAAGAAGAAAAAAAAATCATAATTCAAAGAAGAAACTCACTCGCAAGTTCCAGAGTCTCCTTCCGAAGTTCCTCATGTAGCTGAAGGAAAACAAACAAAAATGTTTGATCAAGATTTCCTTATTCTGGGATATCAGACGAGAGAGAACTGGGTTTGAGCTTATAAAACAAACTCCACTGTAAAGATGGAAAATATCCGAAAAGATTCCAAGTTAAGAAGGTCTAGTTTGGGATGTTGACATTCAAGAAACATATACCCAACAATTCAAAGGAAGATCTCAGAAGAATGAAGAAAAAGTTACTGCTGACTAAAGTAATCTTCAGTACAATATATCATGAATACTGAACTCAAACAGTTCCAACATTTTGCCTGACCGTTGAAATGTCTTGTTTAGACATCCAATCAACAATATATCTCAAATACTTAAATCAAACAGTTTCACCATTTTGCCTGACTGCTGAAACGGAAGAAATTCGTGCAAACATCCAATCAACATTCAGTAGGATCAATGTTAACAATAATTACAGTTGTCGTATAAAACAAGAAATAGAGGGACAGATTTCCCAACTTACATTGTTCTGATTTTTTACTTCATCAAGTGAATTGAAGAAAGCAGTATAAGCGTCCTTGTCAGCTAAAAGTTTTCTCAACTCATCGACACTGCAGGTAAGTCACAATAAGAAGTGCCAAAATTAATAAAAGTCATGCAAGAGTAGTATGTTTACATGCATATACATGAATCTTAGCACAATATGCACATTTAGCTGCACAGACAGATGTGCAGCTAAGGTGGCAGACGGCAAACAGTCATAAGTAGCACATAAGCGTTTGGTTCATTTAAGCCTCAAGTATCCTATGATAGGTGGGACTATGAGTTAGCAAAACAGATTCAAATGTGGTTAACCTTGCAAAAATAAATTAAATAAAAGATAAATGCACAGTACTGAACAAAGGAGGCATAAGTACCTTTTGTTCTTCAAGCAAGCATTAATTCCTGCTGCCTCAGCAGGTGATGGCTGTCCAAGCGATGGCGACTGAGGACGTTCTGAAACTCTTTGGCGTCCACTAAGACTAGAAGAACTACTTGGAGTCAAAGGACGTGAAGATGAAGTAACCACTGAATTAGGGTACCAAGATTGAGTAGGGATCTCTGGAAAATTTGGTTGAGCTTGTTGCTGTTGGGATCCCCTATATCCATGTATTAAACTTAGAAGCATTAAAAACCAAAAGAAAAAAGGAAACCAGATACATCATACTTAATGGAAGGTCAGTACTTTCAATTGTGTACTCATCAAACAACCAAATTCCTAGTTTAGCCACCAAGACCACTTACAAAATTGAAATTAGTTTCTATACTAAAACAGTTATAATGTACGATTACAGTTAAACTATTGAGTGCAGTCTTGCAAAATAATACAATTGTTAAATCAGATCTTAAAAACTGACGATTTAGTGAGCTGAATTATCTTCACAAACTGGAGCTCCAGAAAAGGATTGTGCAATGATGAAGTAGACTGTGCACTACCACAAGGTTGAAGATAATGAAAATCAACTAAAGCTACAAACTTACAACAGTATAAAAATAAAATATTGCTAGCCAAAAACCTGGAAGATTAAAATGAAGTTCAAGACTTACCCAAGAAAAGGAAAACTCCAACTCATCGTGCACTAGTGAGATCTGCAAAACGCAACACAAGATTGTATGGTTATCTTGACCAAATATAGAACTATAAAGGATCTGTTTCAGATTAAAATTATACAAAATTACATGATGGAGAACACATTAACCGCAGGACCTGGTCTAATGACTCTAATCATGATTTCCTTTATTATTGAATGATAAAACTACAATGGACTAATTGTTTCAAGACAAAAGGACCTACTCAGATCACAGAAAAATAAAGGTACATCATCAAGAACATGTTAGCAGCCACAGGATCTGGCGTAACCATAATTTTCATTTATTATCACGTGACAAAACTCAGTGGACTAAGTTTAGTAAAACAGATATTTCAGCAGTTAAAAATCATCCAACAGTCCTAGATCCGGCCATAAGGAGTATTAAAAATTTAAAATAACAAACACCCAAACATAAAACAGAACTAAAAATGCATGAATTAGGAAAGGACTAGAAAATGGACACTAAGAGCGAGCAGAAATGGTGAAAGATCAAGTGAGTCCAAATATTTATGCATCCAAACATAATATACATATGTACAGGTTTGTATAGTGTGACTATTCTCATCTTACTAATACTAACAGACATGGTATATATCTTGTAAAGTAGGTAATAATCACCTAGTTATCTCATGGTGCAACAAATACTCTACATGTATACCAAATATAAATAGTTATATAGCATGTATATATTCTAAGGGACTGTTTGTTTCCATGTATTTCTAGATACTGCATCTATAGCTTTTGATGAGAAACAAACGTGAGCAAAAATCTTAGATCCTTCTCTCTTTTCTTCTCACCAAAGATTGAGAGACCTTGTTTTAACACCCACTTAACTTGAACGGATATCAAGATGCTGCATATGGACGTAACTTAGCACTTGAAAACGCTATTATGGCTTTTATAAAATAAAAACTGATTTTCATATTACACTTAGAATGCATGGAATCAATTTCTTCAAATACATGAAACCAACCACCACATAAGTGTACATGAGGTCGTACTTCCATGCACATGAAGCTCGCCAGTGCCGAGCTTCTTGGCAGCTGCTCGGTGGAAGATTCGGACAAGGAACTCAATGAAGAAAACGACCGACAGATGAATTACCCTTGCATAACCCATCACATCAGCCTCTATAATACATTGTTTTTTTGTGCACAAATCAAGGTATCAGGTGATATTAACAATTGGGATAAACGTATGAAGTTCTTTAAGCAACGATATGCTAATAGAGTAATAGTATATAATGATAAAGAAAGAGCAACCGGGGTTTTGCAAGTCGCCAACTTCTTCTCTCCAAGCCCCACTATTTGATGATGAGAATGGCGGATAGGATCTAGTGCGCCAAATTAACAGGAAATATTACTACCGATAAAAGAAATCATCGACTTTTTCTGGATCAATATTATAGCTTGAGATTGTTCAATTCCATACAAGGAGCACATATATTGAAATCAATAAATTACCAGTCAATTTTCATCTAGCTCAAGATCAAAGGGATAAAATTCGATTTTCAATTTAAGAGATCTAGGGTTCCAAGCATACCTTTTCCCCTCAATAAACCGAAGAATCGTGCGTCCCAGAGAACTAATTACACCACCGATTGGGGGTAGAAAAGGGACGAAAGAAGGGAGAAGACCAAGAGGGCGCGTCGCAGCTCGCAAGTTTATTGACAGGAAACTTCTCACTTAAGTCCTTCATATGTTAAATATTAAGGACTCATCCTTCAAAGGGAATATTATTAAAAGAAATTCAATAATAATATTATTTGAAATTGCGTATAACATCCTGAAATTTAATTCCGTACGAAATAAAAGATAATTTATAAATGGAAACATATTATAATGGGTCAACGATTTATTGTCTTAATAATTTAGTTGACTTAGATTTTACCATGCATATCATAAAGATATTTTTGTTTCAACTTTTGTCTACTCAATAGTGATGATAACCCGACATGACGATGAAAGTAGTTTAACTTGTTTGTTAAATGCATTATTTTTATAGAATAAAATTTAAATTTTATATAGGATAATCGAGTTAGACGGATTGTGTTATGGTGTCGTATTAACATGACCCATTTATTAAACGAGTTAGACGGATCGTGCCATGTTACACGTTTAATAATCGGATCGTGTTCGTATTTAATAAATACAACCCGTTTATCAATCTGAGTCGTATTTGTATTAGGGTAAAGTTGACCCAACCTGAATCTAACCCGACCCGAACTCACTTAACCCAACACTATTGCCACCCCTATTTTAGTCTATGATTCCTTCTAAATAAAGCACATCAAAGAAGATTTCTGATCCAAATTGTTCGGTATTTGGTACATTAGGATTTATCATAGTCAAGTACAACACCCTCTTCCTTGAAACTTTGAACAATATTCAAGAGAGAAAAACTCAATAATCAAGTAAAAAATGGACCATGGCCCAATTTTTGTAATACGTCAACGCAATTATTGTCGATGCAGTTATTCTTTTTTTCCTCTTGTAACCTTCTGTCTATAGAGAAGAAAGAGCAGGAGATTGAGTTATGTCACCCAGCATCTTCAATGCAATGCAAGGTTGGTCAACAGGAACCTGAAAAGATGACAGAAATTTCAGCAATAGGAATCTTCGAAAAAGCTAACTTTTTCTCTCTTCACACTGAAAAGATATTGCAGATCATATGGATGTGTCTCTTTTGATGCAATAACTCTTGTGGTCATGGAATGGTGGACTAATCTTTTAGATTCCAACAAGTCCTATAAGTAGTCTTAACTACATATACTTAGAAAATTCGAGTAATTTGCTGAGTAATAGAGAGGAAATCAATATTGATTTCAGTAGGCAATCTCTGAGTTTTCAGACTTTGGTTTTGCTGAATTTGGCATTGTATTATTTTTCACTGAATATCGAGTCAACGCATAGCTAGATATAAGATAGTGTTTTAGAATATACTTACAAAATGTCCTGCTTTCAAGATCCAATAGAAATGCAGGTTCTGATAAGACCTGATGAATCCCTTTGTTCCTCCAGCCTCATCGCTATCGCAATACAGAGGCGTTCGGTTCAAGCTATTAAAACTCTTCAGTCCCTCCCACCTGAAAGAAGAAAATGATGGCACTGTTCTTCCTTAATTGCCCTGAAGTTTTGTTAATCAAGAGGACAAAAAGAATTAGCAACTAAGATGCTTACTTGAGCTTCTGAACCCATACTTCAGTGCCCTTTGTTGCACAAATTACATCAAGCTTGACAAAACCAAAAATACTAAGTATTAGCTCTTCAAATAAAAATATGAAAACTATCTGCTACTGTGAAATGCTCATTTCCTGATGAACTAAGTTAGTCAATGCAACAGTACACCAACTTGCCGTGTTACCTTCCATGATTAATTTTCAAACTGTCCAAGTTTTCTACATGTGGAGATGAAGAGCTCTTATTTTATGCTTTCATGACTACCTCAAAATGCAGCAAGTCTTTTCTTCCCTCATTTTGTGGTCCTCAAAGGACCACCATAAATGATTGATGCTATTTTGCTTACATAGCTAAGCTCCACTCCAGGAATTAAGGTATCCATGTTAAAGAATATGACATGTTTGTCTGTTAATGGCCCCTAAGTTATCTGTGGATGGTATCTTAGAGGAATCATTGTCTTTCAGACCTCACGCTTAATTGTCGATTGATTGCTCCATATACTACTTATATTTTGTTTAACTAATTCCACAGGAGAAGACAAAGGACAACCGATTCGACTGGAAATATTGCAAAATTTATTGCTTGTGCTATCATAATACAGAACAAGTTGTAAAAGTAAAATAAGAACAATTCGTACGTGGAACATGCATGACTGTTCGCCTACTTGTCTGGAAATTGTTTAGTCCTACTATTAAGATAGGAAAAGGAGGTTGTTTAAGCCATTTAGAACTCTTAGATATTTCATTGATTAAAAAAAGAAAATTAGTTCAAACTATTCTGTTAGCATATGCTGTCAGAAAAGTATTCAGAGCTTTTCTGAAAAACATCTCTGCAAAATTTTAACAAAAAAGGGCTTTTTTAGTGTAGAAGAGATATCGATTCCTTGTTAAGCCACAATATCAAAAATTGATGAAAACAACACCACAACGTAATCGAAAAGGACCACATTATGTCAATTTTTGGACCACCAAACCATCTATATATCAGCAATGCAGTCTGTTGCCATGTTCTCTGGATTCTTTTCAACCACCATATCCAATATCTGGTGGGTTGAAAGAATTCGTGAGTCTCACTCAACAAGGAAAAAAGTTTGAATTGCAAAGTTGGAACCTTTATGTGTTGAGCTAAATGCCTATCTTATTCTTTGCAGATCGGCATGCAAAGACTTGCATAAAGCAACATAATGGGTGTAGTCCATACCTGTCCATTGTAAATAGTGACATTCACACCATGAAACAATAGCTCATCAACCTGTGTGAGATCATTACAACATCTCTATGAGGCTAAATAGAGGATTAAAAAGAAGACTGATTAATGCATGAAGCTGCTTACCTCACTGATCCTTGGTTTCATGAAATCATTTGACAAAGCATCAAAAACAGGCGCAGATGACTCTTGCCAACTGCAAGGTTTAGCAAATTAAGCAATGCTTTTATCTTAGGAATCATATAAATACTTGAATAAGGTATGTAAATATAGGTCTAGACATTGTCTTTACACTATGTTCTTTGGGATTATTTTGAGCTTTTCCTTGATGGCACCATTCATGAGACCAGTGATACCACCAGAGGAGGATGCCTTAGCGCTTAAGTACTTCGAATAACTCCTCATCGCTATCTCATTTAACTGCAATGCTGATACAGAGAGTGGATCCATTGCAGAATCCAGCAAGAAATTATAGAAGTCCTGAAAATTATGTTATCTCATGTAAGGAGTACTATAAATAAGACGACCAGAGAAAATACTGAAGTTTGGAGGACTAAAGATTGCTTACTACGGAGTTGCTACTTGAGATGATCAGGTTCTCTAGCTCACCCCATGAATTTGTTGCATCGGTGTATCGACCTCCTGCTATTTGCTCTCTTATTTTTTCAGCGAAACTGACATAAGAAAAGTCTATTAAATCAAAGTAATTTAATTGAAATAACTTCACTTTCGACAATTGTTCATAGTGGTGTAGTATCAACCTGTTTGATTTGTCTGCATCACTGCTATCAAGCCTGGAGACATCTCGAAGCAATGGCCCCCATGAGAACTGAAATTGAAAAAAAAAATTAAAACCTTTTAAGTGAAGATGAAATCAATCTTTCAAACTGTAGAAAGAGCTCAGTTGTCAGGACTGACGACAAAATCCTCAGGAGAAATCCAGCTATCTCCTAAAGCAACTCCTGTTGATAAAATTCAAACAGTGAAGATAAAAACAAATCCATCCATCTTGACAGTCATCAAATTATAACTCGTTACCTCCAAGTTTAAGCTTCAGTTCTCCTTTCTGAATGGCTTTGACGATCGATAAACCGAGCATAACTGCAAACTTCCCTCCATATGACTCTGCTATGACAAAAAGTGGGCTCTTCTGCAAGCTCTCATTGTTATTGTAGAGCTCTTTCAGAAGGGTAGTTAAGTCTGTTGCAGCCTCTTCATCAGTTTTAACAAGGAGACTATCCTCCTCAACATAACTATATCCTGTGCCTACTGGATTATCCTACAATTGGCATAAAAAAATAAATCCAATAAAAACCCCATTTAAAAAGATTGATAATTATGACATAATATAAATCAAACAAGAGACAGGGCAGTGGTTAATTAAAGATTCACCACAAAGAGCAGATCAGCCTTTTGAAGCCACGTCGAATTCCGAGGCTTTAGATCAGCGTCCAACGGTCCGACTTCTTGAAAATTCCCAAATCCAACACCCGAAGCTCCCTATAACTCGAATGCAGATTCATGAAAAGAAGGCTATTTTAGATTTACTATAGACTCAACAAATTTGTCCACATTCTTTCCTTTTAAGGAAAGGATTGAGGAACTCACGGGTCCACCCTGTAGCCACAGAACTGTCGGCCATGGCGTCGAACCGTTTTCGATCCTTTGCGGGCTCTTGTAAAACCACCAGAACATATGAGTTTCTGAATTGTGCCAACAAAACAAAGCCATAAGAAATTAATAATATGCTGCTATGATCAAAGAAAACAAAAATATAGTGAGAAAATTACTTGGCCGGACTTCAACATAACCCCATTGCTCCATTCCATCGGCGGTTCCGGTGGCATCGACGATCTTAACGTAGAACAGAGGGAGGCAGAGAAGAGGGAGGAGAGCAAGAGCAGAGGATTTGACCATTGGAGTAAGATAAAGGAGACCCAATTGAATGAATGAAAGAAAGAATAATAAGACCAGTTAGCCAGCCAACCAACCAACCAACCAACCAATTAGAAAAGGAAGAGGGAGATGGATTTAAGAGCTTCTCTTGTCTGCATCTATAACGGAAGCAGAAAGGCAAAGAGGAGGAGACCAATATTAAGATAGAGGACAGAGAAGAGACTCAGTGGCCTATCATGACAAAAGCAATGGGCCACAGTTAAGAGAGATGGAAGAAGAACACCGCCGGACTTTTACTTGCGGAAAGATTACGTAGGAGAATGTTAAAAAGGTTCATGAATTAATTGCCTTCCGGATTTACTTCCGCCAATCTCTCCTCCTCTTCAAAATAATAAAAACAGAGAAAAGAAGAAAGGATCTAACAAGAATTGGATAAAAAATGAACGGTTAATTACACTCACGTACTCCGTTATTTTATAATTAAAAAGAAAAGAAAAGAAAAATACTTATCCTTAAAATAAATGCTAAAAAATGGACTGCTCGGAGTTTGGACCCTTTTGAGTTATTTCAAGCATTGACTCATTGTGATGGGTCCCAGCAGCTACTTAGACTCCACTCAATTACTTACTGGAGGTCGTTGAATTTTAGTGAGAAGCAATCCATCTCTCACTCTCACGATAGGCAAAAGATGCCCTTTACAGAGTCATCTTGCTCTAATTTTTTTTAATCTTATATTATAAGCTTTATATTTAAGTAAACGATAGTTAAAAACTGGCATTATTTTTAATACTAAGGAGCTAATGAGGAGTTGGAGTTTTGGCTGGAGATGGCAACAACGTTTATTCATTACAACCAAAATAAGTCAACAATTTTAGTCGGCGACGGCGAGTAGTGGAGATTGGGAACTGATAACGGGTTGCAATGTTTCATCTCGGACCCGACCCGACTAGACCCGACCCGGCCCGCTCGATGAACACCTCACCGTAGACTCTTCTCGAACGATCGGGCAAAAACGCAAACCGGTTCCTTTTCTTTGCTTGGTTAGTGGTCGCTCGGAGAAGGCGAAGCCATGATCGGGGTGGGGAAAGCGAAGCAGTACGCCAACGTCCTCGACAAGCCCCTCAGCAGAGGCAGGCAAGAGGTAACCCTCAAATCATCCCCATCTATCAAAAAATTGCCGCTTCTCTAGATCGCGGAAGAACTTGATGCAACTTTCAGATCCGGAAACCACAGATTGTGTACAAAATTTCGTGATTCTGATTGATTTGATCCTTGTTTCACCTAATTCGTAAACATTAGTAAGTGATTTAGGTGCCAAGGCGACGAAGTAGTTGATCGCGTGCATTCGAGAGGTCGACGGAGATGAATCTTATCTGCTTGGGGGTAATACCTCAAGTTTACTGGATCGGAGTGTTTTGGAGGGCATGGACACTTGGAAACTTGGAAGAGGATAATGGGACTGGAAATCTGAAATAGTGAGCAATATTTTAAGTTGCATGACAAATTCGAGTAGGATAGACGTTTGATTGATACCAGCAGATTGTGACGTACAAGGCAAGTAGTTCATTTATTTCAGTATAGGCCCTGCAGATCGAGTAGGTTGGTATGTGATTAGAGGCCTGCTATGCTATTTAAAGATCTTAGGACATTTGATATGTGGCAAGTTGGAACATCTTTTTCAAGATTACGGGAGGACTATGCGTCAGTTACAAGCACAAAGAATTCAAGATTTATGTTTCAGTTGTTATTCACTTATTTTACTTCATTGGAATGCTTATACTTGATGGGTTCATGTTAATATCTCTATAACTTATTTTGCTGGTCAGTAAAAAACTTCCTTCTATACTTGGCATTTGTCATAGCTTTTATATGAGTAAATGTGTGGTGGTTTGGATCTTGAGAAATGTGTGGGCAAGAATTCAGGTGGTAGGGATAACATTGACCAAAAATAGTACTTTGTTATGTTACTGAGATCATCTTACTTGTTTCAACTTTCAAAGATTGGTTGTCGTAAAAGAAAGGATCTAGTTCTCTATAAAATTCCAAAAAGTTTTCAGATGGGGATAAGTTTATAGATCACTAATTAGTTCTTTGCCCACATTAGTTTCAATGTGGACAACAAGTAATGCAGCTGCAATACTAATTTTTATATTGCATTTGTCAATTAGTTCTATTTATACCAGTGCTCATTCATTGTATATCATCCTACCAACATTTTGACATAACCTAATTTTGCAGGTCAGCTTGAGTGCATTTGCTTTCTTGTTTTCAGAATTGGTACAGTACAATCAGACGCAAGTTGATAATATTGCCGAATTGGAAAGAAGGTTATGTTACTTAAAATACTAGTTATTGCCTAAGATTCCATTCTATGAATACATGCTCATCCGCATTTACTCTTCTGGTAGTGTTTCCCTTTTTGAAACTAATTGAAAATTACAGTGAAAATTTTGAATTATGTTACTCTAATTTGGAGTACCTTATCTTGATCTTTCCCAGTGATTATACGATGTTGCTTACTTATTCTTTGATATGAGATTTTGACTTGTTTCTCATAATATTTCATATAAATATAGGCTAGAGGATGCAGGTTATGCTGTTGGAACAAGAGTGGTCGAACTCCTTTACCACAGAGACAAGGTGTGTACTTTCTTGATATTATGTTTTGTTAAAGTGGTCTCTATCAAGTTGGAATTGCATTTTTCATAGGAAAAAGGTAGTGGACTAATAATGACACAAAATACTTGTGCAGTTGTACTTGGCTTTGCGTTCTAAATTGCATTTTCTTTTGCTATAACAGTAAAATGCTGTGACTAGTAGCATATTTCTGTAGCAGCAAAGATGACATGTTTTACTGCGAATAGTTGCATATTATAGGCTTATAGCATTAATCCACGCTAGTCCTACGGAATTTGAATACGCCTAGTTTGGGAGATAATAGTGGTATGCTGCAATGATCTGTATCGGTTTATGGATGTCGGATTTTCACGATCAGATTTCTTCATGTTAAGAAGCACGACTGGCTGTAAATGATTCAGGTTTGCGTCTCCTACCTAACTTGACAGTCATGAAGAATGGTGGAAGTAGGTCTAGTTACTCTAGTAGTAGATCTTAATATTTTAGCATGCTGGTATATCTTTGGAATGAAAATTAAGACCAAGCTGGATGGTCAGCTTGAGAACAAAAACAGTAGCCTAAAATTCATTTTAGTTCTTTAAATCCCATACTTTCTCCCTCTTTTGATACTTTTCATTCTATATCTCGTCATGTATACATCGTAAGTTGGTATTCAGTTGAAGGGGATACTGTAATTTTTGCATCTTGTTTCTTTAACCACATTATAAAATGCAACCAAATTTTGAATTGGACCAATTCTTATATCCATTTACTTTTTCATGTGGTACCCAATGCTCTTAGTTGGTCTACTATTATTTTACAACTTAGGTGCTATATTGTTTAGCGACAGTTATTGATTTTTAATGTTGCAATCAATATTTCAGGGAAATAGGAGGGAGACTGGACTAGTGGGGATATTAACATTCATTCATAGCACTGTCTGGAAGGTGCTCTTCGGGAAGGTAGCTTATCTATACATGGGTACATGATTATTGTACTTTCAATTATTTGTTCTTTGAAGTTATTCCTTATTAGTTCCATGACTCGAGCATTTATCATGTATTGATTTTAGAATGATATTAAGATGAAAGGAAGGCTGATTTCACTATTGAACACATATATGTCCTGAGCTTTCAAAGAATGAAAGAAAAATCTTATACCATGTGTATCATTGGAACAGCCTTCCTGTTTGTTTGCTTGCATCCTCTTGAATTCTATATCATTGGATTTATTATGATATAGACTTGCATCCTCTTGAATTTATATCATTGGACTTATTATGATATATGAGCAGAGAATCACACTTTTATCCTGCCATAGGAAAACCTTGTCTCATAAAGTCCTTTTGGCAAATCTCCCTTTGTTTGAGGCCTCAGTTAAGTGTAAATATAGGAACCCTTTGATCCTGACAAGTGAGAAGTTCTAGTTAGATAAATGAATAATATGTTTTCTTGCTAGTGTTAGGCCTGTTTTAGATTCTTATCTCATTATTCGCACATTCAATGAAACTTATGGCATGCCCGCCCAGAGGAAATTCATGAGCTAGCTCCTCCATTTGTGAGCATATAGGAGTGTGACAATGTATTTGAGATTGGTAACCAACTGAACATGTGCTGTTTGTTGCAGTAGCATTTGTGCTGGGAATTCTAACCAAGCTTCTGAAACATTTTAGGTGTGATATTGCTAATATATGCTATTTCATTGGGTCCTTTACCTTTCATAAAGTGGGCAGTGGAGACAGATGAACAAGATTTCTAATTTGTTTCTCTGAGAACTAGCAGAGTTTGTTGTAACTTCTTCTTTAGTGTGCTTACATTTGTAATATGAAATGATGGTAGACATAATGAGGCTCAAAAACTATAAAGTGCAGATATTGATAATTCTGAAGATATTATAAGTTTTGATGCAAACGACATGGATATCCATAAACCAACAGAAGATGTTAAAAGTTTTAAACTTTTAATTCTAAAGAATATTTGAATGCCTAATATGACATTTTGTAGATTAGCATGTGCAACTAGAACAATTTCTTTGTTAGCTGGAATAGCAATCTTGTGATCTTTATTGTGATTGGGCTCTTTATATTTGCTTTGTTCTTGTTTCTGCCACCTTAACAGGCAGCTGACTCACTTGAGAAAGGAACTGAACATGAAGACGAGTACATGATCAGTGAGAAAGAATTTCTGGTTAATAGATTCATATCCGTGCCAAAAGACATGGGGGCATTCAACTGTGGGGCTTTTGTTGCTGGTATAGTAAGGGTGAGTACCGCCGAGGCGCTTACTGTTGCAGCTGTGTGCTATAGCCTTTGTGGCAGCTGTTCCATTAATTCCTTTTAGTTTCTCTTACCTTCTCATTTTGGGGAATTCTGTAACTGACACCTGATTTTCTTGAAGGGTGTCTTGGACAATGCTGGTTTTCCTGCTGTAGTTACGGCACATTTTGTACCAATTGAGGGTCAGCAACGACCAAGAACCACAATCTTGATAAAATTTGCTGAAGAGGTTAGTTTTTTTTATTATGATTGCCTTTGATTCTAATAAGACGTATTTCTGAGTCCAATTCTTTGCATAGTGTTTGCCTGAGAAATGAGAAAGTGACTTCCTATCCATTCTTTGACATGCTGATTTTCTTCTATTTTTTCCTCTTTCTTTTCATTTGAGAAAGAAGAGAAGAAGAATCGCCAGTAAGGAAAACTAAACTATGCATATCTTATCTTAGGTACTCCATAGGCAAGCCAGACTTGGCTGACAGTCGACCGCGATCCTTGTAGCCACTGTTTGTATGTCTTGGCAGCAAACAGTTCAGATCACAATTCGTTTCCTGCGAGAATTCTGCAGCTTGTTTTCGAGCATTCATGATGAAGTACAATTACCAGCAGCTGGTGCTCGTTATCCAGTTTGCCTTTTGGGTGTATGCGATTTCTTGTTCTAGCTAGAATATAATGCATGTACTAACAACATTTGTCACTCTTATGAGAGAGTAATAGTGATTTCT
This sequence comes from Typha angustifolia, assembly GCF_048772165.1. Taxonomy (NCBI): domain Eukaryota; kingdom Viridiplantae; phylum Streptophyta; class Magnoliopsida; order Poales; family Typhaceae; genus Typha; species Typha angustifolia. The sequence goes on from NC_133251.1 coordinate 1,211,212, forward strand.
TATTTAAAAAACTCCTGCTTCTTTCTTTGTTTCTATTCCTCCAGTGGAAATTGCACATTGCATGTTGGAGAAAGCTTCCCAGATAAGAATGTGATTACTGTGTGAATACTTTTGTTAATTCGGAATACATTTTTTTAATTGAGAGAAGTAAAAGTTTAATAATATCCTAATTAATTTCACACTGTTGGGTTCCGAATCCAAGAAAAAGAAACGTATAATACGAGCCTCGTTAGTCATCTAGATACAACCCCGTTGACATTTTATTTATTTATTTTTAACCGTCACCATACACAAATAATTGCATGTGTAAAACTTAGATAATACTCTAATTTAACATGTTTAGCTGGCAGTTCTCTGCCACTTCTTGTATTATATTACATGATAGATCTCTAAGACCAGTGTGAGGATATATAGATGCATTCCATGCATATATATATATATATATATATTCACATTATCCATGCCATCTGATCTTGCAACCATCCCATATTCTAATGCATAAAATGTAGCAATATACACATGTTAGTGTTTCTTAATTCGAAATAACATCATCTTCCAGCTCATCATTGATTAATTAACATTGCAAGTAGACGAGTAGTCAACCCTTTTGCGTGCCATGTGGGCATTCTATTTTCCGGATTTTCTAATAGATATAAATAAACTTCACTTACTTAGTATGAGATGAATGCGAAAAAGGTGGCTGATAGATCCATATTTGTTTTCTAGATATATATACAATATTTTTAAACAATACGAGCAATAGATAAGTTGAGTTCTTGATGCATGCATATATTTTCTACTAAGAGTAGTTGTTATATTTTGCTATTTATAAAGTTTATAATGGATTCACAAAGGACAAGTACTACTACCTAATTTAGGTGTAGACATACATCCAAACAATTTCACCTCTTAATAGATAGATAGATAGATAGATAGATAAATTCATACTGGAGTTTTGACCAAGTAGGTGTGCATCATGTACGAAGAAATAAATATATAATAAGTGAGCACTCTATGCTCTTTCCATGATCTCCTGGACCTCCCTTGATGTCTATAAAAATGATATGACAAGAGAGACAATAGCATCCAAAAAACTGGGCTAATTAATCTCCATCTCCTCCTCTTACTCCTCTCTGATCTCTTTAGCTCACAGGGCTTTCGAAGGTATCTATGGATAGCAACGATGCCTCACCTCCTCAGAATCCTCCCCCTGCCATGGGGAAGATGGTCACAGTTCTTAGCATCGACGGCGGCGGCATAAGGGGAATTATCCCGGGAACTATTCTCGCTTTCCTTGAATCTAAACTCCAAGTAAACCTATCTCTGATACAAACATGCTAAGCATCATGTATAATATATAATATATATATATATATATATGCACACACACACACACACAGAGAGAGAGAGTTTTAACATTATAATTTTTAGGAACTCGATGGACCAGATGCCAGGATAGCCGACTACTTTGACATCATCGCCGGTACGAGCACCGGCGGACTAGTGACGGCAATGATCACAGCTCCTGACAAGGATAACCGACCACTCTTTGCTGCAAAAGAGATCAACAAATTCTATCTAGAAAATGGCCCGAAGATTTTCCCTCAAAAGTCGTAAGTCTAGTAGATTATAGAACTCAACAGTTCATCTACAGAAGAGAAAAGTTATAGAATTAATTCAGTTTACTAATTGTCTTGCATCATCTATGCATGCAGTTCTGGGTTCTTTTCTTCGGCAGCCAATTTTTTTGGCGCAGTCACAGGGCCAAAATATGACGGCAAATATTTGCACTCTATAATACAAAGTTTATGTGGTGATATTAAGCTTCATCAAACTATAACCAATGTCGTGATTCCAACTTTTGACATCAAATACCTCCAACCAATTCTCTTCTCAACCTACGAGGTTGCTCACTGCTACTTATATTAACATTTTATAAAGCAATATATACATATATATGTACTTTATATCCATATATGTGTTACAATTATATATGAGGGCATTTTCAACTTGCATTAGTTCATCAATGCAGGCAAAAAATGTACCTCTAAAGGATGCACTTCTCTCTGATATCTGCATCAGTACGTCTGCAGCTCCAACCTATCTCCCTGCTCACTACTTCCAGACCAAAGACTCTCAAGGAAACACTAGAAACTTCAATCTTGTCGATGGTGGTGTAGCTGCAAATAATCCAGTTAAGTATATATATATATATGCAAAATTAATTAAAACGTTTGGTACACTTACATAGATAGTTACACACCAATATTTTTACAGACGTTAGCTGCGATGTCGCAAGTTACAAAGGAAATCTTCATGCAAAATGCCGACTTTTTTCCAATCAAGCCTGTGGATTACGGCAAGTTTCTTGTCATCTCCATAGGCACTGGCACTGCAAAGGAAGCTGAGAAACTACAGTGCAGCAGATTGTGCTAAATGGGGTGTTCTTGGGTGGTTGTACAACAAGGGTATGACGCCGTTGATCGACATTTTTTCACAAGCCAGTGCTGATATGGTAGACATCCATGCATCTGTTCTTTTCCAAGCACTTCACTGTGAGAAGAATTACTTGCGTATACAGGTATAAAAATATTCTTAATATACTCAGCATTTTATTTGATTTGATTTGATTTGCGAATATGTATGTGATCGATTGATGGATCGAATAGGATGATTCTTTGATCGGCGATGTGTCGTCGGTTGACATCTCGACGGAGAAGAACATGCAAAGCTTGATCCAGATTGGCCATGGCCTGCTCAAGAAGCCAGTGGCTAGGGTGAACCTTGAGACAGGTACATATGAGCCAGTGGATGGAGAGGGGACCAATGAACAAGCTATTGCTCGCTTTGCTAAGAAGCTCTCAGATGAAAGAAAGCTCAGGAACAACAAAATGAATGCCTGATGGATGAATTAGTACTATAAATAATCCAGCTCTTCTAATTTAACTATGTCTCTATTAATCTCTATTCATGCATGGATATATTTATCTGATGTTGGAAGAAAAGAAACTACATCAAACATTTAATAAATTACTCGGTTTGTTTCAGCTTTAAGTACTTTGCAATACAAGATAAAGCTTAATTATATCTCCATTCATGTGAGGCGAAAGATAGAAGTGGTAACTTCTGGTATAAGATAATGGCTAATATCCATGGCTTTACAATAATTAAACCACAATTAGCACTGTAATATATTATTTCCTGCAAGCCTTCAACATCTTTTTTTTTTATATATATAATCACAAGACTCCATGTGAAGGAAACCTTATTATCTTCCTCAAGTTCTTTGATTGGTTGGCCTAACATTAAGTTGGAACTTAACTTATGTTAAGGTTAATTCAGATTTAATTCCAAGTTAATCATAGTCTTCATCCAAAGTCCAGAGCTCTATGAAAAGACCCAGCATTAAAAATAAAATTACAATTTTGGTGCAATCAAGTAGGATTATGATTGAGAATTTTCCCATGTATCTTCTCTTTCTCCACCCTTCAGTTGATCCTTATCCTGATCCGGCGGAGTAACAGACCACGATCATAAATATGCGCCCATTAAATCGGCTACCTAAATCCAATGATCTCAACTTAAATTCGCCTAACTACCTCTACAGTGCTCGAGCCAGTTGCTCCTGCGGAACATCTTAAGCCGCTCGTAGTTACTGCCTTCAGTCGATCCTCTCATCCAGTCAGATCGCTCTAGCGAGATAAGCACGAAAAACCGCAGGGATAAGGGAATGGGTTGTCGACACGTGGCAGCATCTCGGGTCACTGGGAGGTGACGCAACCCCCCCAACCGTTAGTCGCTTTCTTCTTCACCAAGTGCTGCTCTGCTCCCCCCCCGAGTGGGGATCCGGTCACCGCCCGGTGAGAAGCCACCATGAGATCTAATTACGAGGCAAAAATTGAACCGACGGAGGAGATGGCTTCGTAGTACGAAGTTGACGGCGGATTCTTCATCCGCATACTAGTATCTGTGCGTCCGTCTGGCTCGATTACTTTTGCTCTAAACCCCTCGCACTAGTTGTGTTTCATCTAAGAGCCCCCCACCCCCTCTTTTGCTTCTCTCCGTCTCTCTAGGGTTCTACGGAAGCGCTCGAGCGAGGGCAATGCAGTGAGGTGGGGTTTCGAGATTGATCTCCTCCTCCATAGTTCTCCATTGCTGGGTTATTTGCGGACAAGGAGAGATGGGGCTCTGCCATGGGAAACCCTCGACGAGGCAGATCCAGATCCCTGGCTCGGATCCAGATCCCAGGAGGGACGAGGAAGTGTGCAAGAAGGGGGAGGAGGAGAAGAAGACCACGGGGGAGGAGGAAGAGAAGAGCAGTACAAAGCCATGGGCTTCCCCATTCTTTCCGTTCTATAGCCCTAGCCCAGCTCATAGCCTCTTCTCGAAGAAATCCCCCTCCGCCGCTGCATCTGGCAGCGGATCGGCCACGACTACTCCGAGGAGGTTCTTTAAGCGGCCGTTCCCGCCGCCGTCGCCGGCGAAGCACATCAGGGCAGCGTTGGCTAGGAGGCATGGGTCAGTGAAGCCCAATGAGGCTGCGATAGCGGAGGAGGATGGAGGAGAAGAGGGGAAGGGGGGCGTGGCGGGGTTGGATAAGACCTTTGGATTTGCGAAGGGGTTCGGGGAGAAATATGAAATCGGGGAGGAGGTAGGAAGAGGGCATTTTGGGTATACTTGCGCTGCGAAGTTCAAGAAGGGAGAGCGAAAAGGGGAGCAGGTGGCCGTCAAGGTCATTCCGAAGGCTAAGGTGAGAGAAAAATCTCCCCTTCCTTGTTGCCCTTTCCGTCATTCTTGGTTTTTTTTTTATATGGATCGGGTTTTCTTAATCTTTGCGGCTGGTGTTGTTAGTATGTGAATTTGACCTCTGATATTGTAGTTGGCAAATATAATATTTGACTTGACAGATGGATTTTTTTGATGGAGGATTTTGGTGGTTTACGTAAAAACTCATTAATTGAACATGCAAATATGCAGATCTTTTGTAGGAAGCCTTTCTTTTCTTTCGTCATTGTTGACCATCCTTTTATTTGGCTGAACCTTAACATTTATTTGGCTTGCAATTTAGTTTGACATTTCAGGTATCAAAGGAGGTCTATGTTATGACTCACCACCATTGAATTGTCTGCTATATTGGACTTTCTCAAGGTGGCCTTAAACAACAATCTTGAACTTATAATGGCATTTTTCTCTCCTCATAAAACTTTGACACCACCAACCATGTAATATATCTATGATGCTTTGATAGCATGCAGGAATCTTGCGTAACACATCCATCTTGTGCTATTAATTCTTTCATATGCCAGTTCGACTAAAATGGGTTACTGTGTAGAGAAAGGATTGTCGATACTGATTCTATATTATCTTTTCAAGTATGCTATACTTATGTGCATATGTAAATGCCAAATTTCCTGTGTTGGATAGCAATCCGAATTTAGTTACTGTACAATTTAATCTACATATCATCTTTCAGCACATTGAGTGGATCCTTGTATTTATCTTTGGATGCTTTCTTGGCAGATGACCACAGCCATAGCCATTGAGGATGTTCGAAGAGAAGTGAAGATTTTGAGAGCTTTGACAGGACATAAGAACCTAGTTCAATTTTATGATGCTTGTGAAGATAATGACAATGTTTATATAATAATGGAGTAAGCTTCAGCTATGTTATACATTATGTATATCCCAGTTCTCTACACAGCATAAGTGTTTCTTTGATCACACTTTCTCTTGGCTGTGTGATCAAGTATATTGTGCTAGAATAGTATATGCTAGATTTTAAAAGTCACTCATGTTTTGTCACTGCCAAAACTACAAGTAAGCCATCTATTGTGACATTGGATATTTGACTCACCCTCAAATTCATCCTTTTCTCTTCTGTGAATTAGATAAGCTTGTTTGTACTTATGTATTGAGAATTTATAGACTGAGTGATGGATATGGCACTTCTTATAACTTTGCATGCATTGGGTTCACCGTCTTATTTATAACTTTGCACGCATTGGGTTCACTGTCTTACTTTTTTTTTCTAACTTCTCATCCGTCTTTCTGTTTTCCAGATAATAGCCTAATTTTCTTTCCTCTTCCAATATTTGTGCTAATTATTTTTCTTAAGGGTGGCAATGCTCGGGTTTTGGGTCAGCTGTGTAGTATCCAAATTATTTATGTGAACATGCTTTTGCAAATTTAGTATGTCCCTAGGGGCATGTTAGCTCCTCTTTTCTTGCTTCCTTGCTTACCTAATTACATGGTACAGCTCTTGTGTTATTCATCTGCTCATCAGTGGCTTTACAGATAGTAGATAGAAAGCTTGTTGAGTATAGAAAGAAATATTTTAGTGAAAAAGTACTTCATTTTTGCTTATATTTCTTAACCTTGCTTCTATGTAATAAAGATTTAGATAACTCTTTTTATTTCTAAGATTTTAAGTAATTCTTGCTTTCTATCTGTTTCATGTATGTTTAGTCATATTGTTGTTTTATCTGCATGTTCTGTGTTTGACTTGGCTGATGTATCTTTTAGGTTATGTGAAGGAGGAGAGCTTCTAGATAGAATTCTTTCAAGGTAACTATCTTCTAGATATTTCATTATGTATAAGGTAGCATCCTTTTGGGACTTTGATCTATAGAACTTTTTAAGGAAGGCCTTAAGTAAGCTGTTTCTAATTTCTATGCATATCTTTTTGCTTAAACAGAGGTGGGAAATACTCAGAAGATGATGCCAAGGCTGTCATGGTACAAGTATTGAATGTTGTCGCATTTTGCCATCTCCAAGGCGTGGTACATCGGGATCTCAAACCTGAGGTAATGCACATTGGACTGGCCAAAGCATATTGCTTTGTTGATTTTGTGCCATTGCTTATTGAAGTGAATATCATCACTATGGAAGTATAGGCAGGGAGGAATTAATACACCTAGTTAAACTTAACCCTCTTCATACATACAGTTGCCATTTGGCTTGGGTCAACCCAAGGTTAATGAAGTTGGTTAGTCCACCTGCAATTTTCATTGAAAATCTAGCTTACCTGCATTAGCTTGGGCACTGACCTGAAGGTTTTCTTGGGTTGGATAAACTTTGGCCAACTCTGACATTATACTAGAAGTGAATCAGTAATAATGTGTAGAACATAGATAGCTAGATACACCCATGTTGTGTCTGATTATGGATGTGCTAAAGTTTAGCTTCATGGCTATTAGCTCCAATCTTGAGTATCATTTCCAAAGTGACTAGTGATCTTAAATTCCTTCTAAATCAGTTACTCAATTCTCTGCACTAGAGATAAGGGGAGAAGGGATTGGCATAAATTCTTTTTACTCAATCCCGCCCATATCTCTCCTTCTCCAGATTATTGTAACTGCTTTTAGATGTTAAATTCCTCTACTTAGGCACACAATGATTCAAATCATATTGATTTACTCTATCACTAAATTCCTCCCTATTTTACTACTTTAGGACTTGCTTAAAACTTTGAACACTCTACCTTTATATCTTGTGAGTGTTGCTTATAGTAGCGTTTTTCTTTTATCAGCAACTAGGCGATATCTTCTCCATAGTAGTTTTGTTTATGGATTTGTTCTATCAGAAATTCCCTTCATTTACTACTTTAGAACTTGCTTAAAACTTTGATAATCTACCTGTATATCTTGTGAGGGTTGCTCATAGTAGAGTTTTTCTTTTATGAGCAACTAGATGATGCCTTCTCCGTAATAGTTTTGTTTATGGATCTTATTGATGATTATTTTTCGTCTTTCTAAAGCTTGGTATTTGTTTGATCAGAATTTTCTTTTTACTTCCAAGGATGAGAATTCCCAGCTGAAGGCTATAGACTTCGGCTTATCAGATTTTGTTAAACCAGGTTAGTTTTTTATTGGTCATTATGAGGTTTTGTTATACTATGGCATTTGAGCTAGTGGATTGGTTGTTACTACCTTTCTATGTTTAACAAAGTTACACGGGATTTGCTTGTTAATTTTTGCTACTACATTTTGTATCTACTCCTAACTTTTACATCATTTGCAGATGAAAGGCTGAATGATATTGTAGGAAGTGCATACTATGTTGCACCTGAAGTTTTGCATAGGTCCTATAGCACGGAAGCTGATGTCTGGAGTATTGGTGTGATTGCTTATATTCTTCTCTGCGGCAGTCGGCCATTTTGGGCACGAACTGAATCTGGCATATTTCGGGCTGTTTTGAAGGCTGACCCAAGTTTCAATGAGGCACCTTGGCCTTCTCTATCTTCTGAAGCAAAGGATTTTGTTAAGTGCTTGTTAAGTAAGGATCCACGCAAAAGAATGACTGCTGCACAGGCATTAAGTGAGTTGCCTTTCAGTTCCATAAAGTTCCAGTTGTGTTGCCTTATCAATACAAATTTACAGCAAGCTTACTATGTCTTGTGTACAGGCCATCCATGGATTAGAAATTACAATGATGTTAAAGTTCCCTTGGATATCCTTATATTCCGACTTATTAAAGCATATATACGTTCTTCAACATTGCGGAAGGCTGCTTTAAGGGTGAATAACTGCTTTTCTTCTGGGAAGTTTATTTTGCCAGTTTCAGTTTCATGTGCTTCCAGATACATGTTTCCTTCCCCATGATTATTGTTGCATTACGAAAGTAAAGTCTCTATACTCTACATAGTACATACTCTGTTCAAGTTGCAGACACATTTTAGAGTTAGTACTCATTTCTCTTTTAGCTGTCAATTCTGTTTCCTCTAGAATCCTATCAGAGAAGATTGGTCATTCCTTTTAACTTAATTTTTTTTAACGTGGATGTGCTATAGATGAAGAAAGATGACACTTCAAGAAAGTCTATTTGGATGGTGCCAATTCTTTTAGCAACCTGATATTTAGATGCTAAAATCAACCTACTTGGTTGTAATGATAATGAAATCTCCCCCTTCCATCACAGGCCTTTTTAACCTCATAAAGCTCTATTATTATTCTCTGGTTGATTGAATTTGGTTATGATTCTTTTGTTTTTTATGTGATGCATGAAAGAAACTCTTTGCATTTGTCACAGGCTCTGTCAAAGACATTAACTGTTGATGAACTATTTTATCTAAAGGGGCAGTTTGCACTCTTGGAACCAAATAAAAATGGGTGCATAACTCTTGAAAGTATCAAAATGGTTAGTCTATGCGGGAGGAGTTCTAATTCTGAAAGTAGGAAATAGTTGCAATCTTGTTTTAATAGAACTTCAATTCTGAGTTGTTGCCTATTCTTATTTTTCATTCACTGGTCAGGCCTTGATGAAAAATGCTACTGATGCAATGAAGGAATCTCGTGTTCAAGAGCTTCTTGTCTCGGTATGCAAATCTTTAGCTTCAGATGTTACGTGTTTATGAACGTTGTCTATCTGGTCAGTTTTATTTGCTCATGAATAAAAGCCTGACTTTTTCATTTTTTTTTCTCAGTTGAGTATTCTTCAATATAGAAGAATGGATTTCGACGAGTTTTGTGCGGCTACAGTTAGTGTTCATCAGCTTGAGGCTTTAGATAGATGGGAACAACATGCCCGATGCGCTTATGAGCTTTTTGACAAGGATGGTAATCGAGCTATTGTCATTGAGGAACTAGCTTCGGTATGTCTCGTTCCTTGCTGATCAAATATTTTGTTAAGTTACATTGATGCATCAAAATGGAAAATTTAGTTTCGGTCTGGTAAAGTTGAAACTGCAATTAAAACCTGCCCTACTGAAGTAGATTATGGTCTAACATGAAAACGTTTTAACATGATTACTAAAGCAGACATATAAACTATCATATATGATCTTCTTACTCGCAGTTGGTGACACCGCTGGCTTTTTCTATTTTCTAGTACAAGTGTACAAGTGATCTTAATTCTCAAGAAAGGGAGATTGATAAGGCTCATAGGAATAGAGTATGATGGCTGGAAAGGACAGTTATCTCTAGTATGCTATGTGGTCATCATGTACCTCTTTTAAGTTATACTGAATGGATGAATGTCTAATTTTCATTTGTTTCTGTACTTTTAGGAGCTTGGACTGAGTCCTTCTGTACCTGTACATGTGGTTCTCCATGATTGGATCAGGCATACTGACGGGAAGCTGAGTTTTCTTGGTTTCGTCAAGTTGTTGCATGGTGTGTCTAGCAGATCCCTTGCGAAGGCGCGGTAGTTACGCTCTATGCCCTGATTGTAAAATTTGGTTCTCTAACTGCTATTAACTGGAGATGGATGGACAAGAAGCACGCCATATGGTACAGAGCACAGACTGGTTTCTCTTAGGATTGAGCAGCTGAATGCCTTTGGCGAACAGTCTTCGGGAGCTTCTGAAGTAACACGCACAGTGGCATTCCATGGGCTAAGCATCCTGCTGCCATATCTATACTACTTATTTAGATCCTCTGATCCTTCAATTTGATTGGAAAATCAGGTCACCCCAAAAATGTGTAATCTGTTTTCTTCTTTACAGTTGTAAAATGTTGAGCTTCTTCATTGTGATCTTGTTGTAAGATGCTAGTTCTTATTGGGATCAGGGAGCTTGCCCCAGTGCCTAACTGTTTAAGTTAATATATTTGGACACAGCTAAGGTTGACACTTTTATCTACCTTCTCACTTGAGAAGGTAAGAGATAGAAGGATTGTGATTTGTACTACTGATTTGACCTGATTAAGTGACAAAAAAAGGAGTGTTTATTGTGTGTTACTTCTTGTGCCAAACATTTGAAACAGTCAAGTATTAAACAGCACTTTAATATATCATTATTTTCGCATTAGTTCAATTAAGTAGCCATGTGGTAGCATTAGCATGAGGTGTGGCCACCTCTGCAAGATTGTTTGTCAAATTTTGGTAGGATATCATATCACATCTCAATTCTACTGATAGGAGTTCCACCTGATTCAAGCATCTTCTCAGAGAGACAATTGGAACAAAAGGGTACATAGATTGCACAAATTAACTACTCTATTCTTATGACATGACCATGAACAGGGGAAGAACAATTGCAACTGGCAAAGCATAATAGAAGTGATGACTGGATGGAGTCAAGTGAAATCTTTCACATGGTGTAGGCCCCAGGAGGACTAGTAAGAACAAAATTAGGTGCACATCAACGACTAAGACATGGATATAATCCATATGATAAATATTTTGGAATCCTTTTCCATTTCATAATGGCATCCAAAGAGTCTAATCCTCTGAACTTGATCTAAACTATACCAAAGCATTATTATTATTATCATTATCATTATTTGGCACCAACCAAGTATAAAATATAGTTGCAATCATCTCATAAATTAACAAATTTAAATTTCTCAAACACACCTCCCTTTCTTTTTTCTTTTCTTTTTTTATTTCTCTTTACGTTTAACAATTTACAGCTTATCTCCAACCAGATCTATAGTATATATTAAAAAGAATAATAATTAAAAAAAAGATCTATAATCACAAACCTAGTAAAGAAATTAAACAATGGATTGCTATATATATATATATACTCCCTTAACATGCAATTAGCTGCCACGGTTGTTCAATCTTCTAGTTATGCTATGTATTGCCGGGTTGAAACGCAGGTAGCCGAACAAACTATTCCGGTGGAAGGGCAACGGAGTTCTCCTCTTCATCTCCTCCGCCGCCGCGCGGTTCGCCATGTAATGCATCTCGTGCATCCTCCTCATGGACCTATTACCACTATCTTGATCACCAATACTATTTTTCACACTTGATGAAATAATATACTTCCTTAACGTATCTTTACTCCCTTCTGATGCACTCCTGAACAAGAACAAGTCCTTCAACTTCCACTTCTTGCTTCCACTTCCTTTAGATCCTTCTCCTCCTCCTTCTCCTCCTTCTCCTCCTTCTCCTCCTTCTCCTTCTTCTCCTCTCATAGGAGAGAGTGATCTCGACTCCCTCCTCCTTCTAGAAGAAGTGGTAGAGACAGAAGTGAGAGGCCTCCCTCTCTCTCTTTGCGATTCCATGTTAGGCTTCGACGGCTTGATCTTCCCACCCTCGAAGAGCTCATCGGCGGCGGCGACGGCGACGGCGGCGGAAGGCGTAAAATTGAAAGCGAAGTCCAACTCCTTCGCGTTGGAGGAGGAGAACATTTCTCCACGCATGGCGCTGGCGGCAGCGGCAGCGGCGCGTGTTGGGCTCGTCGGCGCGCTTGAGTAGTAGTAGCGGTGGTACTCGGAGGGGTCGCCGAAGGGCTTCGGGGTCGGCGGCGCGATCATGAAGGCCGAATTGTAATTGACACCGAAGTGGAAGTCTTGCTCTTGAGCCATTTGCACCACCACCTCCATGTCGATCCTTCTCGCTACTACTCCTCTCTTCTCTTCTTAATTATAACTCTTTGATTGCCTTTCTTTTCCAAACATACGACATGGATTTCTATTACTTGAGGAAGGTAGGGGGAAGGTGAGGTTTCGTATACCAACTCTCTTTATCAATAGTTCTAGCCACCTTCTAGATATCTTAGTACGTGAATTCCATCTGATATCCAATAGGGACATCCCACGTACCCCCGTTGTCCGACGTTCCTGCCACTTGGGCTGCGGAGGATCACCATGCACGTGGGTTATTGACATACCGTACAAAAGAGGGGTCGTTGGCCGCAAACTTATACTACTTGCATAATTAGCCACATCAATTAGTTTCCAAATTAATTTTTTCTCAATAATTTATTTAGACGAAGAGAATAAAAAATATTTAAGTCCAAAGATATTAATGCAATAATAATAATAATAATAGTTCCCATAGTGATTGATGGTGGTCTAATTAATCACCTTGACAAAGTTGTACTCCTTTTTTTTTTTAAATTATTTATGAGTTTCGAATGTTAAATATGTGTCAGACAAAGGGTCAATCTTTTCTAGATACAGAGGCAATTAAGCCTCACCGAGTTTTTATCTTCCTAGTTTATACTTTATACCATATGCGTCACCGAATAATTGCTCCGAACTAAATATCGCAGAGATCTGTTCTAAGCTGTTCTGTTCCTGCAAGCTAATTGCACTGCTAAGTCATCAACCTAATCGAACTAAGCCACCAAACCATCAAATAATTTCTTTACAATATTATTTGAAGTTGAAGTTGAATATATAACCTCCTTGGTTATAAAGAAGGTACCTAGTAACTCTATTAGAATTGGTTGGTAAACAAATTGTACTCGTGACACAAAAAAATAATAATAATCACGTTGAATTAAATAATAGTCACGTTGAATTAATTGTTCATTGGAATTAGTCATCTTTGAGAATTTATTTATTTATTTTTTGTCTACTAGTATTTCTTTAATTATTATTTCTTCCCCTAAGGATAGAACTTCTTGATTTGACCTCTATGTAGATAAGCTTCTTTGAAAGCTTTGGATGAAAGGAAAGAAGTAAACACATCGAAAGGATTGAAAGTAATTCCCAGGAGTGGCGAGAGGAATTAAATGGGCCTTTGATTTGTTGGTTCAACTAATTAATTAGGTTGCTTTCAGGATGGTGACATAGTGTGACCAACATGCGTCCAATAATTTAAGGAACAAAATTATTAGAGAAACACCCTTGTACGTATGATGCTGTCATGCTGATCTGTTATACTATACATAGTTTTGGTGATGATATGAAACAAATTAAACACCCTAGATTTTTAGAGTTTTTGTCTTAAGTTTTCTTAGGGTCTGATGCACAAAACTAAGTTGCGTTTCAAAATTGCTGTCTTGATTAGTAATTTTTAAATATAAGTCGATGATTATTTGATCAACTAACTTATATATAAAAAATTAGAATCACGGATTTTTCATTTATTTATATAAAATCGGTTTCGAGAGTAATGGTTTCCATATAAATACGGAAAATAACATTTCCTTAGACTTGGGCAAAGTATTTAAATTCAATTAATGACTTATATTTAAAATTTATTATCGAGACAAGGATGATACCTTGGGCTAGGCTTTTATTGGAATTTAATTTTGAGTTCATTAATGGTGATAGAGAATTACTAAATTCTGAAGATATTGGTTTACATTTTTATTTTTCCTTTGAGAATTGATCAAATGATATCTTTTGTTTATGCTAATTTCTCATTATCATACATATTAATTAAAGAAGTTAGACCCAGCTTTATCCCTTTAATAAACAGTATTATCTTCAATCTTCAACCTCTCTCTTTTAATCATAAGATATAATTGGGCATGGCAATGGAGAAATTAGGCATGCTATGTGTAGGTAGAGGAAATGATTCCTTTTTAACTCAGACTACACTCCAAAACTTTTATATTAAACATTCAAAAAGACCCAAAAAGCATTAGAACGTGCATGCATTAACCAATGCTTTACTTAATTCGTATAATTAAGTGCTTATTAACTAAGTCATGAGCCCCCTCTCCAACCATTGACATGTCTCCAACTCCTAATACCAGTAGACATTATATAAGGAGAAAAGATTTAGGTTAACCTGATCACTTATTAATTAATTTCTCTTTATTTTGGAGGTAATGCTGTATAATTTTAATCATTTCAAGAATGACTGGGAGGATGTTGTTGTGGTACTTTAATTTCATTCCACGTGTGGATTAAATATCCAAACAACTAGCTTTATATTAGTTACTAAGTTATTCTTTAATTAATTATACACACACACACACACATATATATATATATATATATATATATACTTATTTGGGATCGAGGCAAGTAGAATGTGGTAATGATAGGCTCGAAAGTGACATGAGTGAACTCCCAGGAAGCTCCTCAGGTTGAGGAACTTAATTTTCTCAGAGAGAGAGAGAGAGAGATGTTAATTAAATTAATTACCAGAAGAGAAGTAGATCATATATATTATACATGTAGATAATAACTAATAATATGATAGAACTAGCATTTGTGTATATATATATATATATACTCATCTATGTGGAGAATACGTACGTAAGATGAGATCATAAACTACATTCACTAGATGGAATCACATCTTCAAATTCAATAAGGAATAATGAAACCACTACTTCAAATTTCAATAAGAATTAAACTGAGAGATACAAATTATGTACAATAAATTCAAACATCAAAGGCGAACTTAGTTGCCGTACGTACTAAGTGCACTGTGGAGAGTGAATTCAGCATAAATTAATGCCTTATCTCCTTGTTAGTGAGGGCATGGCCGGCACCGGGGCTGTGTCCCGGTGTCGTCGGCCGGACGTCCTTAACGCCTATCATCGGAGCTCCGTCGCCATTTTCTACCGAAGGCGACAGCGAGCCTTCTACCATATTTTCTTCCATTAAAGGCCTTCCATGGGAAGCAAGAATTTGAGAGACAACAATAAGAACAGTCAGAAGAGCACACGTTTTACGAGAGTAGTTCTGCTTAGTTGCCATAGGAGACATCTACAAGAGATAGCTCCAGAGAGAGAGAGAGAGAGAGAGAGAGAGAGAGAGAGGGAGGGAGAGAACTAGTGATCAAAGGAATAAAAGAGGAGATTTGCAAAGGGGAAGATACTCTTCTGGGCTATTTATACTACTCATCTCTCTACTCTAATTGTTAGTATTTAACTATACATCTGGCGTGCAATTAATAGAATAATAAACTCCCTGGAATCTGTAAAGAGAAAACAAAATAATAAAGCATAAACAATATTAACTAAACTCTCTCTTTATATATATATATATATATATGCATGCATGAACCATGCAACCACCACTGCATCTTGATCAATTTAATTAGCTAGCTAAGGACCACTCACTTTGCCAAGATCATGAATCTAAGGACTCCCATTTAATTAATACTTAAACCGTTATTTGGTAGTTATAGTGGCCTTCTAGCCTGTAATATGCAAGTTAACCTTGATCGATCATAAACAAATTAAAGAGCAAGCATTATCTATATAAAGAAAAGATCAACAATTCGATGCATATATACCAGTAAATTGTAGGATTAAACTTGACAGACATCTGAACTACTATGAAACTAAACATCAACAACAGCTGGTTATGTGCATGCAGTCCAAAACTTTTGACTGCCAGAATCAATATTGGACTAAGTTCTCCATGACAACTTTTGTCTTTCCCTCAAAACTTATTTGTGGGCTGGTAGTATATTCTTGAGTTTGATCCCAGATCCAAAGTTTTAAAATATTTGTCCAAAGTTGAGGGGCTTCAAGTACAAAGTTGCACACGAGGGACCCTTTAAATTAGAGCCCAAGTTGCATGACCTTAGGATGACCCCTTAGGGCACCCACTGTGACCACCCCCCTCCTAAACCTAATATTTAGGACTCCTGTGTCCTTGCCCACTAAGCTTAGTTAAACTGTATTAAATTGAACGGTTCCTGTGAGAGCTTAGCATGGTTATGGCTGCCAAAGCTACTTTCCAGCCAAAAGCCATCTGTTCAAAGAGACCAACTTCCCAAGAATGGTACTTTTTCTAAGATTATAATTTGTATGTGATAATCTAACCATTAGAAGCCAATACAACAAAGATTCCCCCCACTTGAGTCCCTTGGCTAGGGAAAGAGATTAGTTTTGATTAATATATATGATTAAATAAGCATTAGTATTGTACCTTCAAAACAAAAGGGTTAATGCTAACTATATATCGACTGTAAAAAGCTGCAAAGCTACTGAAATAAAAAAGAGTGGGAAATCTACAGACAACTTGGCATTGGTGTAGATTATTACTAAAAGGGTTTGCATTAGTTTATAGTTGTACTAAGAGCATGTTATAAAGTATGAGAGAATCCCCTCGCATGGGGGGTGGGGGGACTTCTAAGATGGAATCTCTATATTCGTTACTTTGCAAATTGGAATCCACTGAGAGTTGTGTAGTTGCACATGTAATTGTGCAGCTATGCTATGTTTTTGGTGTTGTTGTTTAATTAAGTGATAACTTTATTAACTATATGAGATAATTTTTGTAGTATTTTTTAGTTGACATTGAATCTTATTGCGATCGATATAGTGATATATATATAATACGCTATTAATTATTCATACTTTATTTATAAAATTCTTAAGAACAACAATCTAACATCCCATTTAAATGTAAATTTCAGCATAATGGGTTGTTGGCAGGTTGTGGTAGGCTGTGAACAAGCTAAAAGTTGATTTTTTTATGTTATTATTCAAGAGCCGAAAGACTAGAGCCTAGATATAAGCCGAACAAAAATCTAACTATCTCTAGAAATAGATTCACTTAGGCTCCACCAAACTCTAACTAATATATTAAACCGTTCAGTTTAGACTTCAAATTGTATATGCCGCTTAGATATTACTCCAAGCTATCGTGATGCCAGGTTACTAGTATTATCAACTGAGCCATCAATCGAGTTAAGTCACGTTATCAAATCAAACTAATAAACTATTAAATAATTTTTTCGATAATAATTGTTTATAGTTAGAGTATCTCTAAAACCTCCTTAGGTGAAGAAAGTATGGACCAACCATGTAGTGCCAGGTACCCGAAGTAAGAATTTCCAACATCCAGAAGCATTTTAAACCGCTATGGGCCTAATCGGATTATTTGGGCCCAAATATTACCCCACTTTAATGGGCTCCGTGGGCCAAGAGAAATAAACTAGAGAGCTCTGAAGCAAACGAGCTACAGAAGTGCATTTTAAAAATGAGAAAAAAGAGAGGAGATTTCCTATATTTCACTAACAAAATTATCAATAGTACAATGTGAAAAATTGGAGATAAGGAAATCAAACTTGAGAACAGTGGCAAAATTATATCTAAAGAACTTTCACTTCACTAATAGCTTATAGGAATCAAACAACAACAACTGAGCTCTGTAAATAAATAAATTTTTCTACGACGAGAAAACTCCACCGCCACCGCCACTGCCACCGTGAGAAAAACTTTGACACGATCTATATACACAATTTTTTTATGGTCCAATGCCTACATTCTATAGTCAGAATCTAAGAAACCCTCATATTGAGTACCATTAAGAGCATTGTATACTTCACCCCAGTTTTCGATTTGTTCTGACAATGGCATTGTATGTATCTTTACGTGACGGCTAATTAGCTTTCTCTTGGGTACTCCAAGAAAATCCTGGACATCCATAAGCTTCTGCATGAAAACAAAGTAAGATGATCATGGCAAGCGTTCATAAGAGATTCTGTGAGAAATGACTCCCCAGAGAGTCGAGATAAAGTTGTAGATAGCTCACTGTTCTGTTGTTGATGAGATCCTCATAGTAGATAACAATGTGCCGGATGTTCTTTAGATTTTCTAGAGCACTAGCAGTGTAGTGGTCTGCATGTTGTAGTTTTGGAATCAATGATGTCACATTGAGTTTGGGTTTATATCTTGCAAGTACAGCAGCCTGTAAAATGTTAGATTTTAAGTCCCAGGATTCCACCAAAATTATGTAACCTGAATCTGAGAAAGATGCGAGATATGACCTCATCTTTGGAGTGGACATGAGCTTTATGTCTCCCATTTAATTGTTTACGATATCGATCATGATTGTTTGCTAGTAGGGAAACCAACTGGCGAAGTAGGTTTCTTCTGAAGAGAAACACCGCAGAGACTCCTCTCTGATTGAAGTAGTCAACTATGTCAGCATGATTTGCTACCAAACCCTGAAAGATTCATAGCCAAAATAAGATATTAAACCAATTGCCATGCCTCTCAACAGTCAACACTACCAAGTTTATGGACCATACACATGAAATGCGGTGTTGATATTGCCTTAAGTAGTCATATTCTAAATCACAAAAGAGAAGCAGTATTGAGTTGATGGGCTAGTATATGCAATCTATATCGACCAAAGTGCAGTACCAATCCATATACATATTGTATATATGGTACTCCATACTCGTCCGTAGATCAACCAGCATAGCATCAATACTGGTGGACAAAACAACATTTGGGTTTGTCTTGATGCATAGCAAAACAGGATGTAACTGTCAATTTGTTAGCAGTACTCATAGGACCTCTGAAGCAAAATTTAATATTCTTGCAGGCAGCATATTCCTGTCAGAGATGAAACTCATCTCTAACATTGTAGTCATATTCCCTAGAGAATATTTGTGACAATAATTTACGTGCACAAAACCTATTAAGAGTATAGAAAGTCTTCTATTCAAGCAGTCGTGAAACACATGTTGTTAGCTTTCTTCTATTACTAACTGCTACACAAATGCATTCTCTTACAGAGTCTAAGGGCTACAGAGATAAGATTAAGACAACCAAAGTCAAGAAAAGGAAACATTTCATAGACCACGGTGGCTTGTTACCCATTCTGCAACAATTTAAAGTACAGGATAATTCTTAATTCCTTATCTGATTAAGCATCCATTTAAAGCCAACAGCAGCTGTACATTCACCTTTTGAAGAATTGCTGTACCAATCCAGCAGTTGTGAAATGGATGTTGTGTTAAGACTTAAGAGTACAGAAAGTCTTCTATACAAGCAGTTGTGAAACACATGTTATTTAGCTTTCAACTATTGCTAACTGCTACACAAATGCTTTCTCTTACTACAGAATTAAGATTGAGACAATCAAATTTGAGAAAAGTACAGTATAATTCTTTTAAATCCTTACCTGATTAAGCATCCATTTAAAGCCGACAGCAGCTGTACACTCATTTTTTGAAGCACTGCTGAACCAATCCAAATCGTAAACTTTATCCAATGTCTTCGTGATAGCAGATATGTTACTTCTTCTTTCCTTCGCAGAAAAGATCTCACCATTAGAACTAATGTTGATATTACTGTTCAACAGCGTTTCAAACCATCCACTTCCGGACCTCTGCGTTGAGATAATAGCGAAGTACCGAACCGGTGTGCATGCACATTCATCCCTGCAAGCTAAAATGGTTATTAAGCAATTATTCTTCTAAGGTTACAATTAGTATAATCTCTAATTCACTGTGTTTACCTGCTATAAGTTGTTGGTTTTGGAAAATGCACATGAGGAATCTCGGATTGAGGAATACGTGGTTTATGACAAGATTGGTCTGCTAGTTCAATCTTCATCATTCTGGCACTGCTGTTATTTCCTACTTGCTTCAGACAAACCGAGCAAATATAAATCCCACAAATCATTGCTGTGGCTGAGAAGATCATCCTCAAAGCAAGTAGTGATTTTTTTGGAGGCCTTATAATAAGAGTATCCTGTGAAACCAAATGCCAATGTTGTAGTTAGTATAACCAAATGCACATACTCTTTGAGATCATATGCACGAAGAGGGTACAAAGATGAACACAATAGAATCATTAATCCAAAGCAAGAAAAATTAGAAGCAAGCAGAAACATTACATATCATCCAATAAAAATGACTTGTCTTATGTTTCATTGAGAATTAAAATAAATAAATATATTTATATTTATAAAGGAATAACCATGTAAAAAGCAAAGAACGGAATCAGCCAAGATGAGAAATAGGAAGTGGAAAACGAACTCCCCTGGAAAGTAGATGCGTGGAGCCATGGATTACATTTATTGCTGCTTATTAAGACTACATTGTATTTATATATGAAAGGAGCAACTCACCTAGATTACATTAAGTAGGTACATACAAACATTAGGGGGATTCATTGTCTTTGAAGTCTGCTGTTCCGAAACATAAATAAGGGATGCCTCAAACCAAGGTACTGATCTGGACTGATCTGGGGCAACAACTTGGAGAAGAATAAGACTAACTCAAAGGAACTCTTGGGAAATATTCAAGCAAACAAAACTAGGGGAAGATCAAAGAAAGGGAACAATACAAGTACACAAACCCAAAAGAAAGAAAGGGGGAAAACCTTCTACCAACAAATCATAGAGAACAAAATCCCAACTTTTCCTTGCCCATTTAATGTGAAACGAACATCTAGTTACAGAGATGGCGAAAGAGATTAAATGAGAGAAAGATCGAAATAAAAAGAGGATAAAAGAAACCACCTTGTTGAAGAAACAGCAGTCTTCTGCCATTTTTTCCCCCCTCTTCTTAGGCCTTTCTTCTATTCTTCACGGAAAGGGTATTGAAATAAAAGCTTCCTTTCTCCCTCCTTTTTTTCTTCTTTAAAATACAACTAAAATGGTGCAGCTTTTAGAAAGTGGGTAGAAGACAAAAGGATCAAAACCCACAGCTGGATCGGCCTCTTCCCTTCACATCCACCTGCACTCGTGAGCTCCCATCATTACTATGGATACCCACCTCTTCTCCACAACCTCTTGCCTCACTTGGGTCTCTCTCTGATCCCAAATAAATGCTCGTTTCCTGAATCAAAATCCCACCTTTCCTTCTCCTCTCTCTCTCTCTCTCTGTGGAGCTCCTCGAAATATTCACGGGACTACACCTGTCTCAATGGTGAGATGGGCAGAGGACAAGTCGCGAACAAGGCGCCTTGGTAGCCGGCCAAGATAGAGCCAGTAGCAGAGGCGAAAATTTCTAGAATACGGTGGCGTTTGCAAAGCTATAATACACATATATAAAGGATATAAATAAATGAGCATTGGATTATTCCACTTTCTAAATGGACTTTTCTGATTTGGATCCAATGAAAATGAATAATTATTTTGACAAGGGCTTCTTCTAATCAAAGACACACAGAGAGAGAGAGAGAGAGGGAGAGCATGATGAATAGAGGAGGAGGCTGCATAATGTAGCGTGTTGGCGTTCATAATTTTCACATGACTTGCTGATTGCCTTCAAATTCTAACGAATATTTTGTGACTTCAAATCACTGGACCACAAGAAGCTATAATATTATTTTTTGCCAGATTATAATACCTTCTTCCGTACTTATACGTATAAAGATGATATCACTAGCACACATTAATTAACATTCTTTGGAATAGATTTTTGGTGCCAATGGGATAAAAATAACTAAAAGAATTTTACGAGAACCGAAGAGATTGAGGTAAAATAGTACGCGTTAAGACTAAGATGGCGGCGTGTTTCCACTTAATTATAGTCTAATGTCGATTTATGACTTTAAAATGTCAAAATCGAAATCCATGATAATGGTCAAAGTCAAACGTTTGACCTCGTGTGCGGCAATACCCAACTTCCCGCCGTATGGAGTCTCGTGGGAACCACCAAACTTTGGAAGCATGCCACATGACGTGGCACAAGCGCAGTATCGCTTGTGATTATCCAGATCAGCTCCGTCCATCTCAGATCAGACGGTGGAAGTTGCTTTGATGGCTTCTCCTCTTTCCTTGATTCTTAAGCCTAATCCTTTAATCCAGGCCCCATTGATATAATGATCATACTTTATAAGTATAATAAATATAATCTCAATTATTCTAGTTTAAAATTAATAGTTTATTTTATAAAGGTAGTACTGTCTGAAATTAATAATTAGTAAGTCTAAATTATTCAACTGCTTAGTTCATCAGTCATGATGAAAAATATATCATCCATATTATTTTTTTTCAAGCTGATGTAAGGGAAAAATATAGATATAAATACTTTCTGAATGTGAGACACGGTCACACGGCGTTATGCGTGCAGCGAACGAAGGCATGCCATGACCTTATTGGGATCATTGAGATTATTTATTTGGAACACCTAATGCAGTGATAGTGTTAGTTTACACATCACAATCAGATGATGATATTAGGAAGCTGTTTGATTGCAGCACGAAAGAAAATAAATCGAACCTTGTTGCATAAGTAATACCCTACAAGTAATAAAGGAATAAAAAATTGAAGCTAAAGTTTGTCTGAATTAGCCCATTTTTTTAGACTTTATTCTCTCCATCAATGAAGAATATGTCTGAAAACTCTCAATTTGATGACAGCACCCAAAAGAAGACAAATAAGCTAGCATTTCAGATCCCAGCATTATTACATACAAGGAATACAGGACGCAATCAGTGGTTGTCTGGAAAGTAACCAATCAAAGGACATTAGACAACTAACGTCTGAAGATTCTGGTGCTAACCAGATAGGTACGAAGCTGGTTCACATCATCTTGTCAGCTGCAATGTTATGTAGCCAATTTGACCTTCCAAGGTTATAGCTTGTTCCATCTGGAAGAAAGTATTGCAGGGGATGATATTTATCAGAATAGCTATAAAATGATTAAGCGGATGATCTGCCCTGAAAACCGAAATGATTTTGCTGCTTCTCTTAGGCACTTGTTCTTCTCTTCTCGAGTCCAATGCTGCAAAATTAGATTTCCAACCAAATAAAGATCATTTGATGTTTCACCAACTACAATCTAAAATTAGCCAATCCAGCAATCTATAATATGCTACTTTTACCTCTCCAAGCTTGTTGAGCTTCTCTCTTACATCCTTTAGCAGCACTTGTACATCCCCGTCCCATTTGTAGAATTCAAGTTCCTTTCCTTCGAGAAGCTTCCCGCAGACCTAATTACCAGGTAAATTAGAGTGCATGTCAGGCTCTTCAGACAGGTAGCAGAGACATCCTTTGTGTTCCTATAATGTTGTCTTGGTGTAGAAGATTTAATGAGTGCAGACATGATAAAAGGATAAAAGCATTCTATAAGAATCATGGAACTTTAAATGTAGTCATGCAAGATGGGACCATTATAACATCCCTTTGCTTCTATTGTTCTAGATGTCTTAGTTGTCCTTATTCTCTTAGAAATGAAGTCAGCCTCAATAAGTCATAAATAAAGATTTTGAACAAGTACTTAACCTTGAATTTCTCAGTTTCTTCTGTGCAAACAAAGATTCAATTTCTAAATGTCAATATAAAAGGACTTACATCATCAATGGTTAAACTAATTCCCTATACATGAGAACCACAAACTTTGAACTTTTTTTAAGATACAGTGCTACAAATTTATCTGTGAAAGTTAAATCAGAATGATAAGTACTAATCTGCTGAATATCTATTTGTGGATGATAAGAAAAAAATTTCACATTCATAATTTAACAAGCTTGACAAAAAGATATTTTTTGTTGTTCCTGTTTGGCTGGGTGCCCCTGGAAATGGGCCAAGGCAGCAGGGAGGATGGGTTGTGCCGTTTAAGTGGGAGAAGAGTTGAAGAGATGCTCGGTTAAGATGAGTTGAGTGATCAAACAAGACTACACAGGATGATGGGAGCTCTTTTATAAATATGCTGTCTTAGAAACTTGTGAGCTCATTGTCAAGTCCCAAGCTCTCAACAGTGTAATTATTATACTATTTTATAATGTCAAATTTCGAAATCTTACAAATTGATGAAACAACAAAATTTTATAGGACCCTTGACTCCTAGTAAACTACTCTGATTCAGTGTTTTAATTTTTCTGTTTTGCCTGTTCGTTCGGTTTGACTCCTAAAGAGACAAGAGTCCGAATAAAAGGAAACTAAAATAATGACACGGAAAAAAGTAGAACATAAAAAAGATGGATGAGGCATTAAACGGAAGTAGGATCAAAATTTGTCTTATTTCCATACTTTCATTCTGAAACATGATATATAGAAATTTAAAGATTAAAAGTATTATTAAATGCATATTTATAGTCCAAGTACAACTATTATGAAGTACATGACAGATTAATGAAAAGTCTCATATCTAGGCTAAATAAATCTTATGTAAAAAACTGATCTACAAACTAGCTTTTTTTTGGTCCTTAACAAAACAATTGCAGCTTCTCAAAGCTATAAATCCCACATAAAATTCACAAGCTATTTTCCAGAGTTCCAATAAAAGGAAACATCAGACATCAGATTATATATTGTGTTCAATAAGTCATTGCAGCTGAATTTTCAAAATGAACATGATATCATTTTCTTCACAATCTTCGCCTTTCATCCGATGAATGAAGTTCACACCTATTCATCTTAAATTTTAAAATGATCCCAAGTCCCAAGACCACAATACATGAATGAACTTGTCAAATTTTTAAGCATATCAAGATTTAGTTAGAGTACCTTGCGGCCTATTCCGAGACCACCAGTCACATGTGCAAAATAGATATTGTAGAAATGGCAAAGGAAGGATGGGGCACTGCTCTCCGCCAGTTCCTTAAGATAACTGGCATAAGTGACTCCAGGAGAACTTGGTTCTGGAATTACTATCTCTTGCTGTTTGAACCATTCCAAATCATTAGAAAGGCTAGTCGACCGCTCCAGACCAGTTTTCCTGAAGTACACATCTGAAGGAACAATGCAAGAAACATAGTTCAAGAGCATGTCTTCAAATTAACACTAACATCTATAACCCTCTTCTTAGTGAGAGTCACTTATTTCAATAAACAGCTGCGAGTTTTACATTAAGCATGAAAACCAGGTTACTTTATTGGCACTGAGCAATAATTAGAAATCAGTCTGCGGATGTAGCATTCCTTAAAAGATGATTCGTTTAAGCAAATTTAGCAAACTTAAATAATAAATTAAACACTTTTGGGGAAAAATATGAGAAATTATCCTAGAAAGAGATGAAACTAAGGAGAGCTCTCACAGGCGACATCGCTTGACTCATCGACAATGTGTTCGAGGGTATCGAAGACGAGCTTGCTATCCACCAAGTACTTGACGAACCCTTCCATGCTCGGTCGCCACGCGTCCTCCAACTCCTCTCCCTTATTCTCCTCCTCCTCTCTCCCGCGGCCATTCGAGCTATTTCGGAGCCTCATGGCGACGAATCGCATCTCCTCGACGATGCCCTCGTTTTCCCCAGGGTAGGGTTTGCGGTACCTCTTACGCTTCCTCACGACGGGACCTGTGGGAGTAGTGGTGATAGTAGGAGGAGGAGAAGAAGAAGAAGATGAAGAGAGAGCAAAGGAACGAGTAAACTTATAGGGGTTAGAGGGGAGATTGGGTTTTGGAAAGAGTTGGAATTTGGAGGGGAAGGGGGTAAAAGGAGGGGCTGCTGCTATGCAGGGTACCATTGTTTCGTTTTTGGAGGGGAAGGAATTGGAAGATTTGTTCTTATACCTCTTTTTTTTTTTTCTCTTTTCTTTTTTGATTACTAGAAATTAGATTTAATGAAGTGCCTCAAGTTGAAAAAGAATGTGAATATATATATATATATAATTGATTTATTTTGGTTCAAATCTCAATCATTTTATAATTTTTCAAATGGAGTAGTTTCTAAAATACTCTGATTTTAACTTGACTGGAACAAAGCAACTATAATCTGACATATAATAGCTCAATTGATACATTTTCCTAGAGAAACTGGTAACATACACAAAGACATTTACATAAAAGAAAAAGTCTAAATAGTAAGATAGAGACCTCTTATGTAAATCATACAAGTGTACATCAACCCTAAAAATAAATACACTTGATTTTTAAGAGGCTAACCTTACTATTACCAATGTTTAATGAGCTTTTTAGTACAAGTACTCCCATACACAACCTCTATATATATGCCACATTCATCCTCCACTTTGACATCCAATCTGCTATTCCTGCAAGGAAGGAATTCAGC